>NC_140947.1:64748895-65948895 GCF_014529385.1 Adiantum capillus-veneris | reverse complement strand
TTAGGAACTTCAGCATTGGAGTTTTTATGTGGCTATAAATTATATTTAAGAAGCCTGCATAAGCCTGATGCATATTGGCTTCATCAACTAAAAAATCCACTAATAAACAGAGATGCATATATGGAATGTGCGATCCTATACCTGAGGATTTAGAAGGCTATTCGATGTCACCGAGCCAAACAGTGAGCGGTTTAGCCCCTGCAGATTACGATGCTCAAATGTCACACTTCCACCTGGTTGTATCGTTGCCTGCAAAACAGCATTCCAGTGATTATTTGAGCTCCTTCATTCATTAGTAGACCATAGCAGAAAGCCGTTACGCAAAATGTTTTGTGGATACCAACGTAGGCCAGCCATTGCCTCCAGGAGCAATACTCCACTCTGTTGAGAGCTCAGCCGTCTTTTGATCAAGTTCTTTAAGCTTGACTTCAACAACAATACCACCATCGTTTTCTTCATCTGGACGGGGATTCACTTCGATGTTTGCAAACAGACCAAGACTGTTTACATTCCGAAGCGCCCTTTTGCCTGCCTCAATGTTAAAAAGAAATCCTTCTTGTAGCTGCATCAGCAACCACCAATGTCCATAAAAGAAGTCTACTTCTTTATTTTTGTTAAATCTAGCTAAAGGCAAAAAGAACCACTGCCTATAAATAGTGCAAAACAGCAAATCAAAATGCTATCTAAGCAGATATTCAGTCATGTCAAACAAATACCAAATTTCAACTCATGTTATTTCTTAATTCTTTCCCTGCTTTAAACATCATGGAATTATAATTCCCAATATATCCCTTCATCTTGAGTTTTCTTTTGTCCTTTGTTGAATGAGAAAAAGCTAATAGAGAAAGAAAGTCATGAGCAAAGGCAAGCTGCAATTACAAACAAGTAGAAAAACTGCGTAAAGACAGTACAAGTAATGGAAGAAACCTATCTCTCATGAAGTAGAAATGGGAAACAAGCATGATAAGCTGCCTCAATGGGGTACTCTTCTCATGGAAGGGTGCATCTCGGCACGAGTGAGATGCCTTGGCATCTTACTCCTATGGCACTCAATAATAGCTCCGATGTCTAGAAACAGGTGTCTGGTATCCTTCCAGGTGGGCATGAGCATTGCACTCGGTGGCGAGCCGTGCACTATTCACTGTAAGAAGATGAGGCCCCTCGCTGATTATCCCTGCTGATGTTGGTGAAGCTCGCATGGTGTCAGCAGCTGTACCCATACTCAGGCTTGTGACAATGAAGAAAGTCAATATTTGTGCTATGCCTGGATAAACCTAGCTCAAGAGGTCTCCTCTCCCATGGGATGGCTTTACAGCATCTTCGGAGTTCCAAGACAAAGAAGATAGTGACCCCAGTATCTAAGGAAGAGCCATCTGTGGTGGAGAGCTGAAGATAGTGACACCAGAGCATGTCACCCTCGTGCCATAGGAACAGGCTGCAGTCTGATCCAGGTCGTCACTACACCCCATCTCGGAGTACCAATTAATGATGTGGTCCGGTAGTGTGCCATCGAAACAGGGGGTCTGATCCAGGGCGTCACTGTACCCCATCTCAGTATACCAATTGATAATGATGTGACATCAAAAACCAATTGCTCCCGACGGGCTGTCACGTGCTAACCCAATGTGCATGTGGACAAGCCAGCTCCTACTTCTAAGGTTTACGACAGCCTACACAGTGTTATGGCAACTATGTGAGCTTGAGCCTTGTACGCAAGACCTGCATGCACAGACACTTTAGTGTACTTGCATACCCTTTGATTGCACAAGCACCGCCGCTGTCCGCTAGGTGTAGGCATTGGGGGAGTGTTCCCATACAAATCATTATGGGACATGCCAAGCAAGGTTTTGGTATGCATGCTCGCTCATGAGGGGAGCCATTCGACTCCCTTGTCACAGATTGCCTAGATTGAAAAAAGTCACTAATTTCTCCTTGAGATTTTAGAGATTCTGACACGCTGACAGTATTTTGCGAAATGGCTTTATGACAATATGTACATTGATTTGGAAATTTCCTTGATTGAACTATGACATGTACTCTTTCATGTGTGTATTGTCAGAGACAAGTAGAGAAAGATGAAATGTCTGCAACATTTTGTTTGATAAACGATTTCAACTAATGTATCTAGAGTCTAGACATCTGTTAAAGATCAATGAGAGCTAAATATGATGGCTGAGTGAATGTGAAATGAATGAGATTCTAGTGCATCAAAATTTCTATCTGGATGAGATGACTCCACACTGTTATGAGTGCATCAAGAGTTCTGGAAGGATGAGATGGTGATCTAGGTGCATCACGAGTTCTAGACCGGATGAGATGGCTAGATTGAATGACTGAAACATAGTATTCAGAGTGAACTAAGTGTGTGATTTTGTGAATTGCTATGTGAATATATTGTCTTGTGAGGATGGCATTGGCATGCCTCGTCACTATATGGCACGGCTCTGGCCACGGGGGATCTAGGGCCCAAATTTGAGGGCGTGAGGCGGCTTTGATCTCGGCCGTCGGATCACGCAGTGAACTGGGGGTGAACTCGGGGTGAACTAGGGGTGAACTCGGGGCAAAAATGGCGCCCCTAGTTATCTCCTAGTTCACCCGTCGAACCTGGGACGTCTCGGTAATGCCCTACCACCACGCTAGCGCGCGTCGCTGTCCATGTTGGCATGGCACATGATCATACTCTAGTTTAGGCGCCCCTAGTTCACCCTTAGTTCACCCCCCCCCCAGTTCACCCACCTCAAGCTTACCCGCCCCTAGTTCACCGTTAGTTCACCCCCAGTTCACCCACCCCTAGTTCAACTGCGTGATCCGACGGCGGAGATTAAAGCCGCCTCGCGCCCCCAAATTTGGGCCCTAGATCCCCTCTGACCCAGAGCAGTGCCATATAGTGACGAGGATGGGCATGGTTTCCTTGAAATGTGAAAAGTGATAGTAACAAGATTTAGTAGATCAAGACATCCATGAAAGACTAGCGCAGTCTGGATGTGATTGCTAAATAGGTTACAATGATCATCATTTGTATCTGAGATTCTCAACACAGATGTGATTTGAGTCAGTATCTAATGAAGAAAGTTTCTATCCTTTGGTTGTTTTGCAGGCGGAATCAAGGGGGGATTACAATTCTTTCAAGAGGGGGGAATGTCACAAGTTGGTGAATTGTTCACAATGATGATGTGTGTGACTCTGTTCTGTACTATGACCGCAGTGCCGCACATCATCACACGACACAATCAAGTCATAATAGTGTTTAATGGTCTTCAAATCGTGTTTTTTGTGAGTGTTACAAGTCAAACGACTCTGTTACTACTTGTATTCAAACGCATAACGCTGCATTATTTCGGAGTTTTTTATGCCTCCCATTCCACGCCGTTCCCGTTCCCAACCCCTTGCCGTTCCCCCGTTCCATAGGGAGGCCCCGTTGCCGTTCCCATTCCACGTTCCGGGTAACTCTGGCCCTAGATCCTTTGAGATGACAAAAGATGGAGCCATGATATGAGAGAGAGAGATCCTATCTCGATAAACAGATTTTATCCCCACCTTACCCCTCAAACCCCATGAGTGGACTGCTGCTACCCCAAGGAAGAAAAGTGTATGCGAGTATGTGAGTGTGTGTATGTGAATGTGTGCGAGTGTGCACCCGCGCGCGCGCGCGTGTGTGTGTGTGTGTGTGTGTGTGTGTGTGTGTGTGTGTGTGTGTGTGTGTGTGTGTGTGTGTGTGTGTGTGTGTGTGTAATTGTGAGTAAATGCAAAAAAATGAGTGTGAGTGATGGCAGGAAAGCTGAATGTGCCCGAATGTGTGTGTGTGTGTGTGTGTGTGTGCGTGCGCACGCGCGTGAAAGAAAGCGGGTCTGAATGTCAGTGATGTGGTTGCTGTTTATGTGTGTGTAGGAGGGTGATACAGGTTGCAGCAAAAAAAGCGGGAGGAAAAAAAGGCCAGCGGCAGGATGATAGGGTGGCAGCATAAAGGATGATAGGCAAGTGGGCAGAGGCCGGGGCAGTGTTTAAGGGCGACAGCAACAGCTGCAGGTGCTGTTAGCGGCAAATGGCTCTGCACACAGGTCACTTGTAGGAGACAGCGAGCAAGTATGGAATGCGTAGGGTTATACAGCCCAATGGCGCGCAGGATGTACACGAGCATTGGAAGCTGCCCAGGAGGGTTAAGGTTTGTCAGTTCAAACTTTTGTTGCCCATCTCTCTCTCTCTCTCTCTCTCTCTCTCTCTCTCTCTCTCTCTCTCTCTCTCACATAACGCACCTGCTCAGGCAGCTCTCTTTCTACAATCTGCTTATGTGTGTTTCCTTCGCAAGGAAGCCCCATCTTATCTTGGAACTGCACAATGACTTTGGTTATGTCGCCCTCTACAACTTCACAGACTATTTCCTTGGTGTTCAGATTACCAAAGTTCACCACCTGGGCACAGGCAAAACCATTGTCATGATACCATTTCTGAACTTGGTCCCTTATTCTCTGCAATACTCTTGCAGTCACCCTTCTTTCTGACCTCAGCCAAGCACAGATATCTTTTTCCACATCCTTTGAAAGAATGCAAGGCCGTGCCTTCTTCATTCGAACTTTGTATTCCTCCTCTTGGGACTTCATGAAAGATTCACGCTCCTTATCTGACAGCTTTGTGATATCCACATCCGGAGGCTTTGTTTGAGGGATGAGACCGACGTTAACACACTTAAGTCCTTCTGTAGGTTGCCACTCACTCTCTGAGAAACTGACCTGCAATTTGAGGGTTCCATCTGATTGTGCACAAGCATCCATGTCTACTTTTTCAAACATCCCACATCCTGCTAGATTTTCAAGTTCTGTCTGCAACTGAGGTTTCAAGAGAACTCCACCAGGCTTGATTGTTATAAGCTCATGGAAAGGATCATCAGAGCCAACGGGTTTTCCAGTACTGTTATCAATCAATTCCACACCAGAGATCTTGTACTTTTTTCCTGAACTGAGCTTAGACACATTAACTTTTGAACCCACTTTCATTCCATGTGAATCGAAGTCATTGTCGGGATCGTCTGTGTTGGCAAATGCCATGAAATGCTCAGCCCAATTACTCCAAGGAGACCCACCCCCATTTCCACCTCCTCCACCCCAAGAGCCATAATTGCCACCTCCTCCTGCGCCGCCTGGTCCAACAAGTTGAAAGAGGCAACCCGAAGCAATGCCTGTCGCAGATCCTACAGCAGCGTACCCCATCGTCCTTGACAACCATCTGCAGTTTTCCAAGCTCTTTGCATTCTGCTTGAAGCTGCCGCCCAGTGACACCATGCCCTTTCCCCCATGTGCAGGTACAAGTGGTGACGCAGAACAAGAGAGCTTGTGATGGAGCTTCATGGAGTAATGGCCCATGCAAGGATGTTCCTGGGAAGTTGGCTCCAAGCTCTGCTGGGAGCTGCAAGGAACAATAAATTTTGAGGTTTGCACAGACCAAATAGTCGGTCAGTACAACAAACAATCTCTCTCTCTCTCTCGTTTGAGCTCACTGCCAATGCCTGTAAACGACGAGTACTTACAACGAAGCCATGGCTGCCGAGCCTTCCCCTCGACAATCTCACCGCGAGCAATCTTGCTCTGATGCCAGAGAGGATGTTTTTTACTAACTTAATTCTATCTTGTGAGGGCCATTGCATCACATTTTTTACTTGCTAGAATTTCCAGAGAGTGAGGACTTAGGCAGGGGTCATGCGAAGCACACTTATCAGTCACTTTTCATTTGCAACTACTACTATGCCTCACAATTATCAGTTACTTTTCAAGACAATTGTGCCTCATGCACGAGCACATGTGCACCTTTCATTTGTCTCATACGCAACTATGCAAGTCTTCTTGCAACTATGTTGATTTTGGTATAGTTGCCCCAATTGCATCCAGCTTATTTTACTAGTGCTTGCATGACCACATCCTTAAGCTATCACAATCGAACCACCTTGAATTCCACAATAACAAATCCATCCGTGTGCATCTTTCCAACTCTTTATCATGAATTAAGAAAATGTGGTAAATGTTCACATTCTAACTTGCAAGAATGTGCTCCTTTCTAACCTGTATCCTTAAATGTAACACCACTTGAATGAGTTTGCCCTAGCTAGACGGAAAGTATATATGATGCATATATATGGTATAATAGCAAGGTTCTTACATTGGCAAATTGACTTGACCTTAACATGAGGCAAAGATGGTGGTTAGAAAGCCCAACGCAAACATTGAGATCAAGATGCTAAATGCACGGATAACTTTTTGACAAATGCTCTAGTAGCACAAGCTTTACTTGCAGCCATGTCCATTCCTAAAAACCCTTCATAATATTAAGGTTGTCATAAAATCTAATATCTAACCAACCCAAATGATTTTCTCATATTAAACTGATCATTTAATGTGGAAGAATAAACGGGAACAAAAGTTAGAATATAGACATGTGTTTATGGATCTGTCTCAATACGCGGCCAAGGTCAAAAAGGGGTCCAAATGAGAGATGGTATGTTAAAGAGCAATGTTACCTAATGGAGCTTAAAGACTGTAGGGTTAGCTTCATTAAAGACCTCCAAAAGTTAGTGTTCAAAAGTCCTTTGACCTTAGGCAAGCTAGGGCTGACCCTGAGGTCGGAATCCTATCCAAGCATGAGATGCTTGTTGGCTTGCTAAATGCTAGTGGGAACCTTACCCAAAAGCTTGAGGTATTTCTCACATGCTTAAATGATTAAAGTTCTTGAAGTATTCAATTCAAAGATAACTCTCAAGAGGCATCAACGTTTCCATGCTTGATTGACTAAGTCCTTCAAGTATTCAATTCAACCAAATGATTTAATAAGCATAAAAACCACATGTTCAAATGATCCTCCACATGTGGCCCTCGTGATGTGTTTGAATGCTATTGGATATGTTTTAAAGGGGTCCAATGAGAATTTAGATACATAAAAATAAATATTAAGTTATTTCTCTCAAAGAGGAAAAAGAGGACACATGTCCAAATGAAATAATGAAATAATGAAATAATACGAGAGAGAGAGGTGTGGACCAACCATGAGAGGGGGGGTATACTCTCTCCCCCCACACACACACACATTCTCTCATTGTGTGGAGTGCAAAGTGCAAGAGCTCCATCTCCTTCTCCAAGCTTGTTGAGAAGTGGAGAGCCTACACCAACACTCTTGGCTATGGAATGCAAATCCAACCAAGAGCCATGCTTCAATGCTTAATCTTGACATCTCCTTCACCTTCATTACTATGCTATTATGCTATGCTAAGCAAGAACAGTGATAATAAGTGAGGAACTATTTCTTTCTCCTATGGATGATTCTTCTTCCTCTTCCCTACCCTCATTCCCAGCTAGCTCTCTCCACCTTCGAAAGTGTTTGAGGCCTTGGGAATGAGGCTTGGGATAGTTAACGCTTTTTGCAAAGTTTAGTTAAGCTCGTGATGCATGAAGCTTTCCATCTTCATAGCATCACCAAGGTCACAAGGAACACAAAGATGATTGTATTGTAACAAGTCTCTCTTGATGGGAGAATCTATAATACAAACGCCTTTTGGAGGGGGGACCGGCTCCAAGTAAATCCGGTCCTCAACTATTGTCATGTTCTCTAATACTCTCTCTTGCAAAATTATTGTTCTTGTCAAGTTAATTAAGTACTATGTTCATGTTGCTTCCATCAATTATGTTCGCCCTCTATGTTCTCAAAGTAATCTCAAAAAAATGCTTACTCTAATTCTCTTAATTCCACTATTCTCAAAGTTCATAGGCCATTTCCATTACATTGGTATCAGAGCATTTGGTTTGTCTTTTCTAGCTTAAGAAGAGAGGTCCTTAAGTAGCCTATTAATGCTTGATTTTGTTAATTACGTTAGGGTAAGTGGGACTGGGATCTATTATCGATTTTGTTGATCCCACTATGTGGGATATGGTGCACACCTCGAGAGCTTTGGTTTTAATAATGGGGTCTTTTTAGACTTGCCTACGGCTTTACCATTATTGAGCGGCAATTCTGCTATGTTAGACCCACTCCACTACTCTCTATAATTAACCAATTCGAGCCGTGGGTGTAGATACTTAAGTGCTTATATTCAAAGGCTAAGAGGAGTAGCGACTAAGGTTTTGAGTTGCCAAAGAATACACTAAGTAAACACATAAGTATAATTAGCATGGCTGGCAATAACCAAGAGAGTAGAGAACATTGATAACTTTGATTTTACACATGAAGGTGCTAATGATGATGCCCCCATGTTTATCAATTATCTTGTTACTAGGTTGCATCAAGCTATGGGCAACCCTACCTTGCAAGCCGAAGTTACTCAACAACTTCGTGCTTATGGGATTTCCCTTCCTCTCCAAGAGGAGAGAGAGCTTAGGATGCCTCTTAATGAGAACCCCCAAATAAGACTCTCTCCCATACGAGAGGAGGAGTCCAAAGAACAAGAAAATAATGAATCCCTAAGTTCCTCTGAAGATGTGGCTCCACGAAGACGACGGTCTAGACGATCGCCAACTCTCCCTATGAGGAAATTTTTAACACACAGTCCTTCTCCTCGTCGCTTCGAAAGGGAAGAGAGGAAACAAAGGAAGAAAAGGTCAAGAAAGAGATCACCCTCTTCTCCTTCTTCTTCACCTTCCTCCTCTTTCGACGAAAGCTATGGCTATTCTCATAGAGAATACAAGAGGGGAGGACATCACAAATCATACCCTGCATGGCGAAGATCACAAAAGCTCAAGAAGTTCAAAGAGGGAGGAAAGAGTATCTCTTTTCTCACCTATGATGGCTTGGTGCCACCAACAAAGTATTGGCCTTCATCCAACAACTTGATACGGCCTTTGGAGATGAGGGCTTCACGGAGTCCTTCAAGCTACGCCATGTAGCTATGCACTTCCAAAAATCAGCTCATCAATGGTGGGCTAGCCTTCGTGGCAATGGTGAAGCCCCAAAGACATGAAAAACTCTACAAGTTTCCATCATGAAGCAATTCCTTGCAAGCGATGCAAACGACAAAGTACTTACTGAATGGCAAAGTTTGAAGCTTCTCTCACATGAGTCTATTCATTAATATGTGGACAAGTTTTGGGATTTACATCTCAAGGCTACTTCTTCCAAAAGATAGACTTTGCCGAGAAAAAGCAACAATTTTGTGCGGGATTACCTAAAGAAATGGCCGAGTATGTCGACTCCCGACGGCCTGGTTCTATCACCGAAGTAATCCACCACACCATGGTTACTTCTCGCATCAATTTCCAACAAGAGGCTAGACGGAATGTCAAACCCATGGAAAACAAAGACAAAAAGGATGCAAAGGGGAAAACCAATGCCCAAAATTCTTCCCAAGGTACTTCCTACAACAACAACAATAGGTCCAAAGAAAAGGGAGTTTACAAAGGTAAAAACAAATTCTCTCATGAAGAGCTTGAAAATTTTCGCAAGGACCATAAGTGTTTAAAGTGTGGGGAGCAAGGACATGGCTATCGTTCTTGCCCCAAGAAAAATGCTCGCAATGAGACTCCTAGAGCTTCCACCATCGAAGCTCCAAAAGAGGATGCTCATTGCAAAGGATCATCTCTCTCCTATGCTTGGGGAAAGGTAAGGGAGCATGATGCCTTCATCTTGTTTGTTGACCCTGGCTCTACTCACAACTTCATATCAACGGAGTTGGCCACCAAGTTGGGTATTCAAGCTTTTGAGATGGGAGATATTGTAACGACTGACACAACTTTCAAGGGATAGCAAGCCTCCGTTACTCCCTTGATTGGGAAGTTGAGGCTTCATGTCCAAAGCTATGTCGACAACGAAGACTTTTTCGTCCCTCCTCTCCAACATGAGGATGTTATTCTAGGGGTGCCATGGTTTGATCGCATGGCTACCAACATGAAGTTCCCTGAAAGGAGAATCTACTTCACCTATAGGGGAAAGAACATGTATATAGATGATAATGAGTTTGTTCGTACTATACCACTTGTAAATTCACCAACTTTTGATAAGTCAATGAAAAGCTCGATTTCTATGTACATGACTTTCGTCCAAGAATCCACTAATGACGCTAATGGTTTATCAAATAAAAATGTTAGGAATCAAGAAGAGTTAAACTTGTCTACTTTTCTAAATGGATTCCAAGATGTTTTCATTGATGATATCCCTATGGACTTACCTCCAAAATGAGGGGATGATGACCATTGAATTGAGCTCCTATCGGGAAGCTCACCGCCTAACAAGCCTCCTTATCGAGTTTCCCACGCTCAACAAGAGGAGATCATGAGACAAGTACAAGAATTGGTAGACCAATGGATGGTGAGGCCTAGCTCCACTCCCTTTGTTCTCCAGTCCTTTTAGTGCAAACGAAAGATGGTACATATCGTATGTGTGTGGACTATCGAGCACTAAACCATATCACTATCAAAAACATATTTCCTATGTTTCGGATAGAAGGTCTATTTGATAAGCTACAAGGCCCTACCTACTTCAGTAGGATTGACCTTAAAAGTGGCTATCATCAAATAAAGATAGTGGATGAAGATATCCACGTTTCGTACAACGTTTGGTCTTTATGAATATCTAGTCATGCCGTTTGGCTTGACCAATGCACTAGCCACATTCAATTGTTTGATGGAGAAAATATTTAGACCCTACCGCAAGTTCATTGGAGTGTTCGCTAATGATATCATCATCTACTCCAAGTCCTTGGAGGAACACAAGCAACATATCCAAGTGATTTTTCAAGCATTGAGGGAGAACAAGCTTTTTCTCAACCAAAAGAAAAGCGAATTTTTCCTTCAAGAGATTCAATACTTAGGTCATATTATCTCTCAAGATGGTATCCGTATGGATCCATCGAAGTTAGAGGTAATAAAAGCATAGCCTAATCCAAGGAATCTACATGAGCTAAGAAGCTTCATTGGTATGTGTGCATACTATAGACGCTTCATAGCAAAATTTTCTCAAAATAGCATGATCATTACATGACTTAACGAAGAAGAACGTTAAGTATTCATGGACTGCTAAGGAGCAAAAAGCTCTTGACACGCTCAAAGAGAAGCTTACCTCTCAACCAGTCCTCATGCTTTCGGATCTCTCAAAGCCATTTGAGGTCCAATGTGATGCTTGTGGTGATTGCCTTGGAGCAGTCTTGCTTCAAGAAGGGCATGCCATAGCATATGAGAGCCGAAGGCTCAATACGGATGAACAGGTCTTGGGCATTTATGAGATAGAGCTTTTAG
The DNA here is from genome assembly GCF_014529385.1 of Adiantum capillus-veneris. Lineage (NCBI taxonomy): Eukaryota > Viridiplantae > Streptophyta > Polypodiopsida > Polypodiales > Pteridaceae > Adiantum > Adiantum capillus-veneris. Next base: position 65,937,694 of record NC_140947.1, on the reverse strand, counting down.
CTGTTCTACATGCCCTAGACACATGGAAGCACTATTTATTGGGGACTCCATTCATTTTACGAACAAACCACCAAAGTCTCAAGTACTTCATGATGCAAACCAAGCTTTCCGACAAACAAATGAGGTGGGCAAATTTTCTTTCGTAATTTTATTTTCATATTGCTCACATTGTTGGTAAGCACAATCAAGTGGCCAATGCACTTTCACGACGACCAAAAGTCAATGCGGTGTCTATAGCAACTCACAATGATTTATCTTCCATGATAGATGAGTATGCTATTGACCCTGACTTCAAAGATGTAATGTCAGCCCTTGCTTTGGGGAAGAAAAAGGAACCATTCACCTTGTAGGATGGTTATCTTCTCCATGGCAATAGGCTATGTGTTACCCACTCCCTTTGTGAGAAAGTCATGTATGAATCCCATGCTCCTCCCTATGCAGGGCATAGAGGCATTCAACCTACTCTTTGAGGAGTAGAGACATACTTCTATTGGCCCACCATGAAAGTGGACATACAAGAGCATGTTTCAAAATGTGGTATGCCAAAAGACTAAGTATGATAGAGGGAAGAAACCTGGATTACTCCAACCATTGCCAATCCCTAATTCATCATGGGAGAGTATATCCATGGATTTTATCTTTGGATCACCCAAGTCTATCCATGGGAATACGGAAATATGGACAATAGTCGACAGGTTTAGCAAGCAAGCACCCTTTATTCCTGTCAAAAAGACTATTAAGGCACACCAAATGGCAACCATCTTCATATCTCAGATTTTCAAACACCGTGGATTACCAACATCCATCATGTCAGATAGAGATTCTATAATGACCAGTAATTTCTGGAAAGGTCTCTTTGAAAATCTAGGTAGAAGATTGATTTTCTCTTCGACCTACCACCCACAAACGGATGGCTAGAGTGAGATAGCCAATCTTACGATACTCGATCTACTAAAGACTTATGTTACAGAAGCAGATCAACGATCACAATGGGAGAAGTACTTACCCCTTGTAGAGTATGTGTACAATAGTACTGTTCATACTACTACAGGAAAAGCGCCTTTTGAGATCATAGAGGGAGACCTAAAAGTCCCTTGCTACTTAAAGTACATGGGGAGATCTTTGTTGCTGATGAGTATAGCCGTGACCTACAAGAATCTTTTCAAAAGGTTAAGGAGGCTATATCCATCTCTCAACAAAGGCAAAAAGTTGTTGCTGACAAGCACAGAAGGGCCTTAACGTTCAAAGAAAATAATTTGGGTCTTACTTAAGTTTCCCAAGGCTCGATTGAGGCAAACTACAGGCAAAAATCCTACGGGCCATCAAAAGTATTAAGCTAAATTAGCAAAAAGATACTATGATCCTTTTCAAATCTTGAAGCCAATCGATGACATGGCTTATCAACTCAAATTGCCCAACCATTAGCTCATACACATTGCTTTTCATGTGAGCCTAGTTAAGCCCTACAAAGGAGAGCCACCAATAGAACCAAATATTGAAGACCCTCCAGAAATCAAAGACCAACAAGAGGTACTACAACCCGAAGCTATCCTTCGGCATGAAGACAAGGTACTACGGCATGGATAGATTATCCGACGGTATCTTATTAAGTTCAAAAATTATCCACTACAAGGAATACAACTTAAGGATAGTATGAACCTTGTCAATGCTTACAATGCAGCACTAGAGTAAGCAAACGTAAATGCTTTCTAAATGAACAATGGTTTTGTCTTATAAGACTAATCCTCTTTTGTGCACAACTTTAAATAGTATGCATGCTTAGAATCATGTTTGTGATGACGACGTCACTCAAACACCAAGTAGAATTTGTCACTCTACTTTGGGAGTATGATATGGACTAAGAGCAGACATTCTTGCAGCAGCTACGTCTCCCAAGCACCAAATGGACTAATCATCCATTCCGGAATGATGTCGCAGGGTGAAAAGGAATCCTCACCCGCTAAGAGATGTAGACTAATGACTAAGACTTTATCTCTTCTACCTCATAGTCGAGGATGACTATGATTTCAAGAAAGAGATAATATCATAAAATCTAATATCTAACCTGAAGGAGTACGAGCGGAAGTGTGATGCGAGAGAGCGTGCGAGAAGAAGAGCACGACGATATGGTGAACTCGCTTTACTGTAATGTGTAGAGCATAGTGAGTTCTTATTAGGTTTTAACAAAAGAATATGTGTACATACCTGGCGGCCCGCCCACTTACCTGGGCGACCACATTGGGCTTTATACCCCAACAACCTCCCACTTAAAGTCCAATGTGGTACTTTAAGTGTGAGAGAAGCTACTATACAAGCTAATATACAAGAGATGTAGAGAAGTGATGTACTACCCTACACCTAACTGCTTGCGAAAATGCGCAAAGCTCTCTGAGGGAAGTCCTTTGGTAAGTAGATCGACAGGATTTTCTGTGGTGTGAACTTTGACAAGCTGAAGTTGCTTATCCTTGAGCATTTCCCTGATGAAATGATACTTCACATCCACATGCTTTGTCTTTGAGTGATAAACTGGATTGCGAGCCAATTGTATAGCACTTTGACTATCACAATACAACACAGTCATATCTTCTTTGATTCCCAAATCTATTACTAGTCGATTAAGCCAAATTGATTCTTTGCATGCCTCTGATGCTGCAACATATTCAGCCTCTGTAGTAGACTGAGTAACACAATCTTGTAATCTAGAATGCCATGATACTGCTCCACCAGCCAATGTAAAGACATACCCTGATGTAGACCTTCGGTTGTCTAAGTCACCTACATAATCTGATTCTGTAAAACCCTTTACACTTAGCTCCTGACTCCCATAGCATATGCGCATACTCTTTGTAGCTTTCAGGTATCTCAATATTCCTTTCACTGCCTCCCAATGTTTCTTGCCTGGGTTTGACATGTATCGACTTACTACTCCCACTGCAAATGCAATGTCTGGGCGAGTAGCAATCATTGCATACATCAAACTACCCACTGCAGAAGCATATGGAATCTTATCCATTTCAGTCTGTTCTTCCTCAGACACAGGACAATCTTGTTTGCTAAGTTTCACATATGGTGGCAATGGAACACTCAATGCCTTTCCCTTCTCCATATTGAAACGTTGCAAAACCTTGTCAATATACTCTGTTTGAGATAACCAAATCAAATTCTTTGATCTGTGTCTCTCAATGCGCATACCAAGTATATGACTTGCCTCACCCATGTCTTTCATGTCAAACGATTTTGCCATCTTTGACTTCAAAGCTGAAATTTCTTCCAAGTGCTTGCCAACAATCAACATGTCATCCACATACAAAATAAGGATCAGCCAACTACCATCCTTAGCCTTCTTTGTATATAGACAGTGATCGAACTCACTACGTTTGTAGCCTTGAGAAAGCATAAACTTGTGGAATTTATGGTACCATGCCCTCGGTGATTGTTTTAAGCCATAAAGACTCTTTAACAACTGGCATACCCAATCTTCCTTGCCTTTCTCAACAAACCCTTCTGGCTGCTGCATGTAAATTTCCACATCTAAATCACCATGCAAGAACGCTGTCTTGACATCCATTTGGTGCAACACCAAATCTAATATGGCAACCAATGCAAGAAAGCATCTCAATGTAGTCATCTTGACCACCGGAGAGAAGACTTCATCAAAGTCAATGCCTTGTTCTTGCTTAAAGCCCTTGGCAACAAGCCTTGCTTTGTACTTTGGCTGACTATCATGAGTGATGATCTTATACCTGTAAACCCATTTACAAGGTAGAGCCTTTTTTCCCTGTGGTAATTTAACTAGCTTCCATGTCTGGTTTTTATGCAGAGCTGTCATCTCTGACTGCATGGCCAATTTCCAATTCCCGGAGTCCTTCATTTGCACTGCTTCCTTGTAACATGAAGGCTCATTGCAATCAGTCAACATGACATAGTTCATAGATGGAACAAACCTATCAGGAGGTCGCGTGATACGTCCAGATCTACGCACAATAGGTGGCTCAGGCTCAGCCACAACCCGTGGTTCCACTCTATCCTGTCCTTGCTCCTCTTGAGCCCTGACATTTTGTCTTGCACGTGCAGGTCCATCTTCTTGGAAGACAACTCTTCTAATCTCCTCAACCCTCTCTGGTTTAGAATAATATTTGGCTTCATTAAAGTGAACATCATTGTTGCGGATAACCTTTCTGGATTCGGGATCCCAAAGTCTGTACCCCATCTCACCAGAATTACCATAGCCTAAAAAGATGCACTTTCTACTCTTTGGCTCAAGTTTGTTCCTAAATTTCTTTGGAACCTGAGTATATGCCTCACAACTAAAGACTCTGAGATGCTTGTATGAGGGCATTTTGCCTGACCATACCATCTTTGCCACTGAATCCTTCTGCAAAACCTTGCTAGGAGATCTATTTACAAGATGAACAGCTGTTGATACAGCTTCAGCCCAAAACCCATTTGGCAGCTGTGCATTAGACAACATACTTCTGACCTACTCTTGTATGGTCCTATTCATCCTCTCAGCAACACCATTTTGAGGAGGATTGTAAGGAGCACTAAGTTCACGTTTTATACCTTTTGACTCACAAAAGTCCTGACAGGCCTTTGAAACATACTCTCCACCATTGTCAGTGCGTAAGCATTTAAGCTTCTTGCCACTCTGATTCTCCACAAGTGTCACAAACGTTTTGAAAACACTAAACGCTTCATCCTTGTGCTTGAGAAAGTAAACCCATACTTTCCTCGAGTAATCATCTATAAATGTCATAAAGTAAGAAGCTCCCCCTAGAGATATGTTAGGCATAGGTCCACACAAATCACTATGAACAAGTGCCAACTGTGTATCTCTTCTATTGCTTCTATGCTTATGTGGCTTCCGTGTTTGCTTACCATACAGACAATGTTCACATAATTAAAAATCATTAAATGAAAAGCCAGGCAAATAACCAGAACGAGACAAGATTTCCATTCCCTTCTTGGACATATGTCCTAACCGGCTATGCCACAAAGAAACGTTCGGCTGCTCAGTTACAATGATTACATTTTTAGAGACATTTGATACATAAATCATGTAAAGTCCTCCAGACTTTACTCCATGTGCTACTGTCATAGAACCCTTGGATATCTTCCACATGTTCTGTCCAAAAGTGGTGACATAGCCAGCATCATCAAGTAAACCTGTGTTGATCAAGCTCTTTGTAATTGCGGGAACATGTCTCACATTCTTCAGCGTGAAAGAAGAGCCATTCTGAAACTTCAATTGAACATCTCCAACACCTAAGATCTCACATGTCTGCCCATTGCCTAGCCGAACATGATCTTTAGTGGTCACATAAGAGGTAAACCACTCCTTGTTTGGAGACACATGAAGTGATGCCCCTGAGTCTATAATCCAGTCACTCAGTGCATTTCCATCAGATGCTGTAAGAAGAGCTGAGTCCATTGTATTCTTCAAGAAGTAGATGTCTCTTGACACTAGACTGTCATCCTCTGCAATAGTGTTTGTCACATTTATTTCTTGAATCTTCACTGAGGACTTGTTCTTCTCACCATGGTCTTCAGCTTTCTCTTTGCCTTTTTCTGCTTTCCATTCTCTGCAGTCTCTTTTCATGTGACCCTTCTTGCCACAATGGTAGCATTCTATGTCACTCTTGCCTTTAGCACTGCGGGACTTGCTACGAGACTGATTCCTCTTTCCACCTTTGTACTTTTCTTTGGTCCTTCCCTTGACAACTAAGGCTGTTCCTTTGCCTTTGTCCATTGTCTTTCTATTGGTTTCTTCAGTAAGCAGACTTCCTTCTACACTTGCTATGTTCAAACCATCTGGAGGTGCAGAATTACTCAAAGCTGTGCGAAAAGTGTCCCAACTTTCCGGCAATGTGATCAACAGGAACATAGCTCTAACAGGTTCATCAAACTTGACACCTTGAGCTGACAACTGACTATAGATTGTGTTGAATTCATTCAGATGATTGGACATAGGTGTCCCTTCTTTCATCTTCAAGTCAACAAGCTTCTTAAGCCAGTATACCTGTGAAGCTGCACTCTGCTTCTCATAAAGATCACTCAGCTTTAACCATGCTTGATAAGCCGACATCTCGTCTGCTACATTGAAGTAAACGCTTTCTGCCAAAGTCAGCATAATGGTAGAAAGTGCCAATTCATCCATTTCGCTCCATTCATCTTCGTCCATATCTTCTGGTTTTATCCCCTTGAGCTTTATAGGTTTTATCTGCTTCTTTTGTACCAACACGTGCCAAATCTGCATCTTCCACAATGGGAAATTGGTTCCATCCAGCTTCTTGATATTGTAAAGAGCAGTGTCCTGTGATCCAGCCATAGCTATGCTTCACAGTGGTTTACTTTCCTGGGAAAAGGTCGGCAGAGTTTCCCCTGTAAACTGACCTCTGAACCAATATCAACCTGTCAAATGAACCAAGAAAGCTTCAGATTCTGCATAAATTTTGGCAAAGTCTCCTTTGTAAAATGGCTCTGGTGTACTAAAAACAGACCAAAAAACAGCTCAAAAAACCACTGTCTCTCTAACACTGTAAGCTGTGGGTAAACCTGTCCTGCACCTGTACTGTCTCTGACTGTCCTGTCACTATCCTGTAAGCATAGACTGCGACAATGCCTCAACGGCAGTAAAGCAAAGATGCAATCCCAATTGTCTAACTCACAGTCAATACATCCTAGCTGCCTATCTAAGGGTGCTCGAGGGATCGCTCCAAGACCTGTATCACCGAAAGGATCTCAACATTCGAGAATCCCCCAACTCAATAAAACCTCACTCGACCCTCAACAAAGGCTGCAGTAAATCTGACAGTACATAGACTTCCCACAAATTCATACATCCACAAATTTCCCACTGTATGCTGTAACCGTTGCAGCGGTTGTTTGCTGCGTGACTCACAGCCAGCAAACCCTCAACAGACATACATCATCTCTGACAATACATCCCATGTGGAAGTACCTGCAATGTCAGGATGAAATCTAGAATATCAAGCAGCAAACACAAGCTACCTGATGAACTAGTGGATGTCGCCTACAGTCTGTGTGTAGATGCGCCCGTGTCGTATGTGACACGCCTCCAAGAACTGTGAGCCGTCCTTCGATGTGTAGACAGCCACAAATCAACACTCTGGGAGTGTCGATATCCTCAGCACCTGCAGTCGTAGGCCGAAAACCCCAAATTTGCAGAGTCGGATCTGCACCCACCGAGACCACGTAGTCGAAAATGGCCTGCGCAGAACTTTGTCGAAGCCGAACGGTGACCGAGATGACCTCAGAATGAAATTCTGAGAACACCAAGTCCTTCGGGCTCTCCCACAGGATTTGGGGCCGTGTCTTCGCCTGTCGAATTTCACTCCAATCTGAGCTGGTGACTCTAGCCTCCTGCAGTGCTGCCGCGAGCCTCGATCTGAGCTCTGATACCAGTTGAAGGAGTACGAGCGGAAGTGCGACACGAGAGAGAGTGTGAGAAGAAGAGCACGACGATATGGTGAACTCGCTCTACTGTAATGTGTAGAGCATAGTGAGTTCTTATTAGGTTTTTACAAAAGAATATGTGTACATACCTGGCGGCCCGCCCACTTACCTGGGCGACCACATTGGGCTTTATACCCCAACATGAGTTGCGTATGGCCTTCTTTGATTTCGAGCGCTAGAGATGATATCCCATTTCTTCGTCTACACCATATCCAATGAAGATGCACTTGTGTGATTTGGGGTCCAACTTTTGTCTAAGTGCTTTTGGCATATGTGAGAATGCCTCACACCCAAATACACGTAATCTATCATAATTGGACTCTTTGCCAATCTACATATCCTGCGGAACCTTGTACTTTAGTGTTGTACTAGGGGACTGATTGATCAAGTAAGCAACCGTCGTAATAGCTTCTCCCTAAAATTCTTGAGGTAAGTTGGTCGTAGACAACATAGAAGTGACCCGTTCTTGAATGGTGCTATTCATTCTCTCAGTCACACTGTTTTGGGTGGGTATGTAAGGCATGGTAAATTGTCTTCTAATGCCTCTTTTACTACAAAAGTCCTTGAACTCGGAAAAGATGTACTCGTCTTCATTGTCACTGCGCAAATCTTTAAGCTTTCTACCCAATTGGTTCTCGACCAATGCTAAGAACTTCTAAAAGACACTAAAGACATCTCTCTTTTGCTTCAAGGGATAACCCCATACCTTTCTAGTAGAGTCATCTATGAATGTTAGGAAGTATAACGCTCCCCCTAGAGACTTGATTGGCATAGGTACGCACGAGTTCTATGAATGAGATCTAGAGGACTCCCTAACTCCTTGTCCAAAGGTGCTGATGTCAACCTAGTCTGTTTGCCATAGATACAATGCTCACATAAAGAGAAGTTAGAGTAATCTAGCACAAGGATACAACCAAAATGCTACAAGAATTTCATTCCCTTTTGACTCATATGTCCTAGCCAGCTATGCCACAACTCTATAGACGGCAGCTCGGCTACAAAAATAGAATTCTCTTTCATAGAAGAGACATAAAGTGAGTACAATGAGCTAGATTTCTGGCCTTTAAGCATGACCAGATTTCCCTTCTTGATGATCCAAGAACCATGAGCAAATATGGTAGTGTAACCCAAATCATCCAACTGTCCAATTGACATTAAACTCTTTGTCAATTTGGGTACATGTCTAACATTATGCAGCATAAACTTAGTGCCATTACGCATAGAAAACTTGATGCTACCCACACCACATTTATCAAGCTCTTAAGAATTTCCTAGCTGCATTGTGCCTGAGTCCACAATCCAATTCTGTGAAAGCTAGCACCTGAGTCCACAATCCAATTCTGTGCATAACACTCGTCATGAGCTAACAATGCATCATGACTCAAATTCGATGTGAGAATCAACACATCATTTGACATTTGAGAAAATTTTTAATCTCTAGAGACTCAACCACATTAAGCTCTTCAATTATCACTCTACTTTTAGGCTTGTCAGAATTTGCTTTCTCTTTGCCCTTATCACGCTGCATTGTGCGGCAATCTTTCTTTAAGCGTCCCTTTTTATGGCAATAGTAACACTCTACATTTCGCATGTCTTTGCCGCGACTCTTGCTACGACCTTGTTTGTGATCTTGTGAATGACCGGAGCTATGACCATGCTGCTTTTGCTTGTCATGATTGCCACTAGCCACATATGCATCACCATGCCCACTTGCATCAAGAGATTGACGTCAAATCTCCTCAGTGAGCAATGCACCAGCAACACTACTAAAATCTAGCCTTCCATTGGGTGCAGAATTGCTTATGATTGTGTTGAAAGTATCCCATGACGATGGTAGCAAACATAGCAAGAAAATGGCCTTCATTTCATCATCAAAATTGAGACCTTTTGAAGTAAGCTGTGAAAACACGTTGTTGAACTCGTTCGAGTGGGACGTTCTTTCATGTTCGTGGGCATCAATTTCTTCATCAAGAAAACCTTGTTTGAGGCGTTGTTGCCATCCCAAGCATGATATAGAGCATCTCACAAATCTTTGGAATTGGCATGATCCGTTATGGTAAAGTAAATAGATTCACCAAGGTGCAGGCAAATTGTCGCCATAGCACGCTCATTCAAGTCATCCCACTCATCATTAGTGCACACATTCTCTCTTCTTGCACGCAAGGGTGCTATCAAACCTTTATTGATCAAAACATCTTGCATACGCTGCCACCAAATGGCAAAATTTGAGCTATCAAACTTTTTGATGTAGTACTCTTCTCTTTTGGAAGCACTACTCACAACCATGATTAAGAGAATGTAGCCAAAATCTTTATGGCGAATTGCCTGGGATAATTTCGACAGAGTTTCCCCTAGAACAAGAGCGAAAACTCAAACCAAAATGTAGTAAAATCACGGTGTAAAAACAACTAGAAATGCCAAGAACACATAAAACGGACTCACAAGATAAATTCGACAAGGTCTCCTTTGTATGAAGAGTCAAAACTCAACTCAAAAAGTGCATTAACTGCTCAAAAGAACCATTGGGCATACACTACACAAAACCACTCTTCTGTGACTGCCAACTTGGCGTCAAAAGCACAAAAACCCATCCAAATACATGTCCTATGGCAAGGGTACCGTAATGGGGAACTCCAGCTACCTGTATCATTGAAGGTACCTCAACATTCGAGAATATATCCCAATTAAAAAAAACCTCATGCTATCGATCCTCCAAAGGCTAATGGAGACACAAAAGGACTAGCCACAATCTCAAAAAGGGCTCTTCTGGTCCGAGTCTCAAAAACGGCCTAGAAAAACTGCCAAAATAGCAAAAAATGGCTCTACACGTACAATAGGCAATGTCCGTGACTCAACGTACATGAGTGAACCGCGCTCAAATAGGCACCAAGAACTACTGCATGCAGTAAAACTAGTGATCCCTGTGGAGATACCTGCTCTCAAAAGAGTTCAGTAGCACTAGGTGTGCTCACACAAAAAATGCATCTATCTGTAGAGAAATTAATATCAAAACGACTGCTAAAATTGCATGAAAAAGTGATGTGTCTATAAGTATTTGGAAACTTAGAGAATATGTCTATAAACGGGCTTAAAAGCCCCCTGTAACATGTAACCTACGTGTCCGTGTTGGTATGTGCCGATTTTCAAAGGCAAAGGTGCTCGGAGTCAAAACGGTATCGTAGAGCGTGATCGGTGCGATCGGTGTTGATGCCGAGTGTCACTCCTCTGTGGTAGAAGCACCTCACCCATGCAAGTGGCAAGCACACTCGTCTGCGGGAAGATGGTCGTCCGCGAGAACACTGACGTCAGGGTCGGATGTCAAAAATCCTCCGTGCAAAGAGTGTCACCAAAAGCGGTGTCGATGTTGAGTCGTAGAGGAAAGTGCCAGAGCGGGAAGCCTAAAACCAATCTCAAAGATCCCAAACCGAAGAAATTTCAAATCTCTCTCTCCCGCTCTCTCTTCCTCTAGCTGAGGCCGAGGATCATTGGACGTCGCCGATGAGGTGTCGGTGTTGGAGCCGGAGCTCTCTCTCTCTCTCTCTCTCTCTCTCTCTCTCGTGTCAATGTCGGAGAATTGACGTTGAGAAATCCAGTGTTGATGGCCAAAAACCTATTTGCTCTCTCTCACTCGCTCTCACACTCTTAGCTTTCTCTCAAGCTCTCAATCACATTCTCTCTCTCTCTCTCTCTCTCTCTCTCTCTCTCTCTCTCTCTCTCTCTCTCTCTCTCTCTCTCTCTCTCTCTCTCTCTCTCTCTCTCTCTCTCTCTCTTTTGCAGCTCGATCGGATGGTTGAGAGGAGTCGAGGTTAGGTGATCGGGGGTTTAGGTAGAAGGGGTTGGTGTCAAAGGGCTCCGTGGGAGTGGACCTTTGCACACATGAGTGTGTGTGGTTAAAAAAATAAAATAAAAAATTGATTCATTGCAGCTGACGAAGACCTGCATCCCGACTGATGAGCTGCAGAATGTCGAACGCCATACAAGCTCCCCAATTCCAAGCTCGTGTACCCTTAGCTATATCTAACACGGGCATGGGAGATGGGATCAAGGGTGGAAATGGGCCAAAAGTCACATCTACAAAGGAGATCCGTTGATTTTGTCGGCGCCAAAAAAGTAAACTCGGGTACAAAAGTAAACTTGGGTACCCTAGTTTACTTTTGGTGGGGACCACGGAGGGGATTTCGGATTACTTTTAAATTTGGATGCACAGTATGTAAGGTGCTTTTATGGTGGAGAATTATAAAGATTTCCTCTAGCTTTCATGATTGTACCCTCTGCATATTATGATGATAGTGCTATAATCCAAGATACTTATGTCAGTTTGTAAACTCGGGTATTTTAGTAAACTCGGGTACCCAAGTTTACTTTTTTCCAGAATCCGGGGAAGGGGGCTTGTGAAAGTGAAGTACTATTTCCAAGCACATGCCATTGCTTTCTCTCCTTGCACACACACACCACTCCTCTTAGTTTTCAAGCATTGTTGTTTACATAACCTCCACTACTCTACTATTCACACTTTTCCCTATATATTAAGCATATTTGGTACTCTTGATTACCATGGATTGGCTTTTCACAAGTGATGACCTTGAAAATCACTTTGATGATAGCACAAGCTCTGATGAGTCATGCAATACTTCAGACATTGAACCATTCGATGTGGTTGTGGTTGATCCTCTCCAATATTTGTCACCAACATTTTTCTCTTTTGATAGAGGAACTTACAACTTAATGATAATGGTTCTACATGAAGGAATGTCCATACCCTTGGATATTTTGAAAAAGCATGACACTAGGGGAATGCTAGATCTTAAGAAGTGGCGAAGAATACAAGAGAGCCTTTGTTTGCTACAGGATGAAGATGGTTTGCTTGGACTTTGCTTGAAAGTGGAACCCAAGCTACGGATTGCTTGCATTGAAGATTGGGAAAGCATTGTTAGGCATGCTCATTGCAATGAAGGTGGTGAACAACACCGAGGAGTCACTTCAACTCTCGAAGTTCTCAAGGTAAAATGGTCTATTGATATTCATCGCCATGGAATACCGATAGCTTACATCAAGGCATTTGTAAACTCATGTGGATGCATTGTTAAAAAGAATCCTCACATGTCAAATACTCGATGCAATGATTTTGATCTCAATAAGCCAGCAATGTCCATCATCAACACAAACAGAGAGGATGTGGACAAGCATCTCACATGTCATAAAATGTTGCTTGGATGACTTATTTGATGTTGGAAGCTCTCGCCATGTTGCACAATTGTCCTTGTCCAAAGAAAAGATCCAAATGGAAAGGGCTTCCATACTGGAGCGCACAATCTACAGATTCTTTATGATCCCAGGGGAGATCCAAATGTTGTCATATCGAGCGCGCATTCAAGGTACTTCTAAACAACTACGTATGATTAGAATCTTTAGTGAGTGTAGTAGAATGTGAAAGTTAATGGCATGTGTGTATGGTTTTTACAAATAGAGTAAGTAATGATGATTGGACAACAATGTATATGGAAGCTTTAGCCTTGCAAAAACTACATAAGGTAAGATCCAAACCAATGAGATTATTTTTACCATAACTACTATGTCTTGATAAGTTGTTACATGTAGGCATTGTACATCCAACCATATAATCCCAATGCCATGGATCCAAAAGATAGACCATTCATCCTAATATTGCAAGATGAATGGATGCTCGAGATAGCTATGCGTTTTTCTCAAAATAACTCGTGGGCAATTGATGGTACCTTCAAAACAAATGCATTTGGTCTACCATTGTTTGCGGCTATGCTTCCCAATCAACTTGGTGTGGGTATTCCTATATGGTTCATGTTGTGCACCTCAGATGTTGGTGGTCGCCATGAGGTTATAGCTTTAGAGCTAACACTTCGTAAAGTGTTCTCAAAAATGGGACACATCCGTCCTAGTGCTCTTGTTATTGATAAATCACAACAAGAACTTGAAGCCTTACTCAATGTAGTGGAGGAAGATCCGCATTGTTGGATGCATGAGGCAAATGGTGATCGATCCCAAATTTCTTGCCATGTATTGCTTTGTTGGTTCCACACCAAGAAGGCTTGGGTTGAAAATCTTATTCCACAGGTATTTCTTTTTCTTATAGCATGTTTTGTGAATAGCGGGAATTTTTTGTGATAGTACATTCCTCCTGTGGAAGGTTCCCATGGAGATGCGCGGAGATGTATACGTGGAGATGTCAAATCTCATGCATAGTGCAACAGAGGAAGACTTTGTGGGAAGATACCAACTATTGCTTCAAAGATATGCATCCTACCAGAATATAGTTCGATACATCACAAATGGTTGGTGTGGGGGTTCTTGCATGTGGAGAAAACGATGGCCAAAGTTTGGAAGGCTTTTTAACCCCGGCAATGTGGACACTACAAATTTAGTAGAGCGATTGTGGCAGTACATAAAGTATACCCTTTTGGAAGCACGTATGAATCGATCAATTGTAGAGTTATTACATGCCCTTGTGGTAGACTCTAAGACTGGCAATCGCATGGGGGGAACCTTGTTGAGATTCTTAAAACAAAAGCAAGAAATAGGTATGGTCTTGTGACTTTCTCTTGCTTGTTAATTAGAAACTATCCTAATAAATATGTATTGGTGATAGCCGATTCAAAGCGATTTGGGCAAAGTGGATCATCTAAAAGGCACACACATCGGCTAAAAGAAGGGGAGAAGCTCTTGCAAAGATACAAAGAGGACCCAACAAGCTTGCAAGTTGTGGATGAGATGTTGTTGCAATTTCATATACGGAGCATGACTACTCCAAATATATGGTACTATGTGAGCTTACAAAGCAACTACTGTGACTGTCTAGATTGGGGTTCAGAATGTAAACACTTATATGGAATTCGTCTTATAGTCATGCAATTCCTTCCCCACTTGAATACCATTTTTCCCATAGTGGACAATGCACACGAGATGATGTGTGGTGACTCTAACGACATTGATGCTAGTGAAAACCTGCAAGAGGAAGAGGTGCTCACTACCTTCAAAGAAGTCCAGGCAACCCTTTTAGCTATACAAGAAGGACTACCATCAAAGAGTGTCAAAGAGAAAGAGATAATCATGCACCAATTGATGATGGCAAGAGATGCCTTGAGATCATTGGTGTCCCCATCTCTTATAGACATGCCAACTGGTGGTAGTGTGTGTCAAATTCAGGAGCATGTGACCCAAACTCGTTTAGGTCATGGTCATCATGAAAGATCCAAAGAAGATAACCCTAAACCCAATCATGTGAGCATATCTACTAACCAACACCCAAAGCCACCTCATCACACAGGTGTACTAAGGAGAAAGCATAAACGAGGTCGACATCGAGTGCGTTTTGAAGGAAGGGCACGAGTTTGGTGCCCTCATTGTTGTACTAAGACATTGATTGTAGATCCTGCTAGTACATTTTCGTGTCATACATGTCATGCATTATTGCCTTTAGCAAAAAAACATTGCTCTGATGGTGCTGAGACGAGCATCGTGGGGCAAGGTGCTCAGTTTTGTGATGACTCTAATAGTTTTTATTGTCAAATAGTGGCATGTGAGTATCCCGATTCTGAAAATGAAGAGAGAATCTACACATTGAGCCTTGATAATGGTTGTAACAAGATTAGGGTCCTTGCCTCCATTATGAGGATTCTCCTTGTGTATAGAGAACACATTCCAATTCAAATAGATTTTATCTGAAGTTTTATTTTCCCTTTTCTTGGTGGTTGTAGATCTCAATTTCTTTCAATTGTCAAAGATTAGGAGAGTGATTTAAACTATTTCACCTCGCCATGACATTTCTTTGTTGCCACATCTCTTATTATGGATCATATTTGGTTTTCACCTCTCTGGAAAAAAGTAAACTCGGGTACCCGAGTTTACTTTTTTCCAGCGTCTTACCCAAGCTTAGCGTGCACCCTTGGAAGATACTTTGTGTACATTTGTAAGTAAATTAGAAGACCAAAGCAAAAAAGAAATAATTGTGGCATATCCTGTCCATTTCACTACCTTGTAAGTACATCTCAACTTTCTGCAAATTGGCTCTTATTCCAAAGAACATAATCAACCATCAATGCAAAAAATGTGTCATAAAAACTCTATTGCCCTAAGTTGGAAATTCTCAAGACCACCATGAAGCATAAATTTGATACACCATTACAAAAAATGTGCCGTAAAAACTCTATTGCAATACCTTATCAATCCAACTAAAATCCCTTTCACATGCTCATTGTCTCTCATTGAAAAGAACTATTACAAAAGGATTCATTTGAAAATAGCAAGGCATTGGCCAAAACAAAATCTTTTTTTGTTCTCAATAAGTTTCCATTACAAAATTGGCGAATGCAAAAAGTCATGATCGCCATAAGAGAGTAAAATGGAACTCCATAAAAGGTGACATGCCATGGCCCATAATATAAAGTCCCTAATGATCAACCAAGAGCTTTTGGGTCCAACTATGCAAGCTTTTCTTTGTCTCCTCCACATCCTCATGGTTGAACATTTTTTTTGATAGCTACAAAAAAAAACAAGAAATTTTAGCATACACAAGTTCTTCATCTTAAACACACAGTAACTACATAATTTTTAGTTTGAAACAAAGCCCAAGAATATACCCATTGCCTTGATCTTTTGTGTTGTATACCTCCCATTATGAGAAATCTCATAATTGTCATGACATAATAGCCACAATCAAACCCATTTGGCTGCATAGGTGTCTATTACAAAAAGCATCAATTAAGAAAGATCTCAACCAAGGATCAATGACAGTTATAGTAAACCTACAAAAGTACTTATCAAACCTCTATTGAGTCAATGTGACAATATTGTCGAGGTTTCAAAAGATCCTCCTTAATAACCTCATGTGAGCAGTAGTTGGAGAAATGTGCGAGTGCCCTAAGAAAACCACACTCGTTTCACGTAAGTACTTGTTAATAATTATGGATATATACATACAACAAATAAATTTTGACTAGTACCTCTCTATGTGTGGCAAGTAGTCAATTATTGAGCACATGGATAAGGAGTCGAAAAACAAGAGCGAACTTTGCCCAAATGGCAACCCAGACAAGCGGCGAAGATGGCCATTATAAAATACCATGAGAGTCCAATGTGATCTAAAGTGATACAAATTCTATTATTAATTAAACTTTAAGACGAACTCTAGCGATCTTAGGGCAGACAAATTTCCTCATACCTACTGATAATTGGAAAGAATGTAAATGTTTGGGATGCTAAGTCCACCTTTCCAAAGAAATTCTCCACAGTAGGTTGACTTATATTTGTGAGCATATATGAAAACCACAAACTATCCACGAACCAAACATGCTCAATAATGTCACTAGGAAAAATGTGCTCTATCCATCTACAATCCACGCGTGGTTTATTACTTATTAGCACTCAATCAATCAAAAAACCAATAACTAATGAAGAAAGTAATAGACTTACAAGGCAAACATATTCATTGACTGAGTATTGGCTTCACTAGATACAATGTCACTGATAAGGTTTATATCGCAATCCATTGCTATGCCATAACGTGAGGATCTCAAATGGAAGACCATGTCACTATAAAGACCACAATCCCATAGCAAAATACATCAATCCAATCACTAATTGTGCATGCAACAGAAAACAAAGCGAAAGGTCAAGGAGAGAGGAGTCACCTTTCCAACTTGGAAGCCTTAGATGATGTAGGTGGAATTTTCCAATCAAAAACACCTTGAGAAATGGTGCCATAGATATCTCTAGTCCCACTACTCCCGATAGGGGAGTTTATCTCTATAGGTGTAGTTGGAGTTTTTGGTTTAGCATACAAATTTGGCTACGAGGAAGAATATGGAGAACATAACAAAATTAGAACCATAAGTGAAAGCACTAATGAAAATCAAATTTTCATCTTACTTCGATATAAAGCCCTACCTGTCGTGTACCAGCAATCAAAGAAAGTGAGTTTGAAATTGATCTTCTACAAAACTTTCGCGGAGCCATGGGCGATTGTGTATTCTCAACTGCAAGTGACATCTATATCAATAAAATTAACACTAAACGTTTTAAAACATGGTATTGGACAACAATACAATGTGGATATTTGGAGTTGGATGAGGTGAGTGGCTTACAGAAGTGGGCTCCCCATGGTTTTGCTCGAGGACATTATCCTCCTGTGCCTTCTCATCACTCTCATTAGCTTGCTCCTCCATCTCCTTCTTGCGTTTTTTTTTCCTTCTCTATTGTTGATGTATAGTCAAAATATTTAAGAGTTATGTTTCACTCAATGACTGGCTTACACTATCTATTAAAAAAACAAATGAATTTAGTAGCTACATACCACGTCATCATAGCCGATTTTGATATGTCGTTCAATCAGTTGCACACGATGTGGCATCCCATTCTCCCATTGCTCCATCTTTTCTTTCACATATGAATCTAACCATTCATCATATGTTTCATCGGTTTTCTTTTTACGTGGTCGATGTTGTCGACGTTCCCATACGATCGGTGCCCTCTTTTTTATATCTAGTAGATGCTTGTTTCTAGCATTCTTAATCTTGAACTCTAAGTTAGTGAAGCGCTTCTTGGTTTGCCGAATTGCTCTAGATGATGTGGGCTTTTGAATCATCTCTCTCTCTCCTTAGGTCGACCACATGGTAGCTTTGGAATGGTGATGAAAATTTGATGACAACTCTCTAAATGGCGCATCATATCGATCCTTTTTTGAAAAGCTCTATTCTTATTGGGACAATCTTCCGATGCGCGACAATATCGCACTGTCATGTTGTCATGTTCTCTAGTCTTTTCAATGTAAAAAGCCCCATTCTAAAGACACAAAATTCTAACTGTAATTGATTATATACTTGATTTTACAGTGTGTTAATGCATCTTACACTCCACAATATTACTTCACTTAATCACAAACAAAATAAAACGTATTCAAAATCTTCACTGATGCGAAAAAAATCACCATAAAGTACCAACCTCTATTTAGACCCACACTTTGCCCAAGCCTCTTGTGTTGATTTTGATGCTTTGCCCAATCTCCGCCTCCGAAATTGATTTTTTTTGCCCAAACTCCGCCTCAAAAATTGATTCTTTCACCCAATTTGCCAATTGCGTTGATTGCTCACTTGGAGAACCGGATGCCTGAATGTGCTATAAGCAATGTCCATCATCAGAGCTAAGGAACGAGGTAGTTGAAGCTTAATATTCAAGCTTTTCTCCACAAAGTCAAGCATCGAGCAGCATTGAGGGCTTATGCATAGGAATCGGGCCTTGCAATAGAATGGAGGCTTGGGCTATTGTGAATAGCGTTGTTGAGGCTCAGAGTAGGAAAATGGGCCAATATTTTGCATTGAGGGCGATGGCAAGGTCGCCATGGCCGAGAAAGGATGAGAGCAGGAGGGCAAGCCGCTTTTGCATTGAGGGCTCACAAGAAGGAAGGCAAGGTCGAGAAGGGCTGAGAGCAGGCAGAAATGGCCGCCATAGCTTTCATGAAGGTTTGAGAGATGCAATGCAAGCCTCTGCTAAAAAGTAAACTCGGCGTATGGGCAGCGTGAGCTAAAGACGAGGGAGCAAACTCTGGAAAAGGCTTTCCGCCTCTGCGCGCTAGACAGCGGCTGTAAATGGCGCTGAATTTAATGCGCAGCGCAGTGTTTTTCATTTGATTTGGCAGGCAAGCTGGCCATGGCATCGAACGGTCCAGCACGCTCCAGCAACCTGCTGCGTCGATCCCATCTCCAGCTGCCCGCGTGAGATATAGACAGGGCTCGTGTATTGTTCACAGTCGACCCTTGCTCACGGACCTACATTTGCTCGCCATGTGCCCTCGTTGCTTGCTCAGGATGCCTTGAATTTCTCGGCTTCACTTTGTCAACCTGCTCGGTGCTCCCCCAATTTCAGCCTGTTGCAATGCTTGCATTAGCTTTTCTTTGCTTGACACTTGCTTTGCTTCCCATGCCCAAGCCCGCGCTTCGATTTGCTCCGGACTCACCTGCCTTCGATTCCCGATTCTCCTTGCTTCCCCTTGACTTGCTACAGCAGCTCGGCTTCCTTGCTCTTCAACTCCTTTACAAGATGCAATTCCAAGCTCTCATTTCCTTGTCTGATTCTATAGAGCTTGGCAAGCTTTCCTTTCCTCGGGTCATTACACACGCGGGTAGAGGGGGGGGGGGGGGGGGGGGGGGGTACAGAGAGGGAAGTAGAGAAGGAAAGGGGATGGAGAGCATGTTTTGGGTAGAGCTTGTGAGAGAATAGACTCACTCTCTTTATTGTCATTATAACCATAACAAAAAATAAGTGGGCAGGCGCGCACCCGACCATATCCGGCCATAGAGCCTGAAACCCAACAATCAAAATTTCAAATGGAAGTAGCTTCCCCTCACAACCCGAAACAAATTCAAACAAAGATTTATTCTTTATGGAAATTGTTATGTACCAATGAGGGCTTCATTTCATGTCAACGACCCAAAAAACATAAATACGTAGAGGAAATACTTGGTTTGACTCTATCAAGAGTAATGTGACCTAAATACTGAATGCCTTGCAAGAAAAATTCACTTTTCTTTCGATTAACATAAAGTTTATTCTCTCTCAAAACTTGAAATATTACCTGGAGGTGTTGCTTGTGTTCGTCTAATGAATTAGAGTATATGATAATATCATCAAAGAACACTCTAGTGAAGGTTCGATGAGGCCGGAACAGCTTCTCCATCAAGCGGTTGAATGTGACTGGTGCATTGGTCAAGCCAAAAGGCATGACAATGTATTCGTAAAGACCAAATGTGGTGCGAAATGCGGTCTTTACAATATCTTGATCAACTATCCTTATCTGATGATAGCCACTTTTTAGGTCAATCCTACTGAAGTAGGTCAATCCTTGTAGCTTATCAAATAGGTCTTCTACCCGTGGAACGGGAAACCTATTCTTGATAGTGATCCTATTTAGTGCTCTATAGTCGACACACATATGATATGTGCCGTCTTTATTTTGCACTAATAGCACCGGTGAGCAAAATGGAGATAAGCTAGGCCTAACCATGCCCTTCTCAACTAACCCATGCACTTGCCGCATAATCTCCTCTTGTTGAGCTTGAGAAACTCTATAAGGAGGTTTGTTAGGCGGTGAATTTCTTGGAAGAAGTTCAATTGCATGGTCATCATTACCTCGTTTAGGAGGTAGCTCACAAGGGATGTCGTCAATAAAAACATCTTGAAACCCCTTGAGAAAATTGGATAACTCTAATTCCTTTTGGTTGCTTTTATTTTCTTTTGCTAAAGCATTAGGTTCATTTTGAGAATCTTTAACAAAAATCATGTACACGGAAATAGAGCTCTTTATTGACTTGTTGAAAGCTGGTGTATGTACAATGGGGATAGTGTTACCCATTTCCTTAGCATCTATATACATGTTTTTTTTCCTGAACTTAAAGGAGATTCTCCTTTCAGGAAATTTAACATCGGTAGCCATGCGGTCAAACCATGGTGCCCCTAGGATTACATCCTCATGCTTGAGAGGAGAGATAAAGAAGTCCTCTTTGTCCACATAGCCTTGGACATGAAGCCTCAATTTCCCGATTAAGGGAGTGACTGAAGCTTCTTGCCCCTTGAAGGCACTGTTTGCGGGTAGGACATCTCCCATCTCGTAGGATTGTATGCCTAGCTTGGTGGCCAACTCTATAGATATAAAACTGTGAGTAGAACCAGGGTCAAAGAGAATAAAAGCATCATGTTCTCTTACCTTTCCCCAAGCATGGCATAGAGGAGATCCTTTGTGGTGAGTCTCCTCCTCTTGGATTTCAACCAAGGAAGCTCTAGGAGGATCTTGACGGTTGTTCTTTTGGGGACAAGCGCGGTACGCATGCCCTTGTTCGCCGCACTTGAAACACCGGTTATCCTTGCGATAATGCTCAAGCTCTTCAGAAGAGAGTTTGTTCTTACCTTTGTAAACTCCCTTCTCTTTAGCTTTGTTGGAGTTGCCCTTAGGAGACTTTTGGACATTTTCCTTCCCCTTAGGCTCATTGGAACCCTTGTTTTCCGGGGGCTTATTATTTCTTTTAGCCCCCGTTTGGAAATTGATTCGTGAGGCCACCATAGTATGGTGTATTACCGCCGATATGGTACGTGGCCTTTGGGAGTTGACATACTCCGCCATTTCTTCGGTTAAGCCCACACAAAACTGTTGCTTTTGCTCTCCAAAATCCAACTTTTTAAAGACAATGGCTTTGAGTTGTAGGTCCACAAATCTGTCTACATATTTGTGGATGGATTCATTGGGAGAGAGCTTTAAGCTTCGCCATTCGGTGAGTACTTTGTCTTTGGCATCGGTGGCCAAAAACTGCTTCATAATGGAAGCTCTTAAAGCTTTCCATGTTCGTGGAGCTTCACCGTTGGCTCGTAGGCTAGACCACCATTGCCTGGCGGACTTTTGAAAGTGCATAGCTACATGGCGTAGCTTAGAGGACTCCGTGAAGCCCTCATCTCCAAACGCCGCATCAAATTGCTGGATAAAGGCCAAGACTTTGTCCGTAGCACCAAAGGTACCATCATAGGTAAGGAAAGAGATGCTCTTCCCTCCCTCTTTGAATTTCTTCAGTTTGGATGACCTCTTCCCTGCGGCATAGGATTTCCTATGGCCTCTTCTTTTTTATGGTTCAAAGGTTGCACCATCACTTTCTTCAGAAGGTGAAGAATTTGAAGAAGGTGGACAAGAGGGTGACCTCTTTCTCTCCTTTTTCTTGTCTTGATCTTCGTTGTCTTGACCATCACTTTCATAAGAGGAAGAGGATGAAGAAGATGGAGAAGAGGGTGTCCTCTTTCTCGCCTTTTTCTTCTCTTGCTTTTTATCTCCCTCTTTGAATTATGGCGTGGAGAAGAGTGTGATGGTCTTCTCCGCTTTGGTGGTGATGGAGAGCGTTTAGCCCGCCGTCTTCGTGGAGCCATCTCCGCCAAGGTTGCGGGAGACTCACTTCTTTCTCGTTCCTTCGATGGAGGCTCTTGAGTTCTCCTTTGGGAAGGAGATGCATCATCAAGAAGTAAATTCTTGAGCCCTTCGTATGGATTCTCTTCTTCTTCCCGAATTGGAGAGAGACCTCTTTTGGGAGTCTCACAAGGAGGCTTCCTAGGTGTTCTCTCCTCATGGTGATGAGCTTGGAGAATCCCGTGAGCACGGAGCTGCCGTTGCACTTCACTTTGGAGAGATAGATTGCCCATGGCTTGTTGAAGCCTAGAAACAAGATAGTTAACAAGCATTGAAGCATCATTAGTAGCTTGCTCATGAGCAAAATCAAAGTTATCAACATTAATTTCACTCTCTTTACTATTGTCAGCCATTCTAACAACTTTTAGGTGTAAACTTTTTAGGTGTACTTTGGCACTTCAATCCCTAGTTGCTACTCCTCTTTACCCCTTTAGAAAAAGCACTCAAGCTACTGTACCCGCGGCTTGAATACCATTAATTGCAAGGAATAGAAGAGAGGGTTTTTCGACACCAAAACAGCACCGGCTCCTGTCAAGCTTCTAATAGCTCAATAGTGGTTAAGCCGTAGGCAAGCCCCGTAGGACTCCACTATTAAGACCATAGCTCTCGACGGTGATGCCCCGTTAACTGCACAAAGGCAGGCGCATTGCAAGGCTGAAAAATCCCTATTCTACTTACTCACAGGCAATTAATAATACCAACCATTTATAGCTAGCTTGAGGACCTCCCTTCTTGAGCAAGAAAAGAGAAACCTTGTGCTCTGATACCAATGTAACATTTAATGGTCTAAAAACTTATGTGTAGCGGAAATTAGCATGAACATAGTGGGCATTTCATTAGAATAGATTTCTAATGAGAATTACAAGAGTGCTTGGGTGGAGAGAGCAACAAAAAGCATAACACCTAGTTAGATAGCATCAACAATACTTTCAAAAGAGAGAGAAATTAAGCTATTGACAACAATTGAGGACCGGATTTGCATGGAGCCGGTCCCCCCTCCAAAAGGCTTTGTATTATGGTTTCTCCCATCAAGAGAGCCATTGTACAATACAATTCTTTGTGTTCCTTCAAGACTAGCTAGTGCAATGAAGATGAAAGCTTCATGCACTAAGCAAAACACTTAGTAAACACAACTTTAATTATCCCCGTTCTCAGACCCAAGACCTCACACACCTTCGAAGATGGTGAGAGCTAGCAGGGTATGAGAGTAGATTGAGAGGAAGAAGGAGTATCTTACGAGAAAGATGTACATCTCCTCACATAATCACTCTTATTAGCATAGCTTTAGCTTAGTAATTAGCTTGGTAGAGGAGATGAGCATGCATTGAAGCTTGGCTCTTGGTGTTGGATTTGCATCCAACAAGCCAAGAGTGTGTCGATGTAGGCTTCTATCTCACAAGCTTGGAGTAGGTGATGAGCTCTCCATTAAAGCTTGGGAAGAGATAGTCTTCTCTTTCTTCACACATGAGATTGTGTGAGTGTGTGTGTGATAATGCCTTGCAAAAATCAGCCCCTCTCTCTCTTGGGTGAGCCCTCTTGCTATTTGCTCTTGCAGGCTCCCCATTGGGCCTCCCCAAGTCAAGCCAATGGCTATTAAGCAGCATAAGTGATAGCCTTCTGACATGTGTCCCCCTTTCCCCTTTTGTGAGAGCTTTAGGTAATTTAATAATTAAACTAAACTCTCATTGAACCCCTTTGCCTCCTGGCCAATAGGAATCAGGCAAGCCATTGGGCTCCTGAATGCTCATTGGACCCCTTGGGAGACTGTCCAATAGTCTTCTAGGAGACTTAATTCTCATTGGTTCTTTTATTAAGTATTTTTAAATTAATTAAACTAGATTTACTCTAGCCTAATTCTCATTGGTCCACCTCCAAGGCCATCCAATAGGAATTGGGCAAACCTTGTGGCCATCTGGGCTAGGGGGCTGACATGTGTCCCTAATTCCCTTTGTGTAAAGGGAGCCTGTGTGTGTGTGTGTGTGGCTTTCTCTCTCATCCCCTAGAAGAAGGGATCGCCCCCTCCCATGTAGGGATATGCAAAGACTTTTTAGTTACACACAAAGCATCCAATTTCCCCTAGGGTTGACCTTTGGACACAACCTTTGAATTTTGGAACCTTAGCATTTTGGAAGTCTTAATGGGCTGAACCTTAGGGTCTTTTTAGCCCATTGTTGCACATGGCTCTTTTGCAGATGGCCCCCCCTTTGGATCCCTATTTTCCCTCCTTTGGATCCCTACTGTGGCCGGTCTGCTAGCTTAACCAATATTCTAGCTTTTTATCCCCTGGCACTTCCCCACATTAAATGATCAGTTTAATATGAGAAAATCATTTAGGAGAATTAGATATTAATTATTATGACAAAAAGGCTTGCATGATAAGGTGTGCAAACTTTAATAGAGATCTCGATGTTGAGAGACAGTATCATGAGCTTTGCTTGCTCTTTCTCCCTTTCACATGCAGAGAGTCTGAATTTGATGCAAGTATCACAACATGGAGAGATAAATTTTAGTTCAACATTGGCACAATTACTGAAAATAAGAAAAAGTTCATGAAAGTTGAGATCTTGGCAAGTAGCAAGCAACATTCCTCATCTAATTCTTCCACAAGGGGAAGTCATCAAGAGGCATTCAATTATGTACTCAACCTTGACTGGCCAACAACCAGACCTCACAACACAAATATTGCAACACCATTCAATTATGTACTCAACCTTGACTGGCCAACAACCAGACCTCACAACACAAATATTGCAACACCATTAAAACTCCTTAGAATCCCAAATGAAGAGTACCCACACTTGTCATGAGCTTAAACACAAAACAAAGAAAACTTTATGACAATATCATGACAAAAAAGGGTGCAATCAAACGGTCCTATCCACTTTTTTCTAATGGGTGGTGCTGGCACTCGAAAGACATTCACACTACGTGCCATTGTCCAGGGTTTGGTTTGACACTACAATACATTGTTTGCAAGTGACATTGACCTCCCAACAACACTGCTAATGGCTTACACATGCAAGGAAGCTTATAATTTTGGTGGCACCACTAGTCATTCAGCTTTGCGGCTTCCATTGATGCTCAATGACAACATTGCTCTCTCCAATGAGACCTTGAGAAGTCTATAGAAAATGCACATAAATCTCAAGCTAGTTGTTTTTTATGAGGCCTTGTTGATAGACAATAGATTGCTTCATATCATAGATGCATGGCTTTAAGCGCTCAAGCATAATCACGCGGGCTAGACGTAATTTTTTATGGAGATATCTACCAAGCAAGCCCTGTGCATGATCATTGGGTATTCAATGATCTAAAAAACACACTTCATATTCTAGCACCTTCATTTTGGAATTCTCACATATAGTGGTGCGAGCTCAAGATACTCATGCGCCAATCAAATGAAGTATTCATATAGATCTTGAATCAAATCAGAGTTGCACAATAAACTGAGCAGGACTTATCACTCATCAACACCATGCACATAAACAAGATCTTTGACATTGTGGCAGCTCCCCATCTTCTTTTTACCAACACATTAAAGGACCATCATAACCAAAAGGTTTTTGAGATGCTACATACAAGTGCATATGCCATTAGAGAACGTGAAAAACCACACAAGGCATGCTCAAGGAATCTTCTCATCCCAAACAACTCACATCTAACTGTAGGAATTGCTACGATTCTTGAACTAAAGCTAGGGACGATAGTTGAAATATGCTTTGGGAATCTCAACATTTTAGATGGACTGGCTGATGGAATTCTCAAAACAATAGATAACAATGGACATTCCCATGTTGCATGGATAACTTTCTTTGATAGAACAATTGGAAAGAAACAAAGATCTCAAAATCAACAAGATAAGATACTTGGGGTGCCAATTTTGACAGTTTTCTTGCCATTTTGGATGTGCCATTGTTGGGTTGGCTTGGAAGTCCTTGAGTGGTCTTTCCTTTATTTGTAGCACTTCAAACTTTATGAGTGGGAAGGGGAGAGCCTACTGATGCCATAATTATTGATATTGGTCGGTGAGAAGGTTGACATTGATTGAGTGTAGGATCCGCTCTTCCCACTACATCACCTCTTTCCAAACTTTATGAGTGGGAAGGGGAGAGCCTACTGATGCCATGCTTCATTGATATTGGCCGGTGTGAGAAGATTGACTTTGATTGAGTGTAGGAGCTACTCTTCCCACTACATCGCCTCTTTCCAAATTTCTTCTGTCTCCTCTTCCACTTGTTTTGTTAAAGCAGCTTCCTGTCATAAAATATAATATCTAACTATACCAAGTGATTTTCTCATATTAAACTGATCATTTAATGTGACAGAATAAACGGGAACAAGAATTAGAATAGAGACATGTGCTTCTAGACCTATCTCAACACGGGACCAAAAGGAGAGATGGTTGCATCTCAATAGGGGTCCAAAAGGATACGGTCTATCAAGAGTAATGTGCAATAAGTGCTTCTAAGCTTACCTCAACAGGGGACCAAGAGGAGAGATGGTTACATCTCAATAGGGGTCTAAAAGGAGGTAGTCTATCAAAGAGCAACGTGCATCTAATGGAGCTTAAAAGACCTTAGGGTTAGCTTCATTAAAGACCTCCAATGGTTAGTGTTAAAAGTCCTTTGACCTTAGGCAAGCTAGGGCTGAGCTTGAGGTGGGAACCCGACCTAAGCTTGAGGTGTTTGTCGTGCTTGATGACTAAGGTGCGTACTTGATGACTAAGGTGCTTGTTGTGCTTGATGACTAAGGTGCTTGAGGTGCTTGTCATGCTTGATGACTAAGGTACTTCAGGTGCTTGTCATACTCAATGAGGAAGGTGCTTAAGAAGCTTCCTATGCATGGGGAGTAAGGTGCTTGAGTCAAAAAGAGACCCTATAAACTTAATGAGGAAGGTGCTTGAGAAGCTTCCCATGCATGAAACTCTCAAAGTTAGGGGAATATTTGACTTCACCTCCCACTCATCCAAAGGGCACCCTTTCTCTCAAAGGGCACATGGGACACATGTCAAACTCTCCCTATGCTTAGCCACATGGTGTGCTTGAATGCTATTGGTTGGGATAAAGAGGGATCGAATGAGCTTCTAGTTTTACCCAACAAATATCTATATATTTTCAAGCTCTCTCTCTCTCTCTCTCTCTCTCTCTAAGGGGTAAGGAGGACACTTGTCCAAAGACTACCCATGTACTTGAATGCATGCTGCATGTGACTGGCTAGGGGGGAGAGGGGTCCAATGAGCTTGAAACATGTGTAAAAGCTACAACTCGCCCCAAGCAAACAAGGGGGGTGCTGAGGGGCTATACACCACACACACACACACACACACACACACTCATTTTGTGGATTCATTCTCACTTGGTGAAAGTAAAGGAACTCCACCTCCTTATCCAAGCTTGTGAGAAGTAAGATCCTACACCAACACTCTTTGCTATGGAATGCAAATCCAACCAAGAGCCATGCTTCAATGCTTAAGCTTTCCATCTTCTCCGTCTTCATTACTATGTTATTATGTATGCTATCAAGAAGAGTGATGATAAGTGAGGAACTATTTTTTTCTCCTATGGAATGTTTCTTCTTCCTCTTCCCTACCCTCATTCACCGCTAGCTCTCTCCACCTTCAAAGGTGTTTGAGGCCTTGGGATAGTTAATGCTTTCTACAAAGTTTATGTTATGCTTGTGATGCATGAATCTTTCCATGTTCCTTGCATCACCAAGGTCACAAGGAACACAAAGATTGTATTGTACCAAGTGTCTCTTGATGGGAGAAACTATAATACAAATGCCTATTGGAGGGGGGACCACTGGCTCCGTATGAACCGGTCCTCAATTGTTGTCAAGTTCTCTAAACTCTCTCTCTTGCAAAAGTATTGTTCATGCCAAGTTAACTAAGTACCATGTTTATGTTGCTACCATCAATTAAGTTCACCCGCTATGCTCATAAAGTAATCTCATAAAAGGATTCACCTAATTTCCTAATTCCGCTACTCTCAAAGTTTATAGGCCATTTCCGTTACATTGGTATCAAAGCATTTGGTTTCTCTTTTCTTGCTTAAGAAGAGAGGTCCTTAAGTAGCCTATAAATGGTTGATTTTGTTAATTATATTAGGCCTGGTAGGTGGGACTGGGATCTATTATTGGTTTTGTTGAGCCCACTATGTGGGATATGGTGCACATCTCGGGAGCTTTGGTCTTAATAATGGAGTCTTTTTAGACTTGCCTACGGCTTTATCATTATTGAGCCATAAGAAGTCCGAAAGGAGCTATCCCTCGGCAACTTTGCTATGTTAGACTAACTTTACTACTCTCTATAAATAACCAATTTGAGCCGTGGGTGTAGATACTTAAGGCCTATTTTCAAAGGCTAAGAGGAGTAACAACTAAGTTTTTGAAGTGCCAAAGCATACACTAAGTAAACACATAAGTTTAATTAACATGGCTGACAATAACCAAGAGAGTAGAATGAACATTAATAACTTTGATTTTGCACATGAAGGTGCTAATGATGATGCCCCCGTGTTTGTTAATTATCTTGTCAGTAGTTGCAACAAGCTATGGGCAACCCCACTTTGTAAGCCGAAGTTACTCAACAACTTCGTGCTTATGGGATTTCCTTTCCTCTCCAAGAGGAGAGAGAGCTTAGGCGGCCTTTTGATGAGACCCCCAAAAGAAGACTCTCTCCCATACGAGAGGAGGACTCCAATGATCAATAAAGTAATGAACTACTAAATTCCTCCGAAGATGTGGCTCCGCAAAGGAGGCGGACTAAACAATTGCCAACTCCTCCCAAGAGGAAACGGTTAACCCATAGTCCTTCTCCTCGTCACTCAAAAATGGAAGAGAGGAAAGAAAGGAAGAAAACGGCAAGAAAGAGGTCACCCTCTTCTCCTTCTTCTTCACCTTCCTTCTCTACCAATGAAAGCTATGGCTATTCTCCTAGAGAATACAAGAGGGGAGGACATCGCAAATCTTACCCTGCATGGCGAAGGTCACAAAAGCTCAAGAAGTTCAAAGAGGGAGGATAGAGTATCTCTTTCCTTACCTATGAAGCCACCTTTGGTGCTACCGACAAAGTATTGGCTTTCATCCAACAATTTGATGCGTCCTTTGGAGACGAAGGCTTTACGGAGTCCTGCAAGCTACACCATGTAGCTATGCGCTTCCAAAAAAAATTGGCTCGTCAATAGTAGGCTAGCCTTCGTGGCAATTGCGAATCCCCAAAGACATGGAAAACTCTACGAGTTTCCATCATGAAGCGATTCCTTGCAAGTGATGCAAAGGACAAAGCACTCACCGAATGGCGGAGTTTGAGGCTTCTCTCTCATGAGTCTATCCACAAACATGTGGAAAACTTTTGGGATTTATATCTCAAGGCTATTGCCTTTCAAAAGATAGACTTCGCCAAGCAAAGGCAACAATTTTGTGCGGGATTACCCAAAGAGATGGCCGAGTATGTCAACTCTCAACGGCCTGGTTTTATCACTGAAGTAATCTGCCACACCATGGTTGCTTTGCGCATCAATTTCCAACATGGGACTAGACGGAATGTCAAGCCCATGGAAAATAAAGACAAAAGTGATGCCAAGAGGAACACCAGTGCTCAAAATTCTTACCAAGGCTATTCCAACAACAACAACAATCAGTCCAAGGAGAAGGGAGTTTACAAAGGTAAATATAAACTCTCTCCTAAAGAGCTAGAAGCTTTTCGTAAGGACCACAAATGTTTTAAGTGTGGGAAGCAAGGCCATGGTTATCATCCTTTCCCCAAGAGAATTGCCCACAATGAAACTCTTAGAGCCTCTATGTTTGAAGCTCCAAAAGAGGATGCTCATTGCCAAGGATTTCTCTTTTCCTATGCTTAGGGAAAGATGTAAGAGCATGATGCCTTTATTTTGTTTGACCCTGGTTCAACTCACAACTTCATATCCACAGAGTTGACCACCAAGCTAGGCATACAAACCCATGAGATGGGAGATACATTAAAAGCCGATGGATCTATCAAGGGACAAGACATCTCAGTTACTCCCTTAATTGGAAAATTTGAGGCTTCATGTCCAAAGCTATGTGGACAAAGAGGATTTATTCATCTCCCCTCTCAAACATGAGAATGTTATCGTTGGGGCACCATGGTTTAACTGCATGGCTTCCAACATGAAGTTCCTTGAAAGGAGAATTTACTTCACCTACTATAGGGAAAAGAGCACGTATATAGATGCTAATGAGTTGGGGAACACCATATCCCTGTAATAAAGGGAATCAAGAGGAATTAGAGTTGTCTAATTTCCTAAATGGATTCCAAGATGTTTTCATTGATGACATCCCTTGTGAGATACCTCTAAAATGAGGGATGATGACCATACAATTGAGCTCCTACCAAGAAGCTCACCGCCTAACAAACCTCCTTATCGAGTTTCACAAGCTCAACAAGAGGAGATCATGACTTGGTGGAAAAAGGGATGGTGAGGTCTAGCTCCTCTCCATTTTGTTCACCATTGCTTTTGGTGCAAAAGAAAGATGACACATATCACATGTGTGTCGACTATAGAGTGCTAAATAATAGCAATATCAAAAGCAATTTCGCATGCCGCGGGTAGAAGATCTATTTGATAAGTTACAAGTTTTGGCCTGACAAATGCTCCAGTCGCATTCAAACTCATGATGGACAAAAATCTTCAGGCCACTCAAATTCTCTTGAGGAGTACAAGCGACACCTCCAGGTAGTCTTTCAAGTTGTGAGAGAGAATAAGATTTTCATTAATCAAAAGAAAAGAGAATTTTTCCTACAAGAGATTCAATATTTAGGTCACATTAACTCTAAAGAGGGCACCCATATGGATGCAACAAAATTAGAGATAATGAAAGGATGGCCTAATCCAAGGAATCTACAAGAGGTATGAAGCTTCATAGGTATGTGTGCATACTATAGATGCTTCATTAAAAAAAAAAAAACTCGCTAATAGCAAGCCCATTACATGACTTAACAAAAAAGAATGTTAAGTATTCATGGACTGCAAAATTGCAAGAAGCTTAAGGAGAATCTTATCTCTCCACGTGTGCTCACACTATTAGATCTCTCAACGACATTTGAGGTCCAATGTGATGCTTGTGGTGATTGCCTTCGAGCTATTTTGCGTCAAGCAGGGCATGCCTAGCATATGAGAGTCAAAGACTCGACTTTGATAAGTGAGTATTGGGCAAATACGAAAAAGAGTTACTAGCTATTCTATATGCCCTAAACACGTGGAAACACTATCTCTTGGGGACTCCATTCATCCTATGAATGGGTCACAAAGCTTCAAGAACTTCATGACGCAAACCAAGCTCTCCAACAAACAAATGAGGTAGGAAAATTTTCTTTTTCTATTTAAATTTCATATTGCTGACATTCCTAACAAAAGCACAATCAAGTGATCGATGCACTTTCACAACGACCAAGGGTAAATGTGGTGTCTATAGCAACTCACAATGATCTATCTTTTATGACAGATGAGTATGCTACTCACTGAGACTTTAAGTACGTGATTACAGCCTTTGCAATAGGGAAGAAAAAAAGAAGCATTCACCTTGAAGGATGCTTATCTTCCAAACAGCAATAGGCTATGTGTTAATCACCCATACAATACGAAAGTCATGTAAGAATCCCATACTTCTCCTTATGCGGGGCAAAGAGGGACTCCAGAATCTACTCTTCGAGGAGTAGAAATGTATTTCTATTGGTCTACCATGAAAATTAAACATACAAGAGTATGTTTCAAAATGCGTGGTATACCAAAAGTTGAAATTTGATCAAGGGAAGCAACTTGGATTGTTTCAGGCTTAACAAGAAAACACGCTCTATGCCTGTCAAAAAAACTATTAAGGCACATCAAATGGAAACCCTCTTCAAATCTCAAATTTTCAAGCATCATGGCTTTCCAATATCCATAGTGTCGGACAAATATCCTAGAATGACCAGTAATTTCAATAAGGGTCTCTTTGAGAATCTAGGAAGTAGATTAAATTTCTCTTTCGGCCTATCATCCACAAATGGATGACCAAAGTGAAATAACTAATCTAACGATTCTTGATCTACTAAAAGCCTATGTCCTGGAAGTAGATCAATGTTCTCAATGATAGAGGTACCTACCTCTTATAGAGTATGCATACAATGATATTGTACATACTTATATGGGGAAAAGTACCTTTTGAGGTTAAAGAAGGAAGATCCAAAAGTCCCTTACTACTTAAAGTACATGGGAAGATGTTCACTGCTGATGAATATGGCCGAGACCTACAAGACTCTTTTCCAAAGATTAAAGGGGTTATATCCATCTCACAGGAAAGGCAAAAAGGGTTGCTGCTAATAACCACATAAGAGCCTTAGCCTTTAAGGAAAATGATTGGGTCTTGCTAAAGTTTCTCAAGGCTCATCTGAGGCGTACTACGGGCAAGATTCCTACGGACCACCAAGAGTATGATGCTCAACTAGCAAAAAGATACTATGGTCCTTAAAATTCTTGAGCCAGTCAATGAGATCGATTATCAATTGAAGTTGCCCAACCATTGGCTCATGCACAATGTTTTCCATGAGAACCTACATAAGCCTTACAAAGGAGAGCCATGAAAAGAAGCAATAGTTGCAGACCCTCCAAAAATTGAAGAGCAAGAAGAAGTACTTCAATTTAAGTCCATCCTATGACATGAAGACAAAGTATTAAGAAACAGTAAGATTATCTGACGATATCTTATTAAGTTAAAGAATTATCCTTTTAAAGATGCTAAATGGATGCAAGGAACCTAGCTTAAGGATAATATGAACCTTGCCAATGCTTACAATGCTGCACTAGAGTAAGCATATGAAAATGCATTTAAAATGAAAAATGTTTTTGTCTTATAAGACTAGTTCTCTTTTTTTTTGTGCACAAATTTAAATACTAGGCATGCTTAGAATCATGTTTGTGGTGATGACGTCTCCCAAACACCAAGTAGAACTTGTCAATCCACTTTGAAAGTATGATATGGACTAAAGAGCAGACATGCTTGCGGTAGCTACGTCTCCCAAGCACCAAATGGATTAGTCATCCATCTTGGAATGATGTCGTAGGGTAAAAAGGGATCCTCTACCCGCTAAGAAACATGGACTAATGACTAGGATTTATCTTCTCTACCTCATAATCGAGGATGACTATGATTTCAAGAGAGAGATAATGTCATAAAATATAATATCTAACTATACGAAATGATTTTCTCATATTAAACTGATCATTTAATGTGAGTGAATAAACGGGAACAAGAGTTAGAATAGAGACATGTGCTTCTAGACCTATCTCAACACGTGACCAAAAGGAGAGATGGTTGCATCTCAGTAGGGGTCCAAAAGGAGATGGTCTATCAAAGAGCAATGTGCAATAAGTGCTTCTAGAATTACCTCAATAGGGGACCAAGATGAGAGATGGTTTCATCTCAATAGGGGTCCAAAAGGAGGTAGTCTATCAAAGAGCAACGTGCATCTAATGGAGCTTAAAATACCTTAGGGTTAGCTTCATTAAAGACCTCCAATGGTTAGTGTTAAAGGTCCTTTGACCTTAGGCAAGCTAGGGCTGAGCTTGAGGTGGGAACCCGACCTAAGCTTGAGGTGCTTGTCGTTGTTGATGACTAAGGTGCTTGAGGTGCTTGTCGTGCTTGAGGTGCTTGTTGTGCTTGATGACTAAGGTGCTTGAGGTGCTTGTCATGATTGATGACTAAGGTACTTGAGGTGCTTGTCATACTTAATGAGGAAGGTGTTTGAGAAGCTTCCTATGCATGGGGGGGGGGGGGGGTAAGGTGCTTGAGTCAAAAAGAGACCCTACAAACTTAACAAGGAAAGGTGCTTGAGAAGCTTCCCATGCATGAAAGTCTCATAGTTAGGGGAATCTTTGACTCAACCTCCCACACACATGTCAGACTCTCCCTATGCTTAGCCACATGGTGTGCTTGATGCTATTGGTTGGGCTAAAGAGGATTCCAATGAGCTTCTCGTTCCACCCAACAAATATTTAGATATTTTCAAGCTCTCTCTCTCTCTAAGGGGTAAGGAGGACACTTGTCCAAAGACTACCCATGTACTTGAATGCATGCTGCATGTGATTGGCTAGGGAGGAGAGGGGTCCAATGAGTTTAAAACATGTGTAAAAGCTACAACTCGCCCCAAGCAAGCAAGGGGGGTGCTGGGGGAATATACACCACACACACACACACACACACACACACACACACACACACACACACACACTCATTTTGTGGATTCATTCTCACTTGGTGAAAGTAGAGGAACTCCACCTCCTTCTCCAAGCTTGTGAGAAGTAAGAGCCTACACCAACACTCTTGGCTATGGAATGCAAATCCAACCAAGAGCCATGCTTCAATGCTTAAGCTTTCCATCTTCTCCATCTTCATTACTATGCTATTATGTATGCTAGCAAGAAGAGTGATGATAAGTGAGGAACTATTTCTTTCTCCTATAGAGTGTTCTTCTTCCTCTTCCCTACCCTCATTCACCGCTAGCTCTCTCCACCTTTGAAGGTGTTTGAGGCCTTGGGACTAAGGCTTGGGATAGTTAATGCTTTCTACAAAGTTTATGTTATGCTTGTGATGCATGAAGCTTTCCATCTTCCTTGCATCACCAAGGTCACAACGAACACAAAGATTGTATTGTACCAAGTCTCTCTTGATAGGAGAAACTATAATACAAATGCCTATTGGAGGGGGGACCGGCTCCGTATGAAGCCGGTCCTCCATTGTTGTCATGTTCTCTAAACTCTCTCTCTTGCAAAAGTATTGTTCATGCCAAGTTAACTAAGTACCATGTTTATGTTGCTACCATCAATTAAGTTCACCTGCTATGCTCACAAAGTAATCTCACAAAAGTGCTTCACCTAATTTCCTAATTCCGCTACTCTCAAAGTTCATAGGCTATTTCCATTACAGCTTCCTCTTCTACAGTTAAGCTTTTTGGTTGAGCTGAGGGTCCAGTTTCTTCTTGAGGAATCTCTAGCTCTGGGAGATTGCCTTCTTGAGTGTGTCTACTTCAATGTCCATGAACTGTAAGGCATCTTTGTCTCCCATCACCAAGTCAGCTTGTTCTTCCCACGATGTGGATTCATTTGCTTTGGCAGACTCTTGTGCTTTGCTCAGTTCTTCTTTGAGTAGTGCTATCTCCCTTCGATATCCTTCTTCCCGCTGCATGGACCCAATGGACAGTTCTCTTCTCTGCATATACTCTAGCTTTAGCTCAATTTCTAGGTCTCAAACCTTCTATTCCATAGCTTTATAGGCCTCATCTATTCTCTGTAATGTGGCCACTATTGCGTTGTCCGTGAATTGATTCAGCAGTGTATTTTGCTCTTGGTAACAAGCTTCCGATTATACCAGCTAAGTATTTGCAATATTTAGCTAGATCTGTAGCCTTTGTAATGTGGAAGCTGATTCTTTAAACTGTTTCTCTTGATGTTGATTCTTTGTTTGAAGAGTTTCCAAGTTCGCTGCAGACTTTGCGGTTAGTTCCACCATTTCCTTCTTCTTGTTTTCCATTGCTTCTTTGTAGGCTTCATTGAAAGTGTGAGCAATGTCGAGCTGATCATTTGAGTACTGCAGCCGTTGATACAAATTGTGAAGCTATTGGTGGCAAGCATAGATCTTGTCTTTCATTTTATCCACCACATCATACGCAAATTGTGAGTACTCATCAATGTCGTCTAGACTTTCCAAGTTTCTTGAGTGGCTAGCTTTGGGTTGATCCGTTTGTGTGTCCAGAGCCTTGGTGAGGAGGGCTTCATTTGGCTTATCATCTTGTTCCTTTTCAGGCTCCTCGGTAGGCTAGAGGCCTTTGCTTCTACATTGCCAATATTTGGAGCGCTTTCCTCTTGTTGTGGTTGCTCTCTTGGAGGGGTAAAGTGTTTTTCTTTAGTGTGTACTTATTCTGTTGGGGAGTCCTCTCTAGGCAGTGTTTGCTCTTTGTCTTGTGTTTTTGCCTGCTCTCTTTGACGTTCTTCTTTTTGATAGAGATGTTCTAACCCTTTTAGAGGATCATTATTCAGATTGTACATGGGGTTCTTGGATCAACTTTGAATTTTTAGGATGAGGGTTTCCACTTCTATTCAAAGTCACCTTTCAACCTTCTTTCAAGCTAAAAATCAGCAATTTCCCTCTCAACCCTTGCCGCTTTTTGGGTTGGTTCCTATACTGGTGCCGTAGATCCTGGCCTTTTCTTGGGTTCTTCATCATCTACCTTAGATTTTCCTTTTTCTTTTTTCTTGCTTTTGAGAGGCGTGTGCTTCTCTTCCTCTTCATCTTTGTCACTTTCAGTGGCCTTTGCTATGGTAGTGGTCTCTTGGCTTGGGACATTGACCAACCTTGTCCTCAATCTTGTGCCTATTGGTGGAGCTCTTGTCTATACTTCTTCATCATCATCATTTTTGCATAGTAGCCATAAGTTTTTCTCTGGGGCAGGTGATACATGCTCTGCCTGACCAATAGCATGATAGGCTATCCGCGTTAGTACTTCAGGAGCTCCCAAAAAGGTTATGTTTTTTGGATTTTTTACATGGGTGATGGTTGTATAGACATATTGGGCATGATTCACTTCAGTTACTCCCTCTTTCTTTCATGCCTAAGTGAATGTGGAAGCCACGTCATGATTTGAAACCATGTATTTGGGAGGCTACTTTGCAGTGAAGTGGAAATGTTGATGATAGAGCCTAAGTGCCTGCTCTATCTTTTTGCTTTAGATTAGAGAAGGAAGTAGATCTATTGGTGAAAATTCCTGTTGTGGATAGTTGAAGTTCTCTCATTGGTTTTCCTCCTTTTTTCAGCTTTAGGGCATCTGCAACTTGATCCTCTGTGATGTTTACTTCTATTGAGGAGTCATTCAAATATGAAACGGTTGCCCTCCCTTCTTATGTAATGTTGTGTAAGAGCTCATAGGCCCTCTTGTAATCAACACCATAGGGCTCCAACTCTATGTAGTCCTTGACACCAATCTTCTCCCACAAATGTAATGTGAATCAGAGAATGTAATATTGATGAGATTATAGCAAATCTTGCTTTTGTACCATAAAAGCCCGAGCCAGGGTATAAAAGGAAATCTTGTAATGTTTTTGGGACAATGATTATTATGAATAAGGAGATAAGGTTTTGCCCTATACGTCGTGTGTTCTCTCTTTCACTGTGTTTTTGAATTGCTCACACGGCATTTCATAGTTGTTGCATCGGAATTCCAAGGCCACCAATGTGTTTTTCTTTGTCAAGCTCTCTGTGCAAATAACTACATTGCAAGCGTCATGATGAAATCGAGCAACTTTGTCTACGATCTTCCTGGTGACATTTCTCTCTATCCGAGGGCCATATGGAGATCCCATCAATTGCACGTGATTCTTGGCACTTAGGAGAACCCAGTACACACATTCAAATTCTAAAATGCTAATCTGCATCAGGTTGTCAGAAGAAAATTGGAATTTTTACAAGAGTCATATTGTGAGTCTGATGACCTAGTCATGTTCCACATAGTAACAATATGTTGACAGTTAAATTTGGACTCAGTTGGACATGATTTGTTCAAGGATTTGCATGTAATTAGGTGAGAGGTCTGAAGAAGAGGATCAAAGATTTCAATGGATTGAGTACACATCAAGGTTCGTAGTGGAATGTGTTGTGTTTAGACAAGAGCCTGACAACCTCTTCGCATGCCTCCATGCCCTAGTCAAGTCATTTGCTTCCCAGGATTGACATTTCATCTTGGTTCCGTTTTTTTATAGAGATGTGATATGTGTTGACCTTGTATGGACCCTAGAAAACTGCACCTTTTTTTTGCAATTGTTGTGCATTATTTGTTTGCACCTAGGTAACTTTTGATCTTGAAAGATCCACTATACTTTCTGGCAAAATCTATTTCTTTGGAGGAAATTTTGGTAGTGACCTTTATGTAGATTTTTGAGCTTTAGCTTTCATCAACTTTGAGCTATCTGTCACTTATTCTGGCAGCTTGAGGCTTTGCACCATCTTTGGAAAGTCTTTGACTTCAATCTAGCCATCCATATGGGTTTGTACAAAGTCATGGACTTGCTGGTATAGAAATCAACTAAAATATTTTTCCTTGTAATGGCTTCTGCTTTGAAGAGGGTTGGCTAGAAAGTCTAGGACTTCTAACTGACATGGCAGTTACTGGTACAAGAGGTGAGCTTACTGGATTCGTAACTCCCCCCTTCTTAGGGTGTTCACTAAAGCTTTCTCCATGAATTGGGCCCAATAATGTTTGGCTCTATTTTGACATTATCTTTTGGGATTGTAAGGGCATGTGTGTAGCACTATATGTGTTTTTATTTGCAAACCTTCTGCATAGTTTCCTATGTATCTCTATGAAACATGACATATGTTTCCCCAAGTCAAGCTGTAAAGTGCATTATCTTCACCTTGATATATTCTATCATGTGGGTCTTCTATGAAATGTCTTCTATGGTTTTAGAACCCAAGGCATCATAGATTTTAGACTT
Source organism: Adiantum capillus-veneris (assembly GCF_014529385.1). Lineage (NCBI taxonomy): Eukaryota > Viridiplantae > Streptophyta > Polypodiopsida > Polypodiales > Pteridaceae > Adiantum > Adiantum capillus-veneris. The sequence continues at coordinate 65,898,748 of NC_140947.1, read as the reverse complement.
GTCTATATTTATGTCCATTTTGGTCAAAGTATATTCTTGCATGGTCACAACGTTGAAGCTTGACTTCAGATGGGTGAGAGTTTGGCTTTTAATAGATTTTTGGATTCACTCGGGTAATGTCATTCAACTCTAAAGAGGATGGGCTATTATAAATACTTTCCTTTGAAATGAACCATCCTTCCTGATCTATCACTTGGCATAATTCTATGAGCTCGCATGTGGGCATTTCAAACACTCGTCGACTCTTTTTGTAAAGTTGCCCTTCTCGGTCTACATAGTATGCATATGAATTATGTGTGCCATACAATGCTAGCAACATTTGCTTTTATGTGTCCCTTAAACTCATAAATGATTGCACACTACTGGCTATGGGTTTAGAATCACTTGCAAACCTAACAGTCTTTTTGACCTTTGGTGATAATTGGATGCTCTCACTAAATTCACGCAGGAATTTGTTGTTGAACAGTTTCAATTTAAGATTTTCAGGTGCTTGTGTATCTTCATGAAAATTCTGAATTTGCAATGCTTTTACTGGTGCTTCTAATGGTGATGCAGAATCCTCGCAGAAGCATTTAATTGCATAAAAAATGAAGAGTTAGATGCACTTTCATCGAAATTTGTAGTTACAATTTGCTCCATGTTTTGTGCTATGTCCCTCCAGGTTTTTGGGACAATCCTCTAAAAAATGTTCACCTTTTCTTCCACAATCAAAATAGTACACCATTATTGGTGGTATTCTGGTTGATTTGTCCATCTCAAGCTCTTGCTGAGAAGTCTTTGCTTCTATGTTGGCTAAGTTGTCAACATCCTCTTTTAGAACACTAAGATAAGGTTGTAGATTGCTCCACCCTGACCTTCATACTGTCTTTGACTTGGTTCTCCGATTAGACTTGCTTCTTTTGGATCTTCTATCTATGGCTCTCGATTCTAGATCCGACCACTGTAATGCCTGATTGCATATTGACCAATTGTATGGTTTGCTGGCTTGTGCAAATTTTTGCATAGCCACTTGGATCAATTTTTTGATCTTCTATCTGCACCTCATCTTTGAGTTTGCAATAGCTGGCTCCGCTGAAATCTGTAAACATGTGGGAGTTCTCTGGATTTGGATTTACTCTGATGAATAAGATCTTGGCTCTTGTGATGCTTTTACTGCTCATTGGATACCTATGGCCTTGTAAATCACGATAGAATACTTTATCTCCAATGTAGCCATAAACCTGTAAAATTTGCTCTACTTCACTTGTGCGTGTGCGACCGCTGCTACTGATTGGCTTTGGTTTGCTTGAATCCTTGGCTTGGCTTGACTTGAGTCCATGCTAGCTTGGTCTATAATTACTGTCTCTTAGCAGATTCTTTTGTTGCACCAACAAATTTCTCCTGCTCGGGTTGACAAGACTCCTTTTGCCAAAGCAATTTTTGGTAGTTGAATGCTCTTTAGACTCACAAGAGTTAGGTAACTCTAGCCTGAAAGTGTTAGATTTGATTGCAATCTTTTGAAGCGATGAACACTTGGGCTCTTAATAGCCTAATTTGCAATCAGATGTGAGTGGTGTCCTTGGTCGTTAGATCCTAAGCTCAAATTGCAATGCAATTACTTGCACTCGCCAATTTATGGTCAGCACGATCACTTCAAGTTCCTCATGTTCCTTGACTGAACTGCAGCAACACTTTCCAAAATTGGCTCTAGAAGAATGATGATTTCCAAAAGGGGTTAAGACCTAGTAGGCATATTTTTTCCAACTTTCTAGGCCAAATTTTGAGCTCTTGTGAGTTTTACAACTTGAATTTCTAGATTTTTTTTTTCCAAAGCAAGGTCAAAACTTGCCCCCTACTAGCAACTTGGCTCATGAACACTGCCCAAATGGTGGGACTTTACTAAAAATCCATTTCGAGTTGAGCTTTCGCGTCGTTGTTTTCTGGTCGATTAGGTTTTCAATGCAGTTTTGATCTCTCGATTTCAAGCGGTGTTGCTTTCTACTCATTTTTGACAAATTTTGAACGTGTGGGTTTGCTGCGGCCAGCGAGGGGGGAGAGATAGTAAAGGTCGGCGGTGATGGCACGATGCGTTGACAAAGGAGCTTGAGCTAGGAGCAAATAAAGAGAGAGAGAGGTAGAGGCCGTGGGGGCTGGGAATCTGGACCCGGCACACATGAAGACAAGTGCTAGAGAGAGAGAGAGAGAGAGAGAGAGAGAGAGAGAGAGAGAGAGAGAGAGAGAGAGAGAGAGAGAGAGAGAGAGAGAGAGAGAGAGAGAGAGTACGATGTCTACAGCGGACACATAGGGATTGTGTGTGTGTGTGTGTCTCCTACTAGAATCTAGCGTCGAAAGGCTTGAAGTGGATTGGTGTGTAAGTGGGAGGAGAGAAATTTGCGATTATTATCCTAGCTGGAGGAGAGGGAAGAGAGAGTGGAAAGGAGGGAGAGAGAGAGATTATAATTGTGATTATTATGTTCTGAGCAGGGGGTGTTTTTATATTTTTTTTAAACTTTGGTCGGGTTAAGAGGAGGTTCTCACAACATAACGTCTAAATCCGAATTTTTTGCCAAAGTTAGATACTTACCATCGAGCTCGCAAACGATCCTCAAAAATTTTCCAGAGTGTACGCCAAAGTTCGTGAAAACCGTGGGCTCGAGTTGGAACCATATTTTGAATTTTTAGTTTTTGAATGTCCAAAAATGCCAAAATTAGCCCAAAAATTAGCCAAAAACTCTAAAAATCACCCGAAATTTTCCAAAAATGCCAAAAAATCCCAGAAAAAACTGAGAATATTCCATAAACCTCAAAATATCATTGGCAATTCCATTCAAACACTTTCAACATGCATAAACAAGCCAAAAATACCACATTTTATTGAACACACCAATTACAACAAAATCACCAAACTGACTTTTGAAAATAGCAAAACACACAAAACTCCACCTATGAGGCCACAAAAGCATTCAAAATCATGCCGCAAATGCGCATCCAAAACAGATCATCAAGATCATAATTTATCAAAATTTTACAAAATTAATTGGAGATTAACGCAAAAATTAGCAAAAAAATAGCCAAAAATATCCGAATAATATACAAATTTTTTTTGGAAATTTTGTGCACATAGAAGAATGGTGCAACCAAATTACAGTTCAATTTGCACATCGATTCAATCGCCAATTAATTTCACCAATAAAAATCACTTCTAGGCAATTAAACCGGCAAAATTAAGTCAAAAATTGACGCAATCGGAGTGTGTAAAACCCTGTTTTGATCTAAAAAACGCAGCATTTAACCATTTCACATCCAATTTTCAATCAAACATTCAATTATGCAATTATATTAACCAACTTTTAAGTGCACGCGCACACACACATGCACACACACAAAAATAATTGGCAGTTTTTACCAACTTTTAGGTGCGCACACACAAGTGTTAATCATGTCAAATTTGCAAATTGAACACACAAATCTCTAATTGGGCATGACCACATCACAAATCAAATATCACATTAGCCAAATCACTAAGCACACATTGATTTTTAGGTGCACACATAAGGGCAAATTAGTGCACACACAAAGGCAAATTAAGCATACACACACTCAATTAGAGTGCACACACACTTGATTTTAATGCACACAATGAAATCAAGCATGAAATTAGCAAGTTAACAATGTACATTACCACATGAAGCCATCAATTAATGCACATTCAATTCTAGGAAAATTTTGGCATTACAACAGAATGCAACGTACAAATCAAAATCACAAAATTGATAACGGCTATACATGCACAAGACTTGAATCCAATGGCACCATCCAATTTCCGATTACACTGTAAGCCGATTTCATCGATGCTCCAAGCCCTAATGTTGCATTCCAAAATCAACAAATCGTCAAGTGATTAGCACAAATTGGCATTGTTAGAATGCAACCCAACTAATTAGACAAATATCAAAGCAGAAGCACAAAATGTTAGTCCAATTAGTAAAGAATTAGTGTGTAAGTTAGCAAAAATAAATTAATGAAATTAGGAAGGAGTTAGTGTGAAATTAGAGTGTGTAGGCACACAATTAACAAGATATGGTATCAAATTAGAGGAATTGAACGCATTGCCTCATATCCACACATCCAAAATCCACAAACAACAAACACACAAAGGAACTTAGTGAAGAAATTAGTGAGGAAACCTATCCGATTATGCCATAAATACACTAGCGTAGGCGACAATGGAGCCAAATGTTGGGGGTACCATCGTAGCATAGCTCCAATGACCAACAATAATTTTCAATCCGGAGTGATGATCTACCCGGCTAGGTCATGAAACCGATTAGTGAGCTAATCATGGGAACACGAATGGTGACTCTACGAGGTGAGGTTCTTGGCCTATGGAGGAGCTAAGCCACGATGTCTGGCAATCTCCACATCCACTTCTCTTCACCTCAAATAAACCCAATTACACACACTAACGATTGCAACAATGCACATATCACTAATCCCATCATGCAACACACTATTCACAAGCACACACACATAGATCTGTGCACACACAAAGAATAGAGGGCGATTACACAAGATTAGAGCGGTATTAACCACTCATCAATTACAATCTAGTTAATCAAGCATCATTAACCATCATAAGAGAGAATGAAAGAGGCATAGTGAAAGATAATTAAGCATTGATTAGTGTTAATCAAGTCACATGAGCAAGAAGAAACTCAAGGACTCCGTAGCCAAACACCTCATGAGCTCATACTAAGAGTGGTCTCAACTAATGTGGCTGAGAACCCTAATTCCATTTGCACATTGCCTTATAGACCTAGGGTAAAAATATGCAAAAAATAACCACGAGCTTTTATACCCACTACCAGGAAAAAACTATCTTCAATCTTTTGGTACAACCAAGCTACACAACTAATTGGGCAGAACGTATTGTAATTGCCGGTTTCACATTCGAAAGCAAGAGTCTCCGGAGTTTTCATGAAAGTGTTTCCTTAGATTAGAAAAGTGTGGATGTAAATCCATCTATGTATACACACAAAGATTTACTCTCTTCATCATCGGATAATTGTAAAGTCAAGCGGAACATCTTGGTGGTCATATCCACAATCACTTTCATTTATAAAGGTGGAATTTAAATAAAAATCAGAGAGTAAGCTAAACAATTCTCTATCTGGAATTTCCCTTGGCACGACTCCCTCTGGCTCGGATAAAATTTAATCAGCTATATTCAAATGAAAATCACGAACATAATTTAAATCCGGTTGATATTCAACCATTTCAAACAAGGTTTTTCCTTTCACTCTCGATACGCAAATATCTTCTACTAAGGGCAATACCTCTAGTACAGGCATGGGGCAAGCTTCTACATATTTATCAATAAGATCTCTTCCGGATGTTTGGTTTCCAACTAGACCCGCTAGTCGCAAGGGATGGGTATGTGATTTTTCTCTAACTGAAGCGCCAATACGGTTTGCCGCAAATAGAGCGTCGAAGCCATTATCTGTTATAATAATGCAATAATCCGCATAATTTAAGGGAGCGGCAAATCCCCCGCAAGCAACATCTCCCAGAACATCAAATGAAATGATGTCATATTCGTAAAAAGCATTTAATTCTTTCAAAGGTTTTACCGTTTCTCCCACAACGTACCCGCCGCATCCTGCTCCTGCAGGGGGTCCTCCAGCTTCTACACGATCTACCCTGCCGTAACCTCTATAAATCACATCTTCGGGCCATACATCTTCATAGTGGTAATCTTTCACGTGTAAAGTATCTATAATTGTAGGTATTAAAAATCCTGTTAGTGTAAATGTACTATCATGTTTTGGGTCACATCCAATTTGTAAGACTTTTCTTCCTCTTCTGGCTAAAGCTATCGATATGTTACAGCTAGTTGTTGATTTTCCAATTCCGCCTTTTCCATAAACTGCTACTTTCGTTTCATGAAACTCCAATTCGCGTTCATTTCTCCCAACTATTTTTCATCTTCCCCATCTTTCTAATTCTATTTTGCTTCCTCTTCTATTTTGCTTCCTCTATTCCCCCTAATTCTAGTCCTCAAAATAACGTGGAGGAAGAATCCCGCAACTATTCTACTACGCCTCCCGGAAGGGGGGAATAGAAACCACTCATTGGTGATTGATCAATACGAATCTTGGGAGGGGCTTGCCAGGTTGATCTTGACCTCGTCTCGGCCGGTTGACCCCCCCCCCCACCCTCCCACGCCCATGATTTGGGGGCCCCTCCATTCGAATGGGATTGCTATCGCCACTACCCCCCCCCCCCCCCCCCCCCCCCCCCCAAATAATGGGGGCTAGGGAGTATGCAAAGTCTTTGCAATGGCAAAGAAAGCTTAACTCCTTCCAGATTTGGAATTGGCTTCTGGAAAAAAGGTATTCAAGCAAGTGTGTATGGGACTGAATCCCCTACCATTTTCCCCGGTAGCTCAGCGGGAGAGCGGTCGGCTGTTAACCAATTGGTCGTAGGTTTGAATCCTATCCGGGGAGATCCGTATCTACGTCAAGAATTTCCACTAATACTAATTAGGATTAGGAGAGCTGTATTTCACATCACACATATGCCAAATCAAGTCGCGTGACCCACCAACCACCGAATGGTTTGCTATCGCGCTATTTTAGGCCTCGACACCAACGAATAGAAACGAGAATACTGGCACGTTCCGTTCTCTCCCCCCCCCCCCCCCCCCCCCATTTGAATAATTTAATTGGCCCATTCCAGTCATTCGATACACCGGATTGATTTAAAGTGGAAATTCTTAGATTTCGACGCCTCAATGAGATCCTTGAAGCTGCTTGGGGAGGGTGAGGGGGGGGGGGGGGGGGGGGGGGGGGGAATCCAAAATTTTATCGAGGATAGTTATTGGGAAGACAAATAATTGTCTTCGTTCGCATAATTCCTACGGAATAACCTATATCACTCCTTCCAATCCTACCTCTCAGTGGAGAGACTCCTAATTCCTATAGTAACTGTTCTCCAACTTCTTTTCTTTTTGAAATGCTATAATTAGATTTTTCGTATCAGTAAAAGGAAAATAGAGATCTTCCTCCTACTGAGTGAGTTGGCTTCCAATTCTATGGCTAGAGATCTAAACGGAGTGGGGAGTATCTAGGTGAGGAAACAACAGTTGTTTCATGACATAGAACTTTCATGAAGGAATTGTTTCATTGTTCAATCCAGTGATGCTTTACCAAACCGAAATGGATTGGATAGATATTCATAAGTTTCAAGCAACATATTATAAATAAGAAAATCCCGAAATGGGGAACGGTTCCGTCTCAGCCATTTGTTTCTATGAACCAGAAGCCTAAACCGAAGAAATCGTTCCGGGAAATCCTCCGCTACCGCGTAGCAACCCAAACGAACAGGAGTAAATATCTGCGGATATTGCAGATGTATATCTACAGAAGAGGTTTCCCTGACGTATTTAGAATCTCGCTCCTCCTCTTCTAGAGGAAGATTATTCCGCCGATTGAGAGATGAGTCGGGTTTCAATTTTGGATTCTCTTCGCTATAGAGGAAAAAATCTTTAATTTTATTATTTGACATCTTCTGAAGGCGCTGCCTTCTCATACCGTAAATGGTGTGAAGCCTCCGTGCCAGTTCTTTCGTTGACAACAAGTTGCGGCACAGGGAAGGAATGTTAGGGTCTGGCTGGAACAGAAGCATGGGGTCCCAGATGAAGCGCCCCCCGAAGAGTCGAGTCATTTCATTCAATCGATCACAATGTGTTTCATACTCATTAGATGAATCGCTAGAGATTCCCAATTCGAGAAATTGCTCACGTAACAACATATTATCCAATCGGGTTTTCAATCTTTTAATGGAATTATCTGTTCCATTAGTGACAGATTTCTCGAAGCTGAAAAGATACCCGCTTTTCTCGCGCCACTTACTTCTCTTTCCCCTAATCTTACTGAATTCAAAATCTTGTTGGGGTATGTAATTCTGATTGTAGTAAAGAAGAATTAAGTTATACAAATGGTTGGGTTCGGATTATACCCCCATCAATTCGTAAGTCCCGCTTCGCAGGAAACAAAGACGCCAAGCCTTGCGGGACCAAGTAATCTCACGCGATATCTCTGCCACTGAAATCGGTTAGACTACTAATTCTCCCTCTTTTCAGAGAGTTGGAAGAGCGACTTAGAGAGGTTACACCTGAGCAATACTTGGGTTTTCCAATAGGAAGAGGGGGAGGAAAACTATTACTGCGCCGGCTCTCTCCCCTACAAATTTCCGGACATGGGAAATTATTGGAGAGGTTTTCTAGGACGCCACAAGCTAGGTTTAAGTCATTCTCTACGAGTTTGTCGATAACAATGAAATTCTCTTCTTTTCCCCTATCCATTTGGAACGAATCGCGAGCTACTAATTTGGCTATTAGCTCTGGGAGATGCAAAAACATAGTGAATTCATCAATTGTTGATTCGGTTGTTGAAGGTTTCACATACCAGTTAGACAAGTAATAAAATCGCATTTTTAACTCGTCACGACCAATAAATGGAAAAGTTGTGAGAGAAATATATGTCAAACTATTCTTTACTTCTATCATCTTGTAGGAAGAGATTTCCCATTCAGAATTAGATTCCATCTCATTGCCTATATCACTAACAGTCGAATGTTGCCTATGCAAAGCTAATCCAATTGTGTTGCTACATACAAACTTTCTCCCTTTGGAAGTAACCTGCAGTTCCAGACACAGTACTCTCAAGAAGAGTCGGATTAGCCCCTACCTAGAAACCTTTGATACGTAATAGAATTGACAATTCTTTCTGACGTTGACGCCCATTGGACTTCCGAAAATTGATTAATTAGTTTAACCGATTCGGAGCTACTGAAGCTGGATCTATCCTCGCAGGTACGTGAGTCGTGGCAATAACGACATTCTCGCGGATGTCGGAGTTGCCGAGCTTGTGACCAATACTCTTCAAGATTTGGCAAAGTAGAAATTTGGGATCAGCTTCTAGCTTATTATACGAACAACAAATATTCAATTCATGAATATCTTGAATCCATAATGTACAAGGAGATATTTCTTTCGCTATTTCAAAGACGATATTTAATCGGTGTACGCTCTCTTTCGAGATGAAATTTTCACGTACATTATTGAAAAAAGATCGGTTGTATATGAATTTTTTGAGTGGTAGTTTCACCACTGAAAAGTAGGAGTTGGATGCTACATCTCTAATAAGAGAGGATTTGCCAGTTTCTACAGGTCCTACTAGCAAAATTCCTTTGGATGGTAATAATCCCAATTGGACTAGTGAAATAGGTATGTCACGACATGGCATATTTAGTAGACTGTCTCTTCGCCTTGTTGTTGCCGAAAATAGAATATCTCTCCCAAGGGCGGAAAAAGCCCACTTCTCCGCAGGATCCAACTTACGAATCTTGTGACCCAATAGATCATTTTGCAAGAATTGAAGTAAGTATGCCAAAACGTTGGATCTCTCTTGCGGGTAAGGTTCATGAAAAATCTTGTTTCTCGATAAATCATAATTGAATTTTGATTTCGATGCACACCTGTAGAGAATCTTAGTCGTTACCAAATGTTGAGTCAGTAGTTCTTTATTACTATCTAAAATATCAGAGCTTTCTCTACGAAATATCCACGAATCAATTTCATTTTTCACGAAAAGGAAAAAAAGTATATTACTTACACAATTCAAGAATCTATTGAGAGAATGAATTAGTAGATCTCTTGTTAACATTTAGCTTGTCGGGGGGGGGGAATACATTACCTTTCTCAAATAGGATCCACGCATTGGGTCTGTTAAATAGTCAATAGTAGCAAAACGTTTCCACAAATGAAAGGAATTGGAACCCGAAACGGCAGACAGGATGTTTCAATGACAGGAGAACAAGTAATATTGAGAGGATGCAGCAATAGGAGATAGGCCTATTGGAAAATTGAGATACCGACCATTCCCCCGGATGTAAAATCTCCGCTTTATCAGGGATTTTTTCGAGAATGAGAAGATCTGTCTCAGATGATATAGTATTAACAGAATTGTTTCTGAATATCAATCCTAGCCTTTGTAGGCTTCGGAGTAAATAGCCCTTCGCGCTACCTACTAAACCCCTAGCAATTCCTTCAGAAATTCTACGAAGATCATGATTTGAGTTGTAACTTATCTTAAGTACTATTTTCGGATATGCTTTTGTAATTAGATCGCAGAAGTATCTCCACCAGGTGGGGGTAAAAAACAGGGGTATATAATCTCCCAATAAGCTCCAATTTTCACCGATACTGTCTCTCCAGAAAATCCAAGAGATCTTATATCTGTTCAAATCTTATGATAATTCATTGAAATTGATGAAATGGGACGGGCAAGTAGCTTCTTCCGGGGCAGATGAATCTGCGAATCCCGCATCTTGGCGGGTAACATCCTCCCCAATTGATCCCACTATAAATCTTGATGTTACGCCATTGAATAATGAGAATCTTAGCGACCTATAAGGTGTATCCAATTTTTTCGGTTCCCAAAAATACTCAATAGACAACCCGTTTCGATAGACTTGACTCGTGGGGGAACCATTTCTCGAGTCTAATCCATCTTTGAAAAACTTCTCCGAATTGACTCGATCTAATACTAGCAGATTCCGACGAGGTTGGGTTCGCGATGATCCGACCACGAGTCGGAGTTTCTCGACGCCTCCTCCAAAGAAACTCCATCATTACTACACGAAAATAGGAACGAGTCTGTCGCTTCACGGGGGGATGAGCTCAAACTTGCCAGTAACCCATTCAGATCCGAATAGAATTGGGAAGTCCATCCAAATGAGTTACTGTGGTCGCGGATTCATGCAGGTTAGGCGAAATAAGTTGAATTGGTGTGAGTAAGTGATCAGCTACCTCCCCTGCCGCTTGTTTCAAAAAAATGGATGATAACGAATCTGACAATTGGAGGTGAATAAGTGAAAGGATATCAGATGAGGAGATGGCTTTCTCGTCGGAGCTCAAATAAAAGTTTTCTAACACGTCGAGATAACTATTGCTACAGTTCCCGACGAAGAAACCCCTTTTGATTCTCTGGATAAAGTTGTTTCCAGCCCAGCTCCGTATAGGTGAGTTGTTTCTTTCATCCATTTGATCGGAAATGTTTTTTGGAAGACTCTCACCAATATTCCTAACTGAATTCCCCCCACGGCTTAAATCACACACAAAAAGATTCCAATTTTGTCTCCCCATAATAGAAAGAGCCTCACCCGAGAATCCTGCTCGGATAGCTTCGATGCAAGACAACCCGAGAGAGGTGAAATTCGATGCAGGTTTTAGCGCAGTCGAGGAGCCTATCGATTTTTCACTTGTTAACAGTCTAGACTCGACTAAGAAACTTTTTCTTTCTTCAAGAATTAATTTGAAAAGAAGTATCTCTTCGTCAATGTAACCATCGGATAAACTTGAGAAAAAATCAAGCTCAATACAATCCATTTTGTTCAATTTTTCAAAATCTATGTCGTCCAATTTTTCGATGCAGTAATCAACGGTATCTATTAGAATTTTCTGGCGAGTAGCCTCAGCAACAATCATTTTGGAAAGAAATAACACATCGAGAAATCGGTGAAAATATTTCTTGGTATGTCTATTGGTACTACGGAGACTGACACCAGTCTTATTTAGCAACTCGTTTCCCACTAGTGACACACGGCACATTAATTCTGCCAAGTTGTACTTCATTGCTTCTCCCAAGAATTTCTTAACAGGCGAAACATACAAATTCCGTGTTGCATCGATCCGTCTATACAGATTTGATTGAACATTCCTACACTGACCAATATGGGAGGTAACATATTTGTTCGATAGACGCTCTACGTCATCCTTCCACTTGAATACTGTTTCTTCAGTTGCAATTCCCGTTAAATTGATGTATACTCTGCCACCCGTCCAACCATCCAACCAATATTTGATTCGGAAGAAATATTCAGTGGATAACGCGCAAAAATAATCGTGGAGAAGAAATATGTATGTTGAGTAGAGAGGTATGATTCTATTTTATTGTGCACAAAATTAAAGAATTATGCATGCTTATGATCATGTTTGTGGTGAAGACATCTCCCAAACACCAAGTAGAACTTGTCACTCTACTTTGGAAGTATGATATGGACTAAAGAGCAGACATGCTTGCGGCAGCTAAGTCTCTCGAGCACCAAATGGATTAGTCATCCATTCTGGAATGATGTCGTAGGGTAAAAAGGGACCTTCTACCCACTAAGAAACATGGACTAATGACTAGGCTTTATCTTCTCTATCTCATAATCAAGAATGACTATGATTTCAAGAGAGAGGTAATGTCATAAAATATAATATCTAACTTTACCAAATGATTTTCTCATATTAAACTGATCATTTAATATGGTAAGATAAAAGGGGAACAAGGGTTAGGATATACATATGTGCTTCTAGACCTATCTCAACAGGGGACCAAAAGGAGAAATTGTTGCATCTCAATAGGCGTCCAAAAGGAGACGGTATACCAAAGAGCAATGTGCAATAAGTGCTTCTAGATTTACCTCAGCAAGGGACCAAGAGGAGAGATGGCTACATCTCAATAGGGGTCCAAAAGGAGGTAATCTATCAAAGAGCAACGTGCATCTAATGGAGCTTAAAAGACCTTAGGGTTAGCTTCATTAAAGACCTTCAAAAGTTAGTGTTAAAAAGACCTTTGACCTTAGGCAAGCTAGGGATGACCTTGAGATGGGAATCCTAACCAAGCAGGAGGTGCTCGTCGGCTTGCTAAGTGTTTGTGGGAACCTTGCCCAAAAGCTTGAGGTGCTCCTCACATGCTTAAATGACTAAGGTTCTTGAAGGCTTCAATTCAAAGATAAACTCTCAAGAGGCATAAAACGTTTCCATGCTTGATTGACTAAGTGCTCTAAGTATTCAATTCAAACTATTTTACTTAAGAAGCATAAAATACATATGTTCAAATGATCCTCCACATGTGGCCCTCATGATGTGCTTGAATCCTATTGGATAGGTTTTAAAGGGGTCCAATAAGAATTTAGATGCATAAAAATAATAAATTAAGTTCTTTCTCTCAAAGAGAAAAAAGAGGACACATGTCCAAATGAAATTATTAATTAATACGAGAGAGAGAGAGAGAGAGAGAGAGAGAGAGAGAGAGAGAGAGAGAGGTGTGGACCAAGCATGAGAGGGAGGTATACTCTCCCACACACACACACATTCTCTCAATATTGTGCGGAGTGCAAAGTGCAAGAGCTCCATCTCCTTCTCCAAGCTTGTTGAGAAGTGGAGAGCCTACACCAACACTCTTGGCTATGGAATGCAAATCCAACCAAGAGCCATGCTTCAATGTCTAAGCTTTCCATCTTCTTCATCTTCATTATTATGCTATTATGCTATGTTAAGCAAGAAGAGTGAAGATAAGTGAGGAACTATTTCTTTCTCCTATGAATGATTCTTCTTCCTCTTCCCTACCCTCATTCCCCACTAGCTCTCTCCACCTTCAAAGGTGTTTGAGGCCTTGGGACTGAGGCTTGATAGTTAATGATTTTTGCAAAGTTTATGTTATGCTCATGATACATGAAGCTTTCCATCTTCATAGCATCACCAAGGTCACAAGGAACACAAAGATTATATTGTACCAAGTCTCTCTTAATGGAAGAATCTATAATACAAACGCCTTTTGGAGGGGGGACCGGCTCCAAGTAAATCCGGTCCTCAACTATTGTCATGTTCTCTAATACTCTCTCTCTTGCAAAAGTATTGTTCATGCCAAGTTAATTAAGTACTATGCTTCTGTTGCTACCATCAATTAAGTTCACCCTCTATGTTCTCAAAGTAATCTCACAAAAATGTTCACTCAAATTCTCTTAATTCCGCTACTCTCAAAGTTCACCCTTATGTTCTCAACGTAATCTCACAAAAATGTTCACTCAAATTCTCTTAATTCCGTTACTCTCAAAGTTCATAGGCCATTTCCATTACATAACATTGCCACTTATAGCTCCAATGAGACTCATGGATTTTTTGATATGATATATCTCTTTTGCTTCAACTTGACTATTCTATTCTCATCAACTTGATGAGGCCATAGGTCCATAATCAATGGGCCCACTTTCAAATCATTGAGTATGGTGCTTGGGTTAGGGTGAGCACGCACGCGTGCACACACACACACACATGTCACTTTCATTTGTGGCTTACTGTTGTGGGAATGGATACTTGCTGATATTTAATACTACATGGATGGTAGGTATAAGTTAAAAAAGTTTTAAGTAGGACATGGATAACAACCGATAGTTTTGTTGATACCTGTTATACGTATTCAAAGCTAACAAATCTTTTGTCTTGTTTATATGGATGAAGGTGAGGACTCTATCTTTACTTAGGATCTTTTTGGCTAAATTGATGTCCATCACTGTCGAACCTGGCCTCTTTCACTTTAAAATAAGTTTTTCTTGACTATCTTATGTACAAAACACTAGAATGATACCTCATTCTCACTATGATGTACAAAAATGAATCAAAGACTAAGTTGTTTTTGTGCTAATCATTGTCCATTGTCTTAAGCCAGCTATCTTTTGAAATGTTATGTTCTTTTGTGTAAAAGTATAATTTTGAAAACAACAACACATGCGTCCTAAACACAAGGTTCTCCCAGAAAGCTAGAAAACGAAGACGCTGGCTTTGGATATTTTTGTCTATAGGCTTTGATGGATCCACTGTCTATAATTTCTTGTTAGGTTGACAAGTGTTAGGTGGTATTTCCTTATCTATAGATCAGATCCCTACTCACAGCAATTGTAATCTTTGACTCTGCTCATTTTAGTTGCATGTTAATCCTAAATTACTTACCCTTGTGTAATTATTTTGATTCTTATAATATCACGCTCTTGGATGGATGGTTCGTCTAAGGACTATCCATAGAAACTAGTTAAAGCATGGAAAAGTTCTACGACTGACTATGAATGGCATCCATACTAATCTCTACTAGGAAGCAAAGCCTTAAAACTCCGACTAGAGTATAATCCTCTCTATTAACATTGCTACTTATAGCTTCGATGAGACTCATGGATTTTTCGATATGATACAGCTCTTTGGCTTCAGACTTGGTATTCTTTTCTCATCAACTTGATGAGCCGTAGGCCCATACTCAATGGGCCTACTTCCGAATCATTGAGTATGGTGCTTGGGTTAGGGCAAGCGCGCACTCACACACACACACACACACACACATATGTCACTTTCATTTGTGGCTTACTGTTCTCAGAATGGATACTTGCTGATATTTAACACTACATGGATGGTAGGTATAAGTTAAAAAGGTTTTAAGTAGGACATGGATAACAACTAATAGGTTTGTCACACACATGTTATACGTATTCAAGGCTAATGAATCTATTGTCTTGTTTATATGGATGCAGGTGAGGAGTCTATCTTTACTTAGGATCTTTTTGGCTAAGCTGTTGTCCATCACTGTCAAACCTGGCCTCTTTTACTTCAGAATAAGTTGTTCTTGACTATCTTATGTACAAAACACTAGAATGATACCTCATTCTCACTATGATGTACAAAATGAATCAAAGATTAAGTTGTTTTTGTGCTAATTATTTTCCTTTGTCTAAAGCCATATGCCTTTTGAACTGTTATGTTCTTTTGTGTATAAGTATAATTCTAAAAACAGCAACATACACGTCCTAAACACAAGGTTCTCCCATAGAGCTAGGAAACCAGGACGCTAGCTTTGGAGATTTTTGTCTATAGGCTTTGATAGACCCACTATCTATAAATCCTTGTCAGGTTGACAGGTGTTAGGTGGTCTTTCCTTGTTTAAGATTGGATTCCTACTCACAGCTATTGTAGTCTTTGACTCTGCTGGTTTTAGGTTGCAGGTTAATCCAAAATTACTTTACCCTTGTGTAATTATTTTGATCTATATGATTTCACGAACATTTTACCTATAAACGAACCACTCTTGGATGGATGCTTCGTTTGAGTACTATCCATAGAAACTGGTTAAAGCATGGAAAACTTCTACGACTGACTATGAACAGCATCCATACTAATCTCTATTGGCTAACAAAGCCTTAAAACTCCAACTGGAGTATAATCCTCTCTGTTAACATTTCCACTCATAGCTCCAATAAGACTCATGGATTTTCTGATATGATACAACTCTTTGGCTTCATACTTGACCATTATATTCTCATCAACTTGATGAGGCCATAGGCCCATACTCAATGGGCCTATTGCCTACTCATTGAGTATGGTGCCTATGTTAGGGTAGACACACACACACACACACACACACACACACACACACACACACACACACACACACACACACACACACACACACACATGTCATTTTCATTGAGGCTACTGTTCTGAGAATGGATACTAGTTGATATTTAACACTACATGGATGGTAGGTATAAGTTAAAAAGGTTTTAAGTAGGACATGGATAACAACGGCTAGGTTTATTGACACCTGTAATACGTATTCAAGGCTAACGAATCTGTTGTCTTGTTTATATGGATGTAGGTGAGGACTCTATCTTTTACTTAGGATCTTTTTGGCTAAGTTGATGTTTAGAACCTGGCCTCTTTCACTTCAGAATAAGTTGTTTTTGACTATCTTATGTACAAAACACTAGAATGATACCTCATTCTAACTATGATGTACAAAAATGAATCAAATACTGAGTTGATTATATAGACAACATCAGTAGACCAAGGACTAGCTCTGTGTCAAGTTTCAGTACATTCTGGCACCGAGGTGCATGGATCGCGATCCATGTTCCTCTGACACAATTTGATACAAAATTTACACCATAGCTAGAGGACACCAAAAGGAATCTAGTGGCCTTTTCAAAACTGAATTTGGATATAAAAAACCAGACTCAAAGCTCAAAACTGCCAAGAACTCTGGCAAAATGTCAGAATTGACCTAATTTTCAATCCAGAGGTCAATTTTCAAATTTTTTGATGCCATAGTACCTACTAATCATGCTGAATCTGATGGTACCAAGAAAAGTCAATTTGGCTCCCAACATAGATCGCGATACATGTTCCTCTAAGTTAGAATAAAAGCAGAATTTGACCACACAGAGTTGTGCTAATAATTGTCCTTTGTCTAAAGCTAGCTCTGTCTTTTGAAATGTTATGTTCTTTTGTGTATAAGTATAATTCTAAAAACAACAACACACATATATATATGTACATACTTACATGCATACAAAGATATATAGAGACATTTGAAAGTGAAAAAAGTGAAATGAGAGAGATATAGTGTGAGTATTTCTATGTGTGCTCATGAGTGAGCTTGAAATTGTATAGTATTAGACATTCAAAACTGTTAGTAAGAGCGAGCGAGACCCGCCGTAGGTAGGTTGCACGAGCTTGTGTATGTGAAGGAACTCTCAATTTCAAAAAACCTCTCCTATGGGGTGTACGGGAGGATGGGAAGGTACGCTCAATTTCAAAAAACCACTGCTATGGGGTCTCTGCGGTCCTCTTGATTAGTTGACACCGAATGTGTCAAGTGGGATCAATGGCGACTATTAATTCAGGGGCGGCGGGATTGGTTTTGCATCATTTGATGGAAAATTAATCTACAAGTGATTACCATGTGATCCCAATTAAGATGAACCCCAAGTAAACTCAATGTGAGCACCAAGTGACCACCAAGTGATCCCCATATGAATCCTAATAAGGATGTGATCACCTAGATCCCTGTGTGATCCCAACCATCCCAAAGTGATCTCCATCTTGTCATTTTGTTATATTATTGCAAGTTCTCATCAACATTTCAAGTGCCGCGCGAAAGCTTAATGGTAGAGTTATAGCCTCCGATGTGGTGGGTGGCGGGTTCAAGCCTCGAAGGCCTAATCTGACTGGAATACTTTTATTCTTGAGAATAAACGAACAATCCACATCATCCAAAGATCATGGACGGTCGATCCCACATGGAAATGGGGGTGTCAAATTGTCTTGAGGGGGGTCTATGGCCCCTGTCACATTGGGGCGGCTGTCCCACCCTTTTTTCGAAGGTGGTCATGGGCGTTGCTATCACACTTGGATTAAAAACAACAGCTGTCCAAGTGGTTTGATGTCCGCCTTCCATGTTGGCAACCAGAGTTCAAAACCTATGCCGTCGTTTCCCGATTGCACTTTTCGCAGATGGTTGCTGCTAGGTGATCTTGGCCGAGGGTGCGAGGCTGCCCCTCTGACAAGAATTGGAGGCCATGTGAATGGTTGGTCGCCACGTCCGTTTGGCCAACTTGCCCGCAACAGTGTGACAAGGGCCTATGGGCACTCGGTGGTCTATGGGCACTCGCTCTCTTCCTTCAAATTAATAAAAGAAAGAGTGGGAGGATGGGAAGGTACTCAATCACATGAAATAAAACATTGTAAACTACATTAGTGCTTCTTGCACGGCAAAATAGCATTCATACAGCAAAGCTCCGACCTCAATAGCCATGGCGACCCTCTTGCCCTCCTCCTCCGTGCTGATGTTCCTGTCGCTTCTTCTCCTTGTATACGCAGCAAGTGCCTTTGAACATCTAGTGTACAAGACCGAAGATCTCTCCTCAGAGGAGAAGCTACAAGAGCTCTTTGAACACTGGCTGCACAAGCATGGGAAGAACTACTCGGTGCACTCGCAGAAGCTCTCACGCTTTGAAATCTTCAAGCATAATCTAATCTACTTACATCATCGCAATCAGGGTTTGCATTCGCACAAGTTGGGTCTCAACCGCTTTGCTGATCTCTCGATTGAGGAGTTCCGGCGCAAACATCTTGGGTTGCACCGCCCTTCAGTTGTGCCTCCTGTGAACCTCTTACGGCAACGCCGCTCTGCTTGCCGGTCAAGACCTCCCTCATCTGTCGATTGGCGGCAACATGGTGCTGTGACACCTGTCAAGGACCAAGGGAGCTGTGGTTAGTACTCCGGTCTCATCATGAACTTTTTTTTTTCTTTTTCGTCTGTGGAGTTGCCTGGCGGGGCTCATTATCTCCAAAGTTAACTGCTGGATTCTGGATATCATATGTTGTCATCATGTTCTGCTCCTCGTGTGAGAGATTTTGCATACCGAAGTTATGCTAATTTTTGATTTACTGCTATTATCTGCTTCTTGTGTTAACAAGGGTGGAATCGATGCTCTTGTTAATGAGAAGCTGAACAAGAACAATTTCCATGATTGGATGTTACGCAGTTTTGATATTCATGTCGTGCACTTGCATTCCTGTAGGTAGTTGCTGGGCCTTCTCTTCTGTAGGTGCCATAGAAGGTGCACATGCCATTGCGACTGGGAAGCTTGTCAGCCTATCGGAGCAAGAGCTAGTGAGCTGTGTGTCCGCCACTAATGGGTGCAATGGTGGTCTCATGGACCCTGCGTTTGAGTGGGTCATCAAGAACCGAGGCATCAATACTGAGAATGGGTACCCATATGTTAGCGGCAATGGGAGGAGTGCCGTGTGCAGCTTATGGAAGGTATTTCTTGTTGGGTTGTTCATTGAATACAATCTTGTAGTCAAGTGAGCTGTCTTCTACGGGTCTTTCTATGTGTGCATCTTGTTTAGCTCTGCTTATTCTGGCTCTATCGCAGATGATGAAGAAAGCAGTAAGCATCAACAGCTACGTGGATGTGACTCCTCAGGATGAAAATTCGTTGATGTGTGCGGTGGCTCAGCAACCTGTTAGTGTTGCCATCAATGCGGGAGTCCTAGATTTTCAACTTTATGCTGGAGTAAGTTTCCTGGTTTCCTATCACTATCATATTTTTTTTCATACGCAACCTTGATTTGTGAGCATTTTGGAAACAGTTTGTAGCATTCAACTCCAATTAACCATTGAGTATTACAACAGAGTATTTGCAAGCAAGCAGCATTTTCACTGAAATATAACATTATGAATTAGAATGAATCATGAATTAATGACCATTGCGAAAGACACCCATTTTCTAAAACACAATTAGGGTCAAGTTTGAAACCCCATCATAAACTCCAATTTTCAAACTTTTCTTGATAATCATTTCAAACGAGTTTGAATGCGACTATGATTCTAGCTTCTTATGTGTATTCTTTATAAGTTTTGAAGCCTTATTCTTTGAAGATAATGGAAATTCATGCATTTTGCTGAATTTCCCTCTTTTTTTTTGTCTCTATAGCATATGAAATCTGACTTATGGTATTTTCTATGGGTCTGAATCATACTTTTTTCATACTTCCATACCTGTATGCATACGTAGTATGTTTGGCGCATGAAAAAGCTATGTTTTAAAGAGGGACTTGCAAAGTAAGATATGAAAGTCTTTTTTTGCAAAGGGGGGGTTCATAATTTAGGTTAAGCAAACAGGTGATTTAATCACGTGAGTGCGCAAGTGTAACCTTTAGAATATTGCTTTTGTTCTACAGGGTGTTTTCAATGGAACGTGCTCCGACAACCCTGATGATGTGGACCATGCTGTGTTGGTTGTTGGGTACGGGTCAGAAAATGGCGAGGACTACTGGATCGTGAAGAATTCTTGGAGTGAGAGTTGGGGAATCGACGGCTATGTCCACATACCGAGAAATACTGGCAACTCAAGGGGAGTGTGTGGAATCCACACTATGCCATCTTACCCTGTTGTGAAAGCGAGCTCTGGTAGTGGTGTTAGCGTCATGTAGATGTAGATGTGGCAAATAAATTTGGCCTTTTGTGAGTATGTAGGGGGCTCTACTGATGCAAAATATGTATTTGGTGTACATATGTATTCCTATGCTTATGGGGCAGAAGGAAGGATGGCTTCTATATATACACGAAGGAATCAAGTTCTCTTAATGTATCAAAGAGAACTTTATAGTGTATCATGTATGACTGGGAAGCTCCGAAGGCGTGTGAACTAGCATTACGTAAGATGAAAAATTGTGTTCATGTTCTCTTTAATTATTGACTTTTAAGAAATGTTATCTTTAATTAGTGAGAAATGTGCATTTTTTATGATTGGGGGGAGCAAATCTAGTGGGTTCAAATGGTAACCCTTCTTCACAGCCACATGGCTATCCAAACTCACAACCCTTTCCCCATCACTTCCTCTAGCTTGTCTAAACCTGAACTTAGACCTCCTTCTCAGAGCACAATCAAGCGTGTTGTTGAGCGGGCCTTGGGGAAAATTGCTACATCCCATACACCACAAATTGTAGCTAAACTTGGGGATGCAACCTGGCTAGAGAGTGGTTGTGCTATCATAAGTGCAAGTGGTCCATAACTAAGAGAAGCCTTTAAAGAGGTTTTGAGATGGATACTTAATGCAAAGGGACCAAGTCCACCAAAATATAAAAGGCCATCGTATGTGCTATTGAGGCTATAATTAGGAGCACCTAAAGTAGCTACTTGGTACAACATGCCCCCTATGTTAGTGATGACATCGGCTTCATTGAATGTTCCAAGACATGCATACCTCTTATGCGCTATTATAACTAATTGGTGTGTATCTAGTGAGGAGCTCATGGTGAGCAATAAGTGGAAGGTTGCCTTTTGCTATGTGAATTTTTGGAGGCATGCTAAAAGAGGGAGAACAGGTATTGTTGTACCTAGACAAACATGGGACTTCACATAATAATAGCCTTTGGATTAGGTTTTACGCGTCAAGGGATCATTATTCACCAAAAATGACCTTACATTGGATTGAGATTGCAAGACCCACCTAGACTGTTCAAATTCTTTGTTTAACAGATCGCTCAAACCTTGTGAGGCGATAAACATGTTTGTGAGCGTCACCAGGGTTGCTTGGTTGCACTCGAACCCATGACCCGGGTCACAGCGGTTGAGTGCTCAACCAACCAAGCTAGCTCCTTTGGATAGAATCATTCAAATTTTAGATGTATGTGTGTAAGACCCAACAAAACTATCAAACTTTTCACAAGGATGTCTATCCAACTCTTAAGAAAAAGTTTTTTGTAAGCACTGTTTAGGTTTGTTTTTTTGCAATACCTTGAGGGTATAGGTATACCATAAGTTTGTCTATAGAAGAATTGACAAAGGAATTGGCTATTAACCAACTTGACATTGTGACGACTCTCAAAAGAGCATTTGAAAATGTCCATGCACCAACTTTGTAAGAGTTGGGTAGGTGATCATATAGCCAATGAAGGGTTTCTTTTTTCATTTTAAAGCTTTTGTAATGGCTTGTTTTATGCCCAAGTTTGACCCCATATCTCCACTGTGAGGAATGCTTGCATAGGATGTTTTAATATTGGCGGCAAATATTGAAGTAATTCGATTAGGAAAATCAACTGCAAATTTGTATTGGGAGTTGATAATCCAAAATGGATATCTCCTCCATTAAGGAGCCAAACCTTTCTTTTAAGAAGCTTGAAAGGGTTCTAGGCATGTTTTCATAGAAGCCACCACTTGAAAAAAATGCAGCTATGACCATTCTTAATCCATTTTATGTACTTTGAAAGTGGCTATCAAGAAAGGAAAGCTCCCTTGGAGAAATATTGTTTAGTGAGTTTGGAAGTTAAGAGCGAGACTTCCAAAGTGATTGCTACTTAATCTTTCCTTAGCTAATTGGCAAGTGAAATACTTTTTTATGAAAGTATGGTTATTTGTAGCCTTATTTTGTTTGGAAGAATTAAAGTTCCTATTTAATCTTGTAGATTGTAGTGGGAATTTGATAAGAAAAAGTATATTTTTTTGGACTTGAATACTACATAAATTCTTCTCTTAGGAATTTCTTAAAGTTAGCGATGGTTGATGAGATAAGCGTCCATAATCAATGGGAAAAAGAAACTTGTAATTATATGCTTCCTTCATCAATATCCATGGTTCTGAAGGGATGTGATTTGGACCCTTAGCTATGCATTCCCCTGTAGGGGAGTGCTTTATAACAACAAGGTTGTTTGTGAGACTAGATGTCCAAATTTAGGATAGATAAAGCTTTTATACTCAATGCAAGAGCATCTATGAGTAGTGATACTTTGCATTCTATGAGAGCATTCATAAACCTATGTAGGATTGGTTTTGTGTAGCCACCCTTGCACGAGGAGGCTTTCTTATGTGGATGGAGAGTGATAACAAATGCCAAAGCTAGTGGTTGACTACACCTATTGTAACACCTATTGCATTTGATCATATAAATAGGGTAAACTATTGATATTAGGATAAGATGTTACTTGAAATGTTTTTAAAGGCTAACACATTAATCTTTCTTTGCTAGATCAATAGGAATTGCTACACCGACAACCATGTTTAATGGGTAAGGGCAAAGTTGATTAGATATATGGTCAGTGTCTAGATACCACTAGCCACAATAGCACTCAAGCCCCCAAAGGGCCAAAGAAGCCAAAAGGAAGAGACCAAGCACCACAGAGGTCCAAGGAGGATCCACACAAAAGAGCAAAGGCAGCGGAAGAGAAGTCCAAGGAGGTTTTAAAGGAAGAGAATCCAAAGAAGGAAGAGAAGCTGAAGGAGGTTCCGAAGAATACAAAGAATCCTATTGACCCCCAGAAAGAGCCCCAGAAAAACATAAACACATGCCAAAGAGGAGGAAAAGAAGGAGAAAAAGAAGAAACAGATATTTGAAGAACCAAAGCCCAAGGAGGAAGAGAAGCATAAAAAGACAGCCAAAGAGACAAAGCCTAAGGAGGGCAAAAAGAAAGAAGAAGAGCCCAAAACAACAAGGAATAGCCCAAGAAGAACAAAGGAAGCTAGCACAAGAAAGAGTCCTAGGACTCCCATAATTTTGTAAATAGCAAAGTAGTACATATTCTACTTGAGGACATTACGTACTATCTACTTGAGAATATTACATACTCCCTACTTGAGAGTATTTTGTAAAGAGAAAACTTTACATACTCATGTTTTCTTGTAAAGAGAAAACATTACAAATTCTCTCCTTGAGAGCATGATGTAAATTTTACAATGTCACTGGCTCCATTTCTCGTGTAGCTCACAATATAGTTTTTAAATTTTTGTTGCATTTTTGGCAACCCTTACATTTGTCTTTGCATGTTTTTCATAGTCCAAGTGTGTTGACAGCAACATGTAAAGGCCCAAACCATAATCCATGCTATCCTCCAATCCTATCCTAGAAGGGCCTAAGAAATCTGCCAACCATGGTGGGAGTAAATCTGGCTCAAGAGCTACCTCTTCCTTCTCTTCCACCTCTTCTTGCCCATAGCGCTTGACCTATTAATCATTATAAGGGTGACAAACCTAAACTTGGTTGGCCTATTTATAGTGTTGTGATGACATTGACATCAAACAAGATAAGACATCTGAATAAATAAGACATCTAAACAATAAATCAAATAAAATGGAAACCAACGAGAGTGAGACATCTGAATTAAAATTCCATTTGTCATTGATATGGAAATATTGTACAAAATGTCAGTCTGCTATAAGAGGAGACAACCAGCATGTGTACAAAATGGTAGTCTGATAAACTTTGCATAGGGATCAGGCTTTAGTAGGATTTAGCTTGGAAGAAGATGTAATATCCCCTTTGACACTGTTGGAAATAGGGTTGCAGAAAAATTCACACAGCTTGGAGAAGATGAAGGAAGCTCAATGCACGCAACAGAGAGTACATTACTTAGTACGCAATGGAAATATGAGATAGCCCTAGAGTGATGGATGTATATACAATGCATGTGGGGGGGGAGGGGGGGGGGGGGGGGGGACCTCCTAGCAAGGGAAAAAATGCCCCGATGGTCCTAAGTGTGTTCACACACACATCATTACCACATGTATATGGTAAAAAATCCCCCTTTGGAGTGATGCAATGAATGAGAGTTGACTCATAGAGTATAGAGAATTTCCATGCCCTGAGAACATGATCAATCCACAAAGGGGAGCAAGCCCAAATCTTTGCGGAAAGCTTTGAACTTCTCACGAGACAATGCCTTTGCGATTTGCAAGGTTGTCGTGTGTTGGTGCATAAGCCAAGCTAACCTTTGTTGCTGAGAATCTCTCCCTGGCATAGTGGTGATGTACCTCAATGTGCTTTGTGCGGGCATGGAAAAATGGGTTCCTCACAACTGCCAATGCTCTTTGACTGTATGAGGTCTCCAATTCGGAAGATTGGGATGACTTGATAGATGGCCTTCCTTTATTCTCAAGTTCCGTTGACAAAACCCTACTCCGATTTTACGAAGCAAGGTTACGAGCAACAGAAGAGAAGAAGTCCTCTATCCATCTTGATCGTGGTTATAAGGGTCATACACCACAAGCCAGTTCAAAAAATCAAAGGATTCTAATGGGAACTAATTCCTATATCATAAAGATAAAATCTCATTGGCATACTTAGGATCTATAAACAACGCCTTTTTTTCCACGTTTAAGAGGTACGGCCACCATTCATAAATTTAAGATGTGATATGAGACTTATGCTTAAGTAACTAATAGTCTTGTGAAAAGTACCTAACTGATCGGGTCTACGTATCCATAGACATAGATCCGTATGGATACTAGTCTCTCACTTTTCGGACCGCACTCAACCGTTCTTGTTTTCTAATTACTACCACATCGTGCATCTCTTTTAACATCACAAAACCAATTCTTTTTCAAATATGGTTTAATGAAAACAATCCTATATTTCAACCAAAAGAATTATCCAATTTTCTTCTGAGTTTGCTGCTACCTAGACTTTCTCTATCTAACCAATAGAGCCTTTGTAAAGGGTTTACTTTTTGCTAACTGCAAATTGTGCATACTTCTCCAATTGCTAACCGCAAGGACATCTCGTTAATCGTGAAGCATCTCGCTAACCGTGAGGCATCTTGCTAACCACAAGAGAGCTGATAACCTCAGTTAATTCTCTGCTAATGGCGGGATCATCTCTCTAACCACAGGACATCTCACTAATTGCAAGGCATCTTGTTGACTACAAGGAGCAAAAGATATTTCTTCAACAACAATTATTCTCTTTAGTGATTCTTCAAACATGATCTACTAACTTCTAATATCAAACAATAACCATTTATCAAACAATTCGTTCACTACTCTACGAAATCGTATGTTTGTTTCGTGTGACATAATCACATTTCTTGGATGCTTTAAGGGAATTCCTAAGCTTGACTTACCGAGTTAGCATGTATAACAATGTAGAATTATAAATTCATCTTACTGGATTAGCAACGCGTTTGACTACCTCTTGTGAAATTGGAGGTTGGGCGGCTTCAATTTCTTCCGCAGTCGATACTTCCGCTTGAGCTACGATTGGAGTAGTTGATACCTTCCTTTGTACCTTTCTTGGAGGTAGAACAACATGAGCGTCCTTAGAGCTTCGAGTCACTCGCTTCAGAGCCATCATATTGAGATAGAGAAGAGAAAGAGAGAAAAAGAGAGCTTCAGAATCCGAGGGACAATACGACAGTGGTAGAGAAGCAGTTGGATGGATTGAGGGTGAGAGGGTGAGGAGGGAGGTTGAGGAAGAGATGGACATGGATATGGGTTGAGGGAGAGAAGGTACCTCTGGAGTCAAGGCAAGAGAGCTTCCGCTTCTGAGAGCTTCTCTATGTGTGTTGAAAGTGAGGGGAGAGGAGTCTTTATATAGGCTCTCAATGCCAAGAGATAGTGCTAAGAATAATGAAAAGCAAGAAGAAAAGTTCGCACGCATTAGCGGTTTTTTGTAATTTTGTAATATTTTTTGTTTTGCGTGCACGCGTTCGGATGCGTGATTTTGAAACTGTAATTTTAGATCTAATCTTGACTTACTTCTCTAAAAACACCCTTTCTTGCCTAGCAAGGAGAAGAGGCACGAAGGCCTGCTAAGTTAAGGTGGGTGAGATTTATGAAGAGTAAGTTTTAATGAGTCCCTAAAATCACTTGGAACATTTGATTTATGAAAATAACCCTCTAATTTGTGGAAATTTTCAAAATATCCCTCAAATTTTAAAAACTCCCAAAATATCCCCAAAATTTCCAAAATGTCAAAATTTTCAAAATTCTTAAAATATTAATTGTGAGATTAACTATTTCCAAAGATAAAATAATTTATAGCTTTTTATAAGAAGATTGATTCTCAATCGATACAAGATGCTAAAACTAGAATTTGAGTTGGTTACGTAGGCTCTAGAGATGAATGACTTCCTTATTTTTAGACATAATTGCCTTTTTTTCGAGGTAATTTATGAAAAATTATATGTTAGATACTAAAAAATGGATCTCAATTGTCAAAAAAGAATAAAGATTAGAAAATCTTGAAGAATCCAACCAAAATAGATATAAGGGTATTTTGTGAATTTTTGAAATTTGAGGAGTGTTTTGGGAATCTTCACAAATTAGAAAGGTATTATGGTATTTTTTCCAAAATAATAAGATGAAAGGTGCACATTGAACATTATCATTTGAAACCAAATTAAAATGAAAAAAAATATAAAATAAAAACAATAAAATAAAAAGATACATTGAAAAATAAAACAAAAGAATATATTGTAATCCTTCATATAAAAAAAAGATTTAATATGCATAGAAAATAATAAAGCAATTCAATAAAATAAATATTTGTGAAGTCCTAAATAGAAGGACTCTTTACAAAATAAAAAAAAGATTCAATACTTTATATCATGGATCTTACTCCTATATATACGCTTTTTATTTCTTTGTTCCTAAAGCTTTTTCCAGCAAGAATGAATGCATCTTTGGAAAATAGCATTTGAAAGGACATAATGTCTCTTTCTTCAAGACTTTGAAGGCTTCTTGAGGGACACATGTCTTACAACTAGAGATCATGAACGACCTTCACCCTAAGGCCTTTAACATGCCAAAAATACTCCTTCTTTCCTAAAACTTAGCCAAAAGTTTCTCTCTTTTTTATGGGCCACTCTTATCTTTAAACATAGTCTTTAAAGCTTAAATTTACCATAGAAACTTATTGTTCCCAAGTGAGTAAGGGCCATAACTAATAGTTTCGAAGTCTGATTTCTAATTCGATTGTTCCATTAAAGCTCTCTACTATGACTTAACAAAAATGTGAACCTCAAATACTTTTTCAAAGTAACTAAAATAGTTTTCATTGATAAATTTGGTATGTTATAATCTCCCCAACTTAGGGATTTGCGATATCCTCATCTTGAGAAGAAGTGAGGGTAGTCCTACTCTCGTCACAGCTCATCCACTGTTATGTCCAAAAGGGCATTATCTTTGGTTTGCTTCAATTGCTACAATTGCTCTATTAGATAGAAGTGGACATATGTTTTGATAATGTCCCGACTCTCCACACTCGAAGCATCGAACATCCAAATGTAGAGGATTTTGCGCATTAGGTGCATATGCTTTTTGTGGTTGTCTATCATTGAAGCTATGATTTTGTTCAACTCCTCTTCTAATCCCTTGCTCCTTCATTAAAGGTTTAGTTCATAATAGTAAAGAATCTTGTACAATGGTAGATTTCAAGCCTTCCAATCGTGAGCTAAACCTTGAAAGAAATGGGCTATCTCATGTTCTATGGTCATTGGCGGTGCGTAATGTCTAAGTCTTACAAACTTGGAGTAGTACTCTTTCAAGAATAATATGTATTGTTTCAAGCTAAAGAAATAATTCATCTTGATCGCTTCAAAGACAGGAGGTAAACATCTTTCCTCCATTGCTTGTTTACTTTTCCTCCAACTCTGGGAGTTTTCCAATACTCCATATCACGACAATGTTGTTTCCACCATAATTTTTCTTCTCATGAGAGGTAAAACATCCCTAGCATCGCTTGTTTTGTAGGTGCGTTCTTTGCAACCAAGAAGTAATTATCCATAGCTTCAATCTATACTTATGCATCCTTCTCAATATTAACACCCTTTCCTTTAAAATAAGGTGGTTGCATTTGTATGAGCAATAATTCCTTCTCCTGATTTTCGTGTAAATAACATCGTTTGAGGATTTTCCAATATAGGAGTGGTTTGAGGGTTCCCTTGACTGTGCACATATATTAATTTCATTGTTTATAATAACTCAAAACACTAAGGTGTTTTCTAGACTTAGACTTATTCACGAGTCATGATGTATCTCAATTAAATGACTTAACCACTCATGGCTTATCCAATCCAACAAAAACGCAATTACATGACTTGACTAGTCAGATATTTTTTTGGAAGAAAGCAACTTGATCTCCTATTCATAAAGTCATCAAAATGTCATATAGGGAGTCTACAAAGATCTCTCCGTGAGCAACATATTAGAGATTTCAACCATAATTGTGATACCCATTGATTGGTATGTTGTAATATCTCTATGGGTTGGGTAATGGGTATAGAAAATCATACACACGAGGAAGCTCAGGGTAGCCAATGAAACCTTTTTCTTCAAGGTGGATCAAGTGTGATTGTTGATAACAACTTGATTGGCAGGGATAAGTGATGTCACTTTGTCATAAAGTCATTGATTACAGATTGTAACTCCATCAGGTCCATGAAGGTCAATGGGGCTCCATAAAATTGGAAGTATCGAATTAGTTTCAAGTCTTGAGCTCACTTGATTTGGTGCAGGTCATTTCTAAGTGTTCAATGTGATGTGCTCGGATGGCAAAGGTTGATCCACGATCCCAAAGACATGTAAATAACCATGTATTGGGTGGATCAAGATTTATATGAGGTGCAAAAATCTTGGTGAGAATGCGGAATACTCTCTGTCAAAATTCAAATATCAGTGATTAGCAAGCAGTGTAATACATTGCTTTAAAGACAATCAAACAATTGGTGTCCATAAATTTGTGCTATAAAACAAACAGGATAACAGTATCAAGCTATGTATTCATGCATTCAATCCCAAGAATAGTGTAGACTATTGAGAAACCAAGCATTAAACCTAAGGCTCTGATACCAATTGTGATGTCCCCAACGCACAAGATTGGGGCAAATTGATAGATGACCTTCCTTTATTTCCAAGTTCTCTTGATGACACCCTACTCCAATTCCACCAAGCAAGGATACAAGCAATAAAAAAGAGGAAGTCCTCTATCCATTGTGATTATGGTTATAAGGGTCATACACCACAAGCCAAGTTGAAAATTCTAAGGAATCTAATGGGAATTAATTCCTATATCATACATATAATATCTCATTGACATACTTATGATCTATAAATAACGCATTTTTTTCCATGTTTAAGAGACATGGCCGCCATTCATAAATCCTAAATGTGATATGAGACTTATGCTTAACCAACTAATAGTCTCGTGAAAAGTACCCGACTAATCGGGTCCACCCATGTGTAGACATAGATTCATCTGAATACTAGTATCCCACTTTCCACACTGCACTTAACCGTTCCTCTTGTTTTCTAATTACTACCACATTGTTTTACATGTAAAAAAGATGGTTCCTTTATTAATTTCGGACACAGATTCTTTCATACAACCCTTCAAACATCACCAAAAAAATTCTTTCTCAAACATGTTCTAATGAAAACAATCCTATATTTCAGTATTTTTTTTTTCAAATTTTCTTATGAGTCTTTGCAAAGGGTTTACTTTTCGCTAAGCGCAAATTGCACATACTTCTCCAATTGCTAACTACAACTTGCAAGGACATCTTGCTAATCTCAAGGCATATTGCTAACCGCAAGAGACCTGATAACCTCATCTAATTGTCCGCTAGCGTGGAATCATCTTGTTGACTGCTAGGTGTAGAAGCCGAAGATAGTCCCAATCAACAGGCGGGAACTATCTACTGGGAAGCGGAATAGAGGATCAGTCACACATCATTGGCAGTTACTACAGTAACTTCTAGAAGGCAATAAATAGGACCCATTACATTGTAATTGGGCTTCTTGACTTCTTACTTCTTACTTCTTAATTCTCTTGGTTCTTCACCTTGTAATCATTACTGCTGCTGTAATCATTTGAGCTTCAATCCGTTATACCTTGTACTGGTTGTTCCTGAACTATGAATCTGAAACTACAAACACATTTCCAGTTTTCCAATCGATCTCTCATTTCAATATAGTATTTCAGTTCAGATAACTATTTTAGTCCAGTCTCTAGTCTCTATTCCAGTTTCAATGACTGAATTGAGGACTTACCAGTAGCTCTAAATTCTAACACTGAAATTAGCTATCTGAAGAGATTAGCTCCAATTCCATTTTGGCGATCACGGTGGTAAGAGCTAATTGCTTTTTGACCAGAAAACTCTTCTCCCAGTTAGAATTTTCAGTTGTAGTGATGGCGCCCAAAACCAGTCGTGGTCATAAACCATCACACCGCATTGACCCTGTTCCTGAGGAATCAGAATGAGACTCTGATCCCAAGAAGGACCCGGTGACTGTGACTAAGAGTCGAGAGGAGCACAATCATGCTGATGAGACAAATGACTCTAATCACTCCAATCAATCTAGAAGGAGAAGGCTGAGAGAGAAGAACGCAAGGCTAGGAATTCTCGACCACACATAGGGATTTGTAGCGTTGTCAGGAAAAGAGAATCTGTTTAAACCCATTTAAAATTGTTTTCTTGGTCTGGAAAGGACAGCTACTGGGACATGTAGTGTCTATAGAACTGGCCAATGACAAGATTCAGAGTGTCCAATAGGCCAAGGCTCCCTGCAATGCATCAGAGCTTAAGCTCTTTCTTGGGATACATCAATTTCTATAGAAGATTTGTGTATCAGTTTGCTTTCCAGGCATTACCTTTCTATGAGCTCACAAAGAAGAATAACAAGTTCAATTGGACTACTGAATGTGAGGAGAGCTTTCAGATTACTTTTTCTTGACATTTAGGCCAAATTAAGTTTTGGCTTGATTCCTAGGCTTAAAATAACTCATGAAAAGACTGTCTATGAAAAAAGTGCAAAAACTTGTTTATTTTAAGCTTGAAGTAAATAATCACGATTATTTACTTTGAGCTCAAATTTGACCAAGGTTGATACCAATGACTCATTGCATGTGTACAAAAAAAAATGTTGTAAAGGCACATTGGATTTGGATCACCAAACTGGGAAAAAACTAAAGTTTGTACTGACTTTCCGAAACTTGAGTGTAAATTGAAAAAAAAAAAAGTCCAAACTTGATGATATTTGATTCATAGGCTTATATTGATGTGATAATCATATGTACATGCTCACTTGACCAAAAAGATGCAAAAATTTGCAAGTTGTAAATAATCACGATTATTTACATCTGTCCCATTTTTCAACTTTTTTGACTAAGTTAGCATACCACTAGTTTTACCATGTTGTAATAAGCCCACAATCCAAATTTGGTAAGATTTGGACCATTGGATTGAAAATTGTGACCAAATTTGCAAAGTCAGTCGCGGACACGAAACTAATGACTGTTTGACCAAAAATAGTCCAAACTTGATGAAACTTGGCTAGAGACCTTAAGTTGAAGTGCTTAACAAATCGGTGTCAAGGTTGGGACAAAAACTTGTAAAAAATAGCAAGAGTATATAATCGCGATTATTTACATCTTCAAAAATTGACAATCTTGCACATTTGAGTATACCACAATGTCAAGCATATCAAGTAGACCACACAAATCAATTTTGGTGAAATTTGGATCACAAAAGTGAGACTTAAGCCAGATTCTTGAAATCAGAATCTGCGGACATGAAACAATTGATAAACTTGAACAGATTTTATCCAAACTTGGTGAAACTTGTCCAAGGACCTTAACAGGTTGTACACTTGGCAAATCAAGCCAAAAAGTGAAAAAAATGACAAAAGTAAATAATCGTGATTATTTACTACTGCTACATAGAGCCACTAATTTTGACTTTTGAACTTGTACACTGTTAGACCAGCATAATACGAAGCCACCGGGCAACTTTGGGTTCAATGGGATCCAAATTGGTACATGTTCACTTAGTTTCCAAGTTGCAAATTAATCCTTATTTTTGTCAAAGTCGAGTTTGAAAATCTCAACTGCTGACTAAATTAGCTTGATTTGAAGTGATACACATAGACCAAACACAATAGCTAGAAAAACACAACTGCTGACTAAATTAGCTTGATTTGAAGTGATACACATAGACCAAACACAATAGCTAGCAAAACTACACAGTCTTTGTGAAAGAATAGCTAACTTGATCAAATTGTTCAGGAATCACGTTGCAGACGAAGAATCAATAGCTTGATAGAAAGTGCAATCTAGTCAAGTGGAAGAAATTAACAACAACTCAATCCAAAGGTAAGTACTCTATCCAGGGCTTCATAAGTCTTTATGAACCTTAGATTTGGTCGTGTACTAGGAAATCAGGGCATACTTGGAGAAACCTCTAGTAGAGTATCCAGTGAAGAAAGCGTGAATCAAGGCAATACCTTGCACACTATTCTTCAAGAAATCTTAGACACTTTCTCATATTCAACATCTGAAATGTCTTCCTATTTGACTCACTCAAAAACCGGAACGACAATGCGCTATACGCATATACTCTCATTTTATAAGACTAATCGCCATGGAGCTCAATTTTACCTGGATCCTAACGAAGTGTATGCTATTCACATCGATGACCATGGTATTGAGTTTGAAGAGGAGATTAGGGCAAACAAACAAGAAAAAACGTACATGGATAGAAACGGAACTCAGTATTTACAAATAGAAAACCTTGACGTGATAGAAAAATGGGGGTTAGAAGTAAATACCATAATCCCAGATATGGCCGCAAAAGAAACACCACCAACTTTAGAATTCAAGGGATACGATCAAATTGATTTGAAGCCTTTGCAACGGCTGAGTACTGATAATCCTAGGATCGGAGTCTATTGTTGGGAGGATAGAAATGTAAAAGATCTTTTCTGGACTTCGCATGCCAAATCAGGACAAGTAACACTCATGAAGATCATCTATATCTTCAAGATCAAGGATAAGGGATCATCAGATCTACCAACCTACTTGTTTAGGGATTGTTATAAAAACAACTTTGTTATGATGGCTCTTGAGGAGGTAGAACAAACCAAATACCAAGGGTATTCCATAAGGGATTGGATATTGGGCCAAGGACCAAAAACTGTTGCAAGAGATGAACACCGTGAGAGATCATCTGAGAGTAATGTTAAGAAACTAGAAACCACCTCATCACAAAGAAAACCGGGTGTAAAGCCAGTCCAGGACTCCATGAGTCACTATTTCCAACATATTGGTTTGAAGGACTTGGAACAGGACCAACTGACAGGAGACCGCGAGTTGAACCAAATAGACGCGTCAGACGAGCTGATTTCCAAAAATGGGTCAGAAAATACAGTGGATCAGGGGATCCATACGACCACTTAGCGAGCTTTAAACAAGTGCTAAGAGTAGAGCGTATATTTGATTTTCATACTCAATTCCAGGGGTTTGGAATGACATTAGAAGGAAAACCATTAACATGGTTCCAAAACATTCCACCAAGGTCAATCATGGACTTGAACACATTAGCTCAAGGATTTGTAGCTGCTTGTTCCAAAACAGGGATCAGAAACAATACGGTAGCTCAAATCTACAGCTTTAAACAGAAACACGGTGAGTATGTTATGGATTGTGTGACTCAAATGAAACAATAAATTGCCAGATGCCCAGGGCTGAAGATACCTACAGAAGAACGACTAGTATCATTGTTTCTAGATGGACTACTAAACAAAGAACTTCATGCTATACTCTATAGTAAGAAGCATACAACCCTAGAAGAATGTGTGTTAGATGCTATTGACTTAGGAGACAATAGTGATATTTCGATGAAGAAGATGTCCCTAAGGATAACAAAAGTGAGAAAACAACATCCATTAAACCAACACAAGTGGGAACGGCTGCTGCAGCACCACTTTCAGCCATAGAAGAAATGCTCAAAAGAATGAATGACATGATAAATAACATGCAAAAAGAACCTATGAGGGGACCAGGGCAAGGGATACCTCAACAAACACAACCAATTAGACCGCAAAAATGGTGTGCAATCAAGGGTAAATGGACCAACCATGAGACCAATGAATGCTACTACCGACCAAAGTATGATGGGAATGTTCAGTACGTGCCCATGAGACCACAAGGACAACCCATGTACAGATACAACCTAACATGGCACCAGCTCAAAGACCACCTATGGATATGGAAAGACCTCAAACCGTGTTGAGTCAAAAACCTCCGTATCCAAGACATAATGCAGTGCCTGTAAAGTACATGCATTCAGAAGGAGTCATAGATAAACAAGCACTAGTACCTGTTACACCCTATGCTGAGCCTAGTCCATCTACAGTAATGTTAGAAGGAATGCATATCCACCACCAACGGAAGAACCTGTGACTTATGCTCCACCAGAGCTTGCACCAATGTACTATGTAGCTAATCAAGGTGTTAGACCTCCTATGGTAAGACCCATGGTTAAGCCAAGAATGGGAAACTGTCATAACTGTGGTGCAGATGATCATTGGAAAAACGAATGCCTAGAACCTGACAAGCCTACCTCAAGCCGGTTGAATCTTATTGCATACAATGTTGCAAAAAGGGAGGACACTTTTCGGAAGATTGTCCAAAAAATCCTTTAAACAAGGGTAAAACAGTAGTAAACATAGTCTAAGTGATACCTAGTAGCTCATATGAGAGTGAACCGATTGTTCCAATCAAGGTAATCACTAGAGCCCAGGCTAAGAAAAAGAAACATAACTCCTCTGATGATTTAGAAAATATATAAATTGCCTCTCAAAAGACCAAAAGAAGCAGAAGCAAAAGGTATGAGATGAGAAGGCAGAAATAAAAGGCTGAAATCAAGGAGAAAGCAAAGAAGCTATTCCAAGAAAAGGTGAAAGAAACTGGAAGCAAAATCAAAGAAACAACCGCAAAATCTGGAGGATCAATTTTGGTTGATAAAATCTTTGAGTCTAATGCAGCCTTGAAAGCCTACTAAGCAGGAATTAAAGCGGGCCAAAACATGGAAAACAAATGGAAAAACTAGCCTTCTCTAGACATGGAAGCAGCTAAGCTTGAAGCTTCTCAAAATTTGGTAAGAATCATGTAAGAAATGCTGGAAAAACAAAAACCCAAGCTTGAAAGTATGGCAAAATATGAGGAGCTTGTGGTAAGAGATAGTCAAGAAGAATCCAAAGTGCTAGTAGAACCCCACATTGAAACAAAAGAGCCAGAACTTATAGTGCCAGACAACGAATATGCCTTAGACGGAATTCCATTCGTAAAGGAAGACTGGCCAAGACACTTATAAAAAAAGTTACAAAGATCAATGATGGGAGTCTAACTCTAAAGTCATCTCCTATAGAGGAAGTGTGGCTAGACAACCTACCTCCTGATATGGACATGGATGTACAATCTTTGTATGGGGATTGCGGATCTGAAGCTTCAGGAATGTCTAAACCATTGACCTTGAAAACATTACCCTCTTACTTGGGAGATAACGAAGATGAATCCATAGTGTGTAAGACCACTCAAGTAAAAAGAGCGGAACAGACCCTAGAAGTAGACAATATTCATTCAATCATGTTTACACCCATCCAATGCACTCTTACTTTGGGAGAGATGTTAAAACTCGGACCATATTTATGAAATGATCTATAGAAAACCCTAGAGAAGGTGGGGATAATAGGGCTAGTCGCAAAAACTTTAAAAAATTTTAAAAACAAAATGGATAACAAAGAGATTCGATCTGTTCCAATGAACAAAGTCGGAGAATATTACGAAGGGGAAGAAGAAAACACCACCCTTCTAGTGAAATATAATGACATTGAAACCATGGCAATACTGGATAGTGGAGCAGGCATAGCCATAGCCACAAAAGCAGTATGGGAATCTTGGGGACAACCAGCCATTAGACAAAATCAAATGAAATTGCAATTGGCTGATGGACACATTGAAAGACCTTAAGACTGCTTGAAAAAGTGATAGTTAATTCCTTTGGGATTGAATATCAACACACTTTTTCCATAGTAGACTTTGGGGAAAAACTCAACTACGAAATCATATTGGGAAGACCTTTCATGTGACAGGTACAACTTATCCAAGATTAGGGAAACAATTATCTCTACTTGAAGCAAGTGGGATCTATAACAAGAGTTAATCTAAAAGATCACACTTATAGAGATGTCATGAAAACGCCCATACAAGAGTTTGATTCAGACTCTTCGGTTGAAACTAAGCTTCCATCGTGGTTGAACAAAGACACTCCTATTTGGATATGTGGAGATTCAAAAATTGGGAGCTTAAAACAAGAAGAATGTATTTTAGAAAGGGATTGCACAGACGAAGCCTATGTACCTGAACCCTTTCCAGAACATTTTTTTGAGCCATTTGAGTGGACTCAAGTTTTAGCGACAATGGATGTATGTGTGAATATGTCTATGCCGACTCAATTTTGCAATGAGGACGGCTATGATATAGTTCCCATCCAAATGATTTGAACCCTCTACATTGAAGAAGAAAATGAGGAATCCAAGGACTTGATAAAAGCTCAACAAGTCTTTTTAGATCTCTACTACGATGCAACAAATGAGTTAGACAAACACTCAGCTACCTCAGAAGATTCGGGGTCAAAAAAAGAACACGCGAGAGCTAAGCTACTAATGAAAGGAGGGGAGGAAAAGTTCTTTGACTTTCCTAACGAGAAACCAAGAAGACAAAAATGGTATAGACGAAAAAGAGACACCAAAAATGTGAAAGCTAGACCTATGCCATCAGTCTCCAGTAGAACATAGTTCCTGATGCAGATAGATGCACATGATTGTGTCAAGGACAAAATCACTGGTAGATATCCTTCAGACAAAAACCCAAAAATGTCAAAAACATCGAGAAAAACGAGGAAGGATACCCAAGAAAAGCCAAAAAAACAGGAAAACGAGTCAACCATGACTCGAGTTGAGAGGAAAAAGAAATATCAAGAGTTGAAAAAAGCTATAAAGGAGATATATACAACCGAAATGGAAACCATAGAAGAGGATGGTAGAGATGTAATGAGTGTTCCATCCCATTACAAAAAGTATACTCTCCAAGATCGAAAAATCATAGTCGAACAACTTGTTAAAGAATTGCTTGGTCTTACAAGAATCTCAAGGGTGTTGATCCAGAAATCTAGCAACATACAATACCCATGAGAGATGATGCAAAACCAAGTAGACAAAGGCCATACACATATAATGAAACATTTGTCAGAAGAGATTGAAAAACTAAAGGAAATCAAATGCATTTATGAAATTGAACACACAAATTGGGTGTCTCCAATTGTGGTAGTACCCAAGAAGAATGAAAAATTATGAGTGTGTGTCAATCTCAAAAAAGTGACTGCAGCTACCATTAGAGACAACTTTCCTCTTCCAATCACTCACTATGTGTTAGATGAGTTGCAGGAAAAGAAGCTTACTGTTGAGCCAGCAGAGGATCACACCCACATTTTTGCTCACACTTATCATTTTTGTAACCATTGATTGTAATAAATGTCTTTCCGACATTGATTTTGATTGGAGCCATTCATTAAGTAACGGGACTCAATTGAGTTTCCAGCTTGTAATTCCGAAGTAATTTCACTTGCTGATGTAATTAGTTAGAGACGTTCTCACCTCCAAGGCTGAGGTATATAAACCAAAGTTTTGTAACCTAAAAGGAGGGTTTTTATTTAATCAAAGGGAGTTTTTGGAGCGCCGTGACTATGTTAGAGAGAGAGAGAGAGAGAGAGAGAGAGAGAGAGAGAGAGAGAGAGAGAGAGAGAGAGAGAGAGTCTTATCTACTTGCTACGCGAGCTACGGAGCCGCCATTGGAGAAGCGACACCGCCATTGTGTTAGCAACGGCGAGAGCTACGCACAGATACCAAGAGTGCGCGCTATCGGCTTCTATGTGTGGTAAGTTTCTACGAGCTTCGGTGTGAGTTTTCTTCCAACTCGTGTGTCGGAATGGAGCGTACAACATATCTCTAGAACCACAACGAGTAGAGCTACGCATTAGTACCATCGGGGTCAAGTTTCGGTCACCTGTATTTTTCGGCCTGTCTTCATATGCGTTTACCGCACGGAGTGATTATAGGTTGATTTTGCAGTTCAAGTCTTTAGGGTGTTGTTCTTACCTAGTGTATAGACTTCCCCTAGAGTTTGAGATTGATTCAATGATTCTAGATCCTGTTTCGTATAGCATTCGTTCGTAGTACGGATTTCAGTCACTTGCGTATTTTAGAACTTAGATTTGATTTCCTTAGTAGTGATTGTCATTAGAAGATCGAGTAGGTGATTTGACACCCACCTAGTTGTTTCCATGCGCCTGCGGGTCAAGCTCCGTCCTCGTCTGACAAATTCTGTTGTTGGTTGAGTTCTCGCTATTTAGCTTCCGCTAGCGGCGTAACCGCCTTAACATTTGGCGCCGTTGTCGGGGACGAGAGCCCTAAGTAGGTGACCTTAGACTAATCCTGCGAGGTGAGTCGTATAAAATACTTTGTATACTTTAGTTAGAAAAGATCTAGGAGTGGTGGACTCTGAAGATCTCGAGAGATACTAGGAAGTGGGGTATTCCTGGGTCTTCCGTGTTGACAGTATTTTTAGATTAGCTTAGATTTGTTTGTTGTTTTGTTGGTGTTGAGTAGTTGCTGATAGAAGAAGAATTTTCTAGTCCGTGAGTGGCAGTGGATCTCTTTAAAATCACAATTACCAAACCCATTTTATGATTAGGAATAGCTTAGGTAGGACTTCATTTGATCCTGATCTGGAGCTAGTAATCATTGGAATATTTGCTTGATATGGTTGATTGCATGTTAGATCACTAAATCGTCGAGTTAGTAGTGAAACTTGCAATAAACAAAAGCCAGAGAAATTTTTTGTGTATCTGGGAGTTGCTGAGCACTAGAGAAAGCTTTAGGAAGGATTCTGTGCCAAAAAACTGAAAATCTGCAACTTTAGACATCATACGCGTATGATGTCTAAATGACCAAACAGAGACCAAAACAGAAATTTTGACTTTACCAGAGTGTTCAAAAGGGGAGTTATACCCTAATTTCAACTTAAAACGAGAGCATTAACACTCAAAGAAACCCAAAAAGACAAGTCGGAGTCCAAGAAACGCAAAGAATAGGAAATTTTGGATTCAGATCTTGTTTTTACATTCAAACCTGACAAGAACACTTGAAACTCAATTATAAACATTGGAGAAGGCTTAAAACAAAAAATAGTCAAAATCTGGGAAAAAAGACATCATACGCGTATAATGTCTTTTAGCACATCCACTACTTATTTTTGATATCTGACCTGACAAGATTGTTACAAACACTGTAGAAAGCAAAAATATCAAGTCTTGACCCAAATTGATGAAAAAGACATCATACGCGTATGATGTCTTTGACCTAATTTTGGACATATTTTGATACTTTGCCAACACAGATCCATTGTAATAGCTGTCTAGAGGTTATATTTCAAGTTTCATCCCATTTGGATCACAATTGACCCAAAACAAGTCAAAAGCGGAAAATTACCAAGAAAAGCCTAAATTAGCCATAACTTGCTCAAACAGAGTTCAAACTGAATTTTGTGAGTGGACAGAGCATAAGGGGGCTACTAAGAGTGAGCATAACCAAAATAGTCCAAATCTGTGAAAAAAGACATCATACGCGTATAATGTCTTTTTCAGCATAACTGCAACAAAATTCTCACTTGATGAAACAGAAGTTGTCCAACTGACAAGATTAAACAATTGACCAATTATCAATCATTTTGGATCAATTCTGACCACAAAAACTTGGGAACACAAATTGCCGAGACGAGAAGTTAAAGTCCTTTAGGGGAATTGATGAATTTGAGATCGGGCAGGAATCTCCAGAATAACCAACCAAAACAAGGGGAACAAGCAAGTGTCATATCAACCGAGGGAAGTGTAAACCAAAGTTGGGTGCAACCATTAGGGCCGATCTTTGAAGGAAGTGTTTCTGATACTTCTTCGGAGAGATCTTACGAGATTTTCACCGAACACTTGGAACACTTGAACTTGAACAACATAGAAAATATGGAAGCATGATCATCAAACCCTTCCGCCACAATGAAGCTATTGTTCATAAAATACCAGTACGACAATGAGCAAGGTGCCAAGATCTACAAAGATGGAATGGACCGCTATTGTGTAAAGATAGAGGAGAGACCTAGTGAGTTCAAGGACTTAGTGCCTGTGAGCTATAGCGGAGATAGATATTTAGATGACGAGGGTACCATGTACTTGGTAGTCCTAAACCCTAACATTGTGGACAAGTGGGGATTGATGGGCACCAAAGCCAAAGTAGATGAAGAACTTGAGGAGAAAGCACCAATAATGAACTTCCCTGATGCGAGGTTAAGAAGAGAGAATGAAACTACAAGGATCAACACTGATAACATCTATGTGGGGCTATACAAATATAATAATGGGGAGCAAGATCTCTATTATAGATGTGAAGAACCCTACACCGGAGAGTTGACAGACCAAAAAAGACTTTATGTCTTTACCTACACAGAGGGATCGGAAGTGAAAATTGCTGCTTACGACAAGTATGGGAGGCAATACTCAACAATGGGCAAGAAAGAATTAGAAGGATATACATACTTTGGGGGACCACTACATCAGTATTATGTTACTTCTAGCTCACAAAGACCAGCACCAACAAATGGAGGGCAAAACCCAATGACAACAGGAGGACAAAGAACTCAGGCTGCTGACTCTTTCAGTCAACCTCAGTACTCGAAGCCCGGACCAATGGGATCATTACATTCCAGAGAGTCAATGGATACGAATCGAGGTAGTGCAGTTCCAATCCCCACATATACCACTCCAGGTCCAAGGTTCGAAGCGGAACCATCACAATTACCTCCTAGTAGTAGATTCAGGGCAGGGGAACCGACAAGGATAACCCATGAAGTCCATGATGCTAGAGAAAGCTTTAGCCGGGACAGAGGAGCAATGAGATTGGTAGCAGACCATAGACGTATGAGACCATCTCAAGTAGCGAAGTGTATGCCAAAGAAGTATGGTGGTTCAGGAGATCCGTATGCACATGTGTCACTCTTTAAGCAAGTCTTAAGAGCTGAGCAGATAACAGATTTCCATACACAATACGAGGGATTTGGTCTTACTCTAGAAGGTACGGCATTGACATGGTTTCAACCACTGAACATAGGGGGATTCCATGACATTGACCATTTGCTAAGAGAGTTTGCTGAGGAATTCTCAAAACGAAGGATTAAGCACAATATGGTCTCACAAATATATGCTTTTAAATAGAGAGAACACGAAAAAGTGAAGAAAGCTTCACTTCGCTTCAAACAATACATTGAGAGATGTCCAGTACGTGAACGACCACAAGATGACAGACTATCTGTTCTCTTTATTGAGGGACTGAGAAACGACACTCTCAAGAAGGACTTGCACTTGAAAGCTTGTACAAGTTTCGAGCAAGTAACGAGAGAGGCATTGTACTTAGTGGATAACTGTACGGTTTATGGAGAGGTGTCAGCGGATACAGATTTTGCATCCTGTAGCTCCTCCTCCGTAGCGAGTGAGACTACCACTAAAAAGAATGTTCAAACAACAACCATGCCAAATGTAGAGCAAATGATAGAAGATGCTCTAAAAAGGATGGCACCATACCAAAAACCATTGCCAAAAACACTGAAATGGTGTGCTATTGA
This sequence comes from Adiantum capillus-veneris, assembly GCF_014529385.1. NCBI lineage: Eukaryota > Viridiplantae > Streptophyta > Polypodiopsida > Polypodiales > Pteridaceae > Adiantum > Adiantum capillus-veneris. The sequence goes on along the minus strand of NC_140947.1, from coordinate 65,856,274 downwards.
ACAAAAATGGACAAACCATCCAACAGAGGAGTGCTATTACAACAAAGGGTATGTAAGGGAGCGTCAGTATGCACCTCCTGCTCAATTAGCACCACCTCAAGTACATCCAGTACCTCGATACCCAACGGGAAATGTACCAGGACCTATGGGGATAGAAAGACCGCAACCGGTATTGGGACAACAACCACCTTTACCAGGAGCAAGACCAGTAGGCATTAGATATGCACCAACCTTAGAGAATTAGGAAGAACAAGCCTTAGTGCCCGTTCAAGCCTATTATGAAGAATCTGGTGCACACATGTCTCCAACTGTGTATTATCCACCAGAAGAACCCAAACAACCAGAACCATGGGGCATGATTGGGAATGTTGGAATACCAACAGTTATAAGTGCTTCTGATGAAGAGAGATACAATTTGGACGCAAGAACATTGATGTTCATAGCTTATGGAGGGTTAATAGGACAAAGACCATCCTATCCACAAAGGACGAATCAAATGGGACCAAGACCAGCAATAGGACCCTGTTACAAGTGTGGAGGTGACCATCTGATGAATGTTTGTCCACATACGGAAATCATTAGAATTAACGCTTATTGCACTGAGTGTGGGGTTACTCACTTCATTGAGGATTGTTCAAAGAATCCAAACAAAGTGCAAAAGACGACATTGAATATGCTAGAAACTATTCCTACCAGCAGTGGGTCTGAAAATGAAACTCTGATACCAACGCAAGTTGTTACTAGAGCTCAAGCTAAGAAAACCACTAGAGAACCTGAGAATGGAAAGTTAGCGACTGAAGTGGTTAGTCAAGGACCGCGGAGTCAGAGAAACACATGGAAAGCTAGAAAAGCACGCATGAAGTTGAGAAAAGAACGTGAAGACGCTATTCTAGCTGAGGAACTAAAGCAAACTAAAGATAGATTAGAAAAACTTGAGAGTCAAAACGGGAAACGAGAGATGAGCCCGGAAAGAACGAAACAAAAGAGTATCAAAGAAACAACGAGCTTAAGCTCAGGGGGATCAGTGCTAGTCGACAAAGTACACGAACCATTGGACGCACTGATGAGAGCTTACGAAGCTAGGTTAAAGACCAACCAAACACAAGAACAGAGGTGGATGACATACCCAAACGCGGAATTGGAAAAGCAGAGACTTGAAATGGGCCAGAGAATGATCGAGACTGCACAAGCCTTATTAGAACCACCAAAAGAAACAATGAATTGTGGAACGGAAAACCCAATTCAGCAAGAGACTATCGTTTCACGGGTAGGTGAAAAGACTCCCAGTGCACAAAAGCCTGAAAATACACAGAAGGATGACCGCATAGTATTGAACACAACCGATCAGGAGATAGAGAGTTTTCATCCAGTCATACAGAGGTCTTACGGAAGAGATGAGGATTACAATGAATTTTGGAAACAAGTGAGAGAGGCAAACTTTGCAAACGAGCTAAGTTGCCAAGCTAATCAGACAAATTGGGAAAAGGACATCAGGAATCCTCCCATAGTGGAATTTGAGGCAAGATCTCAAGTGGACTTGGATCTGCAATCTTACTGGAGAGATGGGGGCTCTGTTAGAACAATGGAGAGCAAACCTCACTCACTGAATACCTTACCTTCATACTTAAGAGAGTATGAAGCAAAATCCGAGACTAGAGCACTTCCCTCACGAAGAATCTCATCAGAAAAAGTCATGGACTCGCAAGGATTGATAGAGATCTTGTCAACACCAGTGACATGCACTATCACTCTAGCTGAGCTTTTGAGGCTAAGACCACATATGTGGACCACTGTAGGAAAATGCTTGGAGAAATTTGGGATAAAAGACCCAACATCGAGACTGCAAGAGGGTATACAAGAGCTGAGTAAACCACAAAAGAACGCTAAGCCTGTACCCTTAAACAAGGTCGGAGAGTATTGCGAAGGTGAAGAGGGGAATACAACCTTACCAGTTGAATTCCAAGGAGTGAACACAATGGCAATACTAGACAGCGGAGCTGAGGTAGCCATTGCTACAAAAGAAATCTGGAAAAAATGGGGGAAACCAGCAATAAGGAAGACTAGGTTGAAACTCCAATTAGCAGATGAACACATGGAGAAACCTATGGGGTTATTAGAGAAAGTCGTAGTGACTTCTTGCGGCATTGAATACGAACATACTTTTGCTATTGTCGATTTTGGCAAGGAGAATAACTATGATATTATATTGGGAAGACCATTCATGAGACAGTTGAAAATGGTCCAAGATTGGGGCTACGATCACATATACCTGAGAAATATGGAAACCACTACACGTGTGAACCTGAGAGACCATAGCTACAAAGATGTGAACCGAACACCGGTAGAGGAGTTTGATTCAGCTACTTTGGCGGGATCCGAATTTCCAGCTTGGTTAGGTAAGCCCAAGGAGTTATGGATGTGTGGAGCCTCGAAATGTGGAAGTCTGAGGCGAGAAGAATATGTTTTAGAAAGGGCTATCGAAGACGAAACTTATATAGGAGAACCCTTTCCAGAGGATACACTTGAACCATTAGAATGGACACACATTCTAGCAACCCTAGATGTTTGTGCTATTCCAGATGGTCCCACAACGAAATTTTGCGACAAGGACGGGTACGACGTGGTTCCGTACTTCATGTTGAGAACTGTACTCGAAAAAGAAACTGAAAAGAATGATACACTGGAAAAGGAAGATGAAGAGGAGGTGTTTCACGACATTCCCGATCATCCTGAGTGGGGAAATGAAGCAGACAACGAGTCAACGGACAATTCAAGTGGAAACGAAGAAACTATAACGGATGTCCGATTTTATGATTTTCCGAACCAAACTAAACAACGCCAGAAACGCTATAGAGAAAAGAGAAAAACAAAGGGGGTTAGAACCAATCCGATGCCTAGAATAAGAGGAAAAAATCAATTCCTAATGCTAGTAAAGGCGGAAGATTGTGTTAAGGACAAGATTTCTGGAAGAATGAGAGGCAATGATCAAAAGAGCTTACGAAAAGACAAAAGAGGCTCAAGAAATCAAGTTCAAAGGAATGGAACGAAAACAGAAACAGGAAAATCAGAAAAGAACAAGCGCAACAGAGAACACACGGAGTCCAAGTTAGAACGTAGAAACAAGTACAGAGAGCTCAAGAAAACTCTGAAAGAAGTTTGGACGACAGAATTTGAGAGTGGAGAGGACGAAAACGCCAAAATCAAGGAAAACATGGATGTTCCCTCTCACTATAGGAAATTCACAATAGAGGATAGGAAGGTGGTATTAACCCAACCTATTCGAGAGAGAAGGGAGAACGAATCTTATGACGGACCGGAGGCTGCAAAAAAAGTTGATTTAGCAGCTCCAGGTGAGACACCTAGACCGGTGTACATAGCCACAGATTTGTCTCCAGGCGAAGAAGAGAGACTTTTGAGTCTTCTCAGAGAGTATAAGGATGTGTTTGCATGGTCTTATAAGGACTTAAAGGGAGTTGACCCATCGATATGCCAACACACAATCCCACTGAAACAAGACGCAAAGCCTAGCAGACAGAGACCATACACATATAATGATACATTTGCTAAGCGAATCAAAGAAGAGATAGATAAGCTAATGGAAGCTGAATTCATATACGAGATTGAACACACCGATTGGGTATCTCCGATTGTGGTAGTACCCAAGAAGAACGGAAAACTCCGAGTGTGTGTCAACTTAAAGAAAGTGAATGCTGCAACAATCAGGGACAATTATCCCTTGCCGATAACTGATCATGTTCTAGAGCGTGTATCAGGGAAAACAACATACTCCTTTCTTGATGGTTTTTCAGGATATAACCAGCTAGCCATAGCACTGGAAGATCAGGGACAATTATCCCTTGCCGATAACTGATCATGTTCTAGAGCGTGTATCAGGGAAAACAGCATACTCCTTTCTTGATGGTTTTTCAGGATATAACTAGCTAGCCATAGCACTGGAAGATCAACATAAAACAGCTTTTGCAACGGAATGGGAAATTTATGCTTATTGGGTTATGCATTTTGGTCTAACCAATGCTCCCGCAACCTTCCAGAGACTGATGACGCATGCTTTCAAAGAATACTTAAGGTTGTTTCTAGAAATATACATGGATGACTTATGTGTACATTCTCTTCTGAGAGATGAGCATCTAGAACACCTAAGAAAAGTATTTGAGAAATGTAGGACATATCGCATTTGTCTCAATCCTGAGAAATGTGTGTTTATGGTCCGACAGGGCAGAATTCTGGGACATATTGTCTCACAAAACGGAATATCCACGGCTTTAGAGAAGATAAAAGTTATAGTGGATATGCCGAGACCAACCAATGCGAAACAAGTACAGAGCTTTATGGGACATTGCGGATATTATAGACGATTCATTTACATGTACGCTATAATAGGCCAACCACTTTACAGGCTAATAGTAAACTTTGAATGGAAAGAGGAGTGTGAGGAATCGTTCAAGAAATTGAAAGAGGCACTCATTACTGCTCCAATCTTGAAATCACCAGATTGGGAGAAGATATTCCATGTGCATATAGATGCTTCGGCATATGCAATAGGATGCATTCTGGCTCAGCCAGAAGAAGGAAACATGGATTTTCCTGTCTGTTACGCCAGTCGACAGCTCAACAATGCAGAGAAGAATTACACCACAACAGAGCGAGAAGGATTAGGAATGATATATGCTGTGAAGAAATTTCGGCATTATCTTCTAGCCAACAAGTTTGTGTTTTTTACGGATCACCAAGCCTTGCTCTACTTAGTGAATAAACCATGCAATACCGGGAGAATAGTGAGATGGTTCATTATCTTACTGGAATTCGACTTCACGGTAGTAGTAAAGAAAGGAAAAACACATCTTAGAGCTGATCATCTTTCGCGATTGACGAATGGAGAAGACCCTATAGGAGTAAATGACGACATGCCAGATGCGTACTTGTTCAACATAGAAATGATACCGAAGTGGTCTCAAAATGTCGTTAGTCTATTAACCTATGGAGGAGAGTTTGATAAAAGAGAATACAACCAGAAACATATTGCTATTCAGCAATCCAAGAATCTTCAATTGGTTGCAGGAAGGTTGTATCAATTGGGAAATGATCATGTTTTACGACTATGCATCAATCCTGAGGAATATAATATATATCTGCGCGAAGCACATGTTCAGGAATGTGCATTTCATTGTTCAAGAAGGAACACATATAGGAATTTGTTACAATTGGGAGTCTATTGGCCAGGAATGAAAGAAAGCGTACATGAATATGTCACTGTATGTATTGTATGTTCATCAAAACCGCCAGCGGAGTATTCGACATTATATCAGATAATGATCGCTCCAGAATGGAGTCAGTATATTGTTGAATATCTCACAAATAGAACTTTCCCAGAAGGAACGTCAAAAGCTCGTCAGAAATCTATAGAGACAGAAGCTAGAGATTACGCTTTAATAGGAGATCAACTCTATAAGAGAGGTAAAGACAACCAGCTTAGGATTTGCGCATCAGAGACTGAGTATGTGATAATACTAGAGCAAGCTCATGGAGGAGTAGGTGGAGGCCATTTCTCAGGTGATAAGACAGCAAAACTTGTCTTAGCCGCAGGAATATGGTGGCCAACATTACATATGGACGCTGAGGAATACGTTAAACGGTGCGATGACTGTCAGCGGACCAAAGTACCACTTAAAAGAGATGATATGCCGCTTAGACCAATGATGGGGGCAAGAGCTTTTGCAAAATGGGGGATTGATTATGTCGGACCCATTTCACCTCCTGCATATAAGACTCATGCACAATACATCGTTGTGGCTACAGACTATCTAACAAAGTGGGTCGAAGCAAAGGCAACTCAAAAAGCGGATGCCAGGACCACGACACAATTTCTATATGAATACGTCTTTGTACGATATGGATTGCCAATAGAAATTGTGAGTGATCGAGGCACACATTTTATAAATGAAGTGATAGAGATCCTTCTAGATGAATTCATGGTAATCCATAGGAAATCAGCCCCGTATCATCCACAAGCAAACGGACAAGCTGAAGCAACAAACAAAACCATATGCACGGTCCTCACGAAGATTGTATCTGAGTCGAGAACTGACTGGGACCAGAAGTTGCATTCAACATTATGGGCATATAGGGTAGCATATAAAACATCAATAGGAACGACCCCATATAACATGGTTTTTGGGCTAAATGCTATCTTACCAATAGAATTCTTGATTTCAACCTTAAGGGTGGCTAAGGATCTAGAGTGGACAGGGCATGAGCTTTCTGATAGAACAGATGACCTGGAAAAGCTAGACGAGCTTCGCCTAAAAGCAGTAGCTTCTATCTACGCTCAAAAAAGGCGACAAAAAGAATTTTTTGATAAGCATGTGCGGACTAAAGAGTTTAAGGTTGGGGACTATGTCCTAGTTTACACTCTGAAACAGCATGCTAAGAAGCTTAAAAAGCGAGGGATGGGACCTCTGGTGATTAAAGATCTATCACCAAGTGGAGCCGTCAAGCTTGCTACATTAGACGGAGAAGAAATGCCCAATTGGATTAGTGGATGCAGAGTGAGAAAGTATCTTTTGCCGCTAACCCAAGACATGCTTCTCAAAATACATCAAGAAAAGCTGCGTGTCCAGAAAAAGAAAATGATTTTGGAGGAAGCGCAAGTCGAGGCGAAGGAAAGAATGGAGAAAAGAAGACTACTACGTCAAAAACAGCGCAATGAAGGAGCAATACGAATAAACGCAGTCAGTATAACAGAAATGGATAATGACAAAGAAGAACCCATCATTGAATGAAAAGTAGGAACCAACCAAATCAAAGCCAGAGCACTATTGGATTCAGGAGCTCAAACTAACCTACTTTCACTCAGTTTGTATAGACAATTGACAAACTGCCAAGCAAGAGTTAAAGAGTTACTCTGAGAATTCAATCAAAACTGTCAGATGCACAGTTTTACATATACAGATTAACCAGTATGTGTATCCTCATATGTTTTACGTGGTTGAAGACCAAGCTACACAACATCCATTATTGCTAGGACAACCATGGCAGAAGCAATACAATGCAATGATTGACTGGAGTTCTAAATCAGTGCTTATCAAATACGAAGGTGAAAGTCAATCAGTTAAGTTCACCAAAGGAGAAGAGCCAACTCCAAAGGACGAATCCAAAGACAAAGGTAAACAACAACCAGAGAAAAAGAAGAAGCAATGGCAACCAAAAGTTTTTATACAACCGGATTACTCTTCAACGAGGAATTCTCAATAGTGGATAAGGAAGACAAGCAATAATATAACAGCTCAACCTTGGGAAAAAATGGAGTCAAAGTTGGTATGGAGACCAAAAAAGGTTGTGCTAGAGAACACAAAGGTGGAAATCAGAGTCTTCAATACCAGACAACAGAGTGATTCCAGACAATCAAGGACAGTGAAATAGATCTGGATTCCAAAGAAGTTCATGACGGCACAAAGCTATAGCAAACAAATTTGGATCCCAAAGATTTGTAAACAGGAACTCCCTTCAGTACAATCAACGGAAACTCCTAGGTATTTCAAGTCGAGGAAATCAACACAAAGAACAAAGCACGTTTGGGTCGCAAAGAGTTTGTGACAAGCACAAGTGAAGCGGAAGCACATTTGGATTGTAAAAAAGAACAACAAAGTAAAGAAGAATCCATCTACTGATTCTACTACCGAAGTGCCAAAACCAACCCAAAACCCGACCACCAATCCTTCAATCAAACAAAGAGCAGCTTTATTGGAAAGACTGTTGTATCATCGCTATACAATTGCATTGGGAACTTATGACCAAAACAACTACAATGCTTCGCCCACAGACACTTCATAGTCGTCCGGGAGGACTCAGACTAGGAGGGGGGGAGGTATACAGGTATACAGGAGTTACAAAGCAGCTACAAGCGCCAAAAATAAAAATTATATTACAAGGGCAGTGTCTTACATGATTTTGCAATTTTTATGTTTGATTGCGGATATTGATAATATTTATGCCCTTATATACCTTGTTTTGCAACAAGAAGAGATCAAATGATGAATTTGGGTCTCTAGACGTGTAAATATCACTAAATAAGAGTGTTTTTGGAGCTAAAAAGTGGAAAAAAGTGGTAATCCAAGTCCAGAAATCACAAATAACTGTATATTCATATACACAGAGTTACCAGCTATTTATTGTGTATGTTCGGAATTTTTTGGCTTCAATTTGCTATTTTTCTTTATTTTTTATGATTTTCTTGATAAAAGTAAAAGAAAAATAAAAAAAGCAGGTGAAACGAGATTAGAAAAAAGAAAAGAATAGATGGTGATGATCCTAATGACAAGGGCAATCCATGGTAAAAATTGAGTACAATTCGGAAAAAGTTGCGGAAAGCCCGAAATGACAGAATTTTGGCAAAGTGGACAGATTTCTCAGAAACAGGTCAAACGGAGTCCAAATTGAGAAATTTCAAATCCTAAAGTGCATTTCACGACGAGATAGGAGCACATGTCAAATTTGGTAACAAGTGATCCGGGAAGTCCGAAGTTAAGTATTTTTCACTTCACTTTCAAGCTCATTTCCACTATTACCTTCTTGGAGAGAGCAAAGAGCACACAGGAGCATCCAACCTTCTACAGCCTTCTACGACTGCTACGAGAGCTCAGAGGACACCAGACATGAGAGGTAGACTCGTTTCCATAAGCTTTTGATGCTTATCATTAACTTTTGTCGCGAAAACTGACCAAAACCAAGAAACAAGAGCAGACGGGGAATGCGGTAGAATGCTAGGTAGTGGCACAACCGCCTAATCAAACCTTGCAAGAACTTATAGGTGGGTTACCCTAGTATAGAAGATGGGTTTCTAACACTCAAAGCTCGAGAAAGAACGACTGAAAAAACCCTAGGTCAACAGAGCCTGCAAGAGGCAAACAGGAAAAAGTTGTCGAAACGACACAAAACTTCTCAGGAAGCTTAACAACATCGAGGGCAATGCAACCATGGAGTATCTCCAGGTTTGGACCACCAAAAGTAGGTCGGAACAACCGATTTGACTGCAGACACACAAAGCGTCATTTTGGCATAACGGCTGAAATTGACAACCGAATGAAATGAAACTTCACAAGCAGCTTCAAATATACATGGATGACTTATGTTTGCAAGCAAAACCCAAAAGAAAGCTGATTCACTTACCGATGGTGAAAAAGAAGCTTTCGGGCAACCAAAAGGAGAAAGATGGAGAACGGGAAGCCAAAGTCAAGTTCAACCAAATAGATGGCTTCACAACATATCCAATGAGCTGGAAATGCAACTCTCGAGAAGAAAAGTTGAAGAAATTCAACTCCAAGGCAAAAAGACGACTTCGGAGACTGAAATGCCTATAAGGGGGCTTTTTAGCTAAACTAATGACTTATTAAGTTGAAAACTAGTTAGCAGGGCTTAGGGCACTAGCACAAAGCATTCTTTGCACAAAAAGACCAACATTTCAAGAAAAGACATCATACGCGTATGATGTCTCACAGCATGAATTTCACATCCATTTCAACATTTGAGTGCATAGCCTCATTCCACACGTTAATCACATCCTATGAACCAAGTATCATGAGAATTGGAGTTAGAAAACCCAAGGAAAACCAAAAAGACGCAAAGTAGGCCATAAAATTGATTTTTGGTCCTAATTTTGTCAAAATAACTCCAAACTCATTGAAACTTTGTAGGATTGTTGATTAACACATCTACAAGCTATCTGGAACCAAAAAGCACCATTTTGACACAAAAGACATCATACGCGTATGATGTCTATTTGCACTTACAGAGCCAAAACTGCTCATTTGTCATCATACATCCATTATATATACCTAATACATGCTACATATGAAATTTGGAACCATTTGGTCAAGAGGATCACCCCATTAGCCCAATTGAAGGAAAATCCTTCACCTAAAGCCTATTTTTGGCCAAATCCAACATACTCAAGTCCAAACCAAGATTTGAGTAGATATAGTCAGTCCTTCACTAGTACATGCGGAGTCCACAGAACCAATCCCATGCAAAATTGATGAAAAAGACATTATACGCGTATGATGTCTCCAGAGCCATTTTTAGCCCAAAATCTATCCAAACTTCATAAATCCACTGAATAAGCCTATCTAAAGCCAAATCCAAGCTTATAGAGAAATTTGGTCCAAAAATACACTAAAGACATCATACGCGTATAATGTCTCACTATGTGATTTTGCCACCTCAGGGCTTCAACCACCAAACAGAAGTGATCTACATGCCATTTGAAAGTGAACCACCAAGTTTTATCCAATTTGGATCATAAAATCCAAATCCCTTTCAAAATTTTGCCAAGAGCCGGAACTGGACTAAACTGGCCAAAACTTGATCAAATGGGATCCAAACTCAAATCCAAGCATATGATACTCATGTATACACTATCAGCTACAAGCACAACCAATATGAAGTCATTTTGACACAAAAGACATCATACGCGTATGATGTCTCCAGCATGATTTTGAGCCCATTTTGCATATTTTTTCACCTACCTTGCATCCTTAGGCCCTGAATAGCTCATGTTTCAATTTTCAAGTCATTTGGATAGTTAAAAGCTTCATTTCGGCTTTCAGTACTAAAAAGACGCTAACTTCTGAAATTGGAGTTACAGGATCCATGGATTCCGCCAAGTTATCGGCAACGAAGAGAAAAAGACCAACAATCAAAGATGCTCTTGCAGAAGCGGAACCCTTTGACATTCCAGCAGAAACCCTCAAGCCAACCAAAACTTGGGTGGAGGAAGCAGTATTGGAGAAAGAGGGAATAAAGATCTACCAGGGGACTTTCAGAGACCCTCAAGGGCAAGCGATGGATGTACCGATGATCCCACAGGAATTGGTAGATTATAGCAGGTCAGAAGACATCAGCAGGTACTTGGAAAGGGCAGACTTGCACAGTTTCTTCACCTCGAGACCATCAGGTGTGGATACAAGAAGAGTGTACGAGTTGGCAACATCCATTCAGAAGGATGGGAAAGCCACATTGACAGCCATGGATGGAGAGAAAGTAGAAGTACAGATCACTCCACAGCTCATTGCAGACGCATTGAAGCTGCACAACAAAGGGAGCTTTGTCAGGGAAAGAAGGGAGGCCATAGAGGTCTATGGATCCAAGAAACAGAATGCAACCTATGGAGATATGGCGGACCAAAGAGCGGCAACCCTTTGCCGACTGTACAACCAGTTTCTCCATGTTTGTAGTAAAAGACCGCAAAAGTATACGACACCGCCCCATGCCTTTGCGACCACCATCACATGGGCATTAAAGAGCAATATGCCAAAAGAGGTGAATTACGCTCAACACATCCACGAGCAAGTAATTGCCATGCACAACGAGAAGCCAAAGTACATAGGAGGAGCGGAAATTCTAACAAGAATAGCTTATGAAGCTATTGGAGCTAGAGATCAGTGGCCAAAGGTTACCTCCCAGAATGAGTGGCTTAGAGAAGCCGACGAGGAGGAAGAACAGCCCGAAGTGTCCAAGAGGGCGTCCACAAGAGCACACCGGAAACTAGAAATAGTTTCAGAACCTGAAGAGGAGGTGGACGAGCCGCTTATGAAGAAAGTAAAGAAGAAGGTGGCTCCCAAGCAAACCAAAAGTCAGAAAGTGGCAAGAATGGAAATACTAGTGGAGCAGTTTAGAACAGAAAGAGCTCTAAGGGGTGACTTTGAAGAAAAGTGGGTGCCAGACCAAAGTCGGAACTAGCTCAGCCAGGCCACATGTTGATCAATACGATCAATATATTAAAGCTTATGAGGAGTCAGAGGCTATACTGGAGCAGCAACCTGTTGAGCCATACACTGAAGAGGAGGTACAGCTTTTAAAAGCTGAGCTGAGAAAGACGGGCAAGCCAACAAGGGGAAAGCCAAGGAAGCTGAGGACAGATACCCCTCTATGACTGATGTACCAAGCCCGAAGAAGACAAAAAATATCGTGGAAGAGACCACAATAGAGATGGACACAAATGATTTGGAGAGGCCGAAGGCCGAGACCAAAGAAAAGGAGATAGATCCAGTTCAGCAAAAGAGAAGTGATTATGAGGATCTGGTAGCGATAGGATACACTGAAGCAGAGGCCCTTGAGGCAGTTTATGGGATCACCCTACAAAAACAAGATGATCGGAGAGGGACAGAGGAAAAAACAAAGAGTACAAAAGAAAGTGAAGAGAAACTGGATGAACAAAACGTACTAGAAGAGCCGAAGCCAGTGGAGGTGGTGGCAGAAAGAGCTTTACAATTGATAGATGAAGATGAAAAAGACATGCACATGGTGCATGAACTGCTAGGCAAGATCAAAGAAAGATCCAGGGCAAAGGAAGTAGAGATTGAGACAGCCAAACAAAGGGAAGCAGAGTTGCAGAGGAAATTAGAGAATGCTATGACTGAATCTGAAAGTCATAAAGCATCACTCTATGACGCGGAAAACGAGAGAGACGGCTTGATACTCCAGCTAGCCGAGGCTTCAAGAGAGGTAACAAGTGCACAGGAAGCAAAGGAGCGGATAGAAGATGAGTTGGAGGCAGCCAAGGATGAGCTCATTGAGCTAAGGGAAAGAGTCGAGCTCCAAGAAAGAACAATCACTCGACTTAGGAATACCCCTAGAGCTAGCAGAGCAGGAACCGAACAAGAAGGAACTCTCGTACCAGCTTTAGAAGACCAGATCCGAAGCTTACAAAGAGAGCTGAGATTAGAGCAAGTGCAAAGGTTGCACATTGCGGAGGGATCATTGGCCGCAGAGGAGAGCTCACATTAGAAAATCAAACACTAAGGACAGAGAATGAGGCCCTCCGCAAACAGCTCCAAGATCTACAAGAGCAACAAAGAAGAGAGACAGAGACACCACACAAAGAATCAGGTGGAGCAGCCATAGAGCTACCAAAAACTGGAGAGGCAACCACAATCGAAGATCTAGCCCCAGCTCAAGAGGTGGCCTCGACTTCAAGAATCTCTGAAGAAGAAGAACAAAGGCTCCATGACCAAATAGAAAAGTCAGCAGAGGAGAGTGCCAAGGCGGAAATGGAATGGGAGAGGAGACTCCTAATCTCCATTAGACTTCAGGGACTTGACACAAAAGTGCTCCATGAACAGTGGATGCAACCCAGCCTGCCTTTCCCTTTGATGAAATTTGAAGTGCTAAAGACGAAAAAGAGAATAGAGGAGGAGCAGTATGTCGCTCTTTACGAAGGCAACATCACAAAAGAGGAATAGTCAAAGAAGATAGTAGATTCACAACCTAGAAGGAGGAAAGGTTGGCTGAACAAATACCCAGCCTACCTCATCTAGTTGGTGGAGGCACCAAAGGAGATTCGGGAGGATGCAACCTTCTGCCCGGTGCCAAGAGTCAGAAACTGGAAAGAGCATGGCAGGATTGCAGAAAAGAAGCCAAATTGGCTTAATTACCCCAGGATGCTAGGACCAAAGGCAGGAGAGAGAATGGGTAAAGCCTACATGGTGAAAACCCTAACGGGCACCATCAAGCTTTTTACTGGCTCTCCTGACCTTTCGTGTCAGATGCTCAAGAAAATCTGCAGGACTCTCTTAGCTTGCATTGAAGTGTTCGCGCCAGAAAAAGCCACGACCTCGAGTCTGCTATCGACGGCCGACACAGTGAGTGATATGATATATGATCTTTCATTGCAGCCTTCTCCAAAAGTGTTGCACCTCCTATACCAAAGGATTATGTTTTTGCCTAGCTTCCACATGCAAACATTCGAAGAAGCTTTCTACACCGGCTTTTTCACCCACGGAAGCAAAATATTCGGCCCGACCTTGACCATCGGCAACCTACGATACGAATCACATTTGCAGATGCTCAAGACGACAGGACTTTATTGACCAAGCATAAAAGTCATGTCAGGGACGACATGAACGCGGAGGGGGGGAGTGTTGAGCCAGCACAGGATCACACCCACATTTTTGCTCACACTTATCATTTTTGTAACCATTGATTGTAATAAATGTCTTTCCGACATTGATTTTGATTGGAGCCATTCATTAAGTAACGGGACTCAATTGAGTTTCCAGCTTGTAATTCCGAAGTAATTTCACTTGCTGATGTAATTAGTTAGAGATGTTCTCACCTCCAAGGCTGAGGTATATAAGCCAAAGTTTTGTAACCTAAAAGGAGGGTTTTTATTTAATCAAAGGGAGTTTTTGGAGCGCCGTGACTGTGTCTGAGAGAGAGAGAGAGAGAGAGAGAGAGAGAGAGAGAGAGAGAGAGAGAGAGAGAGAGAGAGAGAGAGAGAGAGAGAGAGAGAGAGAGAGAGAGTCTTATCTACTTGCTACGCGAGCTACGGAGCCGCCATTGGAGAAGCGACACCGCCATTGTGTTAGCAACGGCGAGAGCTACGCACAGATACCAAGAGTGCGCGCTATCGGCTTCTATGTGTGGTAAGTTCCTACGAGCTTCGGTGTGAGTTTTCTTCCAAATCGTGTGTCGGAATGGAGCGTGCAACATATCTCTAGAACCACAACGAGTAGAGCTACGCATTAGTACCATCGGGGTCAAGTTTCGGTCACCTGTATTTTTTGGTCTGTCTTCATACACGTTTACCGCACGGAGTGATTATAGGTTGATTTTGCAGTTCAAGTCTTTAGGGTGTTGTTCTTACCTAGTGTATAGGCTTCCCCTAGAGTTTGAGATCGATTCAATGATTCTAGATCCTGTTTCGTATAGCATTCGTTCGTAGTATGGATTTCAGACACTTGCGTATTTTAGAACTTAGATTTGATTTCCTTAGTAGTGATTGTCATTAGAAGGTCGAGTAGGTGATTTGACACCCACCTAGTTGTTTCCATGCGCCTACGGGTCAAGCTCCGTCCTCGTCTGACAAATTCTGTTGTTGGTTGAGTTCTCGCTATTTAGCTTCCGCTAGCGGCGTAACCGCCTTAACACTTACAGCTTCTTAGATGGCTTTTTGGCATACGATCAACTTTTGGTTGACCCAAAAGATTAGCATAAAACTGATTTTGCAACGGAATGGGGTATTTTGGCCTATCGGATTATACCCTTTGGATTAACTAATGCTCTTACCACCTTCCAAATATTGATGAGCCATGCTTTTAAAGAATATCTTAGGAAATTCTTGGAAGTATATATGGATGATCTATGCGTACATTCATCAATCCAGGATGATCATTTTGAACATCTCACAAAGGTGTTCGAAAAATGTAGAATTTATAGGATTTGCTTAAATCCTAAAAAGTGCACATTCATGGGTAGACAAGGAAAAATTCTTGGACATATAGTGTCTAAAAATGGCATAGCGACTGATATGGATAAAATTCATGTTATTGCTGATTTGCTTAGACCAACAATAGTCAAGGGGGTTCAAGCCTTCATGGAACATTATGATATTACAGACGGTTCATTTACATGTACGCTATGATTGCAAAACGCATGTATAGCTTAATTACACACTTTGAATAGACTGAGACGTGTGAAGAATCCTTCATGAAGCTTAAGCAAGCTCTCACTTCAACTCCAATATTGAAAGCATCAGATTGGCATAAGATATTCCACATACATGTAGATGATTCCAATTTTGCCATAGGGTATATACTAGCTCAAGCAGGTGACGAGAAAATTGATTTTCCTATTTCTTATGCTAGCCTATAGTTGAACATAGCGGAAAATAATTATACAACCACAAAAAGGGAAGGATTAGGAATGATCTATGCCGTAAAAGTATATAGACATTACCTATTAGCAAACAAATTTGTATTCTTTGTGGACCACCAAGCTTATTGTACTTGGTCAACAAGCCATGCAGCACAGGAAGAATAGTGAGATGGTTCATCATTCTTCTGGAATTTAATTTCATTGTAGTTATAAAAAAGGGCACTACTCATCAAAGAGCAGATCATTTGTCTAGGATTGTTTTAAGGGAATCACCTAAAGGAGTAGACGATGATATACCAAATGCCTATTTGTTGTCCATGGAAATGATACCTCGATGGTCGAAAAATATGGTATCATTGATGACCATAGCTCAAGTGGATTCGCAAATACCACTTCCTATTACAATCAGATTAATCGAGCAATTGGCTATGTATCAATTACTAGTTGGTAGGCTATAACACTCCATCTTATCAACATTGGGTTTCTCATAGAGGTTCTTGCAATGCATATACATATCCTCAAGAGTCAAGTCACCAAAGCTCTCAATGCGCTTGCCTTTTAGATTTTGCCAAAACTTGCCACATGCATGTGCTTTCTCTTGTGCTAAAAGAAGTTGTTTTTTTACTTCCCACCTTCTCCTCTTCTTTTGAACAAGTGCTTTGTATGTGTGTGAACATTCCAAGTAAACTTCCTTGTCTTTGCTTGCATCCAATCTTAGCAAGTGTTTTCGGGCTTGACTACATTCCATGTCAAACCATTTCTTCTTGGGCTACCCTTCTTAGACCTTTTACAAGACATGTGTTTCACCGAAAAGCATTCCTTCGCACAAGAGAAAATTACTTCTTTGAAAACTTTTCACTTGCATTCTAATGTTGGGATCTCTTGATGCTCTATCATGCTTAACATTTGGTCCACCGTATCAGCATATATAAGTGCTCGTTTGAATTCTAGACGTAGGTAGAAATGATTCACATCATGGTTGGAGGCTACATGCTTGGGCTATTTACCACACTTGAGATCAATACATAACATCCTATGATCCGATCACAAAGAGAGAGAGAGAGAGAGAGAGAGAGAGAGAGAGAGAGAGAGAGAGAGAGAGAGAATCTCTCTCTCTCTCTCTCTCTCTCTCTCTCTCTCTCTCGGTAGACTTGTGTGTCTACTATATATATTTGTGTGTGTGTTTGTTTATGTGTATCTCATGAAGAGATACACATATAAATAAATAAATACACACATACACACATTTTCCTACATGTGGTCGGCTAGCCCCATATGGGACCTATGCAAAAGGGGGGGGGGGGGGGGGGGAGGGGTGTAATCTCTCCCAAGACAAGAGTGCAAGAAATAATCAATAGAAAAATAAATGATACAAAAAATCACTTAGTATGTGTGTGAGAGAGAGAGAGGGAGACGACTAATCTAGCACAACACATGGGACTCGTGGGGGATAAGAAGATGGTATTCCACCCTAAAGAGTATGTTTTATTCCCATACTTTCATATTGAAAGAAACCTCTCACATCGGGCTTACTGCCTTGCAAGAGTACCCTTCATAGAGGCCTTACCACCTTTGGCTACCTCTTCTTGCAGGAAGAACAATTGCATCAACAATCAATTCTCTTGTGCCACCACGGTTGTAGACCTTGGGCCTTGTACACAAGAAATCTATGCAAGAGTCACTCCTTGAGCGTGATGATAGTGCTTACCCTTTGGCTTGGAGTGTACTTGCTTGACAAAGTGAGCAGGATTCCAAACTCCCTGAGTGCCAAGGGATGATCTAAGGAAGGGCACACCCTCTGTGTTGTAATAGGAGAGGAGGCTATCGAGATGAGTGTGCAGTGTCTGGATGGATGTAGTCAATGGCACTGTCAAGATGGGTGTTCAATGTCTAAATGGATATAGTGTGATAAGAATCAATATCGTTAGTCACCTATACAATGGAGAGAGAGAGAGAGAGAGAGAGAGAGAGAGAGAGAGAGAGAGAGAGAGAGAGAGAGAGAGAGAGAGAGAGATAGATAGATAGATAGAGAGAGAGCGTGAGTAAAACTAGCCATCCTATTTTTAGGATTTTTGTCGTGTCCCTCCAGTTGGAGATTGATCACCCATCAACACGTGTGAAAGACATACAAATTATATGCTTCTCATACATGATTTCCTTGGCCTCCCAGATGCACTCATCATACATAGATGAATGCACTACTTAGCCTTTACTTGGAGAAATGTCTTTTTCCCTTGATCTAAGGACCCTCAAGTAGTGTTACTACATGCATAACTTAAATGTCCTTGGCATTCTACTTCTCTTGTGAGATACCTTCTGTTGGAGGCTCTAGTCACCCACTTTGTGATATCTTTGAGTCACTCATACCCAAGACCTTGAACTGCCAATATATAGAGTGTCCCTTTCAATGACATATCAATAAAAATCACACTTTGGAAGGCTTCTTGCTATATCAATGTCCATTTGTAGATGGAGCATCCAAAAAAGGCCCTTAACACTAGGTTTGTGTTTGAGCCACAATAGTGGCTTGTCACCTCATTCTATAAAATTGGCTCTAAGACTGTCTATTTTTCAAGAAAATGTGATTATAGGATATCATTAAGGTCCTATGACATAGAAGAAAATTCTAGTATACAATTTATCCCAAAAAAGTGTAAAATTAAAAAATTTACTTTTCTAAAGTAAGAAGCCACAAAACTAGCTTTTAAATTTCACAACATATATGTTTTTGAGGCGTAAAACAAGTTGACAATTTTTTTTCTAAAAATAGTGTAAGCATAGATTCTTATTGTATACATATCCATGTATTTTTTTGAAATGTTTCAATGTGCTTTGAAGGTTTTTAAGGGGTCTACATGGGATATCAAATCTTTTGAGAAATTTTTGTTCGATTGTACCTAAAAGATGGCTTCGAAAAAATAACAATTTTACATGATTTTTTTTTTTTTTTCAACTCCCTATATGCCTTGAGAACAAATCCTTGAAAGGTTTTGATGAGGTTTTTTGTGGTCCATGAGAACAAGAATTTTTAAAAAAAGTTGCTTATAGCCACAAAAGTGGCTCATGTTCACAGAGCCCTAGTGTTAAAGCTTAAACCTAACAAATTCTTGATGTGAATTAATAAAAATTTCACTTATTGATTGCATAATTGTATAAACAATCAATTTAGCAACATCACTAGGGCTTCAAAACAATTGATCTCACCTATAGTGCTTCCACATAATTGACTAGGAGAGCTAGATAAAATTATAGATCTGGCTATGAAATCCATTAAGCATCTAGAGTAGAATAATTTTTAAAATTTCACCAGATAATTTCTTATGAGTTTATCAAACTTGAAGTATCCCTCACTGATGATGTAAAAATCTGTTCAGGATCTCTTTATCCTTCTCCATCTTTGGAGAGTATTGATTGACTGGTCAGTTTGGGGCAAGCCAACAAAATTTCAAAGTGAATTGATATGAACTAAGTTATGTATTTTTTGATACTCTCAGAGGTCTAAGTGAAAATTACATGATTAATCTTGCCTGTGATCTTGAATGGATATGTTGGAAAGTTTAACTAATTTCTCCTTCTATCTGCCTTGCTTCTTCAACATCACCCTCTTAAACTTGAGAAGAATGGCTACCCAAATCTAGGTACAACTTGCGACAATGCTTCACGCTTTTGTTTGTTTTGAGAGCGAATGATGGATTTCTTCACTTAGACATAAGCTGAGTGAAGGTCATGAACAAAATTGTGTCTTTCAAACATCTTGTGCTTTGTGAAAAGGATTGAAGGAAGTATTGGCTTCCCATAAATGACTTCAAAAGGAGTTTTACTGGTGGTAGTTTGTTGAAGTATGGAGTATCTCATTTGGTCACATGGTGGTCAGTCTTGGTGTTAGTCAGGAGCTAGACATTGGTGGGCTGCCAACAAATGTTCAGCTCCTTACTCATCATCACAAGCGTGAGCTACCTTCTTTCGGAGTGATTCTAGGTCAAGAGAGCTCACGAGGCTTTGATAACATGTCAACATTTCAAAACAAAAACAGAATCACGAAGTTCAAGGAAAAGTGTGTGTGTGTGTGTGTGTGTGTGTGTGTGAGAGAGAGAGAGAGAGAGAGAGAGAGAGAGAGAGAGAGAGAGAGAGAGAGAGAGAGAGAGAGAGAGAGAGAGAGAGAGAGAGAGAGAGAGCAATGTACACACAAGCCTTGTTGTATTGATCAATGCTTGATTCATGCATGAGCATAATCTCAAGAGGCTACATATGTGTAGTAGTTCTCAATTGGAGTCAGATTTTCACATGGTGATAGACCATAAGAGTAAAAGCATGTTAAAGTGACATGTGTTTGTGTGTATTAGCATATTCAAATTAAACACATCTAAAATAACTTGGGCATGCAATAAAAATTTCACAAATAATACCAAAATTTGTTGGAGTTTGTACATTTGGATTCCTTGTTTCAGGAGCTTTCTATTGATATATCATGCATTATAGATCTTAGAGATCTAGCTCATGTTATTGTACTAGTTAGCATGTGTAAAAATTGTGCTAACTAGCAATGTCCGTTGATAAGTTAATGCATGTCACATTAAAATTCTTTTATCCGTATGAAAGGTTGTGGGGCATAATCGTGCATGCAAAGTTGTTGAGAGTGGAGATTAGCCCAAAATATGTGCCCTTTGTTTGCTAACTAAGAAATTTTCTATACAAACAAAGAATAGCATAGAGTTTATTTTTGCACAAATTTACAAATACAACATCAAAGTAACAATAAATTATAACAATATATATAAAGGAAATTATATCACATCATTCTTTTTTACTTTATTCAATTACATACAGTTTGATGTTTAAATCATATAAATATTTTCTTTTATTAGAATTACTAAGAATTGCATGATTTTGTTATAGAGAGGTTTGCATCCATTGTATCATATTACATAGAGAGGATTGATGTATGATGTTATATTTGAAAAAACACGGTTGCATCCATCATAGCACATTCTTTATTAAAAAGATCAATGCTTTGATTCTTTGATTTTTTATATCAAAATACTATAATTTTCTATAATAAATATCAATTTATCTTTAAATCAAATTTTGATATGAAAGGGTTATAGCTTTGATCAATATCAAAGATATGAGTTTAATAAGAATGTTAAGATCAAAGTATTATGTTTTCAAGATTTGTTTTATTTATCAATCACACATGTTGAAGATTTATGGCTTTGATGATTCATTAGAGAGTAATGATTGTAGATGTTGAAAAAATATATTTGAAAATCGATGTCAAAAGATTATATTAAGATTATTCTTTTTATTCTTCATATGTGAATATCAAAGAGTTGTGATTTGATGATGCATCAAGTAGTTATGTTTTGATGATTTATTTAGTTATAAATGTCAAAGAATTATGACTTTGATGATTCATTTTATCATCAACAATCGATGTTGAATTGTTATGATTTGATGATTTATATTATTTCTCAACTCTTTAAATTTCAAATGATTTGTTTTTTATGATAACCAATGTGAAAGCGTTGTGTTTTGATCATTTTTTAAATTCCATGCGTACTTTGAGACCACGAGCACATGTTATGGCATGATGCCAATTTTAGAGCACCTTGCGTAGATCTTTTTTGCCATATAAAATACATAGAAAATGCACTAGTGATAATCAATAGAGGACATCACTTTCTGGTAATGTTACAATGTGCTTGGTTGCTTAAAAAATTGCACATGAAATGAATTCAATAGTTTTTCCTTGGTATCTACAACATATTGCAATGGAAAGGATTTATCATGTAGCATAGTGAGAAGTTGGCTATTGCATGTGCTCTTATCAATACTATTAAAAGAACACCCATACAAAACACAAGGATGTGTCAAGATTGCCATTATTTGGCAATTAAAATTAGAGAGACATGAGAGATGCAAAGCTCTCTTATAAGTTTTAGAGGAAGAAAGGTGCTCTCATGGAGAAATGGGGTGATGCTTGTGTACTTAAAAATACAAACAAGTTATTGCCAACCCAACATAGAAGTCAAATTCATTGAAACAATTGACATTACTTGATCACATGCCATTGAAATGGAAAGCTGCTAAAGCTAACAATATTAAGCTTGTTGTCTCTAGCCCCTCTGACCATCATCACCTGGCTTGTTTCAAGGAATCTAAAGCTGATATAAGTCTATCCCAACCCCATTGATATGGAAATCCCATCCTTTGCACCCCCTCTACAAAAGTCCAATCGATTATGGCTAGCTTTTTTGAGTGTGTATGGATCATATGTCTTATGGCTGAGTTGGGTGTTGGAAAGGACACTGCCAATACTGACAGTCTATAGCATACTCAAAATTTATCAATAAAACTATTTTAGCTACTTTGTAAAAGTATTTGAGGTTCACATATTTGTTAAGTCATAGAGAGTTTTAATGGAATAATCGAATAAAAAATTGGACTCCAAAACTAGTAGTTATGGCCTTTACTCACTTGGGAACGATAGATTTCCATGGAAAATTTAAAGCCTTAAGGACTATGTTCAAAGATAAGAGTGACCCTTAAGAAACAAAGAGAAAATTTTGGCTAAGTTTTAGGAAAGAAAGAGTGTTTTAAGGAAAGGAGTGTTTTTAGGAAAGAAAGAGTGTTTTTAGAGAAGTAAGTCAAGATTATAGCTTCTCTAATCTGATAAGATGAATTTATAATTCTACATTGCTATACGTGCTAGCTCAGTAAGTCATGCTTAGGAATTCCTTTAACCCATCCAAAGAATGTGATTATATCACAAGAAACAAGCATATGATTTTGTATAGTAGTGAAAGAACTGCTTGTTGATAAATATTTATTGTTTGATAAATTGTTACCATTTGATATTAAGAGTTAGTGGATCATGTTTGAAGAATCACTAAAGAGAAAAAAAAAATGTTGAAGGAATATCTTCGGTTCCTTGCAATTAGCAAGATATCTTGAGATATTCAAGATGCCTTGCAATTAGTGAGATGCCTAGTGGAATTGGAGTTGATCTCTTCAGATAGCTGATTCTAGTGTTAGAATTTAGAGCTACTGGTAAGTCGTCAGTTCAGTCAGTGAAACTAGAATAGAGACTAGAGACTGGACTAAAATGGTTATCTGAACTGAAATAATATACTGAAATGAGAGACCAATTGGACAACTGGAAAAGTGTTTGTAGCTTTAGATTCATAGTTCAAAAACAATCAGTACAAGGTATAACGGATTGAAGCTCAAATGATTACAACAGCAGTAATGATTACAAGGTGAAGTTACAAACCAAGAGATTGTAGCTCAGGAAATACTTGGAAGGCTAAAACCAAGAGAATTAAGAAGTAAGAAGTCAAGAAGACCGATTACAATGTAATGGGTCCTATTTATAGCCTTATAAAAGTTACTATAGTAATTGTCGTGGTAATTACTGATGTGTGATTGATCCTTTGTTCAGCTTTCTAGGCGTTAGTTCCCGCCTGTTAGGATTGTCTTCGCCTTCTACATCGAAATTTTTGAAAATCCACCGCCTGATTTTGAAATGGTGTTGAGGAACCCATCTAGGTTTCTAGTTGAGGCCCAAACCCTAAACCCTAAACCCTAAACCCATTTGTCTGTTTGCTGAGTTGGTCGATGTTCCTCATGAGTTGGCCTATGTTCCTCATGATAGTACTCCTTTGGAGTCACTAGCTCTTTTGGTATTGCTAGCTTTATGCCATATTTCATGCTTGTTGAGTGTTTGACATCCCTATAATTGTCATCCCATGGGTGCCTAGCCAAAGAAATTCCAGTGCCTCACTGGGAAAATCCTCTGTCTAATTCTGAGATGGAACTACCCACTATCCTTCCACTAAACCTGCTTCCTCTTGCCTTTATTCTGTATTGGTGCTTCAAAAGTTTCAATGCCAACATTGTCCTTCTAGATAAGTTGATAAATGGCCTCCTGCTCAAGCTGATCCCGCCTTGCTATGGACATCTCCAATTCATAAGGTGTGAGAGGATTATATGGTGTGAGAGGATTATATGGTTTGGTGTCGAGATCATACAACGTGCGTCTACCCTTTGTCAGACATCATTTGGCCAATTTATGACAATGTGAAGCCGTGTGGATCCATCCTTCTAGGAGAGGCTGATTTGTTTTGGTGGCCGGATCATACAGCGTGCATCTACCCTTTATCAGACATCATTTGGCCAATTTATGACAATGTGAATCCGTGTGGATCCTTCCTTCTAGGAGAGGCTGATTTGTTTTAATCCTAGCTTCAAAGAGTATCTCAACCATTTCTCTGTATTGTGGCCCTGTGGGACGTGTGTCTAACCTCACTATCTTATCTTATTGCAGTTTTAGCGAGAACCACAATTAAATTGTCAATCCATGGGATGAAGCTAACTTGACTAGTGCATAGAGGCTACAGGAGGGTGTTAATCTCTTGGAAAACAACAAACAACTCGCATCTATCTCAAGCTACACTTAAGTGATTGAAATCACCAAAAGCCAATCGTTCATCGGCAAACAAATCACATCCATTATAGCATCAAATGACATCCAAACGTAACAAAACTTCTAAGACATGTATATAAGACCTAAGCATACATGCTTATGGTCTCAAATTTCGCTTTAGGTCAAGTGCCAAAATCGCAATTATTAACAACAATGGATTTTTGACCTAGTCATTTTCAACTCAAAATGCACCTAAATGCTTAGCAATGATGCCCCAATACCTCACCTATGCTTAGTTTTTTATTTTGAAGTGTAAACTCCTACTTATGATGAAATTAGGCCGCGGGTTGGCGATGCCAAAATCTATGAAATACTATAATGTGTTTACGTCAATGAGTAGAGCTCTTACCTGTGGTTGCAATGCAACAAACATGACTGCAATGTGACAACCATGGAGGGAGTAGGAAGCGCGAGAAGGAGAGAAGTGGCTCACGCTGTGTATTTCATTATCCAAAACTTACAAATAACTTACAAAAATTGACTTTTATACCTTAGCCAAGGTTTTTGGTGGTCAAAACTAATAATTTGGGAGCTCTAACTAAAGATAGGTAATGACAGGTTGATACAATCTGGAAGCTTGTAGCCTCGGCTCAACTATTACAAGGTTTACCCAAAAAGTAGGAGCTACAATATTCAAAATAGTAAGTGTTTTTAAATGAGGGCTCCGAAAAAATGGTATCCGTGTTAGCTTGCTGCTAATATTTCTCCCCTCCTCGCCTGTGTCGTCTCTTGAAACAGTCTTATGGGCTGAAGTAGTCTTCGGGTTGACGACTGTAGAGGCGGTCTTTAAACGCATTTAGTGCCTTTTGGTACCTGATCTTCCTCTCTTTATCTGGCACCTGCAAGAACTCCATTGTGACTCCGTTTTTAAGCTCCACAACTGAGTAACCTACAAATCTTGAAATGAGGTTGTTGATCACTGGCCCAAATATCTTCGTTTGCCAAGTGAAGAAGCCTGTATAGAATGCTTCCTCAAACACCAACATATTGTGAGAAGGTAAAAACATACATCTATCGTAGAAGCCATAGAGGACTTCTTTGGAAGGTTGGCCACTGAGATCGTAGCATAAACCTTTATTATCCTCGAGGAATGACATCCAAGGGGCACCTGCTTGCTCTGGCTCATGGAAAACTTCGATGCAGGTGAGCAGCATTCGGAAAATTTTATATAATATTGCACATGATAAATCCGGTAGACTTTTGAAAAAGGACATGGTGCCCATTAGGGTTTTCACCATGTACTCTTCTGTCGGTGGTCCTTTTTTTGGAGCAGGCAATCTGGGGTAGTTTAGCCAAGTTGGCCGCTTCTTTGTTAGTGCCTCATGTGCTATCCAGGGCCTTACTCTTGGTACAGAACAGAAAGTAGGATCCTTTTGTAGGGCCACAGGTGCCCTTGTAAACAGAATCAAATACCTTGGATTCTTGTTCAACCAGCTCAGCCTCCACTTTGGGTGGTCTTGATCTGCGCCTTCTACCTGCATGTCTTTGTAAAGTCTCTCTTTGACTTGGAGAAACTCCACCTTTACCAAAGGATAGGGCAGGAATTGCTAGTTTCATTGTGTATTGATTTGATTGGGAGTGAGTTGTGTAACATTGATAGAGTGAAGAACTCTCAACTCGCAATCCATTGCTGCCTTCCACTGCTCATCTACCTCTTGTGAAATCTTCTCCTTCAGTGCATCTTTCTCAGCCGTTGAGAGCTGGACCATTGACACTGTATCCATTTCGATTATGTGTACTTGAAATTACTCTTTGCCACTTAGCTCTTCTACTGCTTGTGTGTCCATCTTAGCGAATGAAAATGAGGAGATCTCTATCTGTGGCTGCTCTGAAGTTCCTGCCTCTTCTTGTGTTTCTGGCCGTCCCTCTCTCAATAGTTGGTTGACTCTTTTAAGCTCAGCTATTTCTTTCAGCAGCTCGTCTTCTCTTTGCACCCGCATTAAAGCCAGGTCTCTGCGCTGAGACTGCTCCAGTTTAAGCTCGAGCTTGAGGTCCTTGTTATTTTTCTCTAATTCTTTGTAGACCTCGTCTGTTCCTTTGATCGAGGCTACAGATGGATTCTCTCGTATTTGCCGCAAGAAAATTGCATGATCATTTATTCTTTGTTCTGAGTATTGTAGTGAAACATTCGCTATATCTAGCTGTACTTGCCTTTTTTAGAACTGAGAGGGTTGTAGTTAGAAGTTCGTTTGTAACTTCTAACAATTGTTCATCTTTTTCTTTGCAAGCATTTGATAACTTTGTGAGTAGGTCGCCTAATTCCTCCATCTCTTTCTATTGTTTATCCCTTGCTAGTAGCTGATGTTGTGCAGCTTTAGTTTTCAATTCCTACACTTGCCTTTGTAGATCTATGATGACGTTTAATCTATCGTCTAGCTCCCCTTGGAGTGTGTCAATCACCATCTTTAATTCCTTGGCCCTTGTGCTACGGCTAAGTGCGGCTGATCGGAGTCTTTCCATCATGTCCTGCATTTGCTTGGCACACTGGTTGACTTGCAGTATCACTTAATCAATTGATTGCCAACCCTCGTTTCCGGCTAGTTGCCTAGATGTTTCTGTAGTCTATTGTGTATCTTTTGGCTGCATCATGGTGGCTGGTTATTGTTGCCCTTGAGGCTGTGGCTGGTCTTCTTCCACTTTGTCATCGTGAGGCTTTGTGGATGCCTCGGCCTTTTCTTGCTGTGTTGAGGTGGAAGGTGTTTCCTCGGCCTCCTATTCTCTAGGTTTCTCAAACTTTGTGTTGTCCTCTGGTGCAGGATTCAGTGCCCTTTCGGGCTCTTTGTCTTGCTCTTTTTGCTGCTCTTGTGTAAATTCAACTGCCTATTGTGCAGAGCGAGATGCTTATCTTTGTTCAGGCTCTGTCTCCTTGGTGGGCTTAGGTTATGTGGCTTTACTTGTTGGTGAAGGAGGTGGGCTCGGCATGGGTTGATCATGCTCTTCTGAAGCAGGTGAAGAAGATTGGGGAGAAACATCACCCTGATCATGTTGTGCTCCTCCTTGTGCAGTTTCTTCCTCTGCTTGCTTTTGTTGTTCCGCTGCCTCTTTAGCTTTCCGTTCCGCTCCTTGGGCTTCTTTCAGCTTTAAAGCTTCTGCTTCCTGATACATTTTCTTTAGTAATTCTGAGATAGCTTCTGTCTGTTTCCTGGTATGGTGCTTTGTTCTTGCCCCTTTGAGTTCAATGGGTACCCACCTTGCCGGTTCCTTGCCTTCTCTTTCAAATCGGGCCTGTTTTTGTACAGGTTCCTCCTGGTGTGCTGCCACGGCTTTTCTCTTTATTTCTTCCCTTCGTGCTCTTTTTCCCTCGTTATCTAAGATTTCACTACTATGCCATTTTGGCGAGCTCTTAGCAGACTCTTCATCTGACTTGTATGTTCTCTTGGCAGATCTTGTAGCTCGAGGGGATGGGTGGGCAGGTGGCAAGTTGTCGGCCATGCCGATAGCATGGTAGACAATTCTAGTCAGAACCTCTGGTGCTCCCAGATATGTTATTTTTCCTTCTTTTTTTATCCCTTTCAATGTGGACAAAACATACTATGCATGGTCAATTGGTTTCCTGGTTGTTGATTTGAGGACTTGCGTAAAGGTTGTGGCAACCGCATGTTGGTGTCGTATACCTTGGTGGCCTCTTGGCAAGGAAGTGGAAGTGCTGGTGGTACAACCTTGCGAGCTCTTCCACCTGTTTTTGAATGAGGTCGGCAAATGTGGTAGCAGCAGTTTCCTTGGTGAATGTTCATGCCGTCTTTCTATCCCTTGCCCTCATTGTCACTCCCTCTGTTGGCAGTTTGAGTGCTTCTACCACTATCTCTTTGATAATCACCACCTCGACTTTTTCCCTTGCTGATCAGAGATTTGAGCGGTTCCATCTTCTTTGATCGTGGACAAGAGCTCATAAGCTTTTGGAAGTCCAGTCCACACGGCTCTTTTTCATAAAATTCTCTGAGACCAAGCCTCATGTTGGCTTCTTTGGTCTCGGGCTTTGCGACGACATCATACACTTCTTTGGGTAGAAGTTGCAGTTCTACCTGATGTACTTCCTCACTCTTGAATCTTCCTGTGAACACTGTGGTGTTATGCTCTTCAAGCTGTTCCTTTGACAGGTAGGTCGCTTTGGCATTCTTGACTAAATCGGGATCCAGTTGGTATGGTGGTAGCTCTTGCAGCTTCTCCTTTTGCGAGAGCTTCTTCTTGGCCCTCTCTGCGGCTTGCATGGCTCCCCTCATGTCTTGAGTGAGACGGTGCTGAAAACAGACGACTGTGGGCTCCAAAAAGTGCGTGCGAAGAAGTTGAAAGGCTCTCTCTCCAAAGGCAACAAGTGGAAATGAGGTGGTTTTAGCCTACCTTGGGTATCTATATTCGGACTTCCTGAACCATTTTTTCCCAAATTCCTCAATTAGTCCTACTAGGCCGTGAAATCTATGTTAGACTCAAAAATTTCCCCGATCAGGTTCCTGTAGCTCATTCTGCAAGAATTCTGCAAAAGTAGGTATGGCCGCCTAATTTAGGCTTCCCGCTTCCATCTTTCGATTTCATTGAAATTTTTTGTGCCTATCCACCTTGTCTTTTTTATCACCACCATATGGTGTCTTCAGTTTTTTCATATGAGCTCTTTTGTTATTTATTATCAATTTTTGACCTGTTTATTAGAAAAATCAAAGAAAATAATAAAGTGCGCTAAAAAAGCAAAGTGAAAATCCAATATTTAAGAAAATCCATTGAAAAACACAGCTTTATTGTTTTTGGTTGGATTTCTCTATTTTTAAGTCTCAATATCCAAAAAAATGATGAAAAATAACCAAAAAGGATATTTTTTTGATGCTTTTCAGATAGTATATACACTATTTACACTCATTGGGGAAATATTATCAATTAAATTCCCCTTGTTGATGATTTATAACGGCATTATTAGGTAATTTTGCAAAAATCACACGTTAACATCAAACTTTTTCCTCCCTCTTCAAACATTGCCCTTAATTACTTAGTACTCTTCCACCCCTCCTAGATGGCGTACTCCAAGACGATTGTGTGCATGGGTTGAACAATCGTGTCTATGTATATCCTTGGTTGGCTCTATCATGCTTTGAAGATCAAAGCAGTTTAATCCAATATGATGTGCAAGAGTCGGGTCTTGACTAATAAATTCAAGGGTTTTTGATGTCGAGGCTTTCTGATGTTGTCTTCCATGCTGTCTTCCAAAGAGCAAATCTTGTATCTTGTGTGCTCTTTGCTTGATTGTGACATCAGGATGCTTTAGCACGCTAATTTCCTGAGCTTTTGGTATCAACAATGACTGTTGTCTAGCTTTTACCCGCCATTGGTATCTTGGTTTGGCTTGGTTAGACTGGTGTGTTTGAGGTTTCTGAGACTTAACTCTCCCTTGCTTGATTTGTTTTCCAATTTGCGGAGAAGATAAGTGCTCTTTTTTCTTTCAAACCCATTTTGTGTTAGGTTCCTTGCTCGGTGATACTCGTCTCTGTGTTTTCACCTTTGGAACCGCCTTTGGTATTATCGACGATGTTTCGGGCACCTAGATTTGAATTGGCTTGTCCTTAAGCTATGCTTTCAGTACCCAAATTTCCTTGACTCCTTGCATGATACTTGTAGCATTTTCTTGTAGATAGGATGGAGAAGATTGATTACTTTGTGGTTTGCTCTGCTGGTAACTTCCTTTCCATTCCTCCTTGCTTGGTGCAATTGGAACAATGAGTTGTCCGCCTTTAGGTGATAGCTTGAGCTGATTCGTATCCCAATCTGGTACTGCCTTGTATGTCCGCATCCATGAGATTTCAAGAACGATCGTCTCATTCATGTGTTCATCTGGTAAGCATACAAACTGATGAGGACATGAACATCCATGTACTATCACGTTTAAGTTAACTACCCCCAATGTTGGTATTGGGTTCTTGTTGCATCCTTTGATAGTCGCTATTTTTAATGTCAAAGATTGATTTGTTGATTTCTTGTACGTGGAATAAGTGACTGCATTTACTCGATCTCCTATGTTGACCAGAGCATTTGTGCTATGATTGTTGAGTTGTACTTTGATGCGAAGGTCCATTCCATCTAACCATTCATCATCCGTTGACACTGCATCTTTCTGCAATTTCCATTGTCGTTCATTTATTTCCAGTGTGTTGATGGGAATAGGTATCTATTGATTCTTGAGAGCATCTTTCCTTTTGAGTATCCAAAGTCGAGCTTCCTCTTGGGCTTCATCAATAACCTGCTGTTGTTTTATCTTCCTTTACTTGGTTGCATGCATTCTTTCTAGAAATTCATTGGTTAGAGGCAAATTGTACTTCTTTAAACAACATCCACTAATCCAATTAGCCATTGGTTCACCATCTAGGGTGGACAAATTAATTGCTCCACTTGGAGATACATCTTCAATGATAAACGGTCCATTTCTCTTTTTCTTAAATTTGGGAATGTGTTGCTTAAGGGAATAGAATAGAACTAAGTCCCCTTTTTTGAAGATTTTTGTAATTAGATGGGAATCAAAAAATTGTTTGTGTTTCCTCTTTTTTGCATAGGTGTGAGCTAAAGTAGTTAGCCTTTGCTCATGTAGCTTCTCTAAATCTTCAAGTCTCTCTGACAATTCATGTTCAATCCACTCAAGATCCTTTGCTACCCTTAGTGTCGGCAATAGAAATTCTATTGGCAATATGGCATCAAGACCATAAACAAGATTAAAGGGTGTAGCATTTAAAGCTGTTTTGAATGAAACTCAATAAGCCCATAGAGCAGCATGGAGATTCATTTCCCAGTCTGTCCTTCCTGAACTAACCACTTTAGTCAATACCGAGATAAGAATCTTATTCATATGCTCAGCTTGTTCGTTTGCTTGTGGGTGATAGGGAGCTCCCATCATTGGTCTTAAGGGTATGCTATCTACTTGTGTTGGCATTTTTTCTCGTTGACAAGCATCACACCTTCGAACATATTCTTTGGCATATGCAAAAAGTGTTGGGCTCCATATGCCTGCCATTAAGATTGCTCTTGCGGTGGTCTCACTAGAAAAGTGACCTCTAGCTAATCTAGCATGTGCTTGTTCTATAATTGGAATATACTCGTCTTCATTTGTACAAAGATGAAAATGTTGATCATTAACTCTCCGATACAATAGATTTCCAATAAGAGCATAGTCTCTTGCTTCAGTTTCAATTTCTCTTTGATGATGTTTACTCATATCCTCAGGAAATGTTCGGCTCGATAAGTAAGTGACTAGATAGTCCATGCCATGATTGGAGTGCAAATTGGATCAAACCTTTGCACAAAGGAGGAGATGTAAACAATGTGAACAACTATCGCACTATAATGGTTGGTTCTTTGATGCAAAGTTATTTGGATGTATCATGGAGATGAAGATAAGTGAATGGGCTGAAAAGAATGGCAAGCGTGCGCTTGGCCAAGCAGGTTTCTGAAAGCATCATAGCACTATTGATCACCTTGACACTCTTCGAGTTCTTATGGAAGCGTCTCAATTGAAAGGAAAAAAGTTGTATTGTTGCTTTGTGGATTTCAAAAAAGCTTTTGTCATGGTAACGCGAGGAATCTTTGGCGACTTATGCAAAGTCTTCAAGTGCTGAGAGAATTTATGTATGCAATCTTTCGCATCTACCAAAAAGTGATATGTCGATTACGTATAGGAAATGGAATTTCAGAATTTTTTGCAAGCACCATTGGTGTCAAACAAGGATGCCCACTTTCCCCAACCCTATTTGGGCTACTCATTGATAAATTGGAATGCATGGTTCTTGATTTTATGCAGCAAGAAGGCATAGAAGAGGTTAAGATCAGAAATGCATTGATCATGCATTTGCTTTATGTGATGATGTAGTGCTCTTGGCACATACCATAGAAGATGCACAAAAGCTTATGGGTGTCTTGGAATGCTTTTGCCTACATAGCGGGCTGATTGTGAATGGATCCAAAACCAAGGTTATGCTTGTAAAGTCCCTTAATGACAAAAATCCATGCATTGTTTACAACAATGAGCAACTTGAAGTGGTAGATCACTTCAAGTACCTTGGCCTTGAGGTTCCATCCAATCATAAATGGAAGGATTGTGCAATGTGTCGCTTGGAAGCTAGAAAGAGGTCTTATTATGCATTTAAGAACATGTGCAATGCTGGAGAGATCAAGTGTTTGGCTCTCAAAAAGTACCTCTTTGACACATTGGTGACACCGGTGCTTCTTTATGGAGTGGAGGTGTTGACCGCACTAGATCAACAACACAACATAACTCAAGTTTCGTACCAAAGTCTCATCTTTTGCGAGTTATGAAATGCTGCGGATTATGGTTATAAACGTCATTTGTAATGAGTAGTTATTCTAGTTTCAGAAGCCGGGGTGCAATGGCACTTCCACATTGTAAATACAAAGCCATTTGACCCTTTCAACCCCATTTTTGGTTAAACCTAAGGTAGCCTTAGTATATAAGGTACCTAGGTCATTTTGTAAAGGGGGGAGACTTTAATCATAATCAAAACTTTAGCACTGTCGTCTACTGTGTGTGAGAGAGAAAGAGAGTGAGCGTGAGCTTTATCCTCTAGCTACGCCCGGCTCACTCAACACATTCGAGATCCGGCTGCACCATTGTTGTAGGCTCGAGGAGAGCTACGTGACAACGCCAAGCATTCCACGCGAGACGAAGCGCACACGCCGACGCATCTACGAGCTATTTGTGGCTGTAAGTGTATCAAACGATGTTTGTTTTCTGCATGCTATTAGTCTATATAATCGTGGCGACATAAGCTACGCATAGGTACTCATAAATTTCAGTTTTGGGCACTTTCAAAATTCTGCTCTGTCATCCTACGCATTTTCCACAGATGGATTTAGAGTGAGGGTTTTGAGTGTAGAAGCGTAGGGACAGGTGTATCCTAGTGAGGGGATGGTGTTCCTTAAGTTTCGTACGAATCTGGCATGATTAGGTGAGTTACCTTCCGTATGTGTGTATGTGGCTAGGTGGTGTAGTTGAGAGCAATGAGGTTCTTGATTGTGGTTTAGTTGGCCTTCCAGAGTGTTGTATGTGTAGGATGGTCTCAGCCTGACAAGCTAAAGAGATTTCCTCCGTGTGCCTATCGTGTCATCTGTGTCCTCGATTGACATTATGTTGATCTAGGTAGTGTTTGCATGCACTTCATGGGTGTGTGAGTCGCTCCCGCAACATTTGCGCCGTTGCCGGGGACACAAGGACCTAAGTAGGTTTCCTACTAACACTCGTGTGATGGTTGCTTGATTTAGTTTTGGCTAAAGAAAGCATTTTTCTTAAGTGGATCCGGAAGAGGATATTCCACGATCAAGTGGATAGCCAGGAAGCGTGTGTCTTGCCGAGGGTCTGCGACTAGATATGTTTAGTTAGGATCTGTGGATTAGAGTAGTTGTTGGTGGTCGAGTGATTTGTGAGGTGATAAAAGCGTTTACTAGTTTGTGTGTGGCAGTGAAGCGTTTTTCTACTCATAGATGCAAAACCCCATATGATTTGTAGGAGTAGCTTTAGGTAAGTGATCCGATTCTGATCTAGAGCTATTTAGCACTGAATTATTTACTAAAGTACTTGATTGCACTTGAAATCACGGAAAAGTGTGCTTTTGAGGGTAAAAATGCATTAAACAAGCTTTTGTGGATATTATTGTATGACTGACTAATGCTGTGCATATAAAAGAGCATTTGCAAGGGTTCTGTGAAGAAAACCTGCAATTCTGTAAACATAGACATCCTACGCGTAGGATGTCTCAAGGGGGTTCTGGAGACCAAATTTGAAAATTCTGACTGCACCAGTGTGTTCAGAAGGGGGGGTTTACCTTAAGTATACATTGAAACTAGAGTTTTGACCAACTCTTGACACCCAAAAGACCAAAGACGGAGTGTCAAAAACGTGAAAACAAGAAACTTAAGATTCTGAGCACAATTTTGCATAAAAACTGGTAGGAACGCTTGAAAAGCAGTGCTCAAGACTTGGGGATGCCTGTGGATGAATTGTGCCAAAAATTTCATCGGTAGACATCCTATGCGTAGGATGTCTAGAGAGTTATTCTAGAGGCAAAAATCAAGTTTTGACATCATACCCATATTCTGCATGTTGTGTTGGACACACACACCAAAGCTCATGTCATTTGGACATATAGACTGAGAGTTAAGGGCATGTTACTCTTTCAGAGAAATATTTTTCCAAAAGTGGTGATTCTGAGAAATTTTGACATCCAAAATTTACTGTGATCACATATTCTTGTTATACGCATCAAGAAGCACCTTGGGTAGAAACAGAAGTCCATTCTGAGAAAAAAAGATATCCTACGCGTAGGATGTCTATAGGGTGATCTGGTGGAAATTTTGAAATTCTGAGTTGACCAGTGTGTTTAGAGGGTAGGTTTTACCCTAGTAACATATTGACTTGGGTGTTTTCCCCTATTTTTGTTGACCAAAAGCCAAAAGGCGGAGTCTGAAAACGTAAAATTTCAGAAAAGGCTTAAATTGAGTGATTTTTGCATGTTTTTGCAATTATGAAGCATACTTGCACTTGTTGAGAGCATAAGGAAGCATCAGGGACACTTCAGTCTGAAAAAATAAGCAGTAGACATCCTACGCGTAGGATGTCTACAGGGTGATCTGGGCATTTTTTTGAAAATCTGAGGTTACCAGTGTGTATAGAAGGGAGGTTTTGTGTCCAAGGCCTAATTTTGAGACCAAAGCATAGGATGACTCCATAGGCATGTTCTAAATGTTGTATGAGTGCATGTGATAAATTTCATCTCATTTGGGTCAATGAAAGGGAAGATTGAACAGACTTTAGCGTTTTTTGATGGACAAAAGGCAAGAATAGCTAGTTTTGGGGTCTTTGGACATCCAAACTCAAATCTAAGCATACTAGTGGGTTGCTGAAGACTAGGGGAATCTTTGGTCCAAGTTTGGGTTCATTCTGAGCAAAAAGACATCCTACGCGTAGGATGTCTACTGCATAATTCTGAAACCAAAATTCTAATGTGACCATACCATGCTGTCATATAGCCTTAGATAAGCCTCCTAGGCAAATTTGGTCCAATTTGGAGTTGATTTGACTTGGGAATTCATCAGAACAAACATCAGGCTTTTGGAACAGATTCTTGATCATTTGACTAACCTATAGGTGTCAAAATCAAAAAGTAAAAATAGCTGTTAGCTTAGCACATCAAGGGGAAGCTACAATGCAAGTTTGAGCTGAAACAGAGCAAAAAGACATCCTACGCGTAGGATGTCTCCAGGGTCATAAAGTGGTCAAAATTCTACTTTGGCCATATAGGGAGGTTCTAAGTGTCTCAAGGATTCTAGAACTTTTTTCAAAAGTGAATTTGGATCTTGTTTGGACTATTTACCAAGCAAAGACAAGAATTGTCAGACATCCTACTCTTGGAGTGCACTAGAAGCTTATGCAGCCCAAATCTTGACCTATTGGCATCCAAATTCAATTTTGAGCATACCATTGGGTTGCTGAGCACTAGGAGAATCTTGGGATCAAGTTTGGACGAAATTTGAGCAGTTAGACATCCTATGCGTAGGATGTCTCTAGCTTGATTTCCAAACCAACCTATGAGCACACCACTGTGATCAGCACATCAAGGAGAAGCTGGGGTGAAAATTTCAAGTCATTCTGAGCAAAAAGACATCCTACGCGTAGGATGTCTCAAGGCCATTTTTAGGTCCAAATGAAATTTTGAGCATACCATTGTGTTGCTGGACTTAAGGGGAGTCTCTGGGCCAAATTTTGTTAAATTCTGAGCATATAGACATCCTACGTGTAGGATGTCTCTAGGCCAGTTTTAGGGTCCAACTATACTTTTGACCATACAGGAGTGTTCACAGTGTCACAGAGATCCCAAATCTTCTTTTAAAATTGAATTTGGACTCATTTTGACCATTCTAAACTGCATTTCACTATTTTGGGCATAACTTTCACAAACGGTATTGGATCGGAAAAGTTTTTATATCAAAACGTAGCCTGAGAGTTGCTCTACAGATCTTAGAGCAAAACGTAGCCTTAGAGCAAAACGTAGCATGAGAGCTCCTCTACAGATCTTAGCGCAAAAAATAGCCTGAGAGCTGCTCTACGACAACCATTTAGTTCAACTTTGAAAAAAAACGTCGCTTGAGGTCTCAAAATACATCCACAAGTTAGGGGTGTCTAAAAGCGACAATTTGCGAGAATTGTGACGAAACGGTTGTGGTTTTGGACATAGTTTCGACTTTTTCCTAACCAAAGCACTTGAACACAGTGGACTAAGTCTACTTGAACCAAGCAAAAGCTCTTAAGCCCAGAAATCATGTCTACCCTGGATTCAAACGCAGATTACACAAGCTTGGAGATCCCGACGATAGAGGAATATCCTCCCACAATGGATCTTCCAAACTTGCACAATTGATAAAGATCCATCTTGTTGAGAGAGTTTGGATGATTGGTCATGAGAGTGAAGGACTATATAGATACATTGACGACAATGAGGTCAATCTTTATAGGTGCTCAGATCCATACCTAGAAGAGATAAAGGATTACAAACTCTTATATGTCTACACATACGGAGTCGACTGTCAATGGAGATCTATAGTTGTCGACAAGTAAGGACGAGAATACAGAGTTGTAGAAATCACAAATCCACAGATTGTACTAGAAAGAGGTGGATATTTGGTCAATGAAGGACCACAAATGCCTCCACCAAACACGAGAATTCCTATAGGAATTCCAAGAAGAGAGCCACCAGGATTTCCTTCAAGAGCGATAACGAGAGAAGGATTGGGAGAGTCTCTGGTTAGACTTGTAGACAATCGACAAGTTAGACCATCCCAAGTCCAAAAATGGGTAAACATAAAATACTCAGGAGATAAAGATCCGAGAGATCACGTAACGCCTTTTAGAAGAGTGATTAGAGCAGAGGAAGTTTCAGATTTTGCGACACAGTTTGCGAGATTTGGATTGACTCTAGAAGATGATGCAGCTACATGGTTTGACTCGGTGGAAAAATGGGATTTTGAGACCCTAGATGAGCTGTTTGAGGAGTTTATTAAAGAATTCTCGCCAAAAGGCATTGCTCACAACATGGTCTTGCAAATCCATAGATTCAAACAGAAAGAGGATGAATCAGTACGCAAAGCATCATTACGGCTCAAGAGATATGTTAAGCTCTGTCTGAGAGCGGAATTACCTACGCAAGCACGACTGATGCTGATCTTTATCCAGGGAATGAGACATGCGGACCTTCAGAAGGATCTGCATATGATAAGGAGGATGACGCTAAACGAGTTGATCAAAGAAGCTCTTTATCTAGTGGATAACTGTGAGGCATACAAAGAAAAGGACTTAAAGAGTCAAGGAGATGACACATCCTCTCAGCACAGTGTTTCACAGACAAGTGAGTCCATTGCCAAGCCAACGGCACCTATTGATCAAGAAAATATTATCGACGACTTGGTCAAGAGGTTGATTCCTCTTGTAAGGTCTGATTCGGGAGAGTCAAAGTGGTGTGAAATTGAAAGAAAATGGACGAACCATATGGGGGAAGAGTGCTATTATAGCATGGAAAATGATAGGGAGAGGTATGTACAACCTGTTCCAGAAGCACCTACTCCACCTAGATACATTACGGGGAATGCGCCAGGACCAGTAGGAGTTTTAAGGCCACAGCTTGTCTTAGGACAACAACCTCCGCTGCCAGGTGCTAGATTGCTGGTAGACATGAGATACATGCCAATGATGGAAGCATCAAATAAACCAACGCCAGTACCAACTACAATGTGGTATAGCAACCAAAGTGAGTACTACCCTTCGGAGCAACAAAATGTGAGAGAAACACATGGAGTGGTGAGGCCGGTACAACCTCCACCTCCTAGGTTTCATTCGAGAGAAAGAAGGTATGAAATGGACGAAAGGACATTGCGATTCATTGCAAATAGCGGCTTATCTAGGTCAAAGCTTGCTTATAGCCAAGAGGAAATGCTAAAAGAATCTCCTCAACCAGAGACAGATTGTCACAAAAGTCGTGACAACCACTTGGTCAAAAAATCTCCTCATACGGAGATCACTGAAGTAAATTCCTATTTTCTTGAGTGTGGCATCACTCACTTGATCCCCGATTGCCCGAAAAAACCAAACCAAATCAAGAAAATCACGACAAATGTATTAGGGATTGCTCAACTCCCTAGTAGCTCAGAAAATGAAAATGTTGTACCAGTTCAAGTGGTTACGAGAGCACAAGCTCAAAAGAAAGTTGATGAGAATCCAGAGACAAAGAACACGGAAAGTGACATGAGTCCAAAGACAGATGATGGAACAAAGACAGACGCACCTAGTCAGAAAACAAAGAGCAAATGAAATAGTTGGAAAGCTAGAAAGACTAGGATGAAAGCACGCACGGAACAAGAGAAAAAATCCCTAGCTGAGAAGCTTACCGAAGCTGAGGAGAAGATAAAACAACATGAGGAAAAGGAGGCACCTTCTCTTACACAGATGGTTAAACCTCTAGAAGAACCATCCACGGATGAGAAACCGAGAAGTGCTAGTTCAGGAGGATCTGTGTTGGCAGAGAAGGTCAATGAGACATTAGATGCCCTCTTGAAAGCCTATGATGTGAGGCTCAAAAACAACCAAACCCAAGAACACATGTGGATGACATATTCCTATGTGGAACTAGAAAAGCAAAGGTTTGAAATGTGCCAAAAAATGATTCAAATAGCCCAAGCTTTACTAAAACCACCAGTTGCAAAACCTGAGGATGTGATCCATGTCATGCCTACACAAGTAATCCCACCAAACCAAGAACTAAAAGAGCCAGATTCTAGTCATGAGCACAGACCAAACCTCAAAGACCCAGCATTAGAACCAAGAATAGTGCTGAATACCACGGATAACTCTTCCAAGGGATTTCACCAAGCTATACCTGAGGATTGTAAAGAGATAGATGGTCTTGAAAAATTGTGAAACAAGTCAGAGAGGCCAATGAATCCGATGACCTAAGAAGATGAGTAGACAAGACTGGTGATGAACGAGGAGTGTTTCTACCACCAATAGAGGAATTTGAGACTGGATCTCAAATGAATCTAGACGTGCGATCGTATTGGGGTGACAAAGGATCTGTACAATCTATGGATAGTCAACCCCATTTTCTAAGAACACTACCGTCCTACATGGGAGAGTACGAGACCAAGTCAGATGTGGTTGCAGTCCCATCACAGAGACTGTCTCCCAACAAGGCCATCGATTCAAAGGGGCTAGTACATATTCTATCTACCCCAGTCACCTGTACAATAATGTTAGCCGAGTTGCTCAGAATACGACCAAACATGTGGGCTAATGTGGGTAAATGTCTAGAGAAATTTGGTGTAAAAACCCCAATGACTCAAATCGAGAAAGGCATCAAAGAGCTTGAAATGCCTCAACTAAATACTAGGCCAGTGCCATTAAACAAGGTAGGCGAGTATTACGAGGGAGAAGATGGAAACACCACCCTTCCTGTGGAATTCAATAATGTAAAAACCATGGCAATCCTTGACAGTGGAGCTGGTGTGGCCATTGCAACCAAAGAGGTTTGGAAAAAATGGAGAAAACCTGCCTTGATATCCACACGAATGACCCTACAACTTGCATACGGACACAAGGAAAAGCCCCTAGGACTGCTAGAAAAAGTACTTGTTACTTCTTGTGGCATTGAATATGAGCACACTTTTGCTGTTGTTGACTTTGGCAAGAAGAACAACTATGACATCATTCTGGGAAGACCATTCATGCGACAATTGAAAATGGTCCAAGATTGGGGTTATGACCATATATACCTGAGAAATATGGAAACCATAACAAAGATAAACTTGAGGGACCATAGCTATAGGGATGTGACGAGAACACCGGTTGAGGAGTTTGATTCCGCCACAGTAGCAGGATTAGAACTTCGAGCTTGGTTAGGTAAGCCTAAAGAACTGTGGATGTGTAGAGCTTCACAATGTGGTAGCTTGAAACTTGAGGAATGTATCCTAGAGCGGGTTATAGAGGATATGGACTATATCCCAGAACCATTTCCTGAAGAAGAGTTAGAGCCTTTTGGATGGGAACACATCTTGGCTACTCCGTACGTGTGCGCCGTGGAGGATGCTCCCACAACAAAGTTTTGTGATGAAAATGGCTATGATGTCGTTCCTTATTTTGCAGTGAGTGTAATCCAGGAAAACAAAGAGAACCAGACATCAACAAGCTCTCAAAATAAGGAGCAAACAAAGAAATGTGGAGAATCAAAAAAAGAAAAGGACGACGAGTTCTATGACTCTGTAGAACACTTCGAGCTTCAAGAAGATCAACGACCCGGGAATCAATGTCATCGCTACACGAATAAAGTGCATCAAAAGTGGATTCCAAAGTCCTCCCTGAAGACACAACCACCACAAGCATCCTCATACATGGCTCCTAATAAGGATGCAAAGACTCAGCTAGGAGGAATACGACCAGAGCAACGAGCTAACAATGCTCTAATCAATGGGCTAGAAAAGTCCTCCAAGAAACTACCACCCAAGAGCAAACAGACAGTAACTTTCCACTACCAGCCAAAAAATCAAGGGAAAGTGCAAGAAGTCAACCTTGCTGAGGATAGTAGCGATAATGATGAATCTTACAACATCCCCTATCATCAACTCAGGCCATCACTATCACCAACCCCTTCAACAACAACCATGACAGGTCAAAAGAACAGGACAACAAGACAAAGCCAAAAAGCTCGACAAATCTGGATACCAAAAAGCCAGATCGGCCAAAAACAGATATGGATTAAGAAGACAAAGATCTCTAATGACAAATCACAAGATCCAACACCAAAACAAAAACAAGAAAAGCGTGCACGAATGGGTAAGAATATCACAAAGTCGCAAGCTTTCATAACTCAGGTTTGAGCTCCAAAGAAGTTGATTCAAGCACAAAAAAGTCAGGAATTCATTTGGATTCCAAAACAACCAGAATATTAACTTTCAAAGCCTAAATCCCGTCCCCAACCAAGCGTACAAGGGCTGCAGCAAAGACCGCTGTCGACTCACACAACAAAAAGGTGGATCCCAAAGAAGTCTCTTCAAACACAAACGAAGCACGGACAAGTATGGGTTCCCAAACGAGAGCCGGCAACAAAACAACCAATAATCGCAAAGAAATGGGTCCCAAAGAAGAACAACAAAACTGTTGTCAGTGCATCGCCGCTTGAATTCTTACAATTCTTCCTACGATTACAATACAGTTAGAAGAGAGCAAGTCGCTTCAATCAAGCAACGATACAGGAGCTTCAAAGACCATTACATTGCTTAGAATAGGAAGCTTCGCCAACAAATGCCAATAAGCAAATTGCTTATGCCCACATCTTGCACAACATAAATCTTTTCCATGCATTGACTGTGTATGCATAATAGGGCTACATTACAAGGCTTGCATAGGCACAACTTTTAATTGCCCAAGCACAACACATACCCTTTGCGATACCCTGTCGTAAAGGATGACTCCAAATAGGAAGGGGGGAGGCATTCTGAATGCGGACCTAACATTATGACTATTAGAGGGAAATGTTTTGTGAGATGCATTGAATTTTTGCGTTTTATTGTGATAATTTTTTGACGAAATTTAGAGTATATGCCCTCATAGTAGTGTTACAGAGGAGTATGGGGACAAAATCCATATATGAGCCCCTAGGGACATGTGTATAGTGTACATAGCATTTAGATTTCTATTTGAATGATTTTTCTTTTGTTGAGTTGTTTTAAGATTTTCTTTGTTTATCATTAAGAAAAAATAAAAAAATCCATAATCCACATGAAGAAAAGACTGACGAGAGGCCTGAGCACTACAAAGAGAAGAAGGTACAGGGAAACGATGAAACTTCACGAAGTATGTCTCAGCAGCCACTACAATAGCCGAAGAACTTGTCACAAAGCAAAGTCAACAGGCAACCGTCAAGTCATAAAAGTCAGAGTCGAGTAGCTAAGCCACAAAATGAGCGAGGTGTTAGTCCCAAAGCTTCAGGTAATATTCCCTGTGGTCTAAGCGTCTTAGCTATTCTAGGTACTGCTCAAGCTGGAAGAGTTGAGCATATTTACGTTGTGTCGCTCATGCTGGTATAGGTGAGCAAAAGAGTCGA
Source organism: Adiantum capillus-veneris (assembly GCF_014529385.1). Lineage (NCBI taxonomy): Eukaryota > Viridiplantae > Streptophyta > Polypodiopsida > Polypodiales > Pteridaceae > Adiantum > Adiantum capillus-veneris. The sequence continues at coordinate 65,813,995 of NC_140947.1, read as the reverse complement.
AGTCTAAGTACTTAAGTCTGGTGAAGTGAAGGAGAAGGTCCAAAAGACACTCACGTACTGAGCACAGTGAGATACGAGTGGAGAAACTTCTACGTCGACAACCCTTCTTGGAAAGGTGGAAGCCATTGAGACATCTTTTGATGTCACATGTGCTACATTTATTCCTCGAAACACCCATCATCTCCTTCTTTCACATTGCATGATTTTGGTGACAAATTTCTCATATGCATATAAAGTGTCCCATAATTGGCACTTCCATCAGGCACTCTTTTCGTGTTTCACCCAAGCACTCACCTTTCATGAACATGTACTTCAATAAGAGCGTATACCAAAGGCATTTTTTTTCCCACCAGGTTTTTTCCCTTTGGTCATCCAGGTTTTAGACCCTAATCTAAAGACACCTATCACCATCCTCTTGTACATATTCATTCTACATCAACAATAAGGAAATGCTACTCAAATCAATTGGAGAACCAATTTCAAATCATAGCATACTTCTCCTCAATGGCGAGTCGAAGAATGGCCTACAATGACAAAGCTGCAGACAACACTAACAACATGATTGCACAGGAACAAAGAAGTCCCCAATGAAGAAGAGCAGACATAAAAGTAATCAGAGGATCTCAAAAGATGAATGGTTATGATGATAGATGTCCGCTCTAATGGATCATAGTTCTTGTTGTGGTTCGACAAAGTTACAAGCAGTGCAACAGATGAAGCTAAAATGACAGCAACGACCACATCGCAATCGACAATCAGGTCATGTCGGGGACGACATGAACGCGGAAGGGGGGAGTGTTGACCGCTGGATCAACAACACAACATAACTCAAGCTTCGTACCAAAGTCTTATCTTTTGGGAGTTATGAAATGCTGCGGATTATGGCTATAAACGTCATTTGTAATGAGTAGTTATTCTAGTTTGAGAAGCCGGGGTGCAATGGCACTTCCACATTGTAAATACAAAGCCATTTGACCCTTTCAACCCCATTTTTAGTTAAACCTAAGGTAGCCTTAGTATATAAGGTACCTAGGTCATTTTGTAAAGGGGGGAGACTTTTATCATAATCAAAACTTTAGCGCTGCCGTCTACTGTGTGTGAGAGAGAAAGAGAGTGAGCGTGAGCTTTATCCTCTAGCTACGCCCGGCTCGCTCAACACATTGGAGATCCGACTGCACCATTGTTGTAGGCTCGAGGAGAGCTACGTGACAACGCCAAGCATTCCACGCGAGACGAAGCGCACACGCCGACGCATCTACGAGCTATTTGTGGCTGTAAGTGTATCAAACGATGTCTGTTTTCTGCATGCTAGTAGTCTATAGAACCGTGGTGACATAAGCTACGCATAAGTACTCATAAATTTCAGTTTCGGGCACTTTCAAAATTCTGCTCTGTCATCCTACGCGTTTTCCGCAGATGGGTTTAGAGTGAGGGTTTTGAGTGTAGAAGCGTAGGGAGAGGTGTATCCTAGTGAGGGGATGGTGTTCCTTAAGTTTTGTACGAATCTGGCATGATTAGGTGAGTTACCTTCCGTACGTGTGTATGTGGCTAGGTGGTGTAGTTGAGAGCAATGAGGTTCTTGATTGTGGTTTAGTTGGCCTTCCAGAGTGTTGTATGTGTAGGATGGTCTCAGCCTGACAAGCTAAAGAGATTTCCTCCGTGTGCCTATCATGTCATCTGTGTCCTCGATTGATACTATGTTGATCTAGGTAGTGTTTGCATGCATTTCATGGGTGTGTGAGTCGCTCCCGCAACAGGAGGTGTGGGGTGGAAGCATCGGGAAGTCTACTTGGAAAGAGTTTGAGAATGTTCAAAAGCGTTTTCTCACCAACTTTCTCCAAGTCAAGACACAAACACCCTACATTCTCTTACTTCTTGAGTCCGGATTGCTTCCCATTGAGGTCTTTAGAATGCAAAGGGTTGTGGAGTACATTCTTAAGACACAACGTAGCCCTTTGCATTGCCTTCCTAAAATCGCATATGAAGCAAGTCAAAAGGTCCAAAAGACATGCAAAAGCAAAATACTAAGTTTGGGGTGGATGCTTGACATCAATAAATGGTTTGGAAGATGGGATGCATGTCACTTGGTCAAGGATGCGTCGATCGACTCCCAAGTTAATGAGGCCTTCTTACAACGCCAATGTATCACGGTTTGGGAGAAATCCGGAGGGTCTCGCTTCAGCCATTACACCACACACATTTCCCCAAACTACAAATCTCTCTTCTTCTCCAAATGAGGTAACCGAACCCATCCCTACATCCTTGAGCCCATCCCGTTGAGTGCAATGGTACGATCCGCACCATTGCCTCCACTCGTCTTAGCTCCCATTCTCTATGCTGCGAGACAGGATGTTGGGGCACTGGCGAGGATTCTCATCGACTTTGCACCTTATGCCCTCGTCAAGTGTGAGAGAGTGAGTACCACACACTACGTGAGTGCTAAGCTTTTGACCGCATTAGGTCCTATTTTCCCTATATATTCAGTCATGAGCTCTCCCTACATAGCTTCTTCTCCCAACCACGATGTAGACTCTCTATTGCGATGCTCATTTTAGCTATTTTTGAGCATCAAGAGTCACTTATGACCTCCACTCACACCACGTAACATGTTCATTTGGTCCCATAGGCCATCTTTGACCTCCGAGGACAATAATAGAACTATCTCTCTCTCTCTCTCTCTCTCTCTCTCTCTAGGCTACATGTGTGTGTGTGTGTGTGTGTGTGTGTGTGTGTGTGTGTGTGTGTGGAATATCTAGGCTACATGACTCATCATTTGCAGAATGAAAGCAGATGGTTTGAGGAGCTCCTTGACCATGGGTATGATTCCTGATTGCCTTTATCGTCTCAAATTGTCCAAGGTTTATTCGTATGTATTCCTTCCAGGGCTCCTCACCCGAAAGAAGTCCTCTGACAATGAACTTCCCAAGAAGGGCTCTGCTCTGCTGTGCTGGGTCTATGATCCCAAGCCCTCCCTGAGAACAAGGAAGAGTGATGATCTGCCAAGCCTCTTTGGCCCGGGCTATCTTAGTGTCACGCCCTAACCAAAGGAAGTTCCTGATCAGCCTCTCTACCTGACTGATACAAGAACTCGAGAAGATCCAGTAAGAAGTGATGTACCACATAGTAGCCAACAGCACCTGGTTGGCCACTACAACTCTGCCTACCAAAGAAAGTCGTGCGGAGCTCCAATGTAACAACTTCCTCTTGATAGACATGAGGAGGGGAGCAATCTGCTGCTCGGGAGACAAGTCCAAACCAACCTGACAGCCCAAGCACGGAAGTGATAGGAATCCACATGAAACCCTCACCTGGCATCCAATCGAGCATAGGAGCACTACCAACGGAGAAAGCCACTGTCTTTCTTCAGTTGATTAGTGCGCCATATGCACAATAGAAGGTCTCTAGAGCCTGCTCACACTTGTGAAGGTTGGCCTCCTGGCCATCCAAGTACAAGGCTGATCCGTCTACAAACTCAGCCTCCATTAGCTCATCTCCCCAAATAAGGAGTGCTAAGCCTCTTAAACCAAACCGCTGCGACACCAAAAACCTACCCATCGCCTTAGCATACAACATAAAGAGGAAGGGGGCAAGAGGGCAGCCTTGACTGACAGAAAGTGTGAGCATGAAATGATCACCTCTACCTCCTCACATAAGAAACTGGATTGTCTGCCTGTTGGAGAGGGGGAATGGGGGAACACGCCCAACACAAACACAATGGCCTCTCTATAACTCAGGGTATTCTCAGCACCCCTATCCTCTCAGAAAACACCTTCAAAGAAACATTTAACACTAGTAGACAACCGCCTGCTCAATTGTCACTGCTCACACCCTCTACAAACCACTACCCAAGGTACACCTACTACTAATGCCTGTCTCCACCCTTACACACGCACAGGTCCACTCAATCTCACTCTCTCACTCAAAACACCGTCGGTCCGGGGGGCACACACTTCCACATAGCTGGCACCGAGGAGAACCATGAAAGCAGTAGAAAGAGAAGGGGGGAAGGGGAAACAACAACAAGGGAGGCAATTGTGGCTTGATTGCACTTTAGAAAACATATACACAGGCTTGCAATGCCATCACCATGGCCATTTCCAAGCAAAAGTTACAAAGGGGCTAGCTTGCTAGAGAACTCCACTTTGCAGGCTTCAAACGGCACCTCAAAAGGCCAAAAAAAGCCCCAAATTTGATTCATTTTTGACTTTTATAGGGGGGGCCTTTAATTTGGAAATTTATAATTTAATTGATCCACTTGGCACCTTGAATTGGCAACTTTGGGAAGGGGGCACCGCTTTGCTCTATCTCTCTCTTCTTCACTCTTTGCACTTGGGGGGGGGGGGGGGGGGGGGGCATTAGCTATGTCGCTATTGCCTCTTGGCATTTTTCATTTTTTATTTTTCATCTTTCACTTTTTACCCTTTGTAGCCTCAACCTTGCACTGCTCCACATGCTTGACTTTGACTCCCATTTTTCCTCTATTTGACTCCTCTCTAGCTCTTTTGGCTCAATGGTTCACTTTGTCCGCGTTGGCTTAGAGTTGTCCTTGCTCCTTTGGTTTTCCCCTTTGTCCGGCCACTTGGCCTTGCTTGGCTTTGCCCACTTGACTGCCCTCGAACTCTCTTTCTCGTTCCCCCTATGATCCTTGCCCGCTGCTGTGGGACCTTTCCCTTACACGAGGGGGGGAGGCAATAGCGATATCGCTATTGCCCCCTCTCTCTCCTTTTAAAATTTCGGTTCCATTGGGCCGTGGGAACTGCCCCATGCCGGGCGAGCGTGCCACGTCACCACTGTCGCCATGAGACCTTCACGCGCGGGAAGCCACTGTGCTGCCCCGCCTCACCTCAAAAACCACCACGGACAGCCTCAGGCCGCCTACGCAGCGCCGCGTTTGCCCACCTCAGTGCTGCCAGCGCCCTCGCCATGGCCACGAGCTCCAAGAGCTCTCCACACCTCACTTGCATAGCCAATGAAGGTCACGGAATTGTATATATAGCGTCCTCCGCCAGCCCTTGGCAGCGCATACGGGTTTACTTGCCAGGCCACGTGGCAGCATGTGAGTGATTCCCCCTTGCAATAGCCTCCAAGGCCCTCAAAAATTTGTAAAAAAACTTCCCTTAAAAAATCCACTTTCCTCCCCTCCTTGTCTTGTCTGCCGATTGGCACCTGGTGATCCAATCATTGAGTCGTAAAGTGGTGCCGATTCCCCACTTTGTCGGTCCCTGGCCATGCAAACCTCACTACATCCCGACTCCCCGGAGTTTGCTATCCAAGGCGACCAAAAACTTGAAAAATCATCTGCAATTGTCCATTGCCCAAATGCTCCCAACTTTGTCTCGCTGTATCTGGCCGACCAAGCATCCGATTGGCGTGTCGCCGATTCGTGCTAGCTTCACATGGCACACACTATCACCGAGAACTTTGGCGAGGCTCAAAAAACGCCAGATGGCACATTTCCCCGTACAGTCAAATGAGCTCAGACCCGGCCCCCGAAAAATCTTCAACTGACCTTAACTTGCTATCCAGAGCTCTGATTTGCGATCCGAGAAGACCGGCATGCTCCACAATGTGTGTTTTACACATGTATCCGCTCACACTTGCCTGGCCCATCTGTCCCCAGCTGTCCTGTCCGTCGGGGATCTGCTACACACTCTTTCTTTAAACTGCAATATCTTGAGCACCAGGACTCCGTTTGAGGAGCCGTCTGGACCGGCTTCTAGAGCACATTGAGCGTTAAATTTTAGAACATTAATTGGCATTTCGAACACCTTGACCTTCCATCCCATTTGGACCATCCTGCAGCCTTTTCGGCCTTAAAAAAATCTTTAAGCATACATTCCCGCTATCCTTTCGCTGCCAAGGGCCTTGGCACCTGCCCTAGCCTTGTGCACTGCACTCGACTGCACCCTTTGCCTGGCATAGACCACCACTTAGCTTCGACCAACTTTAGCTGCACCATCATTGCCTAGCCCCCTCGTCGAACATTTATGTTCGACCAAAAGCATATGTACAAAACTTTGAAACTCGAACACCAACTGATGATTGAAAACACTCACAAAACCACAACTGTATGTACAGACTATGTACAAAAGCTTCATCTTCTTTCTCTCGCACACTCCATGATCTAGGTGGGTTGCCCACCCCCCTTGACTATAATCTGCTGCACTTCAGGTACTAGATCCCTCTCGAAATACAGTTTGAGCCGCACATCATTTACCCTGTTCCTAGGAAGCTTTTCATTTGCTCTTACCAGTTGATATGTCCCATTCGGAAAGGTCTTCTTCACTTTATACGGACTTGCCCACTTCTTCTTGAACTTTTTTTGGAATGTGAATTTGCGGGCCTTTTGCACCACTCTTCTCTTTTGTAGCTTTGACAAACCCTTTGAACACTGCCCTGTGCCTAAAAACCCTTCAATCTCCTTTAGAGTCTCCCTACCTGCATAATGGAAGGGGCCACATACAGACTTGCAACATGCACCTGTACTTTGCTTCTAGCTAGTTGATCTGGCTCTTGATTCTGCTCTCTCCTCACATGCTTGAATTGGACTTCTTCAAAAGACTTTAACATCTTCTTGATGGAAAAGAACCAATGCTTCAAAGAATCGCGCTTTACCTGCCATTGGCCTAACAATTTCTTGATGACTAGCAGTGCATCTCCCTTCACCACCAACCTTGAAATGTCGAACTCTATACATTGCTTAAGACCCAAATGCAGAGTGAGATACTCCGCCTCATTATTGGTGTGGACATCCTCTAAATCATACGCCTTCGAGAATATAGCTTTGCTGTGTGGGTCGTGTATCCCCACACCTCCTCCTGCCATCTGCACTACCCTTCGATATGCTCCATCGAACCACATTGTAAAAGCATCTTCCAAGTCGGGTTCCTCCTTAGCTTCATCTCGTACCACTCTTGGATAGGCCAGCAAATCGATGGCCTTGCTGACAAGAATGTCTTCCAGGTGAGACCGACTCGTGTGATCTACCTTGAACTCGAACTCGAACTCGAACTCCTGAAGCTCCAACACCCACTTCATAATCCTTCTTCCTGGCTTCAAATGTAGCACTACCTCTGGAAATAGATTATTAGCCGTCAACACAAAAAACTTACGCACAATCAAGTGGACTTTGAACTTCCTGCATGCGAAGACCAGATCCATCACCCATTGCTCTCCCTCGGTGTAGGTAGCCTCTCTTGGGCTAATCACCCTGCTCTCGAAGTATATCGGCTTGTAGCTCCTCCCTACCTTTTGCAATAGAACCGCTCCAATAGCAACTGTACCCACTGTCATAGACACATAAAAGTCATCCTCTCGATTGGGAGGACACACCGCTGGCAAAACTGACACAAAATCTCTTTAACCCACTCATAACCATGCACTTGTTGAGCCCTCTTTTGAAGAGGATGCACATATTGCGACAACATCCAAAAGAAATGTGACAAATACTTCAACTTATGAACAAATGAAGCCAAACCTTGAGCATCTGATGGCGGCTCCATCAACACCAATGCCTTCACCTTCTCGGGATCAGCCTCTATACCGTTTTGCGACACCACATGACCCAACAGCTGTGCTCGAGGTTGTGCTAGCTTGCACTTCTTGGGGTTTAGCTGACCTCCTTCTTCATCAAGCCTTTGAAAGCATAACTGGAGCTTCGATAGACGTCCACCTTTGAACTGTAGCAGCCAATATCATCCATGAAGACCCTAATAAAACGGCCCAAGTATGGACCAAATACCTTGTTCATCCAACCTTGGACCGTGGCATATGCATTTACTAAGCCGAATGGCATGCTGCGGCGGTAAGCGAAACAACCCCATGGAGATATGAATGTGGTCTTCAACTGGTCTTCAAGTGCAATCCCTATCTAAAAGTACCCCGAAAAGCCATCCATAATCGAGTATCTTTCATGCCCAGCCACCTGGTTTAGGATTTCATCTTGAAACGGCAAGGGATAGTGATTCCTCTTGGTCGCGCCATTCAATGGCTTGTAGTCGACACACACTCTCCATTCCCCATTCTTCTTAGGGGTTATGACCACTGGCGAGACCCACTCTGATTCCTTCACAGGATATATGATGCCTGCATCCAATAACTTATTGATCTCCTGCCAAAGGGCTTCTTTTTTAATTTCCCCTAGTCTTCTTAGCTTCTGTGCTTTAGGTTTATGCCCTTCCTTAAGAACAATCTTGTGCTCCACCCCTTTTGCACCTCGCAAATGCTTGTACTCCGTCGCAAACAGATTTGGATAGGACTCACACATTTGAACATAGCCTTCCTTTTCCCCCTTGGTTAAGTCTTCACTCAGCATGCTTGAAACCTCCTCTATGCTTAAACCATGAGCTTGAGACTGCATACCTTCTTCGTTAAGTGGAGAGTCGTCTATGGTGACCCCGAACAAATCCGCATCTATCTTTAGCATGTCATCCTCGCTCTCCTCTTCCTCTGTGCTAGTATAGCCTTCATCATATCCCGTCTCGGTCTCGTACTCATAGCTCGTCGTGTTGCCCTCATCTTTAACTGCCATAGGATGAGAACTGCTCTCCTTGGTCTTCAAATCAAGCACAATTTGTCTGCCTCTCTCTTTGTCGGGCAAAGTAAACACTTTGCTCTCCCAATCCTGCTTTGCACCTATTGCCAAAATCCATGGCCTACCCAAAATGATAGGGTAAGCATTATCTCCTGCCTTCATCACAAAAAAGTGTATCAGGCACTCTATGCCCATGACCTTGACCTTTACATCCTGAGCTACACTGAGACACTTGGCTTTAGTATGGCTAACCATACTCATGCGCACATTTGACCTGACTACTTCCTTGACTCCCGTCTCTTTCATGGCTGCTTCCATCATGACACAAACCTGTGCTCCACTGTCTATGTAGGCTTGTACCTGCATCCTCTTTTCTATAATCGCATCCACAAGCGGAAGAACGTCTGTGGGGATACCTACCCTCAAGGCCATGTTTTGCATTGCTTGCACATTGCCTTTAGCTCTTGGAAGCCTGGTGATAACACTTGTGGACCACTGCCTCCTTAACTTTGGATTTAAAGCTAACAACGGACCAAAAGTAATATTTGCCTTTTGACTTTGAACATCACCCACCAGATTGTACTCGGGATAGCCACATCCTAGCTGGAAATCCGCTTGCTTGATCTTGTGACACCTCCTTCTTTTGCTAGGCTCAGGCTGCTCGCTACCTTCGTACACCTTCTCTTTGCCCTTGTGAGCTCTAGTTGCCCGCTCTGTCTCTGTCTCCCTCTCAGCTCTAGCCCTCTTATTGGCCAAAACTTCGACATCATGCTTGTCCACCCCTATGATGTTTACTCATGGGACCTCACCTCCGCTTTGCGGAGCCGGCTGCATAGGATTCTCTAGCGCTTGCCCTCTTGGACAATTGTATTGTCCTTGACCTCGACCTCTACCAAAAACTTGGTACATACCTCCTCTTTCTCTCTGCGGTTGAGGATAATCGGGTGCATAATGCCCTTCTTCTCCACCATTATAACACCTACCAGGCAGTGGCCTTGCCCTGCCCCTTGCTCCTCTTGGCTGTCCTCTATCCATGATGCTGAGCCGCAACTCTTGCATTTGCTCGGACAAATCTTGCACCGTGCGCACCCAATTTTGAGGCACAATAGCTACACCTCGATTTCCATGATTATCTTCGTGTGCAGTCTCTCTCGGACTCTGCGGTTGAACATGGGCCATCGTCTCGTAGCCTGACACGCCCTGCTCTATCTTCTTCTTTATCTTTCTGCTCTTCGACTGTGCAATGGCTACCGCACCATTGTAATTCTCTAAGATCTTGAAATTAACTTTTTCTCTCACCTTGGGGTGCAGACACGCCATGAATTTGTCCAGCTTGAAGTAATCTCCATTAGCCAACTGCATGGCTGCCGCTAGCTCTGCCCAACACTCTTCAAAATGACCCAAAAACAAATTGAACTCTTTACTTACATCTTGCTTAAGCGCCTTCAGCTTTACATCCATCTTGATTGGGGAAGTATCCTTGCGAAAGTCGTGCAGAAACCTCACCCGTAGAGCCAGCCATGCTTGCTTTGGCTCACCTTCCAATGTGTCGTACCATGCTTTAGCTCTACCACGCATCACCAAAGGAAAAGTTTGCATTTTTCTATCCTCGTTCGGCATACGCAACGATAGCATATACAGCTCAAAATCTGACATCCACTCGTCAAGGCTCTCTTCTCCTGTGAAAATCGGTCCATAGCTTCTAGCTGCCATGACTTCCAACGCGAAAAAACTCTTCTTTTCAATTAACTGGGAGCAATCAATGTGCTCCTCAGTGGGGGCACCAGAAGATGGAGAGGGGGAATGGGGGAACACGCCCAACACAAACACAATGGCCTCTCTATAGCTCAGGGTATTCTCAGCACCCCTATCCTCTCAGAAAACACCTTCAAAGAAACATTTAACACTAGTAGACAACCGCCTACTCAATTGTCACTGCTCACACCCTCTACAAACCACTACCCAAGGTACACCTACTACTAATGCCTGTCTCCACCCTTACACACGCACACGTCCACTCAATCTCACTCTCTCACTCAAAACACCGTCGGTCCAGGGGGCACACACTTCCACATAGCTGGCACCGAGGAGAACCATGAAAGCAGTAGAAAGAGAAGGGGGGAAGGGGAAACAACAACAAGGGAGGCAATTGTGGCTTGATTGCACTTTAGAAAACATATACACAGGCTTGCAATGCCATCACCATGGCCATTTCCAAGCAAAAGTTACAAAGGGGCTAGCTTGCTAGAGAACTCCACTTTGCAGGCTTCAAACGGCACCTCAAAAGGCCAAAAAAAGCCCCAAATTTGATTCATTTTTGACTTTTATAGGGGGGGCCTTTAATTTGGAAATTTATAATTTAATTGATCCACTTGGCACCTTGAATTGGCAACTTTGGGAAGGGGGCACCGCTTTGCTCTATCTCTCTCTTCTTCACTCTTTGCACCGGGGGGGGGGGGGGGGGGGGGGGGGGGGGGGCATTAGCGATGTCGCTATTGCCTCTTGGCATTTTTCATTTTTTATTTTTCATCTTTCACTTTTTACCCTTTGTGGCCTCAACCTTGCACTGCTCCACATGCTTGACTTTGACTCCTATTTTTCCTCTATCCGACTCCTCTCTAGCTCTTTTTGCTCTTTGGTTCACTTTGTCCGCCTTGGCTTAGAGTTGTCCTTGCTCCTTTGGTCTTCCCCTTTGTCCGGCCACTTGGCCTTGCTTGGCTTTGCCCACTTGACTACCCTCGAACTCTCTTTCTCGTTCCCCCTATGATCCTTGCCCATTGCTGTGGGACCTTTCCCTTACATGAGGGGGGGAGGCAATAGCAATATTGCTATTGCCCCCTCTCTCTCCTTTTAAAATTTCGGGGCCCATTGGGCCGTGGGAACTGCCCCATGCCGGGCGAGCGTGCCATGTCACCACTGTCGCCATAAGACCTATGCCGCCCTGCCTCACCTCCAAAACCGCCACGGACCGCCTCAGGCCACCTGCGCAGTGCCGCGTTCGCCCACCTCAACGCTGCCAGCGCCCTCGCCATGGCCACGAGCTCCAAGAGCTCTCCACACCTTACTTGCATAGCCAATGAAGGTCACGGAATTGTATATATAGCGTCCTTCGCCAGCCCTTGGCAGCGCATACGGGTTTACTCGCCAGGCCACGTGGCAACATGTGAGTGATTCCCCCTTGCAATAGCCTCCAAGGCCCTCAAAATTTAAGAAAAAAATTTCCCTTAAAAAATCCACTTTCCTCCCCTCCTTGTCTTGTCTGCCAATTGGCACCTGGTGATCCAATCATCGAGTCGCAAAGTGGTGACGATTCCCCACTTTGTCGATCCCTGGCCGTGCAAATCTCACTACATCCCAACTCCCCGGAGTTCGCTATCCAAGGGGACCAAAAACTTGAAAAATCATCTGCAATTGTCCATTGCCTAAATGCTCCCAATTTTGTCTCGCAGTATCTGGCCGACCAAGCATCCGATTGACGTGTCATCGATTCGTGCTAGCTTCACATGGCACACACTATCACCGAGAACTTTGGCGAGGCTCAAAAAACGCCAGATGGCACATTTCCCCGTACAGTCAAATGAGCTCAGACCCGGCCCCCGAAAAATCTTCAACTGACCTTAACTTGCTATCCAAAGCTCTAATTTGCGATCCGAGAAGACCGGCATGCTCCACAACGCGTGTTTTACACATGTATCCACTCACACTTGCCTGGCCCATCTGTCCCCAGCTGTCCTGTCCGTCGGGGATCTGCTACACACTCTTTCTTTAAACTGCAATATCTTGAGCACCGGGGCTCCGTTTGAGGAGCCATCTGGACCGGCTTCTAGAGCACATTGAGCATTAAATTTTAGAACACTAATTGGAATTTTGAACACCTTGACGTTCCATCCCATCTGGACCATCCTGCAGCCTTTTTAGCCTTAAAAAAATCTTTAAGTATACATTCCCGCTATCCTTTGGCTGCCAAGGGCCTTGGCACCTACCTTAGCCTTCTGCACTGCACTCGACTGCACCCTTTGCCTGGCATAGACCACCACTTAGCTTCTTCCAACTTTAGCTGCACCACCATCTATACAAAGCTGACACCCCTCTAATCCAAGCATTTGAGAAGCACATCCTACGTAGAGTGCCCTCCAGAAAGTCCCATTCAACTCTGTCATAGGCCTTCTCAAAATCGAGAAGAAGAATCACTAGCTCCTCACCAGAAAGCCGCACTAGGGCAGAAGCCTCCCAAAAAGTAAAGATGCTGTCAAGGATACTACGCTCCTTGACAAAACCTATCTGAGTCCCATGTATAAGGTTCTCTAGAAGTGGCTGAATCCTCAAACTCAGAGCCTTGGCAAGAATTTTGTAGGCTGAGTTGAGGATGGTGATGGGGCACCACTATTGAATCTTATCCAAGGAGCCACCCTCCTTGGGAATGAGGTAGATCAGGCCCTCACTCATGCTGTCAGGCATCTCTTCTGTGTGCAAGATGTACTAAAAAGCACTACAAAGATCTGGACCAAGCAAGTCCCAATACTCTAAGAGAAAATTACGAGTCAAGCCATCCTCACCTGGACAACTACCACGGGGGAGTGCACTAAGAGCCGTGTGCAACTCCTCAAGCAGAAGTGGTAGCTCAAGCCCCTCATGCATCTCCTCAGTCATAGAAGACAAGGCATTTGTGCCCACACCTTCTCTTGCATGCATCCTGACACTATGATTGAGGATTTGCAGATAGTAACTCACGATAAAAGTCAATAGCAACTGTACGCATATCCTCTAGCTCAAAAGCCATTGACCCATCGGGCTCCTCAACTGACTGACCTTGGCATACGTATGCCGAGGTCCCACTACCTCAAAGAAAGCACCAGTCACTCAGTCACCCACATGTGTCCACTGAGATGCCTGTCGATGGTAATCAAACTCATGGCACCACTACTCTATGCTAACAAGCTCTTGACGAGCCTGTTGTAACTGCTCCTCCAACCAAGGACTATCTGAATATTGCTCCTGCATTATCTGCAAGGAAGCAACGCCCCGTTGGACATGCTACTCCTCCTCTCTCGCTGCAGCTAGCAAGCAAGCCACAGCCTCCTGGCAAAAGAAGTGACTAAGCGATAATGCTGCCACACATCTGAAACCCTCAATCATACAAAACCTCTCCCAAGCTGCCATCTCAACTCCATGCATAGGAGCATGGCTACCACAAATCCTGTCAGAGGGGTCCTTGAGCATGGTAAAGTCACCCCCTATGCACCACTGCTTTGCCTGCTGCAAAGACTCAACAATATGTGACCAAAACTCTGCTCACGCATTCGCCACATTGGGCGCATAGATGTTCATGAATCCCACAAGACAAACCTGAACCTGCATAGTGATCCACAGAGCCCTGCCTATTGGCACAATAATCCCTCTGCCCACAATGGCCTGCTGTGAAGAATCCACAATAGTCTTAGATACCCCACCCTGGATGCCTCTAGGTCCAAAAGCAGCTGACCAAAAATTATCATATCATCCACGCAAAAGCTGACCACAATGTATCAACATCAGCCTACTTACACGGAGGAGTGCCTGAGACAACCCCTTGTTTGGAACCCAATGGTTAGCACTCAGAGAGGCCACTTGGTTGGTAATCGGCCTCATGTTTCCTGGGGTCCCATGGTAGAGGATCCAACACGCTCTTTAGGTGATTGGTTACAGTTTTTAGGCTTGTCAGAGGAGCTTCAAGGCTTTCAGCATGCGAGGGGTGCATAGCATGTGGCGGGACATCTCAGAGGTAGTACCAGATGAGTGGCTCACACCTATCGAGTCGGTAGCGCCCAGATGGATGGGAGCCTTCACGCGGCTGGAGGTTCTCATCTCAGTTTAGGCTGGCTCAAAAATTGTTCCCTCCCTGTTTTTCTAGATACAGGGTGAGGGATGCTTACACAGAGTTGCAGTCGAGGCCCTGTAGGTGGTAGAGCGTTGTTTTCAGAGGATCCGAGTGGTGGGCATCTGCGGGAGTACTTGTGTCATCGATCCTGACCCAGCAGCTCTTGAGACTGGACAGTGGAGACTCTGGGCTTGGGAGAGCTTTCCAATGGCACGAGTGCAGTGGGATCCTGGAGAGTGGCTTTGGAGGGACCCTTTCTCCTCTGCAGACCACACACACGTCCCTTTCTTTCAGTACACTATTTGATTGGGACTTCACATACTGGCAACATAGAGAGAGGCTCGCCCTATTGCACACCTCATTGGTAGGAGGAGGGTCTCACAGCTGAGTTCTTGGCAGCTTTTTGGGAGAGGTTGTGGGACTCCAGATAGCCAAGGTGAGTCACTTTGTTCCAGTGGATGGCCGCACACAGAGCTACAGCAGTAGGGAGCTGGCTTGTACATAGTGGTCTCTCGACCGTATGTGTAGCTTGTGACCATCTTGTGGAGAGTCAATGTCACTATCTTTGGAACTGTGCTTTGGCACAACAGGTGTGGTTTCATGTTCTTTGGTTGATGCCTACTCTTTCCACGGCTCGACAATACACTTGGAAGGCAGCTGCTTGGTCCACTCTCACGGGCTCGGCACTTTAGTTTGAGCTATCTTCCACCATCAAGATGATAGTGATGCAGGGGGGGTGACCTACACTCCAGCCTGCCACAGAGATTACTCCACAGGAGTGGTGCAGTGAGAGAGAGGAGTGTTGGGATCTCATCAATGGCCTGACACTCTGGTTCATCAGGCGGGCCCGCTGCTTCTGCATCTTCGAGGCTTGCCCTGTACCACCAGCAGATACTATTTGGGATCTTTGGCTTGAGTTGGTCCATATTATCAAAGGATAGCTCAAGAGACTCTAGGGCAGCTCCGACTGCATGAGGGAGCACAGAGAGGCCTTCCTTTGACCCTGGCATCCTGGGCCTTTTTTCACCATGGTTTAGGGTGTACTCAGCCTGGGGGATTCACTCTATATACAAAACAGGACGCCACCTGCGAGCAGACAACTTTGATAAAACCCCTATATACGATTCATATTAGGGAATATGACCCATTTTTCTACGCTTATACGACAATCAATGTAGAAAACTATCATACCCCTATCTTACATATAAAATTTAGGTCTCACATGATCTAACTGAGTAAAACTAGTCAAAGAGCATGCAACATATTGATTGGACACATACTAAGGAACCACTTCTATTGATAACTAGATGTACCCTCAATGTGTCTTAATTTGACTTTCAAACTATGTGCCCCTTCAACTGCACTCTAGCTACTCATCCAATTTTGACCCATCTAAATTACTCAAAATACATGGTTATAAAGTTGTATTAGGTTCTCCATGTAAATTTGCATCTATACAAACTCTTTATAGCTTTCATCCCTCAACAAATGAACTATAATCAGAAAACAAGAAATTGATACAAAGCAGTGTTAGTTCTTGCATGTATCTTTGCAGCTAATGACTATAACAAGTTGGAGGGAAAACTCTTTTGGGAATCATTTTGAAACACAAAAAATCTCTCATTTTTCCCTTTTCTCACCCCCCCCCCCCGGCCCAATAAATATGATACCCCCTCCCTTATTTTTAAGCTTGGGAGATAAATTTTTGGGGGCCTACCCCTAACTTATACGCTTATATAACTTGTAAAAGAACCCCCCTCCCCTGCACTTACCTGGTGCGGTAAGTTTTCCATGGTGAATCCCCCGGGGTACTCAGATTGCATTACCATCTACCTGTGTGGCTTTCTCCCCTCCCATTTCTTGATTTAGCCTCATTATACATATGCTATTTTTTCATTGGGAGAGTCTCCCCATCATGATTGTTGTAGCCCTCTCTTGTAGAGGTGGGTGTAGCCCTATGGGCAGTTTCATTAACTAATAAAAGGATATTTTTCTCAAAAAACAAAAAGTTAACATTATGAAAAAGTAGTCCAATTGTGTGAGTTAAAAATTCTAACACTAGTGTGGACACTACTAAACACAAAACACTAGAAGTTTACATCACACAAATGTAGTCCATTAGACTACAAAAAGTGTACATTATGCACTAATTGCTCAAATGTGTGAGCTAATAGCTCTAACACAAGAGTGATCACTATTATCTAATCAATGATTGAAATATTAAATAATTAGTATGGTCACTGTTGAAGTGTGAAAAAATCTCTAACACAATGCAACACTCAAACCATTAATCATCACATCTCTACCTGTCATAGTTACAAAGAATACGTAGGGAGTATATCTTTACTCACCTATTGTGTAGAAAATGACACATGGACTTTATGTGATTTGTCTCTTGGCAAAAAGGCCATTGATACAAAGTGGGTTTACAAGTTGAAATACAAGCCGGATGGTGAGATTGATTGCTATAAGTCTTGACTTGAGCCAGGTATGCTCCTTCCTTCTCCTCTCTCTCATGTTCCCTTCCCCTATTTCTCTCTCTCTCCCTCTCTCTCTCTCTCTCTCTCTCTCTCTCTCTCTCTCAAACACACACACATTGTGTCTTTGAAAGAGAGAGAGAGAGAGAGAGAGAGAGAGAGAGAGAGAGAGAGAGAGAGAGGAGAAAACAAAGAGAAAGAGAAAGAGGGAGAAAGAGAGAGAGAATAAAAAACCAAAGAGAAAGAGAGGGGGAGAAGACGAAAGAAAGAGGTAAGGGGAGAAAACAAAGAGAGAGAGATTATGTTAAGATTTAAATTAGATTTAATATTAGGTTAGATTTAGATTTACGTTAGGTTAAGATTATGTTAGATTTAAAATTATGGCAAGATTTAAGATTAGCTAGCTATGTTAGATCTAAGTTAGATTACATTTAGGTTAGGATTTAAAATTGGATTAGATTTAGGTTTATGTTGAGTTTAAGATTAGATTAGATTTAGATTTAAAATTAAGACAAGATTTAAAATTAACTAGATTAAATTTAGATTTAAGTTACATTACGTTTAGATTTAGGTTAGATTTAAGATTAGATTAGATTTATGTTTATTTTGAATTTAAGATTAGATTAGATCTAGATTTATGTTCGATTTAAGATTATATTAGATTTAGGTTAGATTTTAGTGCATGTCAATGAAGGTGTGTATTGCCCAAAGAGCAAACACTAGTTACACAACAATATGTATATTCTCACACACTAACCATATTCAATTAGCCGCGAATCACCACATGTTCAATTAGGTTAAGTTAAGATTAGAGTTTGGATTGAATATATATATTAGAGTCTACCTTCGGGATTACAATAAAAAAATTAGAGTTAGGCGAACGGTGATCCCTCTCTTCCTCTCTATGGATGCGACCTTAAGTTTGAAAACTTTCAAAGGCATGATACTCAGATTGGAGGCCAACATGTAATCCATCGAACAAAGATCTGTTGTGAATTGCTACAGCTAGAGAAGAGACAAAGGGGTTTTCACCACTACATGCACTATTATGTAGACGTAGGTGTGTAGATTTTTCGTACCCACAAATATAGGAATTGACCAATAAAGATGAGCTTATAACCCGGTGGTTGTGATATCCGTGCACCTCTAGACCGAGGTGTGCGGAGATTGGACATTTCTAGAGAATGTGAGCTAGTTTACAGTGTGAACAGAGAGAGAGAGAGAGAGAGAGAGAGAGAGAGAGAGAGAGAGAGAGAGAGAGAGAGAGAGAGAGAGAGAGAGAGAGAGAGAGAGAGAGAGAGAGAGATAAAAGACGGAGGATGCCAATCGAAGATTAAATTTATGTCCAAGTTATAAGGTTTTTACCTTCATTATGAGTAGTTCGAGGATGTGGGGCCGTCCAACCAAAACGCCTATCTTTCAACAAGGATCTTAATCAATGCAAGCATGTTGTGCGATGTGAAGGAGTACGAGCGGAAGTGCGACGCAAGAGAGAGTGCGAGAAGAAGAGCACGACGATATGGTGAACTCTCTCTACTGTAATGTGTAGAGCATAGTGAGTTCTTATTAGGTTTTTACAAAAGAATATGTGTACATACCTGGCGGCCCGCCCACTTACCTGGGCGACCACATTGGGCTTTATACCCCAACAACCTCCCACTTAAAGTCCAATGTGGTACTTTAAGTGTGAAAGAAGCTACTATACAAGCTAATATACAAGAGATGTAGAGAAGTGATGTACTACCCTACACCTAATTGCTTGCGAAAATGCGCAAAGCTCTCTGAGGGAAGTCCTTTTGTAAGTAGATTAGCAGGATTTTCTGTGGTGTGAACTTTGACAAGCTGAAGTTGCTTATCCTCGAGCATTTCCCTGATGAAATGATACTTCACATCCACATGCTTTGTCTTTGAGTGATAAACTGGATTGCGAGCCAATTGTATAGCACTTTGACTATCACAATATAACACAGGCATCTCTTCTTTGATTCCCAAATCTGTTACTAGTCGATTAAGCCAAATTGATTCTTTGCATGCCTCTGATGCTGCAACATATTCACCCTCTGTAGTGGACTGAGTAACACAATCTTGCAATCTAGAACGCCATGATACTGCTCCACAGCCAATGTAAAGACATACCCTGACGTAGACCTTCGGTTGTCTAAGTCACCTGCATAATCTGAGTCTGTAAAACCCTTTACACTTAGCTCCTGACTCCCATAGAATATACGCATACTCTTTGTAGCTTTCAGGTATCTCAATATTCCTTTCACTGCCTCCCAATGTTTCTTGCCTGGGTTTGACATGTATCGACTTGCTACTCCCACTGCAAATGCAATGTCTGGGCGAGTAGAAATCATTGCATACATCAAACTACCCACTGCAGACGCATATGGAATCTTATCCATTTCAGCCTGTTCTTCCTCAGACACAGGACAATCTTGTTTGCTAAGTTTCACATATGGTGGCAATGGAAAACTCAGTGCCTTTCCCTTCTCCATATTGAAATGTTGCAAAACCTTGTCGATATACTCTGTTTGAGATAACCAAATCAACTTCTTTGATCTGTCTCTCTCAATGCGCATACCAAGTATATGACTTGCCTCACCCATGTCTTTCATGTCAAACGATTTTGCCATCTTTGACTTCAAAGCTGAAATTTCTTCCAAGTGCTTGCCAGCAATCAACATGTCATCCACATACAAAATAAGGATCAGCCAACTATCATCCTTAGCCTTCTTTGTATATAGACAATGATCGAACTCACTACGTTTGTAGCCTTGAGAAAGCATAAACTTGTGGAATTTATGGTACCATGCCCTCGGTGATTGTTTTAAGCCATAAAGACTCTTTAACAACTGGCATACCCAATCTTCCTTGCCTTTCTCAACAAACCCTTCTGGCTGCTGCATGTAAATTTCCACATCTAAATCACCATGCAAGAACGTTGTCTTGACATCCATTTGGTGCAACACCAAATCTAATATGGCAACCAATGCAAGAAAGCATCTCAATGTAGTCATCTTGACCACCGGAGAGAAGACTTCATCAAAGTCAATGCCTTGTTCTTGCTTAAAGACCTTGGCAACAAGCCTTGCTTTGTACTTTGGCTGACTATCATGAGCGGTGATCTTATACCTGTAAACCCATTTACAAGGTAGAGCCTTTTTGCCCCGTGGTAATTTAACTAGCTTCCATGTCTGGTTTTTATGCAGAGCTGTCATCTCTGACTGCATGGCCAATTGCCAATTCCCGGAGTCCTTCATTTGCACTGCTTCCTTGTAACATGAAGGCTCATTGCAATCAGTCAACATGACATAGTTCATAGATGGAACAAACCTATCAGGAGGTCGCGTGACACGTCCATATCTACTCACAATAGGTGGCTCAGGCTCAGCCACAACCTGTGGTTCATATCTATGCTGTCCTTGCTCCTCTTGAGCCCTGACATTTTGTCTTGCACGTGCAGGTCCATCTTCTTGGAAGACAACTCTTCTAATCTCCTCAACCCTCTCTGGTTTAGAATGATATTTGGATTCATTAAAGTGAACATCATTGCTGCGGACAACCTTTCTGGATTCGGGATCCCAAAGTCTGTACCCCATCTCACCAGAATTACCATAGCCTAGAAAGATGCACTTTCTACTCTTTGGCTCAAGTTTGTTCCTAAATTCCTTTGGAACGTGAGTATATGCCTCATAGCCAAAGACTCTGAGATGCTTGTATGAGGGCACCATGCCTGACCATACCATCTTTGGCACTGAATCCTTCTGCAAAACCTTGCTAGGAGATCTATTTACAAGATGAACAGCTGTTGATACAGCTTCAGCCCAAAACCCATTTGGCAGTTGTGCATTAGACAACATACTTCTGACCTTCTCTTGTATGGTCCTATTCATCCTCTCAGCAACACCATTTTGAGGAGGATTGTAAGGAGCAGTAAGTTCACGTTTTATACCTTTTGACTCACAAAAGTCCTGAAAGGCCTTTGAAACATACTCTCCACCATTGTCAGTGCGTAAGCATTTAAGCTTCTTGCCACTCTGATTCTCCACAAGTGTCACAAACGTTTTGAAAACACTAAACGCTTCACCCTTGTGCTTGAGAAAGTAAACCCATACTTTCCTCGAGTAATCATCGATAAATGTCATAAAGTAAGAAGCTCCCCCTAGAGATAGGTTAGGCATAGGTCCACACAAATCACTATGAACAAGTGCCAACTGTTTATCTCTTCTACTGCTTCTATGGTTATGTGGCTGCTGTGTTTGCTTACCATACAGACAATGTTCACAGAATTCAAAATCATTAAATGAAAAGCCAAGCAAATAAACAGAACGAGACAAGATTTCCATTCCCTTCTTGGACATATGTCCTAACCGGCTATGCCACAAAGAAACGTTCGGCTGCTCGGTTACATTGATTACATTTTTAGAGACATTTGATACATAAATCATGTAAAGTCCTCCAGACTTTACTCCATGTGCTACTGTTATAGAACCCTTGGATATCTTCCACATGTTCTGTCCAAAAGTGGTGACATAGCCAGCATCATCAAGTAAACCTGTGCTGATCAAGCTCTTTGTAATTGCGGGAACATGTCTCACATTCTTCAGCGTGAAAGAAGAGCCATTCTGAAACTTCAATTGAACATCTCCAAAACCTAAGATCTCACATGTCTGCCCATTGCCTAGCCGAACATGATCTTTAGTGGTCACATAAGAAGTAAACCACTCCTTGTTTGGAGACACATGAAGTGATGCCCCTGAGTCTATAATCCAGTCACTCAGTGCATTTCCATCAGATGCTGTAAGAAGAGCTGAGTCCATTGTATTCTTCAAGAAGTAGATGTCTCCTGACACTAGACTGTCATCCTCTGCAACAGTGTTTGTCACATTTATTTCTTGAATCTTCACTGAGGACTTGTTCTTCTCACCATGGTCTTCAGCTTTCTCTTTGCCTTTTTTTGCTTTCCATTCTCTGCAGTCTCTTTTCATGTGACCCTTCTTGCCACAATGGTAGCATTCTATGTCACTCTTGCCTTTAGCACTGCGGGACTTGCTACGAGACTGATTCCTCTTTCCACCTTTGTACTTTTCTTTGGTCCTTCCCCTGACAACTAAGGCTGTTCCTTTGCCTTTGTCCATTGTCTTTCTATTGGTTTCTTCAGTAAGCAGACTTCCTTCTACACCTGCTATGTTCAAACCATCTGGAGGTGCATAATTACTCAAAGCTGTGTGAAAAGTGTCCCAACTTTCCGGCAATGTGATCAACAGGAACATAGCTCTAACAGGTTCATCAAACTTGACACCTTGAGCTGACAACTGACTATAGATTGTGTTGAATTCATTCAAATGATTGGACATAGGTGTCCCTTCTTTCATCTTCAAGTCAACAAGCTGCTTAAGCCAGTATACCTGTGAAGCTGCACTCTGCTTCTCATAAAGATCACTCAGCTTTAACCATGCTTGATAAGCCGACATCTCGTCTGCTACATTGAAGTAAACGCTTTCTTCCAAAGTCAGCATAATGGTAGAAAGTGCCAATTCATTCATTTCGCTCCATTCATCTTCGTCCATATCTTCTGGTTTTATCCCCTTGAGCTTTATAGGTTTTATCTGCTTCTTTTGTACCAACACGTGCCAAATCTGCTTCTTCCACAATGGGAAATTGGTTCCAACCAGCTTCTTGATATTGTAAAGAGCAGTGTCCTGTGATCCAGCCATAGCTACGCTTCACAGTAGTTTACTTTCCTGGGAAAATTCGGCAGAGTTTCCCCTGTAAACTGACCTCTGAACCAATATCAACCTGTCAAATGAACCAAGAAAGCTTCAGATTCTGCATAAATTTCGGCAGAGTCTCCTTTGTAAAATGGCACTGGTGTACTAAAAAACAGACCAAAAGCAGCTCAAAAACAGTGTCTCTCTGACACTGTAAGCTGTGGGTAAACCTGTCCTGCACCTGTACTGTCTCTCACTGTCCTGTCAGCATAAACTACGACAATGCCTCAACGGCAGTAAAGCAAAGATGCAATCCCAACTGTCTAACTCACAGTCAATACATCCTAGCTGCATATCTAAGGGTGCTCGAGGGATCGCTCCAAGACCTGTATCACCGAAAGGATCTCAACATTCGAGAATCCCCCAGCTCAATAAAACCTCGCTCAACCCTCAACAAAGGCTGCAGTAAATCTGACAGTACATAGACTTCCCACAAAGTCATACATCCACAAATTTCCCACTGTATGCTGTAACCGCTGTGGCGGTTGTTTGTGGCGTGACTCACAGCCAGCAAACCCTCAACAAACATACATCATCTCTGACAATACATCCCATGTGGAAGTACCTGCAATGTCAGGATGAAATCTGGAATATCAAGCAGCAAACACAAGCTACCTGATGAACTAGTGGATGTCGCCTACAGTCTGTGCGTAGATGCGCCTGTGTCGTATGTGACACGCCTCCAAGAACTGTGAGCCGTCCTTCGATGTGTAGACAACCACAAATCAACACTCTGGGAGTGTCAATATCCTCAGCACCTGCAGTCGTAGGCCGAAAACCCCAAATTTGCAAAGTCGGATCTGCATCCGCTGAGACCACGTAATCGAAAATGGCCTGTGCAGAACTTTGTCGAAGCCGAACGGTGGCCGAGATGACCTCAGAATGAAATTCTGAGCACACCGAGCCCTTTGGGCGTTCCCACGAGATTTGGGGCCGTGTCTTCACTTTTCGAATTTCACTCCAATGTGAGCTGGTGACTCTAGCCTCTTGCAGTGCTGCCCCGAGCCTCGATCTGAGCTCTGATACCAGTTGAAGGAGTACGAGCGGAAGTGCGATGCAAGAGAGAGTGCGAGAAGAAGAGCACGACGATATGGTGAACTCGCTCTACTGTAATGTGTAGAGCATAGTGAGTTCTTATTAGGTTTTAACAAGAGAATATGTGTACATACCTGGCGGCCCGTCCACTTACCTGGGCGACCA
Organism: Adiantum capillus-veneris; assembly: GCF_014529385.1. Lineage (NCBI taxonomy): Eukaryota > Viridiplantae > Streptophyta > Polypodiopsida > Polypodiales > Pteridaceae > Adiantum > Adiantum capillus-veneris. Next base: position 65,790,154 of record NC_140947.1, on the reverse strand, counting down.
CATTGGGCTTTATACCCCAACACGATGGACAAGACGTATTTCTTTGCAGCACGTTCGTGAAGTTGGTGAGTTTGATCCATTTGTTATAGATCGAGTTGTTGCCAATTACAACTCGTCGAACTCTGACGTTGGCCAACAGGCAGCAATCTTGCAACCCAATAGATGTGTTCGCAGGCGCTTTGGTCAAGCAGCCTACGTGAGGCCACAAGATGTAGCCTCTGATAGCTCGGAGGATGGTCATGCAGACCAAATCCCCAACAAGGCAATGTTTGAGCCTGAGATCAATGAAATGATTAAGCCGATCATGGATTTAGAAAGGCTTATCTATGATGATAGGAAAAGTGAAGCCGATACACCAGGAGCACGTGTGTCTAGAATGAAGGCGCTCCTGGTTCTTCTCAACATGCAGGCAAAGTTTGGATGGAGTGACACTAGCGTCATAGCGCTTTTCAGGTAATCTATTACAACGTTTTTACTTTAATAAAAAATTCTAGATGTAATGATATGATAGATTACTTACACAAGTGAACCGCATTTTTTTGGTTGTGTAGATTGCTCAAAGAGCACATACTGTCAGTTGGTACTGTGATGCCAGATTCCAGAGAGGAAGCAAGAAAGATCTTGTGAAACTTGGGGATGGATTACAAATCGATTCACGCTTGTCCTAATAACTGCATTCTTTTCACCCAACAACAAGGATATTGAACCAAATCAATGCACACAAGATTGAGAGACTACCTTTACCAGCGTAAAGGAGGCTTTGTAGAAGACTCAAACACAACATACACAATAGGTAGACAAGCATCATCACGACTTGTAGTTGAAGGAGAATAATTTGGTGCTACTTAAGTTTGAGGAAGCGTGCCTACAAAAGAGGAAGGGTGAGGAGAGGTTTTTCCCAACGCTTAGTATGCAATACTATGGGCCCTTTGAAATGTAGGAAAGTTAAACAATTTATCCTTTTGACTAAAGTTGCAAGCTGCTTGGAGCATTCATAATGTTTTTGATTGAGTCTCTTGAGACTTTTCAAAGGTCAAGTGCCAGAGGACAGGGAGCCCAAGGAGCAACTAGAACTAGAAGAGATGGAAGAGATTCTCATTCTAGAACAAGTCCCAATGAACAAGGAATGGAAAGTGAAGGTAAGTTGGTCCGCTGACATTTGGTAAAGTTAAGGAACTATGTGGCTCTTGTTGATGCAAAATGGATGGAGGAGGACTTTGTAGAACTAGACCGTGAGGCTTTTGGTTTATCATCACTGACTATTCTCAAAGTGAATGTCAAATCAATCGCTTTAATTAGTGCACTACATGATACATTAGAGAGGAGCACTCCACTCTTTTGTCACATATTGATTGGAATAGAATAAATTTGCTAATGTCTTCATGATATTTTGGGGATATTGGCACATTGACATTGGTCTGCTGAATGAATTTATTGAAAGATGTACATTCTAGTGCATGGGTACATAGAGTCAATGTCTATTGAGCTATTCTTTGTCCTTTGTGTATTTTGCAAGCATTATCGAGGGAGATTACTCTTCTTTCAAGAGGGGGGGATATGTCACATGTGATGACATGGCACCCTATAGTGGACTAAGGCTACTAGAAGTGGACCAAGCATTAAAATTAAAACAAAGTAGCCACATTGCATTGACCAAAGTTTGGCACTGATTTTTGTGAATAGCACCAAAAATCACGGAGTGTCACATGGAAATTTGTACGCAAAAGAGACATTCTAGGGGGGGTGACCTTTTTACAAGAGGTAGCTTTTGGTGATTGTAGCTTTTGGGGGTGCTTGTTTTTGGGCCCTCTTGTAAACATTTATAAGGAATATGAGGGTTCCTCTCTAGCAAGATTAGCTTGAGAGCACTGCAAGAGATAACCCTCGATAAAGTACTTTGTGATGGTCAAAGCACCAATCAAGAAAGAAATATTGCAAGGGGTACCAGTGCATCTGAAGTAGAACTCCACCACTTTGTGCTTACTCTCCTCTCTCTCTCTCTCCTCTCTGTGTGTGTGTGTGTGTGTGTGTGTGTGTGTGTGTGTGTGTTCATGTGTTGCTATTGATTCCTTGCTTGGATGTCCCCTACAAATTTTTTATATTAGAGACCAACCTTGGGAAAGTATAACAATGGACTTTATTTTTTATCTTCCGAAAACTTAAAGTGGGCATGATGGTATTTGAACCATAATCGGTAGATTTAACGATCAAGCTCGTCTTCATATACGAGTAAAGAAGACAATGAAGGCGACCACATGGCTAAACTATTTGGCTAGAAAATTTTTCAATTACATGTCATGACTACTTCTATAGTATCAAAGAGATACCATAGATGGGCAATTGAAGATAGCTAACTTAGTGGGTTTGAGCTTGTTGAAGTCTTAAATATTTGACAACAACATTCAGCGGGATAAGTATTTGCCTCTATTGGAGTTTTCTTACAACAACACTGTTCAAACATCTATGTGGAAGGTGCCATTTGAGATTGTCAAGGGTGGCAGAAAGGTTCCACCTATTCTTTGCACCAAGGACAAAATTTTGGAACTAGATCCACAAGATGTGGAGACTAATTCTTCCAAGGTAAAAGAGGTTTCACAAAAGTCTCAAGAACGGCATAAAAAAGCAACAAACAAGAATCGTCACGACTGGAAATTGAAGGAGAATGATTGGGTGGCACAAAATCTAGAGACTAATTTTGCCAAGGTAAAAGTGGTTTTGCAGAAGTCTCAAGCACATCATAGAAAGGCAACAAACAACTAGCATCACAACTTGCAAGTGAAGGAGAATGATTGGGTGCCACTTTCATTTGAGAAACCATGCCTACAAAAGAGTCTTGTACTTTTGTGATGATCATCAATCAAGAAATAAATACCAACAGGGGCACAAGACTCTGGGGACAATGCATCTAGAAGCAGATGTCCGCCACTTTCACTACAAGAGGTTGTGTGCAGTTGTGACGTTTTTAGTGATAGAAATACATTGGGTTTTTATACTCCTCGGCGTCGCTAAGACCATCGCAAATAGCATCTCTACAGGAACGTCGCTATACTTGTTGCTATATAGAGATGCTTACATGCTATACTTGTTGCTATATAGCGACGCTCATAGCGATGTTATAGAGCCTTATATAGCGACGTTTGAGAATAAAATTTTTTGGTGGCAGGGAATTCACCCACCAACCATATTGATTGTTTCGATGAGAGAGTAAACCTAAATGAATCCAAGATAAGCCCAGATTCACCTTTGAAAGAAAGTGCAAGGTATACACCCAAAGTAGTCACCCACAAGACAATATAACCATTAACTCCATCATCCATAGTATTGTTCGCAGAATAAAGACACAAAACAGACAAAAGTAAATTGATGAAAGTAAATCAATGACAATTGTACACATCATAGGCAAAATCACTTGATTGTTAAGCTTTGCAAATGTAATAGTTACAACACGGCTGTCATTATTGAGGAAATATACATGGTTTTGCAATAGTTACAAAAAGACATATACACGTCATCTCATTATACATACGCTATGACAAAAAGAAACTAATACTATCTAGCTACGGCTAAACTGACATCATTTAATCAGACGTCTCATCACGTCCAAGCAGCATATTTGTCGGATTCTGCAAAAAAAAACAATAAGACAACTTTTTGTAAGTATAAACATATAATTTACAAAACAATACAACAAATAGAAAAGAGTAAACCCTAATACTAACCATGTCGTTGTGAGAACTCAGAATGTCCATCAGGGCGTTTAAGCCCTTTTTGCCTACGTACTCCCGCTTGTAGGGTGTGGGGTCACGTCCTGTCATCGACCACTGTTCAAAACACACAAATAATCCATTATGTTAGAATTTAAAAGTACAAATAGATGTAACTACCAAACATAAAGATAAATGCAAAAAAAATTACAAAATCGGCCTCAAATGATGCCCACCCTTCGCTCCCCAAGTGGTGCGAGCTCCCTGCCTCTACTCGTGTTGTGGCTACCTCCTTTTGTTGCTTCCACTTGTCAGGATTATCGTGCGCTGCTCGCTTTGCATTCTTCCAATCTTCTTTGGCTAGCCAATCCGGTATGTTCCACCCATGCTTTATTTCTTTTTTCACTTCAGAACCCTTGTGCTTGCAGTATTTGCGCATTCGAACCTTCATCAGGTCTTCATTGAAGCGATCATCTCGTGTTGACACGGGAAACTTGTCATGCAGCATGCTAATGACTCTGTCTTTTAATTCACTTGGTACTTCACTCCAGGTGTTTAGTATTTAGTATCTAAACCCCTAAGAGCAAATACTGTGCATGGGGAAGATCACCTTCTTGCCTTCATCATCCAAGATGATGCCGTCGCTGAAGTCGACGAAGTCGGCAAGCCCTCTCACCTGTGACACATGAATCTGGGTGTCCCGACAGGGGTCTCTAGCGGCGTGTCGATGGGGGTACGGACATCAGGTGTCTCCGCTGGAGTCTAGGCCCCGAAGCAAGGAGTGTCGACTGGGGTGACTCCCAGAGGAGTAGGTAGTGGTGTGTAGCTTGGAACGATTGATAGTTGCACAAAACCTGGCGTAGATGGCGATGCCGTAGATGGTGTGGAGGCGGGCACAGAAGGGGAAGGTAAAGAGCCTCTTCAAACAGGAGGTGGTGTCAAGGCATCGGCAGTGGCATCCCCAAAACAACCGCCGCCGCTGCCACTAGAGCGTCGGTGCCTAAATGAGTGTGAAGATCGTCTCATCGACACCGAAGCTTCGGAGCGTGCTGAATGCTCTGAAACAGAGGGAGATGCTAAAGAAGTAGAACAACGTGATGGTGCTCCAGAGCGATGATGATCACCACCTCAGCGGCTTTTGATTGAGCATCTTCTCCAATATCCTCCATTGATGCCGCTGTGATTGGCACATGGTAGCCCTCATACGTCCGTGCACTACGAGGGGCTACCTCTATGACATACCACCAATTTGATGCAGACTTTGTAGGATGAAATATCACCTGCCAGAGCCACATAACTTACATAAGAGCTTCCAAGCACATAACTTCTAAAATTGGATAGCTTCCAAGCACATAACTTACTTGTTCACAATGCTTGGGTAGTACAAAAGTGTCTCTTAGGTCGGTCCATTTTTTAGTTGAATCCACCTCAAGGAAACCAAACTCTCCTCTGCGCACAGTGGTGTTGTGACCCTCCATGTTTATCTTGAACCATTGCACGTCGAACAAGTCGACAAAAAAATCCTCTATAATCAAACCTCAAAATCTCTTGAAGCGTGTCGAAGTAAGTGAGTTCCGCCACCAAGTATCTGCATCAGAGGACCGTCGTCGACTAGACTGTTCAAATTTTGCCATGATTCCACAACCTTGAATAAAACAATTTTTGTTGATTCGTTCCATGCTTGTGCGACATCCTCGGTGGCTCTCTTCCCAAAAAGCCGTCGCGTAACACATGATTCTCTGGAAGATACGGTTGACGACCTTCATAGATTTTCTTCTTCGATGAGGGTGCTCGACGTGCATTCAGTCTAGGTCCACATGTGACAGATGCTTTGTATCCGCTTGTTTGAAGCCCTGCATGTATACACATGACAATAGATAAGCTTGAGAAAAACCAAGATTTACAGTGTTTGAGTTTGAGTGTAAATCACCTGAGCATTTTGTTAGTTCGGGATAGTCATGCATGGTCCACATTAGAATGCCTATGATCAAAGCATTCTGTCGACGTGTGTGTCGGCTCATATCCACCACTTCTATGTCAATCCACAGTTGTTGTAGCTCTTCCAATAGTGGACGAAGATACACATCTATATTCTTCACTGTATACCGCCCCGGCACATTCAAGCTTAGCCACAGGTGCAACTTATTGGTAGTCAACCACGGGGGAATATTGTAGTTGAAGATGACAACGGGTCATACACTGTAAGATGTTGATCTTTGACCAAATGGATCTACATTATCCATAGCTAGGCCTAGGTGCAAATTTTGAGCTTCCGTGGCAAAATCCAGCCATGTTTCGTCTATATGTTTCCAGGCTGCGCAATCTGCAGGAATCCGTAGCACACCATCCAAAGATTTATTCTCCTCATGCCATGATGCTAGGGCGGCCATGGACTTACATTCAAAGAAATGCTTGATGCGAGGAAGCAGAGGAAAATGTCACAAAACCTTTTGTGGAATTTTTGTTCCGTGGAGATCTACTCGATATCTCTTGGAATCACATTTTGGACACTTCTCCATGTCTATGTATTCCCCAATGGTACCTTCCACATAGATGTTTGAATATTATTGTTGATTTGTAAGAAAACTTCAATAGAGGAAAATACTTCTCCCACTGAGTCTTGTTGCCTAATATTTAAGACTTCAACCAATCTAAAACCACTGAGTTGGCTATCTCCGATTGTCCATTTGTGGTCTTTGCATAATACTATAGAAGTAGGCATGCCATGCAGTCTAAAAATTTGTAAGACAAATAGTTTAGCCAAGTGGTCAACTTTCATTGTCTTCTTTATTGGTACCAAGATGAGCTTTCTTGCTGAATTTTTCAATTATGGTCCAAATACCATAATGCTCACGCGGAGTTTTTGGAACATAAAAACTAAAGTCCACTACTATACTTTTCCAAGGTAAATCTCTAATAGATAAAGGCTATTGGTGTAGCAAGCTCGGACATCTAAGCAAGAAATCAATAGCAACACACAAACACACACACACACACACACACACACACACACACACACACACACACACACACACACACACACACACACACACACACACACACACACACACACACACACACACACACACACACACACACACACACACACACACACGGGAAGAAGAAGAAGAAGAAGAAGAAGAAGAAGAGAGTCGGTAGGAAGTGGTGGAGTTCTGCTTCTAGATGCACTGACGCCCCTTTTAGTATTTCTTTCTTGATTGATTCTTTCACCTTCTCAAAGGACAGTAGATGAGGGCTCTCTCTCGCAGTTCTCCCAAGCTAATCTTCCTAGAGAGGAGCCCTCATATTGCTTATAAAGGCTTATAAGTGGGCCCAAAAATAGGCACCCTCAAAAGTTACAATCACCAAAAGCTACCTCTTGCAAAAAGGTCACCCCCCTAGAGGCTGTTGTTTTTGTGTATGAACTTCCACTTGGCAGCCTGTGATTTTTTATGCGATTCTCAAAAATCAGCACCAAACTTTGGTCGATGCAATGTGGTTACTTTGTTTTATTTTTAATACTTGGTATTCTTCTAGTAGCCCTAGGCCACTATAGGGTGCCATGTCATCACATGCGACATATCTCCCCCTCTTGAAAGAAGAGTAATCGCCCTTGATTATGCTTGCAAAATAGTCAAAGGACAAAATAGTCGATAGACACCGGCTCTATGTACCCATGCACTAGACTTCACACATCTAGTACTTGCACAAAGACGTTATTGAAAATGCACATCACATTCACATCATATTCAGATGATATCCCCGTCAAGATCTTAGATGAAAATCATGATCATCCTAGCTTATTTAGCAATCACATCCATACTATGATGATCTTTTCATGGATGTCTTGATGTAATAAGCCTTGTTAATATTACATTCACATCACCCATTAGGTGAAACACATAAAATACTGTAGTCACTTCATCTTTTTGACTTGTACTCAGACAATACACATATGAGAGATCATATATAGAAAGTTCATTTTAGGAATTTCCATTTCAATGTACATCTTTTCATAAAGTCGTCTAGCAAAACACCATCAACGTGTCAATACATGACTAAATCTCATTGAAAATCTATGACAAAGGAGTGGAGTGGATCCTCTCTCATGCAACATGCACTACACCAAATTTAACCTGCTAATTTGATGTGCACTTTCAGAATAGTAAGTGCTAAACCAAAAGCCTCAGGGTCTAATTGCAAATTACTCCTCCTTCATCCATTTTGCATCAAGAGACGAATAGTTCTTGACCTTTACCAAATATCAATGGACTAGCTTACCCTTTAGTTTCCTTTCCTTGTACGTTGGGACATGTTTTGGAATGAGAACCTCTTCCATCTCTTCCACTTCTGGTTGCTCTTTTGGCTTCCTGTCCTCTGGCACCTCACTTTGAAAGGTCTCAAGAGACTCACATGAAAAACATTGTGAATGTTCCAAGTATCTCACAACTTCATCGAAAGGATACACCGTTTATCTTTCCTTGTATCTAGAAGGGCCCATAGTATCACATACTAAGCTTTGAGGAAAGCCTCTCTTTACCCTTCCTCTTTTGTAGGCATGATTCCTGAAACTGAAGTAGCACCCAATTATTCTCATTCAACTACCGGTCCTAATGATGCTTGTCTACCACTTTCTTATGTTGTGCTTGAGACGTCCACAAAGCCTCCTTTACCTTCACAAAAGTAGTGTCTAGATCATGTGCGTACTGATCAACTTCAAAACTTTGTTGTTTGTGCTCAAAATTGGTGGAACATTTCTAGCACCCTCAACTATATCAAATGGCGCCTTCCCCATAGATGTGTCTCGTGTTGTTCCAAGAAAACTCTAACAAATACAAATACTTTTCCCAATAATTTTTGTTATCATAGCTATAAGACTTAAGCAAGTCCAAACCCATTGAGTTGGCTATCTCTGATTGTCCATTTGTCTATGGATGAATAATGATGAGAATTTAAGTTGAACACCTATATTCTCCCACCCTCCCCTCCGAATCAAACTGGTGAATTTTGGGTCTCTATCTAACACTAGAGCAGGTATGCCATGAAGTCTAAAAACTTTTGTGAGAGAAACAATATCACCAAATCATCAGCCTTCACTATCTTCATTACCAGTATGAAGTGTTCCTACTTATTGAATTTGTCGATTACAATCTAAATAGCATGCCTACTCTAAGTCTTCAGAAGACCATTGTTATACTCTCCTAAGATTGTGTTGGAATTAGGGTTGCAGAGAAACACACACACCTTGGAGAAGACGAAGGAAGCTCAAGGCACACAATAGAGAGTGTTACTTAGTGTGCAATGGAAAGATAGATAGCCCTAGAGTGATGGGCGTATATACAATGCACGGGGGAAAAAACCTCCTAAAGAGGGAAAAAATGCCCCGGCGGTCCTAGTGTGTTCACACACATCACTACCACATGTATATGGTAACAAATCCCCCCTGGAGTGATGCGGTGAACGAGAGCTGGCACATGAGTAAAGGGAAGTGCCATGCCCTGAGGACAGGATCAGTCCACAAAGGGGAGTAAGCCCAAAGCTTTGAGGAAAGCTTCAAGCTTCTCACGAGACAATGCCTTTGTGAAAAGATCTGCAAGGTTGTCCTGTGTTGGCACATAAGCCAAGCTGATCTCTCCTGCTGAGAGCCTCTCCCTGACATAGTGGTAATGCACCTCAATGTGCTTTGTGCGAGCATGAAAAACTGGGTTCCTCGCAACTGCCAATGCGCTCTGACTATCAATGTAGATAGTGTTGGTAGTGTTCTGTCCAACACCCAAATCAGCCATAAGGCGTCTGAGCCATACACACTCAATCGTAGCTGTGAAGACTGCCCTATACTCAGCCTCACAACTCGAAGTGGCCACAGTAGGTTGCTTCTTGCTCAACCATGATATACATGAACTGCCAAGCATGAAACAAAAACCACTTGTGGACACTCGCGTGTCAAAACAACCAGCCCAATCTGAGTCTGAAAAAGCATGTAAGTCTGGCTGCAATGATCCCCCCTTGGGATAAAACAAGCCAAGATGTAAAGTGCCACTAAGGTAGCGGAAAATCTTCTTGACAGCCTACCAATGCTTAGACCCTGGGCTATGCATAAATCTGCTAACCTGTGAGACTGCAAACTGAATATCCGGCCTCGTGTTGCATACATAAATGAGGCAGCCAACAACAGTTTGGTAAAGAGTGACATCAACAGGATCGCCACCATCATGTAGACTCAACTTCAAACCTGTTTCCATGGGAGTGGCAATAGGTTTGCAATCCTCAAGTCCAAACTTACATAGCAATGTCTCTATGTAACTTTTCTGACACAAGGCAATACCACCATCACACTGCTTAAACTGTATACCCAAATAATGATGCAACAGCCCCAAATCTTTCATCTTGAAAGTAGCATTCACATCAGCCTTAAATTCAGCAATATGTCTCTCATTTGGTCCAGTGATCAGTAAATCATCAACATAAAGAACCACGATGAGAAATACATCACCCTCACGCTTTACATACAATGTGCTTTCTGTTGGAATGTTACGAAAACCTTGTTTGACCAAATGAGTGTCAGCTTTCTCATACCAAGCACGAGGAGATTGCTTCAACCCATACAAAGCCTTGTTACATTTGCACACTTTGTCCTCTTGTCCTTTTATGACAAAACCGCGAGGCTGCGTTACATAAACTTCCTCAAATATGTCACCATTCAAGAAAGCAGTAACAATGTCTAATTGATGTACATCCCAACCAAAATGAGCTGCCAATGCACATAGAAAACACACAGTAGTCATACGACAAGTGGGAGCAAAAGTCTCTTCATAATCTATGCCTTTTTGCTGTGCATAACCCTTTGCAACAAGTCGAGCCTTATGGTGATCGATCTCACCATCCGGTTTGCGTTTCAACTTGTAAACCCACTTCGTACCAATGGCCTTTTTGCCAGGAGCCAAATCACATAAAGTCCATGTGTCATTTTCTATAAGTGCATCATATTCTGATTGCATGGCAGCCATCCAATTTTCTGAATTCTGTGCTTCATCAAAAGTCAGAGGCTCCTCAACATCATGTAAACTAGACACAGCCAAAGCATAACAATCTGATGCATAAGATGCATGGCGAGAGCCTGAACGAGTACGACTAGACAAAGGTGCATCCAATTTACTGTCACGCAAAGTGTGCACCAGCCATTTTGGCATACCTCTAGCCTGCTCATTTTCAGCCCTTTCCTCATCAAGTACATCATGTACATCTGCATCAGTAATAGGCTGATCTAAAACATTTTCAGAAACCCCCATAGGTTGTACATTTGCCTCATTGGAACTTACATTCGTATTTCCACCTGTGAGCTTACATTACTGTCTCTAGTACATGACAGCAAGGGCTGAACAGAATCTTCCACAAACACTACATCCCGAGAAGCCAGAATACGTTTTGTTTGCGGATGATACAACCTGTAACCTTTGCTTTCAGCACTATAACCAACAAAAATACATTTGACAGCCTTATCATCTAATTTTCTGCGCTGCACTTGTGGCACCAAAGCATATGCCAAACAGCCAAAAACACACATGTGCTCAATAGAAGGCTTTCTATCATGCCATGCTTCATATGGAGTAATAGACTGCAAAGCTTTCGTAGGACACCTGTTTAGTACATAAGTGGCACACATGAAGGCCTCAAGCCAAAAAGAATGCGGTAAAGCTTGACTTTTGACCATACATCGTGCCATTTCCGTCAGTGACCTGTTTTTCCTCTCAGCAACACCATTTTGTTGAGGTGTATAAGGCAATGTACATTGGTGTTTTATCCCACGACTAGCTAGAAATGCATTAAATTCATGAGATATATACTCCCCCCCTCGATCGGAACGGAGGGTGCCCATAGTACATTTTGAGACATTTTCAGCCATAGCCAAAAATTGTTTGAAGCACATAAAAACTTCAGACTTCGCTTTAAGCGGAAATACCCATGCATGCCTGGAGTAATCATCAATGAAAGTCACGAAGTATAGGTAATTGCCCAAGGACGGAGTTTGCATGGGCCCACAAACATCACTATGCACAAGCTGCAACCTGCATGTGGCCCGAACTGAACCATCCTTTGGAAATTTAGAACGCTGCATCTTACCCAAAATACAGCCGTCACAAACATGTTTGACAGGTGCTTCAAGAGGTGGCAAAGATGCAACCATATCAGATTTCTGCAAACGCAGCAAACTGGCAAAATTCAGATGACCAAAACGTGCATGCCAAAGTTTTGCATCTGAAATAGCCCTTGAATATGCAACAACATTTGCAAAGTTTTGTCCACACTTGTCATACAAAGTGAGCTTATACAGCCCACGGCACAAAAGCCCAGATGCAACAATTTCATCACCAAAACTGAGATCATGAACTGTACATCTGTCATCCACAAATTTGACTACAAGTCCAAGTCTAGCAAGTGCGGATACAGACAAGAGATTCTTCTTGATCCTAGGTACATAAAGTGCATCAACAAGTGTGAAGGAACTGCCATTAGCAGCAGTGAGCACAATCTTTCCAACTCCCTGAACTGGATAAGAGGCATTGTTGGCACAAGTGACTAAATTCCCATGAAGGACAGACTCGAGAGAGGTAAACAATTCACGATGTGAGGTAATGTGCTTTGTAGCACCACTGTCGAAATACCACACATGTGAATCTGCAGCAACTGACAAGCATGCATCATGGACAGCAGGATTGTAAGTGCACTCTGCGCTAAAAGCCCATTCTACATCAACATCAGCAACACAGTCTCCTTTCACAGAAGACTCAACAATGGCTGCATTTGTAGTGGAACCAGCCTTTGCATTGGAACCACCCTCTTTCTTCTTAGCCTCTTTGGCCTTCAACTTAGGACACGACTTGATCAAGTGATCATTGGCTTTACAATAATGGCAACGCATCTTCTTTTTGCCCTTATCACCAGAATTGCCAGACGAAGTACTGCCAGCAGAAGCATTAGGAACATAATTTTTGCCACTCGCAGCAGAACCATAAGAAGTGGTTGCATTGCTGTTACCACCCTTTCTTTGAGAAGCAATAAAAGCATGTTCAACTGCACGTTGTCTAGTCCTGTTTTGTCTGGACAGTGACTCTTGCAACAGCAATGTGCATGATGCATCAAACTTGACAACTTCTGGATTTCCTTGGGTCATCAGTCTCCAAGTACTGGCAAAAGTCTGGTAGGAATCTGGTAAGGCATCAAGAACAGTCTGCACAAGGGAACTGTCTGAAATGACTTCACCTGCAGAAATAAGCTGCTCATTGATATCCTTGACACTAGCAAGGAAATTGTCCAAGGAAATTGCAGATTTTGCTGAACGGATGTGAGGAACAATGGTGCGCTTCACAGACAACGCAATCAATGCATGAGCCTACGTATCCTTAACATCCCAACGAGCTTGTTTTGCCGTAGGCAAAACAACTCTAACAACAGCAAGACCTGCAACATCCTCAACATCGCCTACATCCTCAGAACCAGGACGTACATCAATGCCCTGCACAATGTTCCAGACACCTTTTGACACAAGAACATGTTGCATCATATAAGCCCACATAGGGTAGTTGTCCCCATCTAACCTGTCCTCAGCAGCAAACATCTTGAACACATCTGTGTTGTTGTTGTCAGCCATGGTAAATGCTGCACCTGATGTGAAAACTGCCCGAAAATAGGAGAAACGGAGCGAGAACAACCTGTGCTATATAGCACAAACCGTAGAAGACTATAAGGCACCTGTTATGCTGAAAACGGCTCTGACAGAAATTCTGCACAAAATGACGAAATAGCCTATGCAGTACTGCCTGTAGTGGAAACGGAGGCCGAAATGAGCCCAAATCAAAATTCTAAACAGACCAAGCTCTTCGAGGCATCCCAAAATTTTTGCCGACCTGCGAACGCTCGCCAAAGCTCACTGAAATCGGAGAAAGTGAGCAGGCATGTGCTGGAGCAGCTGGAGACTAAGCCCAGGAGGACGTGACCTGCTCTGATACCAATTGTTGGAATTAGGGTTGCAGAGAAACACACACAGCTTGGAGAAGATGAAGGAAGCTCAAGGCACACAATAGAGAAGGTTACTTAGTGTGCAATGGAAAGATAGATAGCCCTAGAGTGATGGGCGTATATACAATGCACCGGGGGAAAAACCTCCTAAAGAGGGAAAAAATGCCCCAGCGGTCCTAGTGTGTTCACACACATCACTACCACATGTATATGGTAACAGGTTGTTCAAGAATATGTAAATGCTTTATGAGTCTTGCAGATTTGTGCCTTTCAAACTTTTGACACACCAAATGAGTGCACACAAACTCGTCCACATCCTTCTTGACCTGAGGCCAATATAAATACTTTTCCATCCCTTTCAAATGCCTCTATGCCCAACAAAAGGAGGATTATGGCAATGTGCCACCACCTTTGTCCTCAGACCACGTCACATACAACATAGTTTTCTGCATCAAGTAAACTTCCTTGATAGTATATCCTGCAATTGTCATCCCACTCTATACCCGATCAAAGATGCTTGCAAAGCTGAGATTTTGTAGCATTAAGATTGATAATTTTCTTAAAGTGATGATGATGTATTGTCAACATGGCTAATATGTGTGGCTTTTGTGAGGATGTGTCTACCACCAAATTCTTATTTCTAGTAACATGAACGATCTAGAAATGACAATGTAACAAAATGTTTGTCCATCTCATCTGCTTATTAGAAAGCTGTTGAAGTATCTCAAACTATGATGAATTGTAAACAATGTGAGATCTTCTTCAAGTAAGGAATACCTCCATTAAGTCAGAGCGTGCATCACTACTAACAATTCCTTGTAAGTTTGTGCAACCCTCTCAGGTCTAGAGAACGCTCTACTGCATTAAGACCGCACCCACATTGCTCATAGTAAGCATCGCCATAAACCTCAAAGTGTTTCACTAAATCTGGCAATATCAAAACATGGCCAATCATTAACTTCTCTTTTAGCTTATTGAACGCTACAAATTTTGAGAGTCCCTAGGTGATTAGAGCACCGTTTGAGTCAAGGTATGCAGAGGCAAAGCAATCTTTGCAAACTTTCTAATGAACCACCTGTAATATGAGCACAAACCCAAAAAGCTTCAAACTTGATGCACATTCTTAAGATCTTGCCAATTCCAATGGCCTCTACTTTGGTGGGCTCTATCTATACACTCTCTAGTGAGACAATGTGTTCCAACCCGTGTTTCCATAGTGAGAAGACCAATATGCATCACCAAATACTTGTACGATCCGAAGCATTTCTTGAACGCAGTCTTGTATACATCTCCACAAGCGCTTGTGATTTGATATGTGTAGTGCAAGAGACTGATGGTGAATGCTCAGTATGAGTGCTCAATGCATAATCAAGGTTCCTTTTACTTCATGAGAGAGTTCATTTTACTTCATAAGAGAACTATGCAATAGAATAGAGAGAAGAGAGAATGGTATTGTGAGTGAAGGTTCTATTAACTATACAATAGACTAGAGAGAGAAGAGAGAATGATATCGTTAGAGAAGAATCTGTCAGTGATAGAGAGAAAAGAAGACTAATACCAAATGGGGTTCCGACCCCCCTCCAAGGGCCCCCCTCTCTATCGCTACAGAGGTATTTGCTTTTGTTTGCACAAATATTGATAAATGGTCTTAGATATTGGTGCAATCTTGTTGTAGGTGCTTGGATCTACAAGGATAAGGGCCAAAAATGCAAAATGCTAAGGGAATTGATGGAATCTGCAATTGAAGACGAGGCTTTGGGCTGATCTAGTGTAGTCAATGTCGAGGGTGTTGATGATAGGTGGAAAGGATGGGTGAAATTTGAAACACGCTGGCTGAATCTGAAAACGCTGAAGTGATTGGTTGAATCTACAACAATACAACGAGGTTAGGGCTTTAAACTATTAATTCTAGGACTGATCTAGTGTTGGAGGGCTATCAAGTGTTGTGGGCTCCTGTTGGGCAAAAATGCTATGGGTGCTCGATGTGTTGGTGAAAATGCTAGGTTGTACTTGTGCTAGTGGATACTGGTACTGCATGTACGTATTGGAAAGGGGACCCCCAAGGTCACTTATATAGGTAAAAGTAGCTTGGTCGAGCAAGCTCATTAAAAAAACATGACTTGCTTAAATACTGCTATATGTCACATTTAGTAATAAGTCATTAAACTCACTAGAAGCAGTGCTTTGTATGCAGATACTACCTAGGCCTATTTACTGATGATTTTTATGGTAACACTCCCAAGTGACTACACCTAACAGACACTGGTGTTGCTCATGTGCAATTAGAGGGTATGAAACTACTCTAAAGTGCTTGGACATGCACGTCATGCGTACAATCTCACAAGGTGCCATAACACTTCATAGACCATATGAAACCCTAGAAGTAGGACTTATAGCTTGTACACTTGCACATAGGGTTAAATGTGCATGTGATATTTCCCAATCGCTTAAGCGATGCAAAAGCGTCGCGCTAAGGAAATTGCTTAAATGATGTATCTGTAGCGACGTCATTTTTGTTGCTTAAGAGACCAAAAAAGCATCCCTAACAACAAAGTATCCTAGTAGTGATTGGGATGTGAGTGAAAAGGGGACCCCCAAGGTCAATTACATAGGTAAAAGTAGCTCGGTTGAGCAAGCTCATTGAAAAAAACACGACTTGCTAAAATGCTGTTATATGTCACTTTTAGTAATAAGTGAGAAATAGGTGACAAATCTTTTTTTTTGCAGAACTCACGATTGTGAGTAATTGTATTATAGAGTCACCAAAAGATAACAAATCAGCCTCAAGCTCATGCCGAGCCTTGAGGGATAAAGGGTTACAGCCGAGCTTAGTTACAAGTACCTCCTACGACCAACCCAAACTTTTACAAAGTGGGGTACGATTGGATGGCGAGGGTTTCCCTAAGCCAATCTTCTAAGTTATTCCTTTTACTTACCACATAAATTATCTCCTTGCTCTCTTGTACAATCTCTGAAAAGCTAGCCACCGAGAGGTCGCTATCAAAGACACGATAGTTCCTAGCCTTCTAGACATTACTAAAGAAGCAATATCTGACAATTTGAGTACAAATTAGAAGTGCAAAACTACGAAACTGTTTGCCACCAAGACACAAATCCCTCTTGAAAAACCCTATCTTCCACGTCCTTTGTATCCATTTTCACATCTTTCTTGCAAGAACACTAACAATCAGGCATTCCATGAAACGGTGGCTGAGGTCTTTGCTAGCCAATCTGCACCCTAAACATCTGTCAGGCCCAATACCATGCGCTTTAATCTTGATGCATGTCGGCAAGGCTCCCCACAATACCTTCCATAGAAATATCTTCATAGATTGAGGCCATTGATGATTCCAAATGTTCTTTTGATCTCTACCCATCGAGCCTCCGGCCATTGTTTCTTCCATTGCTTCTTTAAAGGGGTGAACCAATTAGCCTCATGAATTAACTATAGGTAGATGCCCTTGGTATGGGGTTTAGAGAATCGGCTACTCATGGGCCATTTCCAAGATTTCCACTCAAAAGTAGATTCACAGATAGGCATCAGAACGTTGCCCAGGCCTTCCACAACCCTATTAACAAGTAGCTTCTCAGTGTTATTGAGTTGAAATTGGGCAACCACCTGGTCAGAGGAGTTCCAACACTTGCTATTTCTATCCCAGAAGGGGCCCAGTCGTTGAAGTCCTTTATTGTTCAACTTTCTTGCAATTTCTCTCCAATAAGGGTTTAGGATGACCTCAGCAACTTTAGACAGCCAGGGGGTTCAATGGGATATGGAGTTCTGGAAGTATCTGGTTAGGGAGATCAATCTAGACTTCTCAATACTACACTTTGACCCATAATCCACAACAAATCTTTGCACAATCTTGAGGGCCTTCCTGAGCACGTGAGGGCAGGATAATAGGAAGAGGAGGGAGTCGTCTACAAACATCTTGTCTAGGAGCTGGTCGTTACCTGGAAGAGTTAACCCTTGTATTTCCCCCCACTCATTAGCAGCATCTAGCATCATCATTAGAGGATGCGGCCCAATAGCAAAGAGAAGAGCGGCCAGGGGCATCCTTGCTTGATCAATCTTTTTGCTTCAAAGGAGCCCACAATTCTATCATTGATCAAGAGATCAGATTGGCTACCCACATCCAGCATGTGTATAAGCTGACAGAGGCGTGGAAAATTTTACACTAAGATCTGCAAAGATTGGGCCAAAGATATGTGACCTCAACTCAAAGAAGCCAGTGTAGTAGGCTTCTTCAAATGTCTCCATGGAGTATGCTAGTAAGAAGGTCAAGTGAGAATAAAATCCAAATAAGACATCAATGGATGGCTATTGGGAGAGTTCAAAGCAAAGGCTTGTAGCACATTTTGAAAAACGCATCCATATGCTCGGCATTGCTGAATGTTGAAGATCTTTCGCGTCACTACATATTTGAAATTTGGTACACCTTGTATCTAGTCTTTTCCATGGATAGTCTGAAGGAGTACGAGCGGAAGTGCGACGCAAGAGAGAGTGCGAGAAGAAGAGCACGACGATATGGTGAACTCTCTCTACTGTAATGTGTAGAGCATACTGAGTTCTTATTAGGTTTCTTACAAAAGAATATGTGTACATACCTGGCGGCCCCTCCACTTACCTGGGCGACCACATTGGGCTTTATACCCCAACAACCTCCCACTTAAAGTCCAATGTGGTACTTTCAGTGTGAGAGAAGCTACTATATAAGCTAATATACAAAAGATGTAGAGAAGTGATGTACTACCCTACACCTAACTGCTTGCGAAAATGCGCAAAGCTCTCTGAGGGAAGTCCTTTTGTAAGTAGATCAGCAGGATTTTCTGTGGTGTGAACTTTGACAAGCTGAAGTTGCTTATCCTCGAGCATTTCCCTGATGAAATGATACTTCACATCCACATGCTTTGTCTTTGAGTGATAAATTGGATTGCGAGCCAATTGTATAGCACTTTGACTATCACAATATAACACCGGCATCTCTTCTTTGATTCCCAAATCTGTTACTAGTCAATTAAGCCAAATTGATTCTTTGCATGCCTCTGATGCTGCAACATATTCAGCCTTTGTAGTAGACTGAGTAACACAATCTTGTAATCTAGAACGCCATGATACTGCTCCACCAGCCAATGTAAAGACATACCCTGACGTAGACCTTCGATTGTCTAAGTCACCTGCATAATCTGAGTCTGTAAAACCCTTTACACTTAGCTCCTGACTCCCATAGCATATACGCATACTCTTTGTATCTTTCAGGTATCTCAATATTCCTTTCACTGCCTCCCAATGTTTCTTGCCTGGGTTTGATATATATCGACTTACTACTCCCACTGCAAATGCAATGTCTGGGCGAGTAGCAATCATTGCATACATCAAACTACCCACTGTAGACGCATATGGAATCTTATCCATTTCAGCCTATTCTTCCTCAGACACAGGACAATCTTGTTTGCTAAGTTTCACATATGGTGGCAATGGAACACTCAATGCCTTTCCCTTCTCCATATTGAAACATTGCAAAACCTTGTCAATATAATCTGTTTGAGATAACCAAATCAACTTCTTTGATCTGTCTCTCTCAATGCGCATACCAAGTATATGACTTGCCTCACCCATGTCTTTCATGTCAAACGATTTTGCCATCTTTGACTTCAAAGCTGAAATTTCTTCCAAGTGCTTGCCAGCAATCAACATGTCATCCACATACAAAATAAGGATCAGCCAACTACCATCCTTAGCCTTCTTTGTATATAGACAGTGATCGAACTCACTACGTTTGTAGCCTTGAGAAAGCATAAACTTGTGGAATTTATGGTACCATGCCCTCGGTGATTGTTTTAATCCATAAAGACTCTTTAACAACTGGCATACCCAATCTTCCTTGCCTTTCTCAACAAACCCTTCTGGCTGCTGCATGTAAATTTCCACATCTAAATCAGAATGCAAGAACGCTGTCTTGACATCCATTTGGTGCAACACCAAATCTAATATGGCAACCAATGCAAGAAAGCATCTCAATGTAGTCATCTTGACCACCGGAGAGAAGACTTCATCAAAGTCAATGCCTTGTTCTTGCTTAAAGACCTTGGCAACAAGCCTTGCTTTGTACTTTGGCTGACTATCATGAGCAGTAATCTTATACCTGTAAACCCATTTACAAGGTAGAGCCTTTTTGCCCTGTGATAATTTAACTAGCTTCCATGTCTTGTTTTTATGCAGAGATGTCATCTCTGACTGCATGGCCAATTGCCAATTCCCGGAGTCCTTCATTTGCACTGCTTCCTTGTAACATGAAGGCTCATTGCAATCAGTCAACATGACATAGTTCATAGATGGAACAAACCTATCAGGAGGTCGCGTGACACGTCCAGATCTACACACAATAGGTGGCTCAGGCTCAGCCACAACCTGTGGTTCCACTCTATCCTGTCCTTGCTCCTCTTGAGCCCTGACATTTTGTCTTGCACGTGCAGGTCCATCTTCTTGGAAGACAACTCTTCTAATCTCCTCAACCCTCTCTGGTTTAGAATGATATTTGGATTCATTAAAGTGAACATCATTGCTGCAGACAACCTTTCTGGATTCGGGATCCCAAAGTCTGTACCCCATCTCACCAGAATTACCATAGCCTAGAAAGATGCACTTTCTACTCTTTGGCTCATGTTTGTTCCTAAATTCCTTTGGAACGTGAGTATATGCCTCACAGCCAAAGACTCTGAGATGCTTGTATGAGGACATTTTTCCTGACCATACCATCTCTGGCACTGAATCCTTCTGCAAAACCTTGTTAGGAGATCTATTTACAAGATGAACAGATGTTGATATAGCTTCAGCCCAAAACCCATTTGGCAGCTGTGCATTAGACAACATACTTCTGACCTTCTCTTGTATGGTCCTATTCATCCTCTACGCAACACCATTTTGAGGAGGATTGTAAGGAGCAGTAAGTTCACGTTTTATACCTTTTGACTCACAAAAGTCCTGAAGGCCTTTGAAACATACTCTCCACCATTGTCAGTGCGTAAGCATTTAAGCTTTTTGCCACTCTGATTCTCCACAAGTGTCACAAATGTTTTGAAAACACTAAACGCTTCATCCTTGTGCTTGAGAAAGTAAACCCATACTTTCCTAGATTAATCATCTATAAATGTCATAAAGTAAGAAGCTCCCCCTAGAGATAGGTTAGGCATAGGTCCACACAAATCACTATGAACAAGTGCCAATTGTGTATCTCTTCTACTGCTTCTATGCTTATGTGGCTGTTGTGTTTGCTTACCATACAGACAATGTTCACAGAATGCAAAATCATTAAATGAAAAGCCAAGCAAATAACCAGAACGAGACAAGATTTCCATTCCCTTCTTGGACATATGTCCTAACCGGCTATGCCACAAAGAAACGTTCGGCTGCTCGGTTACATTGATTACATTTTTAGAGACATTTGATACATAAATCATGTAAAGTCCTCCAGACTTTACTCCGTGTGCTACTGTCATAGAACCCTTGGATATCTTCCACATGTTCTGTCCAAAAGTGGTGACGTAGCCAGCATCATCAAGTAAACCTGTGCTGATCAAGCTCTTTGTAATTGCGGGAACATGTCTCACATTCTTCAGCGTGAAAGAAGAGCCATTCTGAAACTTCAATTGAACATCTCCAACACCTAAGATCTCACATGTCTGCCCATTGCCTAGCCGAACATGATCTTTAGTGGTCACATAAGAAGTAAACCACTCCTTGTTTGGAGACACATGAAGTGATGCCCCTGAGTCTATAATCCAGTCACTCAGTGCATTTCCATCAGATGCGGTAAGAAGAGCTGAGTCCATTGTATTCTTCAAGAAGTAGATGTCTCCTGACACTAGACTGTCATCCTCTGCAACAGTGTTTGTCACATTTATTTCTTGAATCTTCACTGAGGACTTGTTCTTCTCACCATGGTCTTCAGCTTTCTCTTTGCCTTTTTTTGCTTTCCATTCTTTGCAGTCTCTTTTCATGTGACCCTTCTTGCCACAATGGTAGCATTCTATGTCACTCTTGCCTTTAGCACTGCGGGACTTTCTACGAGACTGATTCTTCTTTCCACCTTTGTACTTTTCTTTGGTCTATTGTCTTTCTATTGGTTTCTTCAGTAAGCAGACTTCCTTCTACACCTGCTATGTTCAAACCATCTGGAGCTTCAGAATTACTCAAAGCTGTGAGAAAAGTGTCCCAACTTTTCGGCAATGTGATCAACAGGAACATAGCTCTAACAAGCTCATCAAACTTGACACCTTGAGCTGGCAACTGGCTATAGATTGTGTTGAATTCATTCAGATGATTGGACATAGGTGTCCCTTCTTTCATCTTCAAGTCAACAAGCTTCTTAAGCCAGTATACCTGTGAAGCTGCACTCTGCTTCTCATAAAGATCACTCAGCTTTAACCATGCTTGATAAGCCGACATCTCGTCTGCTACATTGAAGTAAACGCTTTCTGCCAAAGTCAGCATAATGGTAGAAAGTGCCAATTCATCCATTTCGCTCCATTCATCTTCGTCCATATCTTCTGGTTTTATCCCCTTGAGCTTTATAGGTTTTATCTGCTTCTTTTGTACCAACACGTGCCAAATCTGCTGCTTCCATAATGGGAAATTGGTTCCATCCAGCTTCTTGATATTGTAAAGAGCAGTGTCTTGTGATCCAGCAATAGCTACGCTTCACAGTAGTTTACTTTCCTGGGAAAAATTCGGCAGAGTTTCCCCTGTAAACTGACCTCTGAACCAATATCAACCTGTCAAATGAACCAAGAAAGCTTCAGATTCTGCATAAATTTCGGCTGAGTCTCCTTTGTAAAATGGCTCTGGTGTACTCAAAAACAGACCAAAAAACAGCTCAAAAAACACTGTCTCTCTGACACTGTAAGTTGTGGGTAAACCTGTCCTGCACATGTACCGTCTCTGACTGTCCTGTCACTGTCCTGTAAGCATAAACTACGACAATGCCTCAACGGCAGTAAAGCAAAGATGCAATCCCAACTGTCTAACTCACAGTCAATGCATCCTAGCTGCATATCTAAGGGTGCTCGAGGGATCGCTCCAAGACCTGTATCACCGAAAGGATCTCAACATTCGAGAATCCCCCAGCTCAATAAAACCTCACTCGACCCTCAACAAAGGCTGCAGTAAATCTGACAGTACATAGACTTCCCACAAAGTCATACATCCATAAATTTCCCACTGTATGCTGTAACCGCTGCGGCGGTTGTTTGCTGCGTGACTCACAGCCAGCAAACCCTCAACAGACATACATCATCTCTGACAATACATCCGATGTGGAAGTAACTGCAATGTCAGGATGAAATCTGGAATATCAAGCAACAAACACAAGCTACCTGATGAACTAGTGGATGTCGCCTACAGTCTGTGCGTAGATGCGCCCGTGTCGTATGTGACACGCCTCCAAGAACTGTGAGCCGTCCTTCGATGTGTAGACAGCCACAAATCAACACTCTGGGAGTGTCGATATCCTCAGCACCTGCAGTCATAGGCCGAAAACCCCAAATTTGCAGAGTCGGATCTGCATCCGCTGAGACCACGTAATCGAAAATGGCCTGTGCAGAACTTTGTCGAACCCGAACGGTAACCGAGATGACCTCAGAATGAATTTCTGAGCACACCAAGTCCTACGGGCTTGCCCACAAGATTTGGGGTCGTGTCTTTGCCTGTCGAATTTCACTCCAATCTGAGCTGGTGACTCTAGCCTCCTGCAGTGCTGCCCCGAGCCTCGATCTGAGCTCTGATACCAGTTGAAGGAGTACGAGCGGAAGTGTGACGCGAGAGAGAGTGCAAGAAGAAGAGCACGACGATATGGTGAACTCGCTCTACTGTAATGTGTAGAGCATAGTGAGTTCTTATTAGGTTTTTTACAAAAGAATATGTGTACATACCTGGCGGCCCGCCCACTTACCTGGGCGACCACATTGGGCTTTATACCCCAAGAAGTTCAGCCATGTTGGCCTATTTTTCCGCGTGTACAAAATTACATCCCATGCTCGTCTCGTGGCAGTGGATAGAGTGTGGATTCTTATCTTAATCTTGTTGGAGCTCTTGTGAGATGGATTTCCCATCTTGGGTGTTTCTATATCCACTTCTTCTGCCAATTGAGCGCCTACTAAGGCAAATTTCTAATGTTATCTTTGAAGTGAAGCACCTCATGCTTGATTAGTGGGTGGGGAGCTCCTACTATGGTAAATTTCTAATGATATCTTTGAAGTGAAGCACCTCATGCTTGATTAGTGGGTGGGAAGCATTCTTTTGTGCTCAATGGTTTCTAGCTTAAGCATGGGTACTTTCAGACTGTGAATAATCCACTATCAGGGGATAATTTGTTTAGGAGGTGACCCAAGACAACCCCAAGCTACACGCCTCAAAAGTTGCAAGAGAGGACAAGAGAAAAAGCACAGAGATGAATGGAAACAAGAACAAAATAAACATTGTACAAGGTATGTTCTAGTCAACCTTTAACAATCACCAAGATAATAAAAAACTTTGGGTAAAGGTCTTAATATAAGATTCATCACATTGAAAGCAGCCTTTTGACTTCCAATCAATCATAATTTTGGAGTTTTCTTGATGCATACGCAAGCCCTTGTTTGGCAGCATACACTCGAGCCCCTCAATGAGCATAGATTGGCTCTGACTTCAAACATGAACAATCATTCATTTGTTGTCAAGCTCAGCCATACTTTCCCAAATCTCTTTCACAAATAACAACCCATTGACCCATCAAGAAAACCTTTTCTTCTTTCCTACTGGACACTTGAGTGAGCTTTGAGTGAGCCCTTCCTTCTTTCTATTTGTTCTCCATCATCAAGGGAGTGTGTTCAATTCCCAAAAACAAGAGTTGAAAGAGCCACTCCCTTACTTCTTCTCATTATTCCTTTGTCGAGAGATGAAACAAGCCTTAAGACACTCCGTTGATATTGAGAGCGAGAGAGCTCTTCCATTTGTGTGTGTGTGTGTGTGTGTGTGTGTGTGTGTGTGTGTGTGTGTGTGTGTGTCAGAGAGAGAGAGAGAGAGAGAGAGAGAGAGAGAGAGAGAGAGAGAGAGAGCGCTCTTCCACTTCCACCCTTCTTTTACTTGTCTTCGAACCAGCCCCAAGAGCAAGATCTCAAAACCCCTTGATCTCCCTTTCTACTGCTACTTATTCCCTTCTTTTTTTTTTGGGTTAAATGTCTGGCAAGAAATCCTTCTTCTTTTTCTCATTTTCTTTCCTTTATCTCCTCCTCTTTTCCCTTCCTCCTCTTCCACTTAAAAAGATTTTCCACCCATTTTTTTAATTCCCAAAATCCCTCAACTTAGTTTCCTTTCCCACCTCGTCCTCTCGGCCACATAGCAAGCATCGAGAAGAGATGACCAAACTATGGTATGTAGAAAATTGTGCAAACATTGGATGTTGCACTACAACCCCTGGGTTATGGAGATAAGTTGACAATAATCCCGAGCCTTATCTAAGGGCTTTTTTTATTGATCAAGGACCCGGACTTCCACAAAGCATGACATGAAAAGCGTGGCTAATGAGAAGCATTGTGTGATCATGCTACTTGCAATGCTGAACATACTTGCATGGCTTAGGCTATATGCTATGGCCAAGGAAAATCCCACTACTATTGTTGCTAGATTACAAGATCTCATAGCCAATATTAACACTATACTTGACGAAGATACCAAGGAACAAAATGAATGGAGATAACACTCCCCGTCTGTGATGAGGAGGTTCATGGAACTTCATGGAAGAAAACTACATGAGGCAAAGAAGGAGGAGTATGCTACAAGGATCCCCAGAATTCCCATTACCCCCCCCCTATGTGTGGGTTTCTATAGAGGGTCAAGAAGCCATCAAAGCCCTCCACATACACATGATTTACAGGGACAAGCTTATGGCCTATATAAAGCATGCATCCCTCTTCCAACAGCCACTACCAAATTCTCTTGGAGGTGAATTGGAGCTATTATTCACAAAGGCAGTATTACCTTCGGGGTAGGATAACATAGATGGAAAGAGAGCTAGGATGGATACACACACCCAAGGGAGGAGTGCAAAACTTAGGAACCAAAACCCTTGGTATTTGACTCAACCGCCCACTCCTGCATGGACCCTCATTGCCTCTCCCTTTGAGTCATCAAGGAGCTACTCCACAGTCAATTGCAACTCGATGACCCCTAATTGTACCCCACCCTCAATATCCATTGTGAATGCAGCCCCATCAAACATGCCTACTGCTAGTAGACGATCTATATACACCCCGCCGCGACATGTGCCCAATCAACTAAAAACCTCTTATATTCTTGATTGCAGGAGCTAATAACCAATGATGAAGTTGGGAGGAGAAGATAAACCTAGCACCAACCTACCACACAAACCCCCCCCCCCGTCCCCCAATTATATCACCTTAAATACCTGAAATATCATTTAAATTTTAACTCAGTAAGAAGATTCCTTAGTCCTTTTGTATATGGACTGAATACCAGGAATGTATTTAAGCTAGCTTGTTCTGGATGGTCTTTTATGGAGTCTATCAAAGATAAAGTCTGTAATGCCAAATCAGTTTTTTGTTTTGAAACACAACACATATTCCTATGCATAACTGTACACAGAGGTTTTTTGGAAGAAACTCAACATGTGCTAACTTAAGATCTTTCTAATATGGATCCCTATATTCTCAAAGTCTTTCATAAATGGTTAAACCACGTATCTACCCATCCTTTATGCATTGACAGAGAAAAAGAAGAACTATGGACTTTCCTCTTTACTTTAATAACCGAAAAAGTGATCACCTTAGAACACCCTATGGATACCATTAAATTTTTTTTTGCCACATTAACTTACAAAGGCCAAAGCCTATCAAGCAGATCCTAAGCCTAGATAACGAGATCAGTCAAATTAGAAGAAACTTCTTTGTCACATGCTTAGACAAAGATCCTAATAACCCAATGTTGGTATGCAAAGCATATATGATACAGCAACTCAAGCTAAGGCTAGTAGGGACTAACTTTATCCCACATAATGAAACCCAAATGAACGCCCTACAAAGAAAATAACTTACATGTGAACCATTTATCGTCAAGAATGCACATCCACTATCCTACCTAATGGCCACATATAAAGTCCCAAAAGGCCTTTAGATGGATAACAAATGGAGCAAACTTTTGCTTCTTTGAGTTATCTTTACTCTTAGTGTGCATCATAAAAACATTCATCCTTGGGATCAAAAGGAGAGCATTCAAATTAAACCAAAAAGCTCTTCTATGCCATAACATAAAGATTCAATGTTGGTGGATTATAAATTCATTGTATGATGTAATTTTAAACCTACTACAACAGCTAGTGCCATTTTCTCTATTGACATTAAAAAATGCTATGAGAATATCCCACATGAAGGGGCTATTGGACTTAAACCTAGAATAGCCCAACTTATTACATATGCTTATGAACAATTGCACAACAAGTACCTATTTAAGAAATTACCAACAGATTGTCTCACTGGAAATTGGTTTAACATAGAATACAAAAAAGGTATCTCCATTACTAAACAATAAGCCATCTTTATTGATTCTTGGTTGATAGACAAAATGATTGTCCAATGTAATGGCCGAACCTACAAAAAAATGAATGGCATTCCAATGGGACTAGCTTGCTCACCGGTATGGTGCAATCTCTACCTACACTCCCTAGAATATGAATACATATCAATGAGATTACAAGAGCCAATGAGTAGACAAAAGCTTACACTACTACAAAATGCTTTCAGATACTTTGATGACATATTATGGGTTGACAATCATAACCATACCTTTTTTCTTCAACGAGATCCAATTTACCCCCCTTGTCTAGCAATTGACCACAATGCAGCATCATTTAAAGATGGGATAGGAAATAAAACCACATTCCTAAGCATGAAATTTGAGATTGTAAATGCCAAATTAGAAAGAAGAAAAGTGGATAAGGATTGTATGTCTCCAATGAAAATCTTCAAGTGCATTCATAGAGGCATAATTAACATAGTCCAAGACATTAAGAAGCTTGTGCAAAACTTTTGTGCCAATGGTTTTGAAAGAGTCGGACTATGGAGGCTAGTAAAGGGTTACCTACTCAACTATCAATCAGAGACCCATGATACCTCAAAAATCTTACAAGTGCTCAATGGTGGGCACTAGGTCCCTGTGGGGGCATAGTGCCCCCTCTGGGACCTCTTACAAAACTTCACTATGGGAAGGAAGGAGGGCCAATTTTTCATAGTAGCATAAAGGAACTTCTTGGTGGGGCCACTAGCTTACTACTTATAAGGGAAATCCTACAAAACTTGGTTTAAACCTAATAAGAGTGCTTTATAGAGGTAAATGGGTTTAGGATACCAAAGGTACCTGCACACAACACCACATGTGCGGAGTACTCCAATACCTTGCATGGCGGTAATACCCCACTACCTTTCGTCCCCCATCACCCCACTTACCCATAACAACTAAAGAAAAATAACTACCCCTCGACTATGGACTTACCAACCATATGCTACTTAAAAGGAACCCTCTAAGCCCAAGGATAGTAGAAATTCTCCTTGGCCCCTACATTGCCACCCACTCTCCAGCCATGGCCAACCAGGTCCCTAATATCCTCAACTCTCCCTATGTGGACATCTATAACACATGCTTTAACCTATTGACACCTGCACTCCATAAACTAATCGTAGTGCTCTTGGTTTATGATGGATGCAAGTAACAAGATTGAAGCTTGCATAGCCGGGAGTTTTTGGATTACTTCAATGGGAACACACTTAAGTTTTTGTACACAATGGTCTTCTTAATGAAAGTGTCACCTTTTTCTTGCCATACTATATATTGAATTCAATAGTGTAGTCTTTAACTGTTTATTGCTCTCACACACACACACACACACACACACACACACACACACACGAGCGTGCACATGCGCATTTCATTCATGTGTTTGAAATATGGAAATGAAGTAACACTCTGAGTACTTGTCATGTAAATAATTTTTAGAAGAAAAAACCTACAAAATTGTAATGCTCAATTTTTTTGATGCAAAATAACATTGAATGTTGAGACAACATGACCACATAGGTGATAGACACATTATTAACTTCTTTTTGGATGTTGGGACAACACAACCATACATAGAGAAAACACATTCTTGAATAGACAAGAGCATGCAAAAGGCAAACTAACATATGTACACACAAGTTCGTGCAATCAAATAAATAAAGACAATGATTTTTTAATAGCCCAAAAAAAAACCATTGTCGTGGGAAGAGGAGACTGCCAAAATAGGCAACATGCATCGCCCAACTTGTAGAGAAGCCAAAGGAGATCTAACTTATGAAATAATAAAGCCTCTCTTAGAAGTTCCTTTTGTAGTATAGTTATCAATTGGAGAGTTGTCAAAGAGTGTAGCATTATAGACCTAGTAGCATTGCTAAAGCTTCTCTCAAAGGTTCCTTTCAAAGTATAGCTTTTCTTTGGAGATTTGTCAAAGAGTGTAGCATTGCAAACATAGTATAGTCTCTTATTCTACCATTACATTCGCCTTACACTAAAGTTACCCTTCTCAATGAAACTTATGACAAATTTTCCCTTGCTCGTATAAATATTTAGACACACTCATGGATAGAGACCTATAGCATTTATATGTCTTCTTGAAGTGCTCAAAGTATTTGAGATAGTGGTTGAAGGCTCCTTTGATATGAAACCTATATTCGACTTTCTTGGCCATCCAACATATGAATGGGGATATTGGTGTACTCAGAGGGCTCCCCCATAGACCTGCTAAAAGCATACGGATGACCTTTATCAACTTAATAGGCCCATGATGGTGGCCTACACTATCCCATAACAACTAAAATTTAAACAAAAGATAGATAAAGACCAAATCATTATTGACTTACAAATGCTTTTAAAAAAGTCGTAGTAAAACTTAGAGCAAGTACTCAACTTTGAACAATCCCAAGAAGAATAAAACATCACAAATACTTAATATGAGAATCAAACCCCACATAACACAACCAAAAGACAAAAGTACAAATCCTAATGTAAGCTAATGAGAAACTAGAACATACCGTCCCTATAAGAGGAAAAATATTGCCAAGCTAGTACAACGTTGAAAACTTGACAGCATGTTACTTTACTACTTGTCTAGATAGGAAGAATAGATAGTCACCATCATCATGCATAGCCTAGACAACAACTACACCATCCCTACTCACATCATGAGTGCCCAAGAGTAGGTGCAAGTTCGTATAGAATTCGTTCATTATTAGTAAATTCTAGAAAACCAATGAAGTAAGTTTATCACACTCTTGAAGTGATGGGCGTACTCAATCATGAGAAAGGCTAGCAATTGTAAAGTAAGAGTAAAATAACTAAAGGCTGATTGCATATCATGAAATCCGGATGAGGATGACACTTATACATTGTACATGGTTTTGTCTCATAGGCCAGTACAAGACGTTGATAAAATCTCTCTCTCTCTCTCTCTCTCTCTCTCACACACACACACACACACACACACACACACACACACACACAAACTGCTTGTAATTTACAAATGCTGGGCATTCACACCCACTAAAGTTTTGTGCAGTTTCCTCAATTCCCACTATCAATACAACCTTGCTCATTTACAATTGTGTGTGTGTGTTTTGCTTGCTCCCTCACTGGCTCTTCTTCAAATTGAAATATAATGTCTGTTCAAGCTACATAACAACCCACCATTACTTATTAGAACCTCTCCGGTTATGTGATCACAATTTGATACCTTTGGAGGCATTGCCTTTCACCAATCGAGGTAAAATCCATTCGAAAAGCTCCTTCTTATGCATTCTCTGCAGTCTGTTTTGTCCATACTCTACTAACAATTTCCATACATCACCAACAAGCCATCTTTCTTTGATTATGATGTCAGAAACCTGTGAAAAAGCCCATTACAAGTCATTATGCCAACTTCCTCATCACTCCATTGTATTACATGAAATAAGGAATCATGGACAGCTCAAGACCTTTTGTAGCATCTTCCCATGAGGACTACCGAAAGTGAAATAATGTAGGAAAGGCCGCCCTGCCTGAAAAGACGAACATTGAAAAATTAACCACATAGAAGTTTATGGAAACACAGCTAATGCAATTGGTGGTCAATGTGGCTTAACTATACTTTCATTTGATTACATTTTATACGTTGACCCATATTATTCAACCGTATTATTCAATGACACGTTAGCTTATTAAAATCTTCGTATATTACTTACACATCAA
The DNA here is from genome assembly GCF_014529385.1 of Adiantum capillus-veneris. Classification (NCBI taxonomy): domain Eukaryota; kingdom Viridiplantae; phylum Streptophyta; class Polypodiopsida; order Polypodiales; family Pteridaceae; genus Adiantum; species Adiantum capillus-veneris. The sequence goes on along the minus strand of NC_140947.1, from coordinate 65,759,128 downwards.
CAATACATATATTGATGGATATACATATAGATCGATACCTTATTGATCGTAATGTACATCTATCAATCTATATAAAAGTAGAAGTTTTTGCCTCCGGAGTACAACTCACCTTCACACAAACTGCAAGGCTAACCCCGAGCAGTGCAAGGTAGAGAAATTTTAGTAAGAGCTATATCTTTGATAGTTTCCTCTTAAACAAGCCTACAGTGCCTATTCTTGGTAGTCTGCCTGTCCTAGAGGAAAGGTTCTAATCCAAAACTTAACCACCCTTCCCACTTCAGTCGAACTGTTAGCGTGAAAATTTGTGGCCATTACAATTTGTATGTGCAAAACACTATAAAGCCACAGACTAATCCATGCATTTTAGAGGTCTACTAGACTGTCAACTTCTAAGTGCCACTGGCAAGAGACAAAAAGCTTACATCAACCGCAAAGCCAGCAAACTCTAGGATGGCACTACCATTATGTCTATAGGAACAGCAAATGCCTGTTCCAGGCCCTTGCCGCACATACCTGCCCATAGGATGTTCCAAAAATGTCGTCAGCCTTGTGCATTTCATTCTGCATTTCAAACAAAGCATTCTGCCCTGTTCCAGTATCGTTCTTATTGTCCAGGGCTAGTTCCAATATTGTAAAGCGGCCAATAATATAAGTTTTTACAGGGTTTTGTAGATAATGTTCACCCTTTTTGGGCATTTTCTGGGGGCCTTGAGGCCATTAAACCCTAGCTCCTAAATAGAATCTTCATTTTTCAATCTCCCTGCCTCTCCCCTTTCCCTCCCCCATTCTCGTTCCCGGACCTGTTCCACATTCCCATTTCCATTTCCATTCCGCATTCCATGTTTCTATACGAATCTGCTACCAAAAAGAACCTTTGCTCTCTTGCTTGGCTATCAAAGCAAGGCATCAACCACAAAAACAAAAGATTAGCACTGGAATTTTTTCCTTTTTCAGGTTCCTCCCCAAGAAACAGATTCTGCTTTTGGTGCTTTGCCTTGCTTAGTGGGCGCCTGGCCCAGCTTCCATATGGATCAGTATTGCACACAGAAAGGACGCACTTTATGATTGTTCTCTTACTGTTTTGAAGCAACATGAGAAGTGGCTAAATCTTAAGAAGATGGATAAATCATGATCCGTAGGTCATAGTTTCTAAAGATGGGTTCATTTAGTGTCAAATTGATGGGCTAAAAGATAGAATATAATCCTGTCTCATTTACACACTAAAATGACCGACCATGTTTAAAACTTTTGACACTAGAATGAATAAGCAGTGTCTTGCTCTTTCATGATATTTTGGTATTATGAGCTTTTAAGAAACTTTTCACTCATCTAGTGTCAAATTATTTTAGTGTCAGAAAAAGTGATCTTACTGTATCACACCAAAAGTCTACCATACCCAAAGGTACTTTCTGGGATTACACCTATGCACTTCTCTGTTTCCCCATGTGGGTATGGATGGGCTTGAATTCTTGAGAGCTTGAGCACTTTCCCTTTGGTTGGCATCCCAGAATCCCAAGGGCCCATTGCTAATACATGGTAAGCTTGAGCTTGAGCACTTTCCCCTGATTGGCATCCCAGAATCCCAAGGGCTCACCCATAATCCATAATACATGGCTAATACTTAGAAAGGAGAATAATTGGTGATGCCTTAATTTTACTTGATTAGAATTCAAGCTGATATAATCACATAGCCCATGCAACCACTTTGATGCCCATTTTGTGTGCCACAATTGTTTTGGTTTCTAAGCTGACATGTTCAATCAATAAAGGAATTTTTTTTCACACCTTGCAACATTCTTTCCAGGGAAACGTCTGTGTGAGTGACGTTTTGTTTGAATTTTGAGACAGGGTGGTGGAGCCTGAAAACAAACCTGAGAAGCAGCCATCCACTGTAATAGACTCTTGAGCTCCACATCACCACCAAATGCACCACAGCCCCAGTTTCCAGTAGCAATGCCCATTGCAATTTCTGATTCAGAGAATGTGTCAGAGTTTAAATGGACATTATGAAGCTGTTTTATCACAGTTGTATTCTCATTGTCGCTTCTAGTATTGGTTATGTCGGCACTAAAAGCAGCATGGTCCTTATTCTCATCCAAATGCAAGCTGTTGCCCTCTGCCACTTCATGGTCCTGAAAAGAGTTGAACTATTTTAGCAGATTTCTCCAAACACAAGCAAATCCAGATCAAGCAGTGCACATCTCCAGAGCAGGAAAAAGCATCACATGTCATGAAAAGATGGAGGTGACGGCTAACGTAAAGAAAACCTACTTGAAGTTCTAAATATGGAGATCTACTGACATCAGTCAGCACTTGATTTGGAAGGCATGTCAGCTTTTGGTTTAAAAACCCACAGAAAGCCTTATTTGTCTCCCTGCATGCAATTCCACGTTGAGCTTAAAATGGCCTTAAAGATGAGAAACTCCATCTATACTCAACCACAACAAGATAGTCACAAAATTTTTGAGATGTTTCAATGAAAACTTTTTGAGACACTGAGAAATAACTGCAAAATTTTCCACTGGAAACAACAAATTGCATGGAAGCAACTATGGCAAGGAAGTAGTACTTGTGTGCGTGCGTGCGTGCGTGCGTGTGTGGGTGTGTGTGTGTGTGTGTGTGAGAGAGAGAGAGAGAGAGAGAGAGAGAGAGAGAGAGAGAGAGAGAGAGAGAGAGAGAGAGAGAGAGAGAAATGAAATGAAATGAAATGTTATATTAACGTCTTCAAAAGGCCAGAGTGACCTATGAGACCAAACTGATACAAAAGTGGTGAATCTGTTACAATGTCTGAAAAGTGTGAAAGTGTGAAAATAAATGCAAAAAAAAGAAAAACTAAATACAAAGTATTAGATAAACTTCTTAGGAGCATTCTGGGTGTCTGGCTAGAATGATTCTAATCCTTTGTTGTAGTCTCCTCCGGTGAAGTGTGCTTCTGCATCTCGGTCGTGGTCGTCTCGATTTCCTAAGCTCAATCGCCCTGTCAATGAGGGTGCCTTTAGTATGAATGTGGGTACTCCTTTGTGCTCGCTGCTGGCCTCTTGCTTCTCCTTCCATTCCTGCTTCTCTCGATCCGAAGAAATCTGTGATCTGCCTCTGAGGCTGTAGTGCTCTTTGTCTTCTCATTAGATTATCCCTGTGCCGATGTAGTTCCAGTAGGTACAGGCCTAAGCACCTTTGATTTGGTATTGCATGACTCTATCTAGAGGTCCAAAGCCTTCTTTAAATAGCCAATGGAAACGCCCACGTATCTCATAGTATACGGTGCAATGGCATATGTAGTGTAATTCTGTCTCCGGCTCCATTCCGCATAACTTGCAAATTCTGCTCTCAGGTGGGATTCCCCTAAATCTGCCAAATTCGATTTCCAGCTGGTGTGAGAATGTACGAATCTGACCAATAGCACATCTCAAACCATGAGACAGGTGGGTATCCATGTAGCTTGGGCGAATCACAAAACCATCTTCAGATAGCTGTAGGAAGTTTTCTTTGTAGTCGGCCATCTTCGTGCCCAATTCTTGTGTAGGGTCTACCCATGTCCTCTTAGTGTCCAACTGTATAAGATCCTGGCGGATGATTTTATTAATCTCCGTTCGTGTGATTGCCAGTGATGGAGCCTCAAGAGAGTATTGGAAGGGGGGTAATCTTTCCATACTGAACCCGTGTCTCTGAAACCACGAGGACAGTTGCGCATACCAGCATGATGTATCTCCTTTCATTGCTAATTGTCGACAGGATTCGAGGGCCAATCTAGCATATCGGCCATTATTTGTATCCCATAAACCATGTATAAAGGACACTGATCTAGTAAGAGCTTCAATTTCTATCGAAGGGGCAGCTAGTTCCGCTCGGGTAATCGCGTGTGGTACGGAGGCCTTGGCTCTAATCATTCGGGAAATCATACATACCAAAGGTCTCTCCATTGACTTCCAATTATCCTGATCCACATATGGTCCCCAAATTTGGACCCCATAAAGCATAGCCGAAGCCACCACACTATCAAAGAGCCAAAGTTTTGTTCGTGGTTCCTGAAACTGCACTCGTGAACACATCCTCTCCAACCCTCCCAAGGCCGTAGAGGCTCTGGACAATCTAGCATCCGCTGCTTCCTTAAGAGTAAACTTCGGTCCTATAAATACCACACCAAGGTATGTGTATGCATCTGTGTACTCTACTGTATCCTGGCCATATGCAAATGTAGGTGCCGATCTCCTAACCCACTGCGGTGTGGTGTTAAACACCATAACTTTGGTTTTACCCAAATTTACCGACAGTCCGCTGTCCTCCGCGAATTTATGTAATGCATCTAATTGCCTCTGCATTCCATCTGGTGATTCTGCTATCAATACAATATCATCTGCATACAACAACAGAGGGATCCATGACCCTGCAAGTTGAGCATCTCTGTCACCCTCTCTATCAATGTAATCTGATACCTCATCTAGATTCTATATACATACCAAATAAAGTAGGGGACAGTGGGCATCCCTAGGGGCTTTACTCCAACGGTGGAATGAACGATGTCGGAGTCCCCTTCTGGAGTACGTACATAACCAGTTACTGACCCATATAAGGCCATGATCCCCCAAATAATCTCTTTGGGGACCCCTAACTCTTGCATTCTGCGCACCAATCTGGCCCTTGGTACTGTATCAAAAGCTTTCTGAAAATCCACAAAGCAACAATACATCCTTCTCCCGCTTGCTCTTCCTTCCTCAATAATGGCTCTGAGCGTAAGAATATGATCTAAAGTGGAATAACCCCTCCTGAATCCAGCTTGCCCTGTTGCCCTTATGCCCTCATTCTCTGCCCATCTACTCAATTTTTGTTCCAGAATGGATGTGTACAGTCGGGTCAATGTGTGACCCACCATAATGGTACGGTAGTTCCCAGGTATCATAGGATCCCCTGACTTGAAAATAGGTACGATAGTAGATAATTTCCAAGATTCAGGTAATCCTTCACACATGACCCGATTAAACAGACGAGCAAGGACTTCTGAAAGTAGATCCCTTGCATGGATCAGATGTTCTGCTACTAAACCCTCATGATCATATGCTCTTCTTGTCTTCATCTTATCAATGGCTTTTTCCACCATTTCCGTAGTAAAGAAAGTATTGGTAGCAGGGCATGGCTCTAGCGGATCTGGTAATGGAGGCTGTCCGAATACCGTATATAATGATGTTACATATTGAGCCCAAATCTCAGGAGAAGTAATTGTCGGAGGCGATGAGTGCTAGTGAAATAAACGCCAGGCCTCATGTGAGTCCTGACTCAAGAAGAGCTGATATAAATCCTTCTCCAGTTTGGCTAAAAATGCCCTTTTCTTGCGACGTACTATATGCCCAAGAGCAATCCGAGACTGCTTATATGTGATGATCCCAAGTGTAAGCTCTTTCTGGACCCGGGTTCTCGTCTCTCTGCATTCCTAGTCGTACCAACTGTTTTGAGGCATGTTCCCAAATCCTCTCTTCTGATCAGGCTGAGTATGTGGGTATGCCTCTTGTGCTGCTCCATGTAGTATCTCTGTTAGCTGAGAAGTAATCTCCTCTACAGTATATACTGGCTCGGCTGCCCACATCCTACTATAGATCTGTTCCACATGGACTGAATCAGTCTCTGGTGTGAAAGTATATCTTGTGTGCGTCTTCTTCCTTTGTACTTGAGAGGCATTGTATTGGAAGGAGATTGATAAGGTCAAGAGAGCATGATCCACCGCAATCCCAACCGGTCTGGGTCCCACCTTAAAGTCCTCGATACTAGAAATAAAGCTTGGTGAAGTCATGACATAATCTACTGTGCTGGCCCCATGCCTGTGCGGGAAGCATGTGAATCCCCCAGATAAAGGGAAATTCTCTAGACCATTAAGTATGGCCAAACCATGTGTAGTTGCCATCTCCATGAGATGTCTCCCATATTCAGTGTGTTCTTTATCCTGTGAGTTTCTAGTAAGCCCCTCCTGTGATAAATCCACTTCTCTGAGCATTTCCTCAGAAGTATCATAGAATACTGCTTGAGATTTGGCCGTTCTGGCATTAAAGTCTCCTAAGAGAACGATGTCTCCATCTCTAGAGAACTCCCATATGTCATTATTCAATATGGAGAAAGGGGACTGTCCTTTAGGTGAGGAGTAGACTGATGTACTTGGAGGGAAGTAGCATATAGCGATATATAGAAATCTACCTGTCTCGGCTCTCATTCTCACCCACATACCTTGCTTGTTCATCTTTCCTGATAATCTGTAGTAGTGGTTTCAGCTCCTCTTTAAATAAGACTGCTACTCCTCCTGAACCCCGGCTACCTCGTAGAGATCTCTTGTCTGGTCGACGAGCTGTTTCCCATAAATACCCCTTCACATGTGGCATAAGCTGTCCCGGTATTGGTGTGTCTCTGAATAGAAAACTATGTCTCTGTCCCTAAAGCTGTCTTCAAAGGCACCTACATCTAGCCTATATGATCCATTACAATTCCACGCCACTATGCGGAGCGTCACCCCATAGGTCTTGCACCGTCATGATGAGCGCTTTTCCAGAACCACTACTTTCCCTCCTCTATAAAAGGCGATTTTCCCCTTTTCTCTTGCTGCCCTGATCTCTGGCATCAACTCTTGCATGTGTGCCACTTGTGCCAATGTAAGGTCATCTCCCAGGAAAATACCGGTTTTCTTAAGAGTTGACCTCTTCTTTAGAAATTCTTTCCTTATTTCTATATTCGGGAAGCGGAGAATAAGTGCCCTATCCTTTACGTTTCCCTTCTCATCGACTCCTTTCTTGCCCACTCTCCATGCACTTATGTGAGTAGGCTCTGTGATGCCCATGCGTTGTAGCAGTTCCCTCACCTCTTCATCTACATTCTCTTTGTCCTTGACTCCTGTGACCCGCACATGCAGAGCCCAATTCTTCCTTTTCTACTCTTCCTCAATGGTCATATTAATAATGGTGGAAGTAGGTGTGGTCTCAGGCATCTGGGCCTTCCCTTTCTTCGCATCCTCAATCCATTTCTCTGCTTCATCAACCTTTTCTTGTGTCTTAACAAGACGTTCCGCCCATGAAGATGCCGTTTTCGATTTCTGTTCATCTCCTTCCCGTAGAGCTTTCATCTGATCCTTCATGTCCTCGAGCTCCTTCAACACCGAAGGTTCGTCGTCTCCCTTCTCCTTAGTTGCAGATTTGCAAGCCGCAAGTTGTCCTTTTAGCTCCTCGATTATTGCATCTTTTTCCTCCATGTGCTTTTCCATATTTGTTCTCCATGCTTCAAAACTTGCTACTGCCTCATCGAGTTTCTTTTGCATAACGCATTCTATTACATTTACTTCAGCCTTGATTAGGTTTCGTAATTCCGTTTTCACGATCTGAATTTCCTCATTCTGTATCCCCCGGATCTCTCTTCTTAGTTCTCTCATCATGTCTCCATACATGGAGTTCCTGTAGCTCTCGGCGTTCGCGTGCATTTCCTTCCTGATGTCATCCCTCATATAGTTTAGCTCTGATTTGAGCATCACCTGGACCTTCTCCATCAATAGCTCATCATGTATCCTGGAGGTTTTCCCAACGCGTAAGGATCCTGGTGATAGTACAGTATCTCTGTTTCTCCGTTTGAAAGTAGCCGTTGTTTTTTTTGGGGTGGTGTAGCTATCTACACCCGGCCCTTCCCCTTCAGTAGGTGGGTCCATCGAACCCGAGCCCCAAATCTGGGATAGGGTACTAGGGTGAGGGATTGAGAGTATGGCAAACTTAACCAGTTTACCTTAAGGCCTTAAATCGCTTTAAATTGGACGCAAAGAGAAGGCTTAAAATCTCTTTTAGACTTAAAGTTTACCTTAGGGCTTAAAATTGAAATAAACTTAAACGTACGGGCTCTTGACTTCCTACGCGTAGAGCAGTTGGGGCGACTCTTGGCCTTGCTACGCGTAGAACAGCTTGACGTGCTACGCGTTGGACTGCGCGGGACAGACGTGCAACGCGAGCCTCAGGGCAATGTGAGCGCGAGCCTAAGGGCGGCATCAGCAGCCCGCCATGGTCTCCTTCTCGCGCGCAAAGAGCAAGGGCATCAGCAGCCCGCCATGGTGTCCGTCACGCGCACAAAGAGCAGGGGCAGCAGCAGTCCTTCACGCGCGCAAAGAGCAGCCCGCCCTCAGCAGTCCTTGACGCCCTCAGCAGTCCTTCACGCCCTCAGAGAGAGCTGTGCGCTCAGCCTGCCATTCTGAGAGAGAGAGAGAGAGAGAGAGAGAGAGAGAGAGAGAGAGAGAGAGAGAGAGAGAGAGAGAGAGAGAGAGAGAGAGAAGAAGAAGAAGAAGAAACATGAGCACTCTCAATCTTGTCGAAAGAGAGAGAGAAATGAAATGAAATGTTATATTAACGTCTTCAAAAGGCCAAAGTGACCTATGAGACCAGAAAGTTACAATGCGGTGTATCTGATACAAAGTCAGATTAACAAAATAAATTAATCTAGGATAACAAAATACAAATAATGCGGGAGAGAGAGAGAGATGAAATGAAATGTAATATTAACGTCTTCAAAAGGCCAAAATGACCTATGAGACCAAAAGGTTACATTTGGTGAATCTAATATCAGGTCTGGGTACAAAAAGTACAAAGAACTGAAAAGAAAATAGTTGGTAGGGGTGGGGTGAAAGCTGATACAAAGGGAAGACAAAGGGTGAGCTGATACAATGGAGCTCTCTGACAGTCGAGGCATCATATACATATACATCAGTATCCGGGACGGCTCCTATGTCGCGCCAGTATGGTATGAATCCTCTGTCGTAGTCTGTGTCGATATCGAGAGGGCCCTCTCATCCGTGGGCGACGGGACCGCCCCAACTCTATCGCCCAATCAAGCAGTATGCCTCTGGTACCTCTCGTATTGTTATGCTATGGGGGCTGCTTGAACTCCTCTGTCTGTGACTGAAAGAAATCTGTGATCTTCCGCTGGCGCTGGATCTCTCTCATTGTCCCCCTCTTCAAGAGGTCCTCTCTGTGTTTGCGAATCTCCAGTAAGTATAATCCGAGGCATCTCTGATCCTCGTATCTCATGACTATAGAAAGTGGCCCAAAACCCTCTTTGAATAGACAGTGAAAGCGGCCTTGTATCGCATAGTATACTAGGCAGTGACATATGTAATGTAGCTCTGTCTCTGGCTCTATTTGGCACACCTGACAAATCCTGGACTCAGCGGGTACTCCTCTAAATCTGCCTGTCTCGATTTGCAGCTGATGTGAGGATGTGCATATGAGAATTTAGCAACAGACCCAGACAGGTTCTGTCAAGAAGCGCAGTATCCTTCACCTTTTGGGAGGCATTTGCCCTTGCATGTCTCCGAGGAGAGGATCTTGTGATACTCCTCGATTTTGAGAAGGCATAAGACAGAGTTGATTGGGAGTTCCTGAAGGGCACTTTGTGCAGGATGGGGTTTTCAGATACTTGGATTAGAGGAGTGTCAGCTCTTTACAGTTGTGCGCACAAATAGGTGCTTTTGGCAGGGGAGAGAGGGGAACACTTCATGCTAATGAGTTCAGTTAGACAGGGCTACCCTCTTGCCCCCTTCCTTTTTCTCTTCTATGATGAGGTGATGAGCAGATTTTTGACTTCACAACAGGTTGGTTTCCGTGGATTAGAGCTTCCTATTAGGGGAGACGAGCTGTTGGACGTTGAGTTTGCTGACGACTCACGCATGTACTTAAGAGGGTCAGGAGGCCAATCTCCATAGGTGTGACCAGGCTCTTGATATGTTTTGTTGTGCATCTGAAGCACTGATCAACTAGAGGAAGACGGTGGCTTTTTGGGTTGGCAATGCTCCCACGCCGATTGGTCACCTGGAGAGGGCTTCAGGTGAATCCCCTAGGGAATCATGTATGTTACTTGGGCTGTCACGTTGGTTTGGATCTGTCTTCACTCTCTTTAGCTAGCAAGGTTATAGTCGTCAACCAAGTGCTTTTGGCTACTATGTGGTACATCACGTCTTGCTGGATCTTCTCAAGCTCCTGCATTAGCCAGCTGGAGAGGCTGATCAAGAACTTTTTGTGGTCAAGGCACGACACCCAGTCGACCCGGGCCAAAGTGTCCTGGCAGGTCATCACTTTACCATGTTCTCATGGAGGGTCGAGAATTATCGACCCAGCACGACAAAGCAGAGCCCTCCTTGAGATGGTCAGAGGACTTCTTATAGGGGAGGAGCCCTGGAAGGAGTTGTTGCTACATCAAATTCATGCCCAAGTCCCACATACGGGCGACCCTTGGAGCCCATCCATCAGGTGGATCTTCACAAGGATGCGGAGAGTTGCTGAGTTTGGAGGACTACTTAGCTGCGAGCTTGCTTAGGTCCTCGGAGCGGCCTTGAGCAACACCAACCCACATGCATTGAGGAGCCTACACTCAAGCTCGCTAGAGAGCTCATCCCATAGGAGTGGAGCAATGATAGAGAGTGGTGTTGGAAGCTCATCTGCCACCTGGCACTTGGTTCATTTGGCGGGTCTACTGCTTTCGCATTTTCGAGGCTCATGTTATCCCTCTAGCACAGACTGTTCGTGATATCTGGCTAGAGCTGATCCATACATTTCGAGGTCAGTTTGAGAGACTTCAGGGAAGCTCCGACTGCATGCGAGAGCGCCGCGAGGCCTGCCTATGACAATGGCGCCCTGGGCCCTTCTTCACCATGGTCCATGGGGTGCCTAGATGGCATAACGGCCACCAATGTGGTTGTTTCTTCCTCCCATCTCGTGATTTAGCCCTCATTGTATATATCTTGTCTTTTCAATGGGGGAGTCTCCCTACGCTTTGATGTAGTCCTCTATAGCTAGTCCTCTATAGCAGAGGCTCGTTGTAGCCCTTTGGGCAGTTCTCTTAACCAATAGAAGGATCTTTTTCTTGGAAAAAAAAAAGATCCAAATGAAGCATGTCTGTGTCTGTGTAACTCCAGCAAGAATAGCCCAAGGCATCTTTGATCAATGTAATCCATCACTCTCGACAAAGGGCAGATGCAAAGTCTATAGAGACAATGAAATCATATGTGCTTGATAGTATACTTGTAATGCTCCTCTATCTCTAGCTTTAAGTTGTACAGCTGGCATATCCGCTGCTCTGGAGGTACCGAAGTGTATCTTGTAGAGAAAAAGCGTCCTATGAAAAGAACTCCCAGATATACGTAGGACTCTACCTACTCAACCACTTCTTGACCATAAAATTGGCTTTGATGCACTCACCCACTTCGTGATGGTGTTAAATATCATCACCTTGGTCTTGCCAAGGTTCACAAACAAGTGCAAAGCTCCGTAATGCATCCAATTGTCTCTGCAGCTCCTCCGGTGAATCAGCTAGAAAATCATCCGCCAAAAGCAACACAGGTATCCAAGTGCCTGATTTCTATGCACCTCTATCACCCTCTATATCAATATAGACTGAAACCTCATCAGTATACATACCAAAAAGTGTAGCAGAGAGCAGGCATCCCTGCTTCACTCAAGCAGTGGACTGCACTATCCCTGATAGCCCCTCTGACACGGCACTCTACCTGTCACCGTCTCATAAAGTGCCAAGATACGCCTTGTAATCTTACTTAGAACAAGCTTTTCTCTTCAGAGCGAGATCCAAGACTAAAGAGGCTCACTGCTGCCTACGCACCCCCCCCTTCGCCTGCTGCCTTCGCGCCCCTCCCCGCCCCGCCCCCCCTTCACTGCTGCCTTCGCGCCCCCTCCCCTGCTGCGCGTGGGCTGTTGCTGCCGCGCGCTGCTCGCTGCTTGTAGCAGCAGTTTTCAGCCAGCACGCGCCCGCCACTGCCCCGCCTCTGCCCACCAATGCCCTCCACAGCCCCCGCCCCCCACTGCCCCCTCCCGCTGCCCTATCCCGCTGCTTATTTTCCAGTCCCCCCCGCTCCTATCCTCGCTTGTCCAATCCCCCCCCCCCCCCCCGCCCGCCGCTCATTTTTCTTTCAGCCTTTCTCTCCCCGAAGGTGTTCTTTCGACTGGCTCAGACAGTGCTGGATTTCTAAGCAGTGCTCGTCAGGGTTTGTTGCAGAGGAACTTCTCTTTCCGACTCTTCTCCGCCACAGTAGCAGACACAGATGGAGGCTCCAGCTCCGCCACAGAGGGACTCATCCGAATCCCCCTCGCCCGACCCCGCTGAGCCCACCATTCGACTTGCTCTTTCACCGACAGAGCAAGCGAGCCTAGCCGCAGAGGTAGAGTGCTTGCAGGCGACTTCTGTCATCTGCAAGATTCTCGGCACCCGACCCAGCACAGAGAGCTACGTGACCTTCTCGAGGCCCGCCTTCTCGTAGAGGTGGGCAAGATCTTAGACGTACAGATACTCGGACGAGGCTACTATCAGATCGAGTTTGAGACCTCCGAGATGACATCCAAGGTCATCGCCATGAGTCCATTGACCAGCTCGAGCCCACTTTAGACAATGGAGACATGGTTTTGACCATGCTTCGGATGTTCTGGTAGAGGAGGCAGACATCCCCATCTACGTCTGCTTTCCTGGTTTGCGGAGGGAGTACCTACCACTTTTGTCCAGGATAGGCTCAACGATTGGGACTGTCCTGGAGACACCTCGCACGGCAGCCTTAGTAGCTGCCAAGGCGACTTGCATTCCCTCAGTTTGCATTCTGGTTAGGGACACTCACACGCTCCCGAAGGTCATTCTTCTGCCTCGGGTAAGTGGGGGTTGGTTTAGACAAGGCGTGGAGTATTCGGGCCTCCCGAACCAGTGCTTCATTTGTCGACAGATGGGCCATCTTGCGAAGGCCTGTCCACAGAGGAGGCCTCGACCTACACCACAGACTCAGCCCCAGCCTGCAAGGACTGGCCAGCAGCCCCAGACAGAGACATAGCGCACACATGCAGAGCCGCCCTCTGAGCTTGGGGCTCCAGCGGAGGAGGGATGGCAACAGGTCCGTCGTCGACGACAACAGGGGCCACAGCGACAGCCTGGCACTCAGAGTGGTCCTAAGGCGCCTGCCCAGCAGCAGTGGGTTCCCACGGGGAACTGTTTCGGTCCTCTTGAGCAGGATGAGGTCCATGCTCCAATCCCCACCTCAGCTTCACCCTCGACAGCCCCTCCCCCCCCAGAGTTCCCCCCCTCCTCATCATCCTCCCCCCCCCCCCGCCTCCTGCTCCCGCCGCCTCTTCCCCCTGCCGCTCCCCCCCGCCCTTCTTCTCCACCTCTTCCCCCTGCTCCTACTCCCCCCCCTCCCGCTCCAGTTCCACAGTCGACCCAGGGGGCACGGCCATCTCCGTCTGCTAGGAGATCTCTTGGCAGTGCCTTTGCCACGAGTCGCTTGGCGAGAGAGGGACAGCCTTTCTTGCAACCCCCTCTACAGGTACAGACGTCTCCTTTTGCAGCTATCCATCGTGGTTTGACGAGCATCGACTTGCGGCGCCGATGGGACTTCTTTGACTACGACTTCACTCATTTTCTCGGCGACCCATCACCAGACCATGAGGCAGTCTGCTTCAAGGTCCATGTTCTGTTCCTTGCAGCTAGGGGGATAGAGGCCTTGGACTCGGTGGTTGGCTTCTCGTTTCCCCTCTGCGGCAGGGACCAGACTGAGTGGACTCTCGACTGAGTGTTGGGGTGGTTACACACACAGGTCCTAGAGTTCTCTCACCACATGGGAGAACTAGGTGTTACAGACATGTTGCAGACTTTGTGGCCACTGGCAGTGACCCCCCCAGATACAGCAGGATGTAGACACATTGTGGTCTACTTCTTTGTCGATACGTAGTGCTTGCCATGCTATGTACACATTCATGAGGACTCCTGGACAGAGGAGGTTGCTTTACGGACCGCTCGCTCTACTTGGGCTTGGGCCAGGCACTCGTTGCAGTCACGCCTATCCAGAGGACGCTCGGATGCGGATTACTCCCCATCCAAGCCAGCCTCGAAGATAGCACGTTTAGCTGCTATGGCAGCATCTGTTCTCTCTCGCTCCCCATGAGGATCGTCTCATGGAAAGTGCAAGGACTTGGTGGGCCCCAGTTTCAACGTCAGCAAGGCCGACTACGTCAGGAGCTTCAACGCTGCCTTGTGGGAGGAGAGATTGATCTCCTTATGCTTCATGAGCACCATCTGTGTGAGAGCCACATTAGACGTTGTTTGTGGTCAGCTCTTGCGTGGACGATATGATACTTTTTGGTGAGCTGCTTTTGGACCTGGAGGCATCCAAGGTGGGGTATGTATGACTATTGCGGATTCTCTGCAGCGGGCCATTGTGGGTAGAGGGATTATTGTGCCAGGTAGGGCTCAATGGATTAATATGCAGGTGCAGGGTTGCCTTGTGGGCTTCCTGAACATCTATGCGCCCAATGTGGCGAGTGCTCGAGCAGAGTTTTGGTCACAGCTAGTTGAGTCTCTGCTGCAGGCAGAACACTAGTGCATAGGGGGGGATTTCAACATGTTTGAGGACCCTTCTGACACGATTGGTGGTAGCCATGCTACTGTGCATGGAGTTGAGCTGGCAGCTTGGGAGAGGTTTTGTATGACTCTGAGGATCTCGGATGTATGGCAGCACTCTAGTTTTGTGAGGCCCCAGGCCCCCAAATAGCCTTGCCTTCTCTCGTTCGGACCGCAGAGTGGGAGGAGTGAATCTATCGCGGATAGATTGCTTCTACACTAGTAACCACTTCAGTGACTTGGGAGGGACAGTTGGCATTCTGGCAGGGACTTCCTTCTCGGACCATGCACCAGTGATCCTCACAGTGGCAGACACGCAGAGGAGAGGGAGCATGATGCTTCGCATCCCAGAGAGGGTCTTGCTGGACTCTGCACTCAGAGAGCGAGTAGAAGCTCTCTGGACAGAGAGCTTGGACAGGCAGGATTCTCCTGCTGACAGAGTGGCCTCATGACTAGCTCGGATTAGTCGTTTCTTTCTCCAAGAGTCTTTGGCTCTATAATGGCTATTGCCCGCACAGGAGAAATAGGCATTACGGGAATGATTACCCGCAACTACATTATGTACACATCAACATATAGAATGACAATAGAAGTAAGTACACAGTACGCAGGCACAGAACACCTCTTGCTTCATTCATGTGTGATCCAGACACAGAGTTACAACAGTAGATGCCATGAATATCATAGAGATTGGTTAAGTTATATCAAAAGACAAATATGCCCCTCCATATACAACCGCTGCTCCAGCGCAGATCGGGAACGGTGCGCACACTCCTGTCCCATGATATCCTGTGAAGAACTGCCGCTACGGCCGCCGCATACCGCATGACTGCTGATCCGCAGTGTCCATACCTCCGCAAGACCGCATGTGCGGCTACTGCCGTAACACCTGGCACGCACGGTGGATTGCGCGAACCCACACTCAGCCCCTTTGGTTGGAAGATTCCGGTTGTTGATCTTCACCCAGCTTTGGTGAAGAGGAAATATCAATGTAGCCAAAGCCTCTAAAATCTGCAATATGTGCCCGATAGACCTCATCCAAAAGATGTGGATCTATCTCAATATGTTCCGGCCAAGGAGCTCGAGGAATAAACTGCGTTGGCAAAGAAATAGATTGAGGCGCCTGTGGCAAAGGAGCAAGAGGTGTATTTAAAGGGTAATAACGAGAAAGGTATCTATTAAGAGCAAACCAAAATGGAGGGCAAGGTGGTAGACTGAGAGAAAAAGAATGAGCCAAGGTCTCCACCCGAAAACAGACCCTGCGCCGCTCCTGACGAAATCGACGAATCATTTTCTGCAAACGAGATACATGAGCCTGGGCTTTAGCACAATCCTCTGTAGCTTGTGCCCAATCAGCAACATCAAAACCCTCGGGAACAACACTCTTACCTCTGTCAGTGTTGGATGACTCGGGTTGTTGCACCACAACCTGCTGAGTGGGTGGCTGTGCTCTCACCTCAGCAACCAAGCGTGTGCTCCAGCTTTGCAGTTGATTATCCAAAAAAACACGGAGATCCTCTTGCATCTCCACTGCCAACGCATCCAAATCATTCATATTGATCATTACATCACCAGGGTGCGAGGCTAAGTATGAGGCCAGGCTATGCTGCGTTCTCAACTGAAGAAGTTCTTGTTGAATAGAGGCCACAAACTCGGCATTAGCCCCTCGTAACATCTGTATTTCTGTCCCTTGCTGACAAGTTGTTGCAGTCAACTCTTCATTTTGAGTGGACAACTCGGGAATGCGAGTCTGCGAGGCCGCTACCTGCGCTTCCAGCTCATTTACTCTTCCCTCTGTGGGCGGGGGCTGGCCAGGCCGCACGAATAGACTCTGCAAGTCTGCTCAAAAAAGTGCCGCATGCCTATAATTGGTCAGCGGGGGTCGCTACCGTAGCCTCCTAGGGTAGCGCTGCGGGAAGAGTATCTCCCGTCGAGGCAGCCGCATTGGTAGTGCCGGAAGTTTCCGATTGAGCGGGAACATCCGCAACCGGAGAGCCCGTTCTCAGCGGAGTAGCACTGCCCACTCTCTCCTGCATTCGGCGGCGCCAGCGAGCCACCGTAGAATCCTCCGAAACAAGAGATGCAGTCGCCGGACGTGGTGTAGAAAATTGTTGTTCCTCCTGCCGCGCTTGCGGTTTGCTGATCCTGCACCTGCAGTGGCCATCTCATGGGCTCCAGAGGATACCACTGCTGTCGATGGACCTGGAAAATCCCCAGTGCCAACATGTTGCTGCTGTGTTTCCCTCTCAGCAGGCACTGCCAAACTTTGCGTTTGCGACAGAGGAGCAACAGTCCCTTGGACCACTAATCGATCATCTTCAAAGTGGCAGAGAGGACGCAGGGCGAGAGGAAAAACTTCTCTTAAAGGAAAAATCAATGTGAGCAGTTGGCCAACTTTTGTGTTGGTTGGGGTATTTCTCCCCAACTGTGCCATCACTCTTTGGCACTCCGCCAGCAGTCGTTCTCTGACAACCGCTGCCCAAGCTACTGGCCCAAAGTTGGCCGAATGCAAAACATTTCTTGCTCGGGTCGAAATGGTATAGGTTTTGGCTTGTAGCCAAATCGCCTCGAGAAACCATCGATACGCATCCTTGGTTGCTACATCTGACAACCCTGAAAGCTTATATTCCCCTTTTACTTTCAAGCCAAACTCCTGCTCGACATCTGCAGCAGGGATCACATGAGAGGCGCGCACCACACCATCGTTGAGCAAACAGCAACACCTGGAGATCCTTTCTGCTGTCATCTGAATCTGTTGATTATTCAGCACCACAATATCGCCAGCAGCCAGTTGCTCAATCAAACCTGCTGCCTGCGGGTAAACTGGTATCCCTTGCCAATCCAAGTTGGCGAACACACGCAGCCGCAAGTCTTGCAGCCATGCGTCCACTCGTCGAAGCGCTAGCTGCTGTACGGGAGTGAAAGGAATACATTGCAGGAGGGAAGCTGTCATGGCGGCGATGAGATGAAGGAGCAGAGAGTATAGAACTAAGAGCGCGCGACACACTAAACAGGAGAAACACAATAAGAATCGTCTGCATGTAGTAGTAACCCTTTCACAATGAGTTCCCAAAATAGGGCGATCCACGGTGTCGCAACCATCATAGTTCCTTTCCTGCTTTCCAAGATTGCATGCAAAAGAATCCCCAATCATGATTAGGGCGGCTTCCGGCTCTTGTACCACAGCAAAGGGGCACTGAATCGGGGTAGGTGAAACATAATGGCGCAGTCTGAAACCATTAACCGGTACAGAAATAACCTCCCCCTGTAAATCCGCCAAATAAAAAGAGATGGGCCCGCATGCTTGAAAAATCCAGAATGGTCCTGACCACCGTAATTTAAGCTTCCCCGGCATCTTCCCGAGGCGGAAATTAAAGACAAGGACCAGCTGTCCCCGAACAAATTGCCGTGCTTTCGGGCAATCCAGCCATTTTTTCCGCCTAGACTGCAGATCCTGCAGCACCGCAAAGCTATTCAACCGCTCTTCGTCCAGTTCCTGCAAAACATCCAATCGATAAATCACAGAATCCTCCGGAAGAAGCCGATCCGCAATCAGCATCCGCAGACTCGGGATCACATGCTCCACCGGGGTGATTGCCTCCATGCCAAATGCCAACTTAAAAGAAGTCAATCCTGTTGCCACTTTATAAGTTGTCCGATAGGCCCATAAGGCGGAGGGAAGTTTCACATCCCAATCTGTTCGATGCATATTAACTAACTTTGTTAAAATCCGAATCAATTACGTATTAGTTGATTCTGCTTGCCCATTCGCCTGAGGATAATATGGAGAAGATTTCCTGTGCAATACAAAATAAAACCGTAGCATTCTCTTCATCACCTTATTCAAAAATCCTGTTGCCACTTTATAAGTTGTCCGATAGGCCCATAAGGCGGAGGGAAGTTTCACATCCCAATCTGTTCGATGCATATTCACTAACTTTGTTAAAATCCGAATCAATTGCTTATTAGTTGATTCTGCTTGCCCATTCGCCTGAGGATAATATGGAGAAGATTTCCTCTGCAATACAAAATAAAACCGTAGCATTCTCTCCATCACCTTATTCAAAAAATGACTTCCCCTGTCACTAACCAGCTCAATAGGGCAGCCATATCTAGAAAAGATATCCTTATATAAGCATCCCGCCACAGAAACTGCAGTGTTATCTCTCAAAGGCCATGCCTCCACCCATTTGGTAGCGTAATCCGTGGCTGTCAAAATATACTTATTACCTGTGTGAGCTGCCACTGGTTTAAAAGGACCAACAAAATCCAAACCCCACTTTTGAAAAGGCTCCAAAGGCAGAACTGGCTGAAAAGGCATTCTGGACCGTTTGGTAGGTTGCCCCAACCGCTGACACACATCACACTGTTGCACATAATTTCTCGCATCCTGAAACAATGTGGGCCACCATAATCCAGATTGGAGAACCTTTCGAGCTGTGATTAATGTTGCAAAGTGACCTCCCACAATACCAGTATGGACTTCCTCTAATAC
Organism: Adiantum capillus-veneris; assembly: GCF_014529385.1. Classification (NCBI taxonomy): domain Eukaryota; kingdom Viridiplantae; phylum Streptophyta; class Polypodiopsida; order Polypodiales; family Pteridaceae; genus Adiantum; species Adiantum capillus-veneris. The sequence goes on along the minus strand of NC_140947.1, from coordinate 65,740,245 downwards.
TATTTCCTGCTCCTATGGTAGCACACATCTGAGTAACACATTTGCCACGTACGATAATAGAGCTTTCCCATAATGATCTCAAAATTCCTGCTTCTAATAGCCATACGTTTCCTCTGCTGGCTGGACAAGAAGGAAGGCATTTCGCCGCTATCGAGAAAATGAAACATCTCCTCATACCATGTCCATGGGATGTTAGGAATGACCCTTACCTGTTGCGGAACTGTGATATCCTCTGCATCTACTTCTGTTAGAAACAGAGACGCATCCGGAAATTCATCAGCTACAACCGTCGGCGGCTCTCCGGAATCTAACCTGGATAGGTAGTCAGCCACCGCATGCTGAGTCCCTGGCCGATGTATGACCTCAAAGTCAAATTCCTGCAGAAAAAGCACCCATCTGGCCAATCTTCCCGTCAAATTCTGTTGCCTTACCAGGTATAAAAGAGCCGAATGGTCCACATGGAAGAAAAAACGTCGGCCCAACAGATAGTGCCAGAATTTCTTCACTGAGTAAATCATTCCTAAACATTCCCTTTCGGTTACTGAATAATTTCTTTCTGCGGATGATAATCGTCGACTGGCATAATAGAAAGGTCGGAACCATCCTTGACTCTGTTCCTGCATCAGCACACTGCCAATAGCTCGATCCGAAGCATCCACAAATACATGAAAATCCTGACCCCAATTCGGTGCAAGCATAATCAGAGCTTTGGATAGCTGAAGTTTTAATCTCCGAAAAGCCGAGTCACATTCCTGTGTCCATTCAAAATCTATAGCATGAGCTGCCTGAATAATCGGGATTGCCAAATGCGTGACAAACCGCAAATGCTCCCATGCCAACGGGCTTGACCCAAGAAAATCTGACATTGTTTCTGGTTCCGCTGTGGAGGTGCTTCCATGATTGCGGGCATTTTGTCCGGATCCACGATAATATCATCTTCACAAATTATATGCCCCAATAGCCTGCCACTGCAAACAACAAATGCACACTTTAAAGGATTCAAACTGAATTTTACCTCTCTGCATTTCATAAAGCATAACCGTAATTGCTTTAAATGCTCCAATTGCGCTCCAAAAACATTGAGGTCATCCAGAAAAATTCTCATAAAATCCGTCGAATAAGGACCTAAAATTTGGAACATATCCCTTTGATAAGTGGAAGGTGCATTCCGCAATCCGAACCACATCATTGTGCAGGCAAACACACCCCATGCGGTAATAAAAGTTGTTTTTGGCTGATCCCGCAATGCCATTCGGATTTGATTATATCCACAAAATCCATCCAAAAAAGTATGCATCTCATGTCCTGCTACATCATCCAAAATGGAATCCAAAAATGGAAGAGGAAAAGGATCTGGAACAGTAGCTGCATTCAATTTCCGGTAATCCACACAAATTCGGATTTGCTTGTTTTTCTTTGGTACGACCACAATTGGAGAAATCCACTCCGGATTATCAATAGGGGTAATAAAACCCACTTCCAACAGGCGATCAATTTCCATCTTAACTTGCTTTGCCACATTCGGATTCATCCTATATGAGTGCTGCTTCACTGGCACCGCATCCGGTTTCAGATTTATCGTATGCTGATAAAACTTAGGATCCAATCCCTGCATATCCGCATATTCCCATGCGAAAACATCCTTACACTCTGTCAGTAACTTGATCAAATCATCTCTAAAACTTGCCTCCAGCTGCTTATTAATATATATGGGTCGCGACTCCGCTTGCTCCCCCAGAAAGACCCTCTCTAGTTCATCTTCTTTAACCCTTATAATTTTTTCCATTTGCGCCTCAAACGCACGTTCTTGCTGAATAACGTCCTCCAATGATTCAGGACTTGGAATCACCTGTTGTTGCTCCCCTATTCATGCTGGAATTCCTGAAACCCCCACTGAATTCCCTTTCGGAATCAAAGAAATATCCGCAAGATATAAAGAAACCAAATCCGGATTAGCTTTTAAAAATTGTTCCTCTTCATCCTCTTCGAATCCTTCCACCATATTGACTGTTTCTGCTATCACCGGCCATGCTGCCTTAGCTGGTTGTCTACATGTTCCCAACATCACCCGCACTTTTCTTCTACCCTTCTTTACTGTAAGCATATTTGCTTCCCAATTATGCTTTACCCGCGCTTGTCGTAACCAGGGTCTTCCCAAGATAATGTGATAATCCTGATTATGATCTTCAATATTCAAAACTACTAAGGAAACAGCAAAGGATAAGCCCGCCACATCCAAAACAATGCCCCGAAGTAAACCCACTGGTTGCACTCTTCTTTGATCTGCCATGCGGACTACAAAGGGTGCAGGCTCCCAATCACTGAGGCCAAAACACTCACAAGCTGCTTGGGTAATAATGTTTACTCCCGCTCTTCCATCCAATAGTACCTTGTCAATGTATGTTCCATGGTATCTAACTGAAAGCTCCGGAATGCGGGTATCCGTGATCCTATTCGCCGGCAACGGGGCTGAATCGTCCTCCTTGCTTTCAACTTTCCCAAAGGCGACTTCCCTCAGCTCAGTGGTCGTTTGTCGCAGCAATGCATTATGGAAATTCGGGACCAATTTCAGCAATGAACCCAGAGGTACTTGTATTGGTGACGTGAGGACCTCTTTCCAAACTAAATTCCAATCCTCTTGGTCTTTAATATCATCCTTATTTCCAGCTTTTCCTTCCTTTATTTCCAGGCCCACAGTCGATGGTCCTGCTGACTTCACTGGTGGTGCGGATTGTGGCAACCAGGACACAGTCTTTTTCCGCACTTCTTCTTGAGCCGTCCAATCCGGAATCTTCACATCGGGAGTTGAAACCACATTTTTACCCGATCGCGTGATTAATGAAACCACTGGATCAGACTCCTCTAGTCCTTCAATCTGAACCATAGTCACACTAAGTTGTTTTCCTGCAACGCGTTCCTGCTTCTTCCGATCGTATTCCATAGCTTCAATACACTCGGATCGCCAGTGTCCATCCCCCAAACAGAATAGGCATGTCTTGGGGCGATTAGGATCTCGGCCACCTCTTCCGCGACCTCGTCCTCCCCCTTGACCCCGTCCTCCTACTTGACCTTGCACAGGCGTCTCTGATGTATGAGCATGAGCCATCGCCACAGCACGCTCTTGTCCCTGCCCTATCTGTGGTTGTTGCTAGGTAGAAGAGTCCCCTCGACTCCGATGACCCCGGCCATTGAAATAACATTCCACTGTATTATGAGTATTGGTCGTGCAAATCGCACACCACTTCTGATTCATTGCGCACTCCTGAGCAGCATGGCCCGGATTCCGACATTGGGTACACCATAGTTCCTTTAGACTTTTAGCCACCGCAGCCGATTCCGACGATCTGGATGAAACACCTTTCCCGTGACGCTGGGATTTTTTCCGCGGTGTCTCTTCTGATTCTTTTCCCGAATCGCTGTTGCCTGAGTCTGAGGAATCTGATACTGCGGATTCCGACTCCGAACTATCACTGCCACTGTCTTGCGACTTTCGATGAGATTTCTTCCTGTCTTTTTTCTTTGATTTCTTTGGAGATTCCGTATCCTCTAAAGCCTCTCCTGCTACTACAGCCCTAGCAATTACATTATCCAGTGGAGTAGTTACCTTATCCACTGTTGCTATAGCCGTTCTGAGATCCTTGTTGAGCCCCCGCAAAAAAATAATCATTCAGCACTTCGGCTGCCGGCCTTTGTGCTTGAGGTACCCTCTGCAAAAGCATCCGAAATTTTGCAGCGTAATCCTCCACTGGCAATGACTTCTGCCGAAGCGTTCGAAGCTTTCCCAAATGTTGAGGGACTGTCTTTTCCGTTCGAAACCTTCGTAAAAACGCTATGGATCCGTCAGCATACGTCTGAAAATGATCATCAGGGTATTTGGACAACCATTTCGCAGCTTTCCCCAAGAGTGTAGATTCAAACACTGATTGTTGATGAAGAGGGGTCACCACCCAAGGATGATTCAATCCATAAGCTTTATTGAATTGGCGCAAATGTGCATCAGGGTCTTCACTCGAAAGACCTCGAAACCGACTATACTTAATCTGAAGATGAGCCATCACCCCTTGCCCAACTGTACCTCCTCCTCCCGGAAAAAGCTGACGAGCACTAGGAGGTGGAGACAGTGGCGGAGATACCTCCGGACTGCTTACCGGAGACGGTGGTGGAGCAACCTGTGTGGGTGAGGATGAACGTACGACAGGAGGACATGACTGACTGCGCGGAGTACGTCTCGCTCGCCGCAACCGCCTACCACGCATCGGGCTTGGTGATGGAGATACAGATTCCTCAATCTGCGATGAAGAAAAAACAAATTCATCCGAGCCGCCTCTCCTCCGACGTCTTCCTACAATTGGAACCACAGGGTCAGGCGGACCCTGCGACCTAGTGCGCATGCATATTCATCGCAGGCCGTCCATCACGCATCGTGGTCGCCAGATGTAATGGCTATTGCCCGCACAAGAGCAATAGGCATTACGGGAATGATTACCATCAACTACATTATGTACACATCAACATATAGAATGACAATAGAAGTAAGTACACAGTACGCAGGCACAGAACACCTCTTGCTTCATTTATGTGTGATCCATACACAAAGTTACAACAGTAGATGCCATGAATATCATAGAGATTGGTTAAGTTACATCAAAAGACAGATATGCCCCTCCATATACAACCGCTGCTCCAGCGCAGATCGGGAACGGTGCACACACTCCTGTCCCATGATATCCTGTGAAGAACTGCCGCTACGGCTGCCGCATACTGCATGACTCCTGATCCGTAGTGTCCAGACCTCCACAGGGCCGCAGGACCGCATGTGCGGCTACTGCCGTAACAGGCTCGCCGGGCTGCAGCGAGAGAGGAGGAGCAACGTCTCAGACGCGGCATTGCTTCGTTGCAGAGGATGCAGGAGCAGCATCCAGACAGTCCTTGGTTGGAGGAGCAGCTACAGCACGCTCGCCAGGAGCTTGTTAGCACAGAGGAGCGGCGACATGAGTTTGCTTTCCATCGACAGGCATCTCAATGGACACAGGTGGGCGACAGAGTGACTGGTGCTTTCTTCGAGGCAGTGGGACCTCGACATTCGCATGCCAAGGTCAATCAGTTGAGGAGGCCCGACGGGTCAATTGCTTCTGAGCCCGAGGATATGCGTGCAGTTGCTATTGACTTTTACCGTGAGTTATTGTCTGCAGAGCCTCAGTCAGAGCGTCAGGATGCATGCAGGGAGCAGGTGTGGGCACAGATGCCTTGCCTTGTGACTGAGGAGATGCGTCAGAGGCTTGAGCTGCCACTTCAGCTTGAGGAGCTGCACACGGCTCTTAGTGCCCTCCCCCGTGGTAGCTGTCCAAGTGAGGATGGGTTGACTCCCAGTTTTTTCTTGGAGTACTGGGACTTGCTTGGCCCAGATCTCTGTAGTGCTTTTCAATACATCTTGCACACAAGAGTGATGCCTGACAGCATGAGTGAGGGCTTGATCTACCTCATTCCCAAGGAGGGTGGCTCCTTGGATGAGATTCGACAGTGGCGCCCCATCACCATCCTCAACTCAGCCTACAAAATTCTTGCCAAGGGTCTGAGTTTGAGGATCCAGCCACTTCTAGAGAGCCTTATACATGGGATTCACACAGGTTTTGTCAAGGAATGAAGTATCCTTGACAACATCTTTACTTTTTGGGAGGCTTCTGCCCTAGTGCGGTCCGTGGTGAGGACCTGGTGATTCTTCTTCTCGATTTTGAGAAGGCATACGACAGAGTTGACTGGGAATTTCTAAAGGCACTCTACGAAGGATGGGTGTCAGCTTTGTACAGACAGGCTCACAGTCAGGTACTTTTGGCAGGAGGTAGAGGTAATCGCTTCATGCTCACATGTTCGGTCAGACAGGGTTGTCCCCTTGCCCCCTTCCTCTTTCTGTTCTATGCGGAGGCGATGAGCAGGTATTTGGTGTCGCAGCAGGTTGGTCTACGGGGCTCAGCACTCCCTATTCGGGGAGATGAGCTACTGGACGCTGAGTTTGCCGACGACTCAGCCTTGTACTTAGATGGCCACGAGGCCAACCTTCACAGGTGTGAGCAGGCTCTGGAGACCTGTTGTGCATCTGGCGCACTGATCAACTAGAGAAAGACAGTGGCTTTCTCGGTTGGTAGTGCTCCTGTGCCCGATTGGATGCCAGCAGAGGGTTTTATGTGGATTCCCCCAGGGACCGCAGTTCGGTACTTGGGCTGTCAGGTTGGTTTGGACTTGTCTCCCGAGCAGCAAATTGCTCCTCTCCTCCTGTCTATCAAGAGGAAGTTGTTACACTGGAGCTGAGCACGACTCTCTTTGGCTGGCAGAGTAGTAGTGGCCAACCAGGTGTTGTTGGCGACTATGTGGTACATCACTTCTTGTTGGATCTTCTCGAGTTCTTGTATCAGCCAGGTAGAGAGGCTAATCAGGAACTTCCTTTGGTCAGGACGTGATACTCACATAGCCTGAGCCAAAGTGGCTTGGCAGGTCATCACTCTTCCTTGTTCACAGGGAGGGCTTGGGATCATTGACCCAGCACAGCACAGCAGAGCCCTTCTTGGGAAGTTCATAGTCAGAGGACTTCTTCCAAGTGAGGAGCCCTGGAAGGAGTTCTTGCTACAGCGGCTTCGTGCTAGGGTGCCTCAGGTTGGAGGCCCCTGGCGACCTTTGACCAGATGGATCTTCACAGAGATGCGCAGAGTTGGTTTGAGCAAGAGACTGGAGAACCGCTTCGCTGTGAGTTTGCTTCGATCTTGCGGCGAGGCTTGGAGCAGCGACAGCCTACTTGGAGGGAGAAGCGTCTACGACAGCCCCTTGTTTGGAACCCCATGGTTAGCACTCAGAGAGGCCACTTGGTTGGTAGTCGGCCTCATGTTTCCAAGGGTCCCATGGCAGCGGGTCTAGTGCGCTCTTTAGGTGACTTGCAGAGCATGTGCCAGGACATCTTAGAGGCAGTTCCAACTGAGTGGCTCACACCCAGGTGGATGGGAGCCTTAACACGACTGGAGGTTCTCATCTCACTCCGGGCCTGCTCAGAGACTGTTCCATCCCTTTTCTTCGAGCTACAGGGTGAGGGACGCTTACAGTGAGTTGTAGTAGAGGCCTCGTAGGTGGCTGAGTGTTGTTTTCAAAGGATCCGAGTGGTGGGCATCTGTGGGAGGACTTGTGTCATCAATCATGACCCAGCTGCTGTTCTTTCAGTACACTGTTCGACTGGGACGTCACATACTAGCAGCACAGAGAGAGGCCCGCCCTGCTGCAGCACCTCATTGGCAGGAGGAGGGGAGGGTCTCACAGTTGAGTTCTTGGCAGCCTTCTGGGAGAGGTTGTGGGACTCCAGACAACCGAGGCGAGTCACCTTGTTTTAGTGGCTGGTCGCACACAAAGCTACAGCAGTTGGGAGCTGGCTAGTGCATAGTGACCTCTCGAGTGCATGTGCAGCCTGTGACCATCTTGTAGAGAGTCAGTGTCACTGCCTTTGGGCACAGCAGGTGTGGCTTAGAGTTCTTCGGCTGATGCCTACTCTTTCCACGGCTCGACACTACACTTGGGGAGCAGCGGCTTGGTCCACCCTCACGGGCCCGGCGCTTCAGTTTGAGCTATCTTCCACCAGCAAGATGATAGTGATGCAGGAGGGGCGACCTACACTCCAGCCTGCCACAGAGCTTACTCCAGAGGAGTGGTGCAGTGAGAAAGAGGAGTGTTGGGAGCTCAAGTGGCCTGACACTCTAGTTCATCTGGCGGGCCCGTTGCTTCCGCATCTTTGAGGCTCGCCCTGTGCCACCAGCAGAGACTATTCGCGATCTTTGGCTAGAGCTGATCCACACTCTCAGAGGACAGCTTGAGGGACTTCAAGGCAGCTCCGACCGCATGCGGGAGCGCAGAGAGGCTTTCCTTGGACTATGGCGTCCTGGGCCTTTCTACACCATGGTCCGGGGTGTACTCCGATGGCACTACCGACCACCTGTGTGGCTTTTCCCTCCCCCCATTTCTTGATTTAGCCCCATTGTACATATGCTGGTTTTTCATTGGGAGAGTCTCCCCATCATGGTTGTTGTAGCCCTCTCTTGAAGAGGTGGTTGTAGCCCTATGGGGAGTTTCATTAACTAATAGAAGGATCTTTTTCTCGGAAAAAAATATATCTTACTTAGAACACCCAAATCATACAATCTATGCATCAACCTTGCTCTAGGTACTGTATCAAAAGCTTTGTGGAAGCCCACAAAGCAGTAATAGATAAGACATACATGCGTTCGACCATCCTCACTGATAGCTCAAAAAATTTCACCGTTTCTTGGCCACTTTGGTCTCATCTGAAATTTCAAAACACCAGTTTTCCAGTTGCCATTTTTTCATTTCAGCTTTGAGAATTGACTATGCTCATGAACTATTGAAAGCTCTCTACTTGGCCTATGCACGTGTGCTTACAGATTGTGCCATCCATTTTACTTGCTTACATTCAATCTTTCCTGTCTTCACTACATTAGAATTTGCTTTCATGAAAGAAATCTTTGGAAGTTTTTTAGCGAAATACGTTCATTAAAAAGTCTTGCATTTGCTTGCAATGGAAAATCTTCGTACTCCATGACATTCTGAAAATATGCATTCATGTGTTAGCCTGAAAGGCCAGGCTACTTTGCTGATTGATTTGGCTGCTCAAAAACAGCCTTGGAAACAGATGCTTGCTTCCATGTGTGTCACACTGTGCTCCTCTGCATTTTTGGTCATTCTAATAAAGAACTTTATGAGGCACAATGGTCAATTGCTATGTTGAAAAGGCATGCTTTCATTCTAGCCTCTAGGATGTAGTCTTTTGCAAATTTTGAGGCTCTATACTAGGTTGTCCATATGCCAATCAATTGATTGCTAATTGGTACAGTGACTCAACACCTTCCTTAGCATCCCAGAACTGACTTTTGGCCAGTAATTATTGTTGCTTGGAAATTTTTCTTTGGAGAGCTACCTTGAAACCGAGCCTCAAAAGGCATATTTGTTGGCTCAAAAAGGAGCAAACAAACAAGGTTGATGATATTGTGTACAACAATGGGTATTGTGTTTCATAGATTATAGCTAGGCAATCATTACCGATTATTTTGGCATCAATAACTTATCTTTGCTGCCGATTCCCCTTTTGAATTCTCTAGAACGATGGCACATTTGCAACTTTTTTCATCACTGATTCCAGATTAAGAGGTATATATCCAATTACAATCTTTCTGTTGGCCCTCAGATGTATGTAATGCGTTCTGTCACATGTAGAAAATTGAGGTTTGGTGGCATAAATGTCTTGCTAGGATATGGAAGTGTCACCTTCTTTTATAAGGAAAGATGTTTCTATGGAAATATCTTCTTGGTGTGATTTCAATAGGCACTGTGCTTGCCAAATGCAATGTATCATATATGCAATCTCGTGGTCACCCGTCACTCGAAGGAGACCCATGCACATTTAGTTTTGTATTGTCCTCATTCTCAGTCGTTGTTTCCATGCCTTACAAAATGATCATCATAGATTCCGTTTTGTTCCTTTGGAAGAGTGACTTTGGATGTTTACTTGTGGGTCATATGCCTTAGGATTCCTTAATTTTCTTTGCTTGGGTTCAATTTTGGTCCATTTGGAGTTTTAGGAATGACCTTAAGCTCCTTCACAAACTCCAAGACACCCATTTTAGGTATTTGTGTCATCTTTCTGAGAGATTGACCTTTACATTGAAGACATCTCTCAACAGATTATGGAGATGTCTTTTGACTACTTCTAGTTGTATGCCATGTCAACCCTCTAGTTTAGGGCCTGAGTTTGGGAATTATCTGTGTATTATTTTGATTGTGGTTTTTTGAGCTTTCCCACTCGTAATATATAGTATTGACCCCAAAAAAAAAGTGTGAATGCACGCACCCATGTGCATGTGAGAATTGGTGCAAAAGAAGGGAGACATGATAGGGTGGGACACGCTCCAAGACCAGAGTAGATACCTAAGCAAAAGTGCCTCCTCGTATTGTCGCTGTCCTGGATGCCTCAGAGCATCCATTGCAATTATTCGAGTTTCAAGACGGCCTTGGGAATCCCTTTGTTTTGTATCAAGGTAGTCTCCTGCAAAGCGGAAACTGGAAGAGTAACTGCATGGTATGGAACAAACAGTTCCAGGAAATATTTCAATTGGAGGCATATTTGAAGGTATCAACAAACGGTATGAAGAAAAGCACAAACAAGTAGAAATCAAACATGCAATCTAATCATACCCAGTGTGACAACTGAAGCGCTCTACTCCTCTGATTTCAATAGCCTCGTCAGCCTGCATTGCAGGCATGAACAGCATGCCAGCTATTAGCTCGGGGGATATCACAAAACGAATCTCTTCCTGCATGGAAACCTTGGATCAGCAGCTTTGCTCGGACGACCTAAAGTCAGATTTTATCTTCACACATAAAGGCTGTCCATTATACTGTACTATTGTCCATTCAAAAAAGGCATGCATATACATATAAAGGACTTGTTATCAAATGACTGGAGCAATAGGGCCTTGATAATAAAATTCATAGTAATGCTTTGAACCTTCAAATCTATCGACAGAATCACTAAACATAACTGACTGCAAAAACACAATGAATGCTTAGATACAGTTGAGAATTAGTCGAATCGTGAGAATCATTAAATGCAGCTGACTGAATGGCAAGGCGTATTGAAATAAATTTTTTAATCATGTTTTGAATTTCTACAACAGGCCCAGTGGTTGGACACAATGGTTCACCTTGTTTCTTAACTCTGAAATGATCGTCAACACACAGGGTCCAGTTCAGACTTGTTTGGTTACGGTTCTTCCTATGTATGAGCTAAGACCATCATGTGCACAAAAAAAAAATCATATTACAAGAAATTAAAAAATGGTTGTGAAAAAAAGTAGGCTTTTGGATTATTTTTTGTATTTTAAAATATTATAGGAGTCTCTTCAATGGTTAAGAAGTTGAAGACGTTGTAAAAGACAAAGCTAATCCTTTCAACGAGTCCTCCACATTGATGAAAACAGATTTGATTTAAAAAACCTCCAAAAATTAGGGATTGCAACAGTAAATTAGGGTTTCTGCAAAAATTCAGCGTACATTCTATTGAATATTCTCAATACTCTTGTTGTTTGATAGCACAAAGAGGAATTGTCTCAAACAAAGGAAGATGGACTAGCAAGCATTTCGATGCATGTGAGATGGACATCCACTACTATGGATACATGTAGAAATATCCTTTTGGCATTAAGTGACATAAGAATCTGTTTAAATTTCCTATTTGATCTTGTCGGAACTACCTGCAAGCTTTTGGCCAGTCCAACTCATTTGAGGCATCACAGCAATGTGCCCAATCTACTTGCAAATAAAGTCGAGGCAATTCCTATTAGAGTTACACCTTTTGTCCAATGGTTGCTCCAGTATCTCCCAGGAGCAATTTAGGGAGTAAGGGCTGTTTTGTGGCTGTGCCCAGCCGTATCTGAGATAGGCATACCTTCTCGGCAGTACCAATTAGGTGTCTTGCCCACCGGGTAGGCTGACATGAGACGGGACCCCTGTTCCTAGGGTTTCCCAGTGTTTGAGTCTCTAGTTATATACATTCTCCCCTTCTATGCCTGGCCGAGGACCAGATTTGGTCCCTTGGGCCAGTTTTTTTATCAGTTGAGATGATATGGCATGCCCAGCTACAAGTCGTCTGCCACAAGACCGCTCACCATCTCGGAGAGTGGTGGTACTGTAGAATTTGCAAGAGCGCTACTATGGGGCCATGACATGATGCTTGCCTAGATGAAGGGCCACCTCGAAATCAAACTCCTAAAATAGAAGTAGCCAGCGCCACACCCGACCTGCAACTTGCGTCTTATTCAACAGATAATGCAGAGCATGATGATCAATAATAATGGTGAAGTGAACCCCTAATAGATAGTGGCAGAACTTGTCCGGAGCATAAACAATAGCCAAACCTTCCCTTTCTATTGTGTTGTACTTGCGCTCGGCTTTAGTGAGCAGTTGACTTGCATAGTGAATGGGCCGATCAAGGTTGAACTCCTTGCTAGGCTGAGTCAACACAGCACCCATAGTAGTCTGACTCGCATTTGTATGCACATGAAAAGTGAGAGACCAATCAAGTGCAACAAGAATAGGTGCCTCAGTTAGGCGTTTTTTGAGGTAAGCAATTGTGTGGGCCTCAGGCTTTGACCATTGGTAGGGTGCAGCAGCACTTCTCAAGCGGGGCAGGGGTTGAGCAACCTCCACATACATGCGAATGAACCTACGATGACACCCTATGTAGCCTACAAAGCTCTGAACACCTTTGGGATTGATTAGGGGAGGCAACCGTAGAATGGCGACTATCTTATCAGGGTCAAGAGCGAAACCTTTAGTAGGCACCACATGACCCAAAAGCGTATCTTGAGTGATCGAAAAATGGCATTTGTTAGGATTGAGCTTCAGGCGCGTCTCCCTGTAGGAACACGACAAAGAGCTGAGCGAGATGCTCCTCCAAATTCTCCACTGAGGTGGAACATTGAGAGTCGGAGAAGGTTGAAAAATCATCCATGAATATGCGAAGATGATCAGTGAGCACAAGATAAGAAATGAGATAGACTGTATGATTGAAGGGTAGGGCGTTTTTCAATCCAAAAGACATTCTTGTGTAAATGAAAATACCCCATGGAGTCACAAAAGCAGTTTTTATCTTATCTGCGGGATGAATGCCCAATTGATTGTATCCATTGAACCCGTCCATGAAACTGAAGAGGCATCTTAAAGGACTCGTTCTGTAAAAGGAGTTGAAAAGCCATCCGGGATTGCTACCTTATTCAATGCACAGTAGTCGACACAAACATGGATTTCTTCCACAGTTTCGGACTCTACATCACTTTTTCGGCTATCTGAGGACATATTGCACGAGTCCAGGCAAGCCATTGCTACCATTGAGCTTGGGACAAAGCAGTTGGCTGCTACTCACAGCGCCACTCCGCTACATACGTAGCTATGGAGGGCTCTCTGCGTGTCGCAGAGAGCGCGATTGCGGATAGCGATGCTACTATTTTTGCTTTGCAACACGCATTGCAAGAAAAGTCTAAAATCATTGATGACCTCCGAGCGCAGATATAGGGACTTCGGGAAGTATTACTCCACAGTGATATGGGATTTCAAGCTCCAGTGAGTAGGGGATATGGCTGGACAAGGGAGGGGATACAGGTACGGACTCCTGTTTGGTATGTACAACCAGGTAGCTCTAACCATTTCATGGGACCCTCTACACACACTTCTGTCGGATACGGCCAGCCTCAACACTTTACCTACTATCTTCAGGGTTCCTTACCACATATGCAGTCGACACAGAGCATTCCTTGCGACGGCCTTGCTGGTGCACACCGACATGGCTATGTTAGTCAACACCCTGAGTACACTTCAGGCCAGGTGCTTCCATCAGTTGCACAACACGTGGCAGCTCTAGTCATTGGGAGCCTGTTCGTGCAGAGCAGCAGAGCTCATCAGCAGCAACCTCCCACCATCAATTTGATGGCTCCTCCCCCAGAGGTGGATACTTCAAGTGCAACAGTGGCGACGACTCTCTCTCTCTCTCGGGTGACAGGGCCGCACTGCTCTGCTTAGTCTTCTTTTGTACATATAGTGAGACTTCTCGGTTCTCTTTGTAGCATAGTGTTCCTCTCACCAAGACGGTGAGTGGTTTTGTGGCGGGCAACCTGTAGCAGGGCTACAGTGTCACAGGCACTGGACATACACTTAGTTGCAGTTGGGCTGGGGTTCACGCTGGACGGATTTTTGCCTGGGCAGACGTGGCAAGCATATGGGTGGTGGTCTAGCCGACGTGGGGCCAGACCGCCACGACCACAGTTTGGAGATAGTCTTAGCTAGATTGAATATTTGTGAGCCATTGGTGGCTCTTTATGGTGTATATATCTGTAGCCGTTTTGGGGTTACGATATCATCTAATTTGCGTGGTCAGTAGTCTAGAGTCTACTATCGTGCGTTATACACAGCACGTCTGCACCATCCCTGCACATCTGAGCCTCGACACCCATTGTACCTATGAGTTCTTGGCTGGAGCTAGATGTGCTACCATGCCAAAGTCTGTACGGGTTTCTTTGAGTTAGTCGAGTCTCATATGTTCAAGTTCTATTGTTGATGTCTCTGTGTTGTTGCTCTGTTGTTTCTTGCTTCCTGTATTGTTATTCTGTTGGAGTGAGATGTCACGCACATTGCACTAAGGAGCACCCACTATAGAGATGCTACACTTGATCATGAAGTCTCCTGGTTGCTAGGGAATCTTGGCCGCTAGAGACTTTGTTCTCGTCATGAGTTCTGCAAATGTCTCATCAGGTTGGAGCTGTAACAAACTGCTGACGTGTCAAAGCCTAAAGAATAGAGCCAACTTACAGATGTGGCCAAGGGGCCTAAACTGTCACAAAGTGATGACGTGGCTGCTCGAGAGTAGAAACCCTACCCCTAATTTCTGCCAGAAACCCTAATAGCTGAAACCCTAATTCTGTAAACCCTAACCCTAACTGCTGAAACCCTAATTCTGGAAACCCTAACCCTAAAACCTGCAAACCCCTAATTCTGGAAACCCGAACCCTAAACCCTGCAAACCCTAATTCTGCTGCCAGAAACCCTAAAATTGCAGAAACCCTAACCCTAACCCTAAGGGCAGCAGGGAGATTTCCGCGTTTTGCGCTGGCTGATGACATGGTAGGCTGTACGGATTTCTGTGATTTATGCTGGCAGTTTTTTGGCTTTGCTTTTGGACCAGAAGCTTTTGAGTTTTAAAGGCTTTTTACTGTAACTGCTTTTCAGGCCAAGGGCCTTTAAATATGAGGTTAGGGTTCATTCTCTGGCATGCTTCCTGGAGAAGGTGCAGAGTCTCGAGTACCGGCTTGTACTGTGTTGATGCAATATAAAGAAATACCGAAAGGGGCGCCAAGGTTTGGGGCCAATACTCTTTGGGGTGGAATTCCGCCACTCCGTGTCGCATGTCGTCTCTCTCTCTCAATTAATTGTTATTGAAGTGCTAAAAGTCTGTTCCATCTGTTCTTTTCTATTGGCACGTGGTGCCCGCCTTGTGACAGGAGCACCAAGTTTGCCACCTCATCCAAGACTTTCTCTCGAAAGTTGCCTGATCTGAAAGCTTCACAGAATTGTCGCCTCAATGTTGCCCAAGTCGTAAAGTGGTTCTCCGCAAATTGACTGTAGCATTTGTCTGCTAACCCATCCAAGGTGGACGGAAAGAGCACTAAGTAGGCATCTTCTCTTTCTAGGCCCCGACCTCTACAAAGGTATACAAACCTCCTAGCATGGTCGTCTGCATCCTCGATGGAGAGTCCTTTGAAAGTTGAGAACTTGATGTTCACCTTAGCAAGAACTCTTGTTAGCTCCTCCATGGCTGCCTGCTCAACAGCCTGTTGCTCAAGAGCTTGCTCTAACACAGTTGGCGGAAAGTGTACTAGAAAAGGTGACCTAGGAGGTGAAGAACTAGTTGAGGGAGTGGAGCTAGATGCTTGGGAAGGTAGGGGTAGCGGCATTGGTGGACTTTTACTTGGCACGAAATGCTGGCGCTTTCTGTGGTAGTACTTCAGAGGGCTCGATAGTGGGCTTTGTCAATCTTTAGACTGCCTTGTATGTGTCATGCAGTAACAACAAACCCACCCAACCTCTTAGGCAGGAAGACGCTTGAACTCTAAACCCACTAGGCTAGACTCGACCTGACCAGCTTAACTCGACACAGACTAGACCAGGCAAGACTAGAAGAGACAAAGACCAACTGTACTCGACCAGCTAGACCAAACCGGGCGTGCCAAAAATGAGAGCACCTGTGCCAACTGTTGGAGTGAGATTTTAGTCGAGGTCCACCGGGCATGCCAAAAATGAGAGCATATGTGGCAGGAATAGTGTGTCGTGCTCTCTGGGTAAATTGTGCATGAAACCTCACTCCAACAGAATGGAAACACTGTAAACAATGGAACAGCAGAGCAAACTCAAAAGACTCAACCGTAGACGCCGAACAGCATGGGACTCAACTAACTTATATGAACCAGTACAGACTTTGGCTGCAGCACACTCAGCTCCAAGCCAAGGACTCACGGGTACAATGGGGGTATCGAGGCTCCAATGTGTAGGGAGAGTGCAGATGTGTGGTGCTAGAGTAAACACACGGCGCTAGACTCAAGACTCATAAACCATCTAGAAGAGCATGCCTAGACTAAAGCAAATATGAGCATATATACAAAAGAGCAGCCAACGGATAACTCAAATATCCCTGACAGTCCAGCTGCACCTATCTCCAAACTGTGGCGGCCACGGTGTCCTCTACACCACCACTTCTGCCATGTGTCACTGTCTAGGCGAAAGTCCACCCAGTGTGAACCCACGACCAACTGTAGCTATCTTTCCGTGCAACGTGACATTGTAACCCAGCTACAGCATATCGTCTTCAAATCATCTGCATATCATCATCGTGACATGGTCCATGTCTGCATCTTGCAGTTGGATCATAAGGGGTGAAGTCTTAACCCATGCATCAAAATCAGCCACCCATCCAACATTGACTGGTAGGTGTGAATTGGATCTCTTTACTATATTATTGTGGTATGAATTGGTGGTACCAAATGCCAACCCTCAAGAGATTTCCTTTTGTACTGATTCCCCCTTGGCATGAGATAAAGCCAGATCGGCACACCATTATGTCTGTTCGTTATGTTAGTTCTGTGTTGTATGGCTTGTGTGGTAATATCTACGCTAAGGTGGATATTAAAAGGGCCTTTTACAAGCGCAAGCCACTCTCCCATGTAGTAATTCATGAACTGAAATCAAGGGACTTCCACAGTAGAAGTTTAAGGCTAAAAGAAGCTTAGTAATTTGGCACATACTGAAAGCCAAATGTGGCACACCATCACAAGTTTTTTTAGCAAGAACACACCAAAACCAAACTCAATTTTCAATTTCTTGGAAAAATCAGTCTGATAGTCTACTGGGATAATTCACTGAGGAGTCAGGTTTACTAAACAATCAATGATCCTGCATTTTAAAGCAAGTGCATTTTAATAACAATTAATAGACTCAAACAAAAGGGGCGATATTTTTACGAGGAAAAAAATTCGGTTCTCAGTTTGAGAACAAGGATATACATAAATACATAGCAAATGACAAGATTTAATTCAGATAATTGTGTTGTAGACTTTGATGACAACAAAAATATTTATGAATTCCACTAGACTGCCAGACCCAAAATTGATTAAGCATTGGCCTTGAGAAAGACAGTTAGACCTTTGGAATTGAACTCAAGAAAGCCACTAAAAAAATCTTGTGGAAACATATACACAGAATCTACCTGCACACATCCCTTTCTAAGCACACCGCCACCTAAAAATCGGTTTGCAAAATCCACTTCCAATGCATTTGACCTTTGATTTTCAATTAATCCATCGTCAAATATCTGTTAAAAAATTAAGATAGTGCTTGCTTCTTGAAGATTTAATCAAGAACCATTGAAAGACTGTTGGGAGACACATACCCGTATCGAACAGAAAGAGGAAGAAGAATTTTTCCAGTAATGTTTATCACATCCTGGGATGGGAGGAAATATACCCTGTAGCTGTCTGTGAAGTACTTTTCGCTCAAAGGAAATCATTCCCCGTGGGATTGCTTGGCTCAATCTCGTGAAATAATGCACTATACAGCGAACTTTTTGTTGTTGTTGAGTAGCCACATTGCTAATCCTTCTGTTTCAGACTTCTATGTTAAAAAATGAAAATTTCACAAAAGAGGACCAAAAACTTGAAAGGCTTTGAAGTTTCTTACCCGAACAAGCCATCTAAGTTGGAAATCAGGAAGGTTAGCCTCTTGTCTACCTTCGATAGGATGAAGGCAAAAAAATGCACATGCTAAAATGGCTGCAACCAGCTCCTGTCAATGAACCAACTCCAAATCTCATATGATATACAATTGTCAAAAAAAAATCTAATGCTTCCAACGGCCACATAAGCATGTTGAGCTGACCATGCTACAAACGAGCATATGTGCGAGGGAAATGCATTGACAGAAAAACCCCGGGGCAAAACAAGTACAATACATATATTGTTTGTGTATATAGTGTGTGTGTGCGCATGCGCGCGTGTGTGTGTGTGTGTGTGTGTGTGTGTGTGTGTGTGTGTGTGTGTGTGTGTGTGTGTGTGTGTGTGTGTGTGTGTGTGTGTGTTTGCAAATCTGCTTTGATTAATTTACAAGTGGGAAACCTCAAAACGAGGAAAACCCACGAAAAGAAAGGGATACAAAACACGGAGCACTATGAGGCTCCGAAGGCTAGAAACAGTCAAAATAGATCCTGTAGGTTTCAAGAGTGATGTCTCCAGCGTCATAGGCAAAATGCAGTGCTTGACCAAGCGATAATTTGAAATAGGGAAAGGGGTCAACAAGAGTGCCCTGGAACATTAAGGAGTTCCTATGATGCCAGATGGCCCACATAGTCCAAAATCTGACCCAGGTGAAGAACACCGCAAACTGAGATTGCTGTGACCGAAGCACCCCAAAAGGCCAAAATCGTCTGTGAAAAGAGCCGGAAGGAAAACGCAGCCGAAGAGCACTCGACACTTGCCAAATGAAGGCTCTGGAGTGACGACAACACCACAGTAAGTGTGGCACAGTCTCGTCAGCTTCAAGGCATCTGGGGCAGCGGGAAGGCGCAATATGCCAAGCATGCAACACACTGCCAACAGGTAGAGCTCGCACCAAGCACCGCCACAAAAAAACACGTTCCTTCAAAGGCAGATGACTCTGCCAAATACGAGACAATGTCTGTTGCCACCACAAGGATGACTCGGAAAGCGACCATAGCTGATTACCCCGATGCACAATCCATACATCAGACTGAAGGATGGCATAGACACTGGCAGCTGAGATGCAGTCCAATCTAGTAGTAGCCAGATTCCAATCAGAGAAGCGAGAGTCTTCATCCAGAGGAGGAATGGGCGAATGAGTAGCAAGCATGTTTTGAATCTCTGGCCAAAGAGGAGAATAGTGAAGACCCAACCGAAAGCGGGAGACAGCATCAGCGAAAGACACAACATAACCCGAGTCATCAACCACCTGATGCACCTGACAGATTCCTTTTTGGGAAAGAAAATACGCTTGGCGAGGAGACCGTTGAACCAAAGTCGAAGCAAAAACCCTGGTCCAATGCAGACTCTCCAAGCGAAGAGAGTTACCCCTCGAGGATTGTCGACCATCCCAAGCCAAATGCGAAGTGACAACCTTTCAATCAACAATTAGAGAAGAAGTAAAGGGACATCCAGGAATGTGTCCTTCAAGCTTCCCAAAAACAATATCCCAATAAGTCAGTTTCCAATGACCAAAAGAAGGGGTGACAATGTGCGCACATAAATGTGTTACCATGAAAGCCCAGGGTTGCTGCTGCTCCACCAAAACTGGCAATAACATAGCTTTCCGAGCCAGAAGATGACGTCTCAAGTCCAAAATATTCAACCCTCCAAGCCACTTGGGAGAACACAGCTTGTCCATAGATAGAAGCCGAATGCCCCTCTTGGTAGACGAGGTCCGCCAAAAATGTTCTAAATAGTTGGACATGAGAGACTGCAAGCGCAACCGAGGCCAGGATAACAAAGGCAAGTAAAACTGCACATAAGCCACAAGGATGCATTGGACAATCCTGAGACGCACATGAAGTGGCCACGTGGACAATTTCCAATAATTCAACTTGGAATGTATTTGCTATCGGTGTTCTCTCGCACTGCCTTGCCTTTGCTATAGCAGAGTTCCAGCGGGCCCTCAACACCCTACGCACAGGCCTCTGCTAGTTCGGTGGCGGACAACGCTGCTGTGAGACTCGACAGCAACACCCGAGTGTGTTGGTGATGCGTTTCGTCCCCATCCTCTACGTGTGTGTGTCCTGCATCATACTAGACAAACCCAAAGTATTAAGCGGGTTATGCTCCCCTCAGGCTCTTGGACTTCTACCAAACAGGAGCTTGCTAATGCTATGGTTTCTCACTACAGTTCTGTGTTTGTTGCTCCTCCCTCCGCCTCTGCTGAGGCTCACCGAGCGCGGCAATTATTGTTATCTCGAGTGCAACCAATCCTTTCACCAGAGGCTGCTAATTGCCTTGAGGCAGCATTTACACTGGATGAGTTACACTTGGCCTTGCTTGCTCTTGGTAGATGGCGTTCACCTGGCTGGGATGGTCTCACTGTTGAATTCTTCATCTCGTTCTGGGATTCTCTCAAGGAGCCCCTGCTTCTCATGATGAATGCCGCTTGGGACACTCAGCATCTGCAAGAATCTTGGAAAGAGGGTCTTCTTGTATTGCTACCTAAACGCAAACTCTGCGAGCATTTCTCCCATTGGCGGCCTATTACCCTTATGCCCGTCATTTATAAGATTTTGGCCAAAATGATAGTACTTCACATCAAAGATTATCTTTTTTCAGGTCTTCATCAGGCGCAGTACAGATTTATCCCCCGTCGCCAAATAATGGACAATCTGGCCAATATCCTGGTGGGTATGGAATTTGCTAAATATACTCAACAGGACGTGTTGGTAATGCAAGTTGACATAAATAAGGCTTTTGACACTGTCCTCTGGGATTATATTGCGGATGTCATGCAGTGTCTTGGATTTGGCCCAAAGCTAGCACATCTTGTGTATTTTTTATACGCTCGCAGTACGACCTCAGGGATCCTTGCAGGCAAAGTGACAGATTCTTGGTCTCTTGGATGCTCAGTTCGACAAGGCTGCCCACTTAGTACCTTGTTATTTGCCATTGCCACCCTCTGCTTTTACACTTGGATCACTTGATCTCCCAAGGCCGCCTTCATGGATTACATTTGCCTTCAGGCCAGAATTTGATTGGGCAGGCCTATGCGGATGACTCCTTGTTCACGCCCAAGAATACTCTAGAGGACATGCGCAAAATTATGCATGCGCTGGACTTATTTGGCCTTGCGTCTGGTCTTAAAGTTAGCTTCTACAAGTCTAATCTCTTGCCTCTTCATGCACAAGCTTGGCATTAGCTTTTGTGGCCTGGAAAGATTGTGCCTCCGCATGAAATTACCCGACATTTGGGACATCCTATTGGCTGGCAGGTTACTGGCACACAGCAGATTGAATGGGTTATGCATCATCTCAATATCGAACTCCAATATTGGAAATTGTCTACTTGGCCACTACATGTCAGGCTCCGCATTGTACAGAGCATCATGATGGCATATGTTCAGTTCTATTTGCCCTTATTGCCTTGGCCGCAACACTGAATTACCTCTCTTTAGTCGGCTATATTGTCGCATTTATGGCTTACAAAGGCTAACAAACGTGGTTTGCGCTTGATGTCCATGGGCAAGGTTTGCAGTCCAAAGCGCTTTGGTGGCCTTAACATCTTGGATTTGCGCAGACATGCTCTTGCTCGGAAAGCATCGCTTTTGCCCACGCTTGTTGATCAGCGCGACAACCATGGGCAGTGATGGTTGCTTTCTTATGTGAGCATGTGGTTACCTCCGCATTTGGCCATTGGCATTCATCTCTTTGGGAGTTTGTGTTTGGGAAACTTGATAGACATATCCTGGTTGTCCTCTCATCTCTGCTTTGATATTGGACTGGAAAAAGGTCACCTTGCATTTGACTTGGGCTGGTCACACCGAGCATGAAGGTAACTCCTAGAGGTTGGAAAGCATTCATTGGAGCATGGCTTTCCCATTGACTTTGGTGGATAGCTTCCCACGCAAGGCTTAATTTCTTTCTCGTCGTGGGCTGCGTATGGTTGCTGATGTCGTGAATTCAGAAGGGAATGTGCTTCGTTTTGACGAGATGGCACGCACTTTTGGTTTAGGCATGCATTATCGACCTCTCTGGCGGCAATTGCACCTCATGCCGGCTGACCTACTCCCCATTCCACCTCTGGCTGATGGAGGCCGTATCATGGATTGGCGACTGCATCAATTCAACTTCACTACAGTTTCTGCTCGCCAAGTTTACAACATTTTGTTGCCCGATCCGTGGCTTGCGGACCACTGCAATGCCCTATGGTCACTACAGCGTTCCACCCGGTGGTGGCAGAAACCCCTTACTGCCATTTGGAAGAGCCATTTGCCGCTTAAGGAACGTCTATTTCTGTGGCGTTGCTTGATGGGTGTGTTGTCGGTTGGTTCTTTTCTGCAAAAGCGTCGGATCAGCCCCTCACATTGAGTTCGTTGCTCTGCTTCCGAAGAATCTGTTCAGCACTTGCTATGGGATTGTCACTGTACTCGAGTCTTTATTGCTTGGGTTTCTACACTCATGCGTCTCCGTTTTCCCGCAGCGGTCTTTGGGAAGAAATTCTGGCTTTTTGGATTCGTGTCGCTGGCGTTAAAGCCTTTCGCTACTTTCTTCGTATGGGTCGAATATTGGGCCTTCTGGAGTATTTGGCGCCAACGCAACCCCCGCATGTTTGACCACATTTATCTGGACCCTTTCCCCTACTTTAAGATGTCTCTTCGGCAATCCAGGCGCTTTGCCCTCGCTGATGGGGATATATCCCCTGACCTTTATCAGCTTTCTTATGTTTGTTTCTAGAACCTTTTCATACTTGAACACATTGGTGTTCACCCTGATGTATCGACTTCTTGTTGTGGGTTTTCCTTCTTTGAAGGTTTCCCACTTGTAAATTAATCAAATGCACTTACTATAAAAAAAAAGTGTGTGTGTGTGTGCGCACGCGCGCGCGTGTGTGCGCGTGTGTGGGTGTGGGTGTGGGTGTGGGTGTATGAATGTGTGTGTGTGTGTGCACACGTGGGCGATTTGGGTGTGGTAAATCCTTCGGCCGCTCGTCTGTCACGCAACTTTGTTCTGCACAACAGCTACCCTGTGCAGGCCCTTCACAGCGCGCCAGTGGTTGAAGTTGGATTTCGCCTACACGCAATCCTCCTGTCGTTTTGTGTGAGAGAGAGAGAGATGTGAGTGTTTCTGTACAGCCAGATTCGTGTGTGTGTGTGTGTGTGTGTCTATGTCAATAGTAGTCAAATATCAAAAACCCCAAAAAAAAGAGTGTGTGTCTGTGTGTGACCTTCACATGGATTCGATTGATCAGTGTATATACAAGTGTCGGAAAGTTATGGAATCTTCATATATGGATGCTTTAAGCCTTATCAAAGAATGTTTGCATGAGGACTTCGAGGATGCACGTCAAGCTTGGGAAGGATCCGCTCCCGTCATGGAAGTGCGCATCCCTATACATGAGCTTATGGATCATGTTGCTCAATATGCTCTTAACGCGGTGATTCTTTTTTTCTCGGGTAGAATGCCTACGGCTCAGGATGTAGGCCAATGGGTTGATTTCCTACTCAAACGGCAAGCAGTCCAAGGGGTTTACTTGGCGCGTGAGGGTTCTATGAAGTCTTGTTGGTCGACATGGATGCTCGAGATGCTCTGCTTGAAATGTCTCTTGGCTCATGTACTGCCTTGGGCTCTCACCAAGGACTATCAGAGTCTCATTCGTCACAAGTGTCCCGTCTGGGTTGAGGTGGTCGACTTTCCTCGCACTTGGCATCAATTTCTCCCTATGTTGGCTGCTCAGCTTGGCAAAGTCATTTGCCCTCCTAAGCTGGATGCAAACACCAACCGTTTTTGTATTTTGTGGGACACAGATATCCCCACACCAGCAGGTATTTTGATCGATTTTGGGGATGCAGTGGTTGGAAAGCGTCCATTCAAGCTTAAATGGGGCAAGTTTGCAAATTCTTGCTTCCGCTGTGGCAAATTTGGTCATATGCAGTCCGAATGTTCGGAACCAAATTTGCAACCACCTCCTTCGACTGTCCCTACTCCTCAACCTCACTCACCTCCGAAATCTTCTGAGGTTCAAACCAAAGGTGCTTCAACTTCCTCCCCGACAGCTGGGGCGAATAAAGGCAAAGGGAAACTATTTCAATTGTCTGCACTTTCTGCTTCTCCAAATATTAAAGACAAGGGAAAAGAACAAGTTTTAACCTCTCAAACTTGGTTGGTGCCCAAGAAACCCACTAAAGCTACTACAGCCCGTATTCCGGCATCTTCTCGTAATTATGTGCCCCCTTTGAAGCATGTTGCTCAGAAAAAAATCCCTTGTAATGACAACACTTCTTTGGTTGAAGCTTGGGACAAGGTGGTTCGCTCTGACAAGGAAGTTGTTACAGGAGAAGCCTCTTCATCGCAAGGTGCCTTTATTTTTAATCATCTGGATCCAGGTCTTGACCCATCTCCTCAGGTACCTATAGTTGGGGAGGATGTGTCGATGGGCACTGGTACTTGAGTTTTCTCCTCTTTTTCCCGTTTCCTCGCCCACTGTATATATCATATAGAATGCATAGTTCTTTGAATTGCATCTCCTATAATGACAAGTGGCGGCTTACCTTGCACTATGTACATACATGTAAAACGGACATTGTGGTTCTTGCAATCACGACAAGTGGCGGCTTACCTGACACTATGTACATACATGTAAAACGGACATTGTGGTTCTTTCAAGAGCATAACCAACATCAATTTGCAGGACAGACTTCTTACTTTGTGGGCTACTGGATAGCTTATGCAGGATCAGCTGGCTATCTGGAGTACTTATACTTGTTCGACATGAACTCTTTCCGACCTTGGTTTTCATTGACCCGACTGGGAGATGGATGGTCATCCAATGTATTGTTAATGGGGAAGTTTTCGAATTTGGAGGATTATATGCATACACAGCTTCTGCACATAGGGCACGGTTGTGGAGTGCTATCTCCTCTTATTGTTGGCGCTCCAATGCCTTTCTCTGCGGGGATTTTAATAATGTACCAAACCTTGCGGATAATACTACAGGCCATTCTCACATGCTTCATATGGAACGGCAATCATGGGACCAATTTATGTCGACCTGTAATGGGCTTGATTTGTGGTCCTCTTTGCATGCGGCTGATCCAGGATTCACTTTTCAACATAATGCTCAATCTATGTATCGCGCTCGGCTAGATCGCTGGTATCTTTTTCATGTGCAACAGTATGATGACTTTGTATGCGAGACAGGATTGATTATGGTATGTGTCTCTCCGATCATTTTCCTGTATGCTTGAAACTTAGTTTTGGCTCTTTTGATGTCAATGACCGCCTACCCAAGAAGAGACTTTTGCATATCCATAATGCTTATCTCAAGCATGAACTTTTTGCGCTATGATTGTGGATGTCATTCCGCCTTTGATCTCCCAAATGTATGTTGATATGGACATAGCCTGGTTCCGCTTTGTTATGCTTGTTCAATGTGTTATCCAGGATTATGGCAGGGATTATCTGTCACAATTAAGGGAACAAGTTGATCAAGCAAAGGATGCTTGTAGCAGATTAATCAGGCAAAGGATTCTTGTAGCAAATTAATGCACTTGGTTAATCATTCTTCTCTTACTGCCACTCAAATGACTGAGTTACTTTTTGCTCGCGTTATGTTACGGCACAATGCTGAGAGGAAATTGGCCAAATGGCAGACTCGAGCTCATCAGCAGGCCTTTGCAAATAAAGGATGTGCTTCTAAACAATTCTTCCAGCATTTGCATCACTCCAGGCAGTCTCAAGCTATACGGAGAGTTAAATTACCGTCAGCGGAGTGGACCTCCACTTTCCGAGAGCTGGCACTAACCCTACACTCTCATTATAGCAAGATTTTTGAGGCCCCTTCTTCTCCCACGAGAGAAGCCAACCAAGCGCGTCACATGTTTCTATCGCATGTTGCTCCCATTCTTTCGATGCGGCAGGCTCAAGACTTGGAAGCTGTTTTCACTGAGTCGGAATTATATGCCAGCTTGCTTGATTTGGGTCGATGGAGAGCTCCTGGTTGAGATGGTCTCTCTGTGGAATTTTTCTTGTCTTTCTGGGACTATTTGAAGTTGCCTCTGTTGTTCATGATGAATACAGCTTGGGAACAGCAAGAATTGCCCTCCTCTTGGAAAGAAGGGTTGCTCAAGCTGATACCTAAGCATGCATTGTGTGAAGAATTCTCTCATTGGCGGCCTATTACACTCATGCCTGTGGTATATAAATTAATGGCAAAAATGCTTGCTAACCGACTCAAGTGCTTTTTGCATAAAGGCTTGCATCAATCTCAATACGGCTTCATTCCACGACATCAAATTACTGATAACCTCACGAATGTCATCATTGGAATGGAATATGCAAAATATACTCAACAGGATGTCTTGGTTATGCGGGTCGACATTGAAAAGGCATTTGATACTGTTCTTTGGGATTATATTGCGGATACCGTGCAACACTTGGGCTTTGGGACTAGGCTATCCAGTGTCGTGCTTTGCTTGTATGCACACAACACTTCTGCAGGCTTGCTGGATGGATCTCTCACAGAAACTTGGCCTTTGGGACGGTCGGTAAGGCAGGGCTGCCCTCTGAGTGCTTTGCTTTATGCGATTGCTACTCATCCCTTTTTTATGTATTTGGATTCCTTGACTTCCATTGGTAGGCTACATGGCCTGACTTTACCTTCTGGATGACAGTTTGCTGGTCAGGCTTATGCGGATGACTCTTTGTTCATGCCTCGCAATAACTATGACGATGTACAACAAATTATGCACACTCTTCACTTGTTTGGATTGGCAGCAGGTCTCAAAGTTAACTTTTGCAAATTCAAGTTACTGTCTCTGAAAGAGAGTGACTGGCATAAGATATTGTGGCCTGGGGAGATTGTTCCTCCACATGTTCTGGTTCACTATTTGGGTTATCCGCTAGGTTGGAATGTATCGGCTATGCGGAAACTGGATTGGGTGCTCCAGCGTCTGCATTCCAAGTTGAATTATTGGAAACTGTCCACGTGGCCACTTCATGTACATCTCAAGATTGTCAAATGCATCATTGTGGCTTATCTGCAGTTTTACTTGCCTTTGTTATCCTGGCCTCAGTTGCGTTTGCAGTCCCTCATGTCCAATATTTTAGAGCATTTTTGGCGGACCTCCTCTAGCAAGAAGGGTCTTCGGCTTCTATGGACAAGCTGTGTTCTCCCAAGCGGCTTGGAGAGTTAAATATTTTGGACTTAAGACGTCATCTTCTTGCTCGGATAGCTATGTTGTTGCCAGTTTTGGTGGAGCAGCAGCAACCCTGGGCTCTCATGGCCACACATTTGTGTACACACATTGTCACCCCATCTTTTGGTCATTGGAAACCGACTTATTGGGATGTTGTTTTTGGGAAGCTTGAAGGACACATTCCTGGATGTCCCATTACTTCTGCTCTAATTGTTGATTGGAAGGTTGTCACGTCGCATTTGGCTTGGACTGGTCGACAATCCTCTGTGGGTAACTCTCTTCGCTTAGAGAGTCTGCATTGGAGCAGGGCTTTCGCGTCGACTTGGGTTCAATGGTCTCCTCGCCAAGCGTATTTTCTTTCCCAAAAAGGAATCTGTCGGGTGCATCAGGTGGTTGATGACTCGGGTTATGTTCTTTCGTTTGGTGATGCAGTGTACCGCTTTTGGTTGAGACCTCACTATTCTCCTCTTTGGAGGGAGATTCAAAGGATGTTTGCTGCTCACTCACCCATTCCTCCTTTGATTGTGGGCTCTCGCTTCTCTGACTAGAATCTGGCTACTACTAGATTGGATTGCATCTCAGCTAGCAGTGTCTATGGCATCCTTCAGTCTGATGTATGGATAGTGCATCGAGGTAATCAACTGTGGTCACTTTCCTAGTCATCCTTGTGGTGGCTACACACATTGTCTCGCATTTGGCAGAGTCATCTGCCTTTGAAGGAACGCGTTTTCTTGTGGCGCTACTTGGTGGGAGCTCTACCTGTTGGCAGTGTTACATGCTCGGTATATGCTCAGCCTTCCCGTTATTCCAGATGCCTTGAAGCTAAGTAGACCGTGCCACACTTACTATGGCGTTGTCGTCACTCCAGAGCCTTCATTCGGCAAGTGTCGACTGCTCTTCGGCTTCGTTTTCCTTCTATCTCTTTTCACAGACGCTTTTGGCTTTTTGGGGTGCTCCAGTCACTGCAATCTCAGTTTGCGGTGTTCTTCAGCTGGGTCAGATTTTGGACTATGTGGGCCATCTGGCTGTAAGGTGCAACGGAAGTGAATGTTGAACTTTGCTCAAGATGAGTGCTCCACTGTGCTCAAGGTTGCTTGTTCTTAGAGAAGGGAGAGCCTTCCGTTCTTTAATGAGAGAGTGCAATGGACACAAACAAAGTGAATGGACACTGTGCGTGAAGGTGCATGAGACTCAGAGATAGAGAAGAGAATACGACACCGGAGATGTTGTAAAACCCTCCTCCGAAGGCCCCACTCTCTATGGCGAGAGTGGTCTACTTATGATTGCACAAATCTCTACAATGCTTGGACTTGCCAACGATGTCGACGACGTCGAGACGGGCTGAAATCTGAAAATGCTAAGGGCTGGAATCTACAAATCTTTATCTATTAAATTCTGACTCTATGTCAGTGACGATGTCGATGACCACAGTATGACGACGACGCGCTGAAAACGCAGATACTGAAATCTGCGTTTTCCGTGCTGAATCTGCAAACTTCGCCGGATCTGACCGTGCAGCGCGGGTCTGCTCTGCAGGAAGGTGAGATCTGCGAGGTACGGGACTTGTTCTGCGATGTCTAAGTGCTAAAAACTGAACGTTGGTGCTTGTGTTGGTTCCGTCGCGGTAGATCTGCAAAACGCTAAAATGCCCGACAGATGCAAAAACGCTAGGGCTGAAAATCTGACTTGCGGTGAAAATATGCTAACGCTAGGGCTGATCTACTGTTGCTGTGCAAATCTGCTAACGCTAGGAGTCTTCTGCTTCTTGTTGTCGCCAAGTTGCCAATGCAAAAACGCTAGCTGATCTAGTCCAAAAACGTCAGTCTTCTGCTGTGATGCAAAAATGCTAGGCCTCTTGGGGGTTCTGCTGAGAAGTTGCCTGTTGAGCGTGTGCTCCTGCTGCCTCTTCTGCCAGAAAGTGCTAGAGCTAGGTTTCTATACATACAAGCTTATGAAATTTTCCCTACCTAGTTCCCAACAAAAGTCACTTAAAAATAATAAGTGAAAAATGTCAAAAATAGGGAAAAATAGGTCTATGCACTGTAAAAATGCTCTTGATGGGTTCTAATGGAAATCTGATGATCATGCTCTGTGCAACCAAAGGATATGCATCTAATCTAAGTGTCTGGACATGCACGGTCTGCGAACAGACTCACAAAAGTGCCAGATCACTTCCTATTCTAAATTGACTTGACTGAACTGAACCCTGGTCATGCTGTAGCTTGTCCACAGACACACAGGGTTGGATGTGTCACGTGACATCCCCTCCTTTTCAAAGTGAGGTACTGGTACCGAACTGTATGGCGTCGAGAGAGATCCCCAATAACATCCGAAATCCTGATAAGGACTCTTTGCCGGCCCACTCTGATGTGTGGATCGTGCAATACTTGAACTTCATAAAGGTTTGCAATGCCTTTTTCTTTGGGCCGCGCCGAAAACGACACAAAATCATCTGTAGCTCCTTCAATGCTTCAACTTTGTCTCTGGACGAAGGTCCATCTTCAAGAATCTCCGAGGCTGAAAATTCCTAAAACCACTTCCAACACAAAAACATGAACATACCTATTCCATGTAAAATGACTGGAAAAAATCTGGTCTTCCTTAAAGTCTGTGCATGCAATGTAGATGAACAAATAGACGGAGTGCCAAACCGTTCACCACACACACGCAAACAATGAGATCGAATCTTGTCTTTCTGATTTAAATCAATCAACTGTGGCAAATCATAATGGAAATGCCTATGCTTGATGCTCAATCTTTCTTGTGCTCTGTCTACGACTGTGTCATGCCAAGGAAGAGACATGGAATGTGACTCCCTTGAATGCATACTTTTCAGCTTTTCATGAACAATCCGCATACATCCGTGTTCATTCATGAGTGAAACGTGCTCAATGTACAATATGTCATGCCTAGGAAAAGGGATCAAATAAAGACGCTGACTAAAATACAGGAAACGATCACGAATGAAACACTCGTACAATGCGCGCTGACTAATCATACACGAACACATAGTACTTCCTGTGGAGGTTCTTTGGACCTAGGCTCGAGAGCCAAGATCGGTTCGTCGTGTTTGATCGAAACTTCCTGTGGGGGCTCTGTGGACCTCGACTCGAGATCCAAGATCGGTTCAAGTCGAGGTCCAAGATCGGTTCTTCGTGATTGATCGAATCTGCAATGAGGTTAGCTTCATTAGAGAAAGTATCAACTAACACATCATCCTTGTGAACAATCACATCATCTTTATCTTGCAAATCATCATGCTTGTGAGAAATCACATCTTGATCATGCAAACCATCATGCTCGTGAGAAATCACATCATCTTCATGCAAATCATCATGCTTGTGATTGTCATCCATATCATCATGCTTATCATTATCATTTAAATCATCATGCAAATCATTGTCATTCAAATCATCATGCAAATCCTGTGTGTCATGCTTTGGAAAAGAAGAGACGGAGAGAGTCTCCTTCTCTTGATTCTGTTCAAACGGCGCCTGCACAATTGAAAAGAGTCGCAAGAACTCTTTCATGTGTTGTTCGCTCTTGTCTTTTTGTGCTTTGTTCTCACGATCATATTTTGCTTGTCTTTTTTTGGCTTGCAAGCATGCTTGCTCGTGCTCACGCTCTATGGCTGCCATTCTTTCTTCGTATTCACGATCTATGGCTGCCCGTCTTTCTTCGTAGGCCTTTCTTTCTGCTTTTCTTTCTTCGCGTTCTAACTTTCTTTCCATAAACAACAGCTTCAACTCCTCCATAGGATTTAGTGCAATCCTTGTCGTAGATGGGGAAGGGAGGGTCAGAAAAACCTCCTGGTGGAGAAAATTCTTCTTCGCCTCTCTCATGCTCATCACCTCCAAGCGAAGTATCCATTCCGCTTCGAGTGATGACCATCCACTGAAGTCGTGGGTTCTTGTGGGTTCTTGTGGTCTTGGGTTCTTAAGTTCACGAGGAACTTGGGGTCTTGGGGGTCTTGGTTCTTGGGGTTCTTGAGGGTCTTGATGTTCTTGAGGTTCTTGAGGGTCTTGAGGTTCTTGCGGTTCTTCTTTCGCTTGCAATCTGTGTTAGAGAAGGATCTTCTCTTCACCCGAGTTCTGCTCTTTTCTGCGGCCGCACCCCTTGGCGACCTTGTGCTCACACCAAGATTGCTTTTTCCCACCTCACGTCGATTGGCCAGCCGCTAAGTACACGGTCCGCTCTCAATGAGTGAAAAGAGGCACAAGGGGAGGCTGGACAAGCCCTTCTTTCTTGGGTATCTTGTCACTCTTCAAAAACACGATTAGGAATCGACACGTCCAAGTGAACTTGGGTTCGTGCGACCTCAACAAGCAAAAAAAATTATGTGGTTCTTGTGGTTCTTTCCTTGAGTGATACAGAACACTGCCAAAGCTCTGATACCAATGTAAGGTGCAGCGGAAGTGAATGTTGAACTTTGCTCAAGATGAGTGCTCCACTGTGCTCAAGGTTCCTTGTTCTTAGGGAAGGGAGAGCCTTCCGTTCTTTAATGAGAGAGTGCAATGGACACAAACAAAGTGAATGGACACTGTGCGTGAAGGTGCATGAGACTGAGAGATAGAGAAGAGAATACGACACCGGAGATGTAAAACCCTCCTCCGAAGGCCCCACTCTCTATGGCGAGAGCGATCTACTTATGATTGCACAAATCTCTAGAATGCTGTGGGGGAGCAGGAGAGAGAGCCCACTTGCTGTCCTATGCAATGAGAGTGAAGGAGAAGAGGAGAGTGGCGCAGAAGAAGCACACGCAGAGAAGAACATGAGAGAGAGAGAGAGAGAACGCTCGTCAAAAAACTGGGAGAGGTCACAATGTTTTATTTGGGCTTGACCTTTGAGTATATGAGTAAGTGACTAGGGGGCCATTCACACTTGGGCCCCCTCACTTATAAGTCTTTTAACTTATAAGTTAATAAGTACAAGGCACTTAGGCCTTTATTCCCTAGCAACCTCCACCTAAAGGCAATGTACCTTGGGAGATCAAAGAATCAACTAACTATTATACATCAGCTGATCATGCACTTACTCATCCAACACCCATCATCTGTCGGCAATATGCAAACCGCTCTGCTGGAAGACTCTTGGTCAAAAGATCTGCAGGGTTGTCATCTGTGTGCACCTTGACAAGTGTAATGCTCTTGTCATCAAGCACACTTCTGATAAAATGATACTTCACCTCTATGTGCTTTGTCTTGGCATGAAAAACAGGATTCCTTGCAAGCATAATAGCACTCTGACTATCACAGTGTAGCACAGGAACCGGTGACTTAATGCCAAGCTCTTCTACCAAACGCATGAGCCACAAAGCTTCTTTGCATGCCTCAGTGGCAGCCACATACTCAGCCTCAGTGGTAGACAAAGCAACACATTTTTGCAGTCTAGAAATCCAAGAAACTGCACCTCCTGTGAATGTAAACACATATCCAGAGGTAGACTTCCTGCAATCTGGATGTCCAGCAAAATCTGCATCTGTAAAGCCATGCACAGATGTCTCACTCTTCCCAAAACAAATGCACAAGTCTTTAGTACCTTTCAAGTATCTCAAGATACACTTCACTGCTTCCCAATGCTTTTTGCCAGGATTGCTCATGTACCTGCTTACCACTCCCACCGCAAATGCAATGTCCGGACGTGTAGCAACCATAGCATACATCAAACTGCCAACGGCTGATGCATAAGGAATCTTGGCCATTTCAGCCCGCATATCATCTGTGTTTGGGCAGTCATGTGCAGTCAGTTTTACATATGGAGGCAGCGGAGTACCAAGTGCCTTTCCCCCGTCCATATGAAAACGATGTAGCACCTTAGTAACATAATCTCGTTGAGATAGATACAGACGCCTGTTAGGTCTATCTCGAGAGATACGCATGCCCAAAATATGATTAGCATCACCAAGATCCTTCATGTCAAAGCGATTCTTTAAGCTTTGCTGTAATGCATCCAACTCCGTGACATTTTTACCCGCAATAAGCATGTCATCAACATACAAAATCAGCAATAGAAGAGATCCATCACTTGCCGTTTTGATATACAAACAGTGATCAGAATTACTTCTTTTGTATCCTTGAGACCTCATGAATGTATCAAACTTGTGATACCATGCACGGGGAGACTGTTTCAAACCATACAAGCTCTTCAAGAGTCTACATACTTTCTTCTCTTGCCCCTTTGACACAAAACCTTCTGGCTGCATCATATAGATCATCTCAAGCAAATCGCCATGCAAAAACGCTGTTTTGACATCCATTTGCTTTAACTCCATATCTTCAGAAGCAACCAGGCCTAAAACAAGACGTAATGTGGCAAGCTTTACAACAGGAGAAAAAATCTCATCAAAATCAACACCATGCTTTTGCTTGTACCCTTTAGCAACCAAACGTGCCTTGTACTTAGAAGAAGCATCAGATGTGACCTTGGTCTTGTAAACCCATTTACATGGCAGAGCCTTATGCCCTTTAGGCAAATCAACCAAGTCCCATGTATGGTTTTTCTCCAAAGACTGCATTTCCGAAACCATTGCTTTGAACCATTTCTTACTGTCTTCCCGTTGCATAGCCTCTTTATAGCAAGACGGCTCACCACAATCAGTAAGCATGACATAGTCCAAAAACGGTTCATATCTATCGGGGGGCCTTGTCACCCGAGTAGACCTACGCACCCAATGATCCATAACAGGTGGATTTTCAGCCTGTCTAGGAGCATCAACCTGTTCCCCTACCTGTGGTGCATCAATGGCAACTTGTTGGGGCTGATTTTCAGCAGCTAATGGCTGATTTTCAGCACCATTTTCAGCATGTAAAGGCTACTGAACATTGGGCCTTCTTGGCTGTCCATATGTAACATCTTCACGAAAAACAACCCGGCGCACTTCCTCGACCTTTGTGGGCTGTTTGTGCATGCAATTCTCATTGAAGATGACATCATTGCTGCGTATGATTTTCCGTAATGCGGGATCCCATAATCTATACCCCATTTCACCATCCTCACCATATCCTAGGAAAATGCATTTATGAGACTTTGGTTCTAGTTTGGTGCGCAGTTCACTCCGGATGTGAACATAGGCCTCACAACCAAACACTCTTAAATGTGCATATGAGGGTGGCTTGCCAGACCACACCTCCTCAGGCACCTTTCCACCCAAAGCCTTGCTAGGTGAGCGATTAATCAAGTGAATAGCTGTTTGCACAGCTTCTGCCCAAAAACCATGAGGTAATGCAGCATGTGACAGCATACTCCGAACTTTCTCTTGGATAGTCCGGTTCAACCTCTCTGCAACTCCATTCTGAGAGGGATTAAAAGGAGCCGTGAGAGGGATTAAAAGGGTTGGTGGAAACACCTGTAAGATTGACCTGTGAGACTTGCCCTAATGAAATTGCATCAAATTGACCCCGAAATTGGTCAATTTCAGCAGAAATAGGTTGCTGTTCGCCAGTTTTTGAAACCCTAATTTTGGGAAAACTGTCACCGGAGGTCGATTCTACACGGTGAGAGGATCCCTTCGCGACAGAGTTGATCGAAAACGGTTGAATATCCTTCCCGCAACGAGCAAGAACAGAATTCTGATCTGTGTTGCGAAGATGGCTCTCTTGGAAACCCTAAAGCTCTGATACCATGTGTGGGGGAGCAGGAGAGAGAGCCCACTTGCTGTCCTATGCAATGAGAGTGAAGGAGAAGAGGAGAGTGGCGCAGAAGAAGCACACGCAGAGAAGAACATGAGAGAGAGAGAGAGAACGCTCGTCAAAAAACTGGGAGAGGTCACAATGTTTTATTTGGGCTTGACCTTTGAGTATATAAGTGACTAGGGGGCCATTCACACTTGGGCCCCCTCACTTATAAGTCTTTTAACTTATAAGTTAATAAGTACAAGGCACTTAGGCCTTTATTCCCTAACAAATGCTTGGACTTGCCGACGATGTCGACGACGATGAGGACGACGACGAGACGGGCTGAAATCTGAAAATGCTAAGGGCTGAAATCTGCAAATCTTTATCTGCTGAATTCTGACTCTATGTCGGTGACGATGTCGATGACCACGGTATGACGACGACGCGCTGAAAACGCAGATGCTGAAATCTGCGTTTTCTGGGCTGAATCTGCAAACTTCGCGAGATCTGACCGTGCCGCGGATCTGCTACGGAAAGGTCAGATCTGCGAGGTACAGGACTTGTTTTGCGATGTCTAAGTGCTGAAAACTGAAAACGCTGGTGCTTGTGTTGGTTCCGTCGTGGTAGATCTGCAAAACGCTGAAATGCTTGGCAGATGCAAAAACGCTAGGGCTGAAAATCTGACTTGCGGTGGAAATCTGCTAAAGCTAGGGCTGATCTGCTGTTGCTGTGCAAATCTGCTAACGCTAGGAGTCTTTTGCTTCTTGTTGTCGCCAAGTTGTTGCCAATGCAAAAACGATGGCTGATCTAGTCCAAAAACGCCAGCCTTCTGCTGCGATGCGAAAACGCTAGGCCTCTTGGGGGTTCTGCTGAGAAGTTGTCTGTTGAGCGTGTGCTCCTACTGCCTCTTCTGCCAGAAAGTGCTAGCGCTAGGTTTCTATATATACAAGCTTATGAAATTTTCCTTACCTAGTTCCCAACAAAAGTCACTAAAAAATAATAAGTGAAAAATGTCA
Organism: Adiantum capillus-veneris; assembly: GCF_014529385.1. Lineage (NCBI taxonomy): Eukaryota > Viridiplantae > Streptophyta > Polypodiopsida > Polypodiales > Pteridaceae > Adiantum > Adiantum capillus-veneris. The sequence continues at coordinate 65,704,574 of NC_140947.1, read as the reverse complement.
AAAATAGGGAAAAATAGGTCTATGCACTGTAAAAATTCTCCTGATGGGTTCTAATGGAAATCTGATGATCATGTTGTGTGCAACCAGAGGATATGCATCTAATCTAAGTGTCTGGACATGCACGGTCTGCGAACAAACTCACAAAAGTGCCAAATCACTTCCTATTCTAGACTGGCTTGACTGAACTGCTGGTCATGTTGTAGCTTGTCCACGGACACATAGGGTTGGATGTGTCACGTGACACTGACACCATAGGAACTCCTTAATGTTCCAAGGCACTTCTGTTGATCCCTTTCCCTATTTCAAATTATCTCTTAGTCAAGTGCTGCACTTTGCCTATGACACTGGAGACATCACTCTTGACGCTGGAGACATCCTCGCTTTGAGGTTTCCCACTGGTAATTAATCAAAGCAGATTTACAAAAAAAAAGTGTGTGTGTGTGTGTGACCAGTTTTGTATCTTATGGGATACACAAATTACCCTTGTCCTGCCATAGTGGATTGATTTGAAATGGGGTGTATTTGCTAGTGCATGTTTTACTTCCAAGAATTTGGACACATGGCCTACATTGAATGTCCTTAAAACACTAAAAACGGGCGAGTCACCTCAGAAGGCGGTAAAACCGTGCAATAATACCAAAACCGACAGAAAAACAGCAAACTGAACTGAAAGAGAACAAATAGTCATACTGGGCGGAGTTCCCCATTCAGAGAGATTGGCCCCTCAACAGGCACCCCTTGGGATAATTCTTTTTATATTAACAGACTAACGCGGTTACAACTGCTAGTGTCAGACCCATTCACATTTTCTGGCTCTTACGTGCCTGATCTGTCATCACCTACCCTCCTTGCCCTAGTGCTCTAGCCTCTCCTAGCTTCCTGGATCGCATTTGATGCATCACCGTCTTTTTGCCTCATTTTATTCCTCCATAGCCTCTTTTATCTCATGTCAGCGTTCTTTTTTCCCCCAAGAAAAAAATCCTTCCATTAGTTAATAAATTATAAAACTACCCATAGGGCTACAATCACCTCTACTAGAGAGGTCTATATCAACAGCAAGAGGAGACTCTCCAAATGAAAAAACACAATAAGTACAATGGGGGCTAAATCACGAGATGGGAGGAGGAAAGAACCACACAGGTGGACGGTAGTGCCATCTGGGTGCACCCTTGACTAAGGTGAAGAAGGGCCCTGGCAATAGAGCCGCACGAAAGCCTCTCTGCGCTCCCACATGCGGTCGGAACTACCCTAGAGTCTCTCAAACTGGCCCTGAGAGAGTGGGTCAGCTCAAACCAAAAATCACGAACAGTCTCTACCAGTGGAACAGGGCGAGCCTCGAAGATACGGAAGCATCGGGCCCGCCAAATGAACCATAGTGTCAGGCCATAAATGAGCTCCCAACACACCTCTCTCTCGCTGCACCACTCCTGGGGGGTAAGCTGTGTGGCAAGCTGAAGTGCAAGTCAACCCCCCTTTACCATGATCATCCTGTTGGTGGAAGCTAACTCAAATTGGAGCACAGGGCCCGTAAGAGTGGCCCATGCTACGAGCTATGGAGAGAGCTGGCATCATTCGAAGAACCCGAAGCCAAACCTTTTGTGCAATGGGGCAGTCCCACAGACAGTGTCGCTGACTCTCCAAAGCATGACCACAAGTTGCACAAGCTGCCGAAAAGCCACTGTGTGAAGGAGAGGAATCGGGAGCACACAAGAAGAGGAAGATGAATATGCGCACACACACACACCACCATAGCCACACACACAGGTTGGAGGGGAAGAGCCAACACACACTGTGTGCCCCCTTTCGTTCTTCTCTATTTTATGCACTTAGACACAATACACACTCTACTTTGTGTTAGTGGCTCACACAAGTGTGTAGCTGTACACTTAGGGTTAGTAGCAGTTAGTGATGGGCGGTCGGCCACATGGCCATTAAACCTAACAATCTCTCACTTGATGGCCAATGTGGGAGACCATAAGAATGGAAGAGAACCACGCTTCACCCAATGCTCATCAACTCACGACAGTGCTGAAACTAATGGTTGGAGAGACTTTTAGTGAGTGCATCCGCTGTGTTCTCTGACGTAGGAAACTTCACTAAATCAAGGCTCTTGTTTGCCATGCATTCACGATTGAAGTGTTAACGCACATCAATGTGCATCGTTCTGAAATGAAACATTGGATTGTTAGCCAAGGCAATAGCACTTTGACTGTCACAATGAAGAACTGGTGTACACTGCTCCAATCCAAGATCTTTCACTACGCGAGCAAGCCAAATAGCTTCTTTGCATGACTCTGTGGTAGAAATGGATATACAGTCTTGAAGAACAGATCTCCAAGAAATAGCAGAACCAACAAATGTGTAAATCTAACCTGTTGTTGATTTACGACTGTCAAAATAACCTGCATAATCACTGTCTACAAATCCCTGAATGGATGACTCTCCAAGACCATAGCATAATTGTCTATCTGCAGTGCCACTCAAGTATCTGAGAAATGACTTACAACATCCCAATGCTTTTTACCAGGGTTAAACATAAATTTGCTGACAACTCCCACTGCATGTGCAATGTCAAGTCTTGTAGTCACCATGGCATACATGAGACTACCACAAGCTGAAGCATAAGGAACCTTAGCCATCGCTGCTTTTTCCTCAGTAGATTTGGGACAATCGTTCTTGCTAAGTTTAAAATATGCAAGCAATAGAGTACTCAAAGCGTTGCCCTTCTGAATGTTGAAACGATCGAGAACCTTGTGCACATACTCTTTTTGAGAAAGGTACAACAACCTCTTCTTACGGTCACAAGTAATGCATATACCCGAAATATGATTGGCTTCACCAAAATCTTTCATGTTAAATTGACTTTTCAGCTTGGTTTTCAAGTCAGCAATGTCCTTGGAATGACCAACAATAAGCATGTCATCTACATAAAGAATAAGCATAATAAGTTGTCCATTGGGTTTTCTTTTCACGTAAAGACATGGATCCTCATTACTGCGCTTATAGCTTAGGAAACGCATAAATGCATCAAACTTTTGATACCATTGTCTGGATGATTGCTTCAAGCCATAGAGACTTTTCAAAAGCTTACAAACCAAATGTTCCTTGCCCTCTAGCACAGACCCTTCAGGTTGCTACATATAAATCTCTTCCTCGAGATCACAATGTAAGAAAGCTGTAATGACATCCATTTGATCAAGCTCCATATCTTCAGTGGCAACCTGTTAGGTGCAGCGGAATGAATGTTAAACTTTGCTCAAGATGAGTGCTCCGAACCGTGATCAAGGTTCCTTTTGTTCTTATAGAAGGGAGAGCCTTCCGTTCTTAATGCGAGAGTGCAATGATCACAAACAAAGTGAATGGACACTGTGCGTGAAAGTGTATGAGACTGAGAGATAGAGAGAGAAGAGAATACGACACAAGAGATGTTGTAAAACCCTCCTCCGAAGGCCCCACTCTCGTCGACGAGAGTGGTCTACTATTGATTGCACAAACGGGTACAAACTGAATGCATGTGACTGATGCAAGTCTAGGCTAGATCGATGACGACAACGGGGATGGCGAGACCGATCTAAAGGCTGAATTCGGCTACTCTTATCTACTGTCAAAAACGCTGATAGGCTGAATTCTGCTGCGGCTGAAAATGCAAGAGAAAACGCTGCCTTTGCTGGTCTTTATGGCTGAAAATCTGCTAACAGTTGTGGGGCTGAACTGGCTATGGAAACTTGCTGAAAATGACCTGCTGAGAATCGCCAAGGGCTGAAATCTGTGGCGATCTTTGCTTGAAGGAAAAACGCTAGGGCTGCAGATGCTTGGCGATGCTGGCTTGGATCAAAAACGCTAGGTCTGGGACTGTCCTTGCTGTGGAGCCTTGATGAAAAAGCCAAGGGCTGAGGTTGATGAAAAACGCTAGGCTAGGGGATCTTCTACTTGGAGGGAAATCGCCACCAAGGGTTCTTGCTGAGAAGTTGCCTGTTGAGCGATAGAGCTCCTGCTGCCTCTTCTACCAGTTGGTGCTAGTCTAGGTTTGCTTATATACAAACTTACTCAATTTGCCCTACCTACTTTCCAACAAAAGTCACTTAAAAATAATAAGTGAAAAATGTCAAAAATAGGGAAAATAGGCAAAATGCACTGGAAAATTCCCCTGAAGGATTCTGATGGATTCTGATGAGAATGCTTATGATTATGCTGTGTGCAACCAGAGGATATGCATCTACACTAAGTGCCTAGCATGCACGGTCTGCGAACAGACTCACAAAAGTGCCAGAAAACTTCTAAATCTAAACTGACTGGACTAACTGAACCCTTGTCGTGATGTAGCTTGTCCACGGACACATAGGGTTGGATGTGTCACGTGACACAACCAAAGCAAGCAACATTCTTAGTGTGGTCATTTTGACCACCACTGGAGAAAAGATTTCTTGGAAATCGACACCATATTCTTGCTTGAAACCTTTGGCCACTAAACGAGCTTTGTAACTGTCAAGCTTCTTCTTGCTTGGACAATAGAGATGCATCAAAGAATAGATCAAAGTCTCTTGGTCGTTGATATGTTCAATGCCATTATTGTGATAAGTTTGGTCACATAAAGAAGGATTGTTATGCTTGGAAGCGTGACAAAGAGAAGGGCAAAGATAAAGGAAAACTTCATGATGATAAACAGGAGAAACCAAAGAGTTCGGTTAAGATTGAAGAACTGAACATAGTTCAGGATGTCAGTGATGCGCAAGACATTAATATGTTGACTGAAAATAATGATATCTTTTATGATGCACAGGAAACTCTATCTTTGCAGAGTTCTATGCCAGTTGAACTCCTTGTTAATATGGATTCTTGATTCAGGTGCTTCGTTGTATGTCACACCTCATAGACATTGGTTTACTACATACGAGGTGTACTTCCACCACTGAAAAGAGGCACAAAGTGTCATAAATGTCGTCAGGCGTGGATTTTGTTTTGCTGATAGATAGTGATGAGCCTTCTTGTTACAAAAAGGCTATGCTAGCCAATGTTAAGGTTCAATGGGAACATGCTATGAAGAGGGAGTTGTCCAGTATTGCAAAGAACAAAACCTGGGAACTTGTTCCGTTGCCAAAAGACAGGAAAGCATTGCCCACGTTACGAAGAACGGCCCTTACGTTGCTTATCATCCATTTGCACATAATAAGCTTCGCCATAATGTGAGTTAATCATGGTCTTTCGATGCATCTCCTTTGACAAAAGTGCACTAGTAACATCATCGTACTATAGCATACCATTAGGAGCAGAGTTACTAACATCTGTGCAAAAGATATCCCAAGAGGATGGCAACGAACAAAGCAAAAAGATTGCTTTCATCTCATCGTCAATGGTCATGCGCTGTGCACGAATCTGGGCAAAAAGAGAATCAAAATTATTGATATGGCTGGCAACGCTAGCTGACTCCTTCATACGAAGGTTGAAAAGTTTTCACATCATGAAAAAATTATTGCTAGCCGTATCCTTTTCATAAGTGTCGTATAATTTCTGCCATAAAGCATGAGCAGTCTCGCATTCTAACACTGAAAAGTACACCGACTCACCAAGGTGCAGTCTAATCGTAGACCTGCATAGCTCATCAAGCTCCTCCCACTGAAACTGAGTCATGTGCATATCTTCAGTTCTAGCCGCATAGGCAATAGGCAACTTTTGCTTCTTTTGGACAAGCACATCATGCATTTGATTCTTCCAAAGCTGAAAATTAGTGCCAACAAACTTATTTGTCATAAATCTTTGCTCGTGACTACCAAAAGATTCTAGAAAAATTTCGACAGAGTCTCCATTGTATTTGGGACTATATCAACCAAAATACGAGCCAAAATGACAAAGTATGTCACTCACAAAGCATTAAAGAGGGCAATGCCTCTCAAAAGCACACTGTATAGAGACCAACTGAAGCGCAAAAACTGTCAAACTGACCATAGACCGCAAACTCAACGTCAAAAGCACCTATACCACTCTATACATGTCCTATGGCGAAGCCTCGTAAGGGATGCTTCAGTTACCTGTATCACCGAAGGTATCTCCACATTTGAGAATACCCCAGCTCAATGAAAACCTCACGCTATCGACCCTCAACAATGTAAGTTATGCAGCAAAACATATAGCTAAGTTTCGAAAATGGCTATCATCCGGACCAAGTCTCAAAAATGACCAGGACTGCCGTACTAGCCAAAAGATGGCTTTACAAAAGCGTACAATGGCAGTATCCACAAAGACGTACAAGTCATAGCTCAAACAGGCGCCAAAAGCATGTGCATGCAAAGAAATATCCTTGTGGGGAGTCAAACTGCTCTCAAAAGAGCTCAAACACTGTCAAAAGTGCCAACATATGCATGTACGTATAAAAAACAGCTTCCACTGGAACCAGAATATCGCAAGCACTGAAACCTGTAGCCTGTGAGTCGATGCCGATGCCGTAGCCGAAGACGAAATCGAGGCCGAGAAACACAGAGGAAGCTACAAGTCGCTCTATGTACCTGTACCTGTATCTGTAGTCGAAGAAGACAATTCTGTAGCCCCACTAGCCTTCCCTGTCCACTAACACGTTAGAACTCTCCAATGAACCATCAGTTGATCCCCTTGCTTCGTCAGAACCCTTGGATGCACTATCATCTGATTCTCTTTCTTCTCCGGAATCCTCTGACGAACTTTCATCCGGTTCCCTTCGTTCATCAAAACCCTCCGATGCACTATCATCTAATTTCCTTACTTCTCAGGAGTCCTCTGATGAACGTTCATCCGGCTCCCTTAGTTCTTTCTCTTCACTAGAAGACTCTTGCCCTATTGAGGTAGACACTCACTTGTCCATTGGATAAGTCAATGAGCCAGCATGCATACCGCAGCAAAACTGCTCAACCTGGTCCCTCAAAGTGACCCTCCAAAATGAGGACACTAGCAAATAGGTATCCCAAAACCTCGGCAGTAGTCATCCAATGTATCTTTCTTAGTCCTTCTCAAATGATGTCGAGCTGTGATGACATCTTCTTCATATTCTTCTGTTATCCAGGAAAAAGTGAAAATTATCTTGAGTTTTACCCACTTCTTAGGTGCTTCTGTGCATAACAACACAGTAGACCACCATGTCTCTGCATACCACCCTTCGCACCTTGGAGTGTCCTGAGAACTCACCTCCTGAGAAGGCGACGTCAATGAATTCAAGGGCTCGATGGGTGTCTTGGTAGCCTGAAAACGTGTCAAACCTCACTGCTTGACCCCCATCCTTGAACTCCTTGGTCTTTTTGTTCTTTTTCTCACTGCCAGAAGAGGACGAGCTCTCCTCCTCTGAACTGCTAAATGGCCTCCCATGCCTTCTTGACCTTTTCAAAAATCTACTTTTCTGGCTTTTTCTCCACTTCTCCAGCCTTTTCTTATCCTCTAAAACTAGACGACAACGGATAGTGTAAACTCTCTATAAACGAAGAAAAATCTGGGTCATCCTCGAAACGAACACGCTTCTTGGATCTGCTTACCACCTCAAAAGTCGACTCCCGGCCCAAATAACCAGGGAAATCCATTGATTTCCTCTTCTTACAAGAGCGCTTTAAGTGTTTTCTTAGCTGGTTCATCTTCTTTTCAATAGCTTTGTCTACGAGTACAGTTCCTCATTTTCTGCACTCGGTTTTTCCTTCAGCTTCCTTACCATCTTGAGAGGAGAATCGACAGCCTCGCGCCATCTCAAGTGAATCTCATCAATCGGGGAATTCTTCACGTGATTCGCATATTTCGGATCTTTGGAGTACTTGATCAATCGTTTCACATACGTGTCAAACTGCAGTTGACGTTTGTACTCCGTAATCTCCGTTGGTTTCTTCATTTCCCATGTTGGGTTTCAAGTTTTCTTTATCTCCCCACCGACCAACATTCTTAGGGGTGTTGTCTCTGTTAGATTCTCCGCAACCCATGTGTGCTGCAGAAGAGATTGGATCCTTCCTTAAAAAAGAATCATTCTTCTAGGATTGTTGCCAGAGATTCATCTGCATATAGCACAGATTGGCAGCATCCTGGGTGTGGTGTTGGGTGAGGGTGGTGCGTCGTCCAGTGGTGTATACACCCCCACTGTCAACTTGATTCTTCACCCCTCTTGTGAAGAATCCTCCTCGATTCATCTCTCCCTACTGTACATGAAGGAGATGACAGCAGAGAGCTTTTTAATTGGGTAACCAAGACATTGTTTTGGTTGTGGCAAAGCAGGACATATGGTAGTTGGATGCACGAAGAGGATAAAGCGTCCAAAGTAGAGACAGCGGACAGTGTCTACAAACGGGATATCATTCGGTCCTAGGTGATCAGAGGCAGAGACAGCAGGAGGAGAGAAGCAAAGAAGAGGAGAAGAAGGCAGCAGAGGCAGACAATGATGCCTCCAATCAGACAAGTTTATAGGTGTAAAGATCCACCGCACGTTCCACCTCTACGGGCTTCATCTTCTTTGGCAGAGATACCATTGGCATCTTCAAAAACCGTTATGGTAACTAGGCATTCTATGGCAAAGATATCAATTGCACCCAAAAATTCTATTGTACCTTATGTAGTTTTAATAGCAATGATGTTCCTCTTGTTGTGTGTGTCGCACAATTTGAACACAATTTTCCCCCTCTTGGATCACATAAGAATGTATATATTAGGAATCCAAGAGAATTAGAAACAAGAAATAGTCTTGGTCATTCATTATATATTTATGGACATTCTGGGGATCACACCTCTGTAGCGATCAGCTTTTGTACCTTTTATCTTGAGGCTATGCCCTTGAGATGTTTATTTTAATGGAATATTTTCTCTTGGGAAAAAAAAACAACTAAAAATATATAACTAGACAAATCCAAGATAAGCCCAGATTCACCATTTAAAGGAACATGGTAGCTATAGACTCATGGTAGGCATCCACAAGACAATATAGACTCATGGTCGTCATCCACACGACAATCCAACCATCAATTCCATCATGCATAGTATTGACTAAGTACTACTACATCCCCACTAGCATCGTCAATGCCGAATAGTGGGTACCCGGTATAGAACTAGGTACCAATATATGCTCCCATACCCACACATGTGTGTGGGCGTGCACGCAGACACATTCGAGCATACATCCATACATAGATCTACATACTGAGTTTCTATCATAACTCAAGATCTAGGGCGGAGTCAACCATAATGAAGCCTAGCACAAAAAAAAAAGCATTAAATAGGAAAATTAGTACAAAAAAAGGTGGTTAATAGGGCATATGTACCACAAAATATAGAAAGAATTATCACAATATCAGTTGGTCATAACATGGACCAAAATTTCATAATGTGAAGTCTGCATGTCTGCTATATGACTAAAAAATATACCTAGATGCATCTAGGATAAACCCAAATTCACCATTAGAGGAAAGTGAAAAATATGGAGTCGTGGTAGTCATCCACAAGACAATACAACCATCAGCCCCACATGCATAGTACCCCATTAACAGAGTCAACAGAGGGCGTAAAATTAGGTTACAATATATGCTCCCACACACACACACACGAACACGCGCATACATCAATACAAAGAGGGGCATCCGCTCACATATCACGCACTTCCCACAACAACGAGAGCTATCAAACTATCCCTTCATCGTTGCATGTTGGTGATGATTCTACCTTGCCTCTAGTATATAGACTTTCTCCTCTAGTTTGTAGCTGCAAGAGTCACACAAGTTGTTCTCCAAATCCAAAGCCCTTATCACAAAGGATGGGAGTATTCTTTGGCACTCCCGCTTTGGTCATGTTCCCATTGCTACTTTGCAGCATCTTGTTGCCAAGGATATAGTTATTGGCTTGCCCAAGCTTCACAGGCCTCATCATGTTTGCTCTCTATGCACAAAAGTCACTTTCGTGCCTCTTGTATTTTAGAGTTTGTTCATGCTGAACTTGCAAGTCTTGGAAGATGGACTCACTTGGTGGTTCAAAATATTATTTGAAACTTGCACATTATTTCTTTAAACAAAAAATTGTTATCTTTTCTCACTACCAACTTTCAAAGTTGAATAATTCAAGTTGAAAACTAATCTAAATTGTTAAGTGCTGCAAGAAGTTGGCCATCTCCCAAGACGAAGAAGAAGAAGTGACCCCCACCATCTGTGCAATTCATGACTGCAACAAGTAGCTCCAAGAGCTTGGAAATGCTCATTCAAGCTGGAGACTCATCTCACAAAGAATGTGTCACTCCTCCAAGATCATCTCACCTATATCCTACAAACTCCAATGCCTCCCCCCCCAAACTCCCAAAGCATGCGATTCAATCAACCCATCTATGCACTATCTAGCTCACTACAAAACTGCAACTAGTCTCCAAGATCTACACCCATCCAATAGCGATATGACCCCAAGTCACATGTTCGAGAGAGTTCAGTAAAAGATTTGTGTGTTTTGATGACATTTGTGACCATCTGTGCATCCCATCATATCGTTAGATCCAAGGCCTACCAGCTAAGTGCTGCATGAATGTGATAAGAGTAGAAATTCCTTCCATGGCTCATCCTATGGAAGGAGCCCATGCATAATGAATGCCACAAGGAAGGCTTTACTTTTCCAAGTGCTTTGCAATTGCTTTACACAAGTCCTCCTGTTGGTCTTGCCTTTTTTGCAAATGAAACCAACGCTCTAGCCTTTTTCATGTGTTCGTGTTTGTGTGTGCGTGTGTGTGTGCACACATGAGTGTTTGTGTGTAGTGTGTGTGCGTGCATGTGTGCACACATGAGTGTTTGTGTGTAGTGTGTGTGCGTGTGCGTGTGGTGTGCGTGTGCATTCGCGTGCGCACGTGCACACTCATTTGCATGCAGACTGGCTTTGTGTATCTGTGTGCGTGCGAATGCACACATGAGTGTTTGTGTGTAGTGTGTGTGCGTGTGCGTGTGGTGTGCGTGTGCATTCGCGTGCGCACGTGCACACTCATTTGCATGCAGACTGACTTTGTGTATCTGTGGGCGCACAAGTAGGATGAAATACAGAATTGCTTCTTACTTGGTGCATGTACACAAGACCTGGCTCTTGTGGCTTAAGCAAGCGTAAATGAACCGGTACAAGGTAGCCTTTTGAATGCTTGAAGTGATCATTCAAGAGAAGTGGAAGACGAAAGGCAAGATCAGCAATAAAGGGCAGCACATCTCTGAAAAAGTCTCGAGAAGTTTCACATGTGGGAAACTGCACAAGAAGCCAAAAACCTGCTTAAATCAGATAAGTTAGCTCTAAACTAGTCATCCACAAATAATAGCACATCCAACAGTGTAAAAGAATTGCAACAAGTAGTGCACCAGTTCAGTTTAAACATGGGCGTAGAACACAAAATCACAAAAAATAACCATAATTCCTTCTAAATATTCCCTAAAAAAGAGTGTAAATAAAAAGCTAATATGATCAACAAACATTTGACCCCTCTATTAATCACACACAAAGGAGTGGCATTTCGTTGTAACAAAAAATGGAGTGGTAAGGCGAATTAAAGCAAAACTAGTTGGCAGCAATGTAGCCCTAAGTGGGCAGAGAAAACAAGTAATCAGCCACCTTGGCCCTTCAGTTCAATTGGACGTTTTAAAAGTTTAAAAATTTGAACCAAAAACATCTTATTAAGTAGCTTTGGCTTTAGAAGTCAAAACGCCTGTCGTAAACTGCCATAGCTTCAGTGATCAGTCAGACAGTATTGGCCACCTCAAGGAATGTTCCTTCTTATTGGAAAGAATTAGTCAGATGTATGTATATGTCAATAGTGAAATTATTTCAGGTTGTGAGCATAAGTTACAAACTTGGAATCAGCCCTGCTGATGAATCTTATTGTTAAGGCTTTACTCTACATTAAAAAACACAGAAGTATGAAGGAAGGACCTCATGAGATTAAGCTTGAATCAGACCAAGATATGAGCAGCCCTTACTGTCGAAAAGCAAGATGCAAAAGAAAAAGGCAATGCTTCTGAGGTGAACTAACATTATTGAATGAAGGGCTTCGTAGAGGCATCAAAAAGAAAAAACCTCACAAGTCAAAGAACAGAAGACATATTCAGAGTAGATAGATGTCACGAAAAAGAGAACATTTGAAACAGGTCAAGGAAAAGGAATAGGACGGCAGGTGTGGAGAAAATCTTGGCGTTCTTTATCAAGGTCAAAACATATTCAACCTTCAATCATCATTCAATTCTCTCCAGAAAATTGAGTAAAGAAACTGAATTTCATCACGTACAATCTCTTTGCCCTTCATTTGTCAAAGTCGCTTTCTCAATCCGATAGTCGACCACTGCGTTGTTCTTCTGGTACCAAGGGATTTCGAGGAGGACGTCACAACCTTCGTAAGGGCATTACGTAGAAGTCCTCGTGCCCTAAATACCGCTGACATTGCAAACAAAGTTTGCCAATGATCGGTGTAATGGCAACATCCCGTCTGGGTGCCGCTAGAACTGCCTCCGCTTGTGGCCTCAGCTTGTCGAGCGTAATTCCAAGTTGAGCCGCCGATTCAAGAAGTTGGCCTTGGCACATGACAAGCATGAAAGCTCAATTTTGAGGTTCAGAGTCACTGGCATTTCAAAGACGGTGAAACCGGCCCGTTGGGCGGTAGGCGTTGGCTTTCACCCGAAATTCTTTACTTTAGACACACACAGAGCACTTTGCAAAGGTAACTAGTAACGGGGATTAACACCTAAATACACACACGGCTCGGAAGCTAGAATGCCCCGTGTCACGAGGACGTGGCAGTTATTAACCATGTCACAGAGATGTGGCAACTGCTAACCTTGGTTGTTGGTTTCTTTCCAATGGGGTTTATTTTATTTGTTTAAGACCCTCTTTTTGAAGTAGCAAACGGTCGGACATTGTATGGCCAATGTGAACGGTAGATTCACCCGCAGACGGGAAGTGGTCGGCACTGGAATTCGTATGGTAAGAGGATGTCTAGGCTCAGAGCAAGATCATATAGGTCCCCCTGTCGCACTTAGCAAGTTGGTGGATGCTAGGAAGTGAACTCAATTAAGGCGTAAAGTCAAGGTGGGACTTCCAACAAAAAGTATGCGACAGTTGGGCCACATTGCATTTTTGGATGCGGTCCCAATGAGGATAGATGGTCAGAAGACCAGTGGGAGCCCAACGGAAGCATCTCCTAAAATTTAGGGAACTGCTATTTTGGGCCGTGAAATGTGTTCGCGTCATTACCTTCGGTATGACTAGGGGAACACTTTATAACTCTGCCGCGAAGTCAACTGACGCGTCGGTTGGGATATTTTTAAGCGGCGAACCCGAAACGGGAAAATGCTTGTAAATGCGCCAAGTGTCACATTTTCAGGGACTTGCCTCTTCCAGAAAAATGGGCGCTGATTTTTAAGCTGGGAGAAGCCTCATTTGCAACCTGTCACAGGTTAAGAGCTATGGAGTGCTTTCTTTCCCTCTGATGTACAGTGTGGTGCTAGGAGTGATGCCCTGCACACTACACACTGCTCTCTCTCTCCCCTACGTGCAGTTATGTGATGCCCCACAAGAGGGCTACTCATTTGACTGATGTACAGATGTGTGGGTTCATGCTTTTGTGCTGAGGCAAGAGCCTCCTTGAGCAGGAACAGGGGTAGCTAGCTGCTGCTCCAAAGCAGGCACTGGTGAGGGTCATAACCTCACCGAACAGGTGCAAAATCAGCGCTGTGTATGCGCTGTAAATTCACTGTTTTTCAGCCGTACGGACGCCAGGATCACTGGGAATCGTGCCCCACTGGCAAAGGACAGTTAGGGGACTGTTTGGGGCTGAAAACAGGGCAAAAACCAGTAAATACAGCGTGCTGAATTTACTGTTTTTGGACAGGAATCAGAGGGTATACGCCAGTGCAAGCGAGTTCCAGCAGGGGAATTGGTTTCGCGCAAGTTTTGGGGCTGTTATGCTGCCGAAATTTGGCCAAATCAAATGGTATCTAGGTGGATACACGTGAAGGATTCCCAGGACCTTACCTTGTAATTTACCCTCCTAAAGAATAAAGAAATACCAAAAGGGGCGCCAATTTTGGGGCCTACGGGTTGTCGGCGTCTGCTCGGAGCATTCCAGCTTCCGAGCCGTGTGTGAGTTGAAGTGTTAATTCCCATTACAGGTTCTCTTTGCAAAGTGCTCTGTGTGTGTGTATAAAGTAAAGAATTTCGGGTGAAAGCCAACGCCTACCGCCCTACGGGCCGGTTCCATGGTTCCGTTGCCGGGACATCAATCACTTTTTCCTCAAAGAGTGAGCCTGGATTGTTCAGGGTAAAGACACACATTGCAAGAATGCGGGGATTACACTATGACCGACAAGGGGAAGGGAATTATGGAAGAGGGTTCCTCTCCAAAGGACAGGCAGGAGATTCCTATGGTTTTTGAGATTGGCGAGAGCTCACGGCCACGTCAATCTGTACCTCCTGTCAACGTGAATGTCCCTCCAGTAGTACAGGGCTTTATGACAGGGCAACTCGAGGATGATGCGTTTAAGACTCAGTTAGTTGCCGCGGTGAATGTCTTTTCGCAGCTGGTGCAGAATCCGAGGTTTATGGAATTCTTGCAAGCGCCACCAGTGCAACATCAAAATAGGCAACCTACGCCGCGTATGGAGCTTGTTGTAGCTCAAGCCCAGGTACTTCATGAGGCGCAGGAGGAAAGGGAACACTCGCATGTTGCGGAGTCGGGGGCTCCAAAGCAGGTTCCTCCCGTGCTTGAACAGGTGGCTAGAACGCCTATTCCACAGGTTATGCCAGTTCAGCCCGCCACCTTTCAGAGCCAGCATGCTGTCTTGAATGGACAGGGAGCTGGATACCAGGCTATGCACTCAATTTTTCCACCACCCACCACGGTACATCCTGGGTATTTCGGGGGTGGATCAGTGTTCCAAAGTATGGCTGGTTATGCGTCTGGAAGTCAGCCGTACATGCCAGGAACAGTGTTCGGGGGTATGCAAGGCATCATGCCAAACCCCATGTATGGTACTATCGGCATGCAGCAAGGTTTCCACGGCAACCAGGGCCAGTTTGGGGTGCCACAGGGTCATTTTGGCATGGCTGGTTTTTCTGGACAGCAGCCAGATATCGCACCTCTGACGCAAAATGTGAATGGCCAACACGTGCCGATCATGCCTACTATAGTGCCCATGTTGCAGACCATCCCGTATGACAACTTGGGGGCACTAGAGAAGCCGAAGGCTTACAAAGAAGGTGGTGCAACAGTAAAGTCAGTACCTTCAGTGGTTTCGAGGACAAGACAAAGGCACTCACTTTCCTCCAGCAGTTTGATACAGCTTATGCTGGAGGGAATTTTACAGAGGCCTCGAAGGTTAGGAAAGCTGCCACTTTCTTAAAGGACAATGCGCTGACATGGTGGACGACATTGTTAATGCAAGGACAGGCACCCGCCACTTGGGTTTACTTCAAGCAAATGTTTGCATCTGCTTGGCTATCAAATGAATTTGAAGCCGATGTCTTGACAGATTGGCACCAGCTTACGACAGCTTCGTGCAAGAGCTTGTTGGAGTACAATAGGAGGTTTTGTAAAGCATTACTCTCAGTGACCTCCTACAGATTTGTGCCACTGACAGAGCAGATAGAGAAGTATTGTTGTGGGTTGCCTAAAGGGCTTCGCGATTACTATACAAAGAATAGAGTGGCTACCCTTACTCAGCTTATGGAAGTTGCGAACACTGGTCTTGCCCTGTTGAAAGGAGAGGACAGTGGATTTCCGAGCAGTAATAAAGGAGGGCAGCAAAAGAAAAATTCAGCGAAGAAGCCCTTTGTGAAGACGGCTCCTGATGCGTCACAGGGGTCTGAACAGGCCACCAAAGACAAGGATTCAGCTGGGACTTCTGGAGCGCAGGCAAAGAAACAGAAAAGGAAGTCTTATGTGCGCAAGTCGCTCGAGGAAAAGAAGGTCCTAATGGCTGAGAACAAATACTTTATATGCGAGCAGCCTGGTCACTTTTCTATCAATTGTCCACAAAGGAAAAGGCCAGCTGACTCAGAGGATAAAGAAGACCAGAAAGGCAAGAAGCCAAAACCCACGGCAGGTTTAGTGCCAGACATGGTGGGTGACAGGCCCAGCACAGATGCCAGTGAGTTATGCAGGGCATGGGGTAAAGTTAGAGATCAGACGGCACTCATCTTCTTTGATCCAGGTGCCAAAGCCAACTTTATCTCACCAGAGTTAGCTATGAAGCTCGGCATCAAAGCTGAAGAGATGGGGTACACAGCAGAGGCAGGGTTGGCATGTCCTGGCCACTCAGAGTGTGTTACTCCCATCATTGGAAAACTGCGTCTGCATATTCAGTCGTATGTGGACATTGAAGAGTTTTACATCATGCCGCTGGAAGGTTGTGACGCCTTGTTGGGGATCCCGTGGATGTTCGGAGTGCATGGAGTCTTGGATGCCTACAACAAAAAGATCACTGTACAGCATAGGGGCAAAACTCACATCTTGGATGTAAAGCTTAAAGGAGAGTCAGTCCCTATTGTATCTGCTTCTGCTATCACTTCTGTAATAAAGAATCATCTTTCTGTGTACTTGATTTTTGCACGTGATGTCTCAGATAGTGATCAGTCAA
This sequence comes from Adiantum capillus-veneris, assembly GCF_014529385.1. Taxonomy (NCBI): domain Eukaryota; kingdom Viridiplantae; phylum Streptophyta; class Polypodiopsida; order Polypodiales; family Pteridaceae; genus Adiantum; species Adiantum capillus-veneris. The sequence goes on along the minus strand of NC_140947.1, from coordinate 65,688,009 downwards.
ATTTATCTGTGTTAGATAAAGAAAGGTCAGCATTTTTGCAAAAGTTTAGTGACTGTTTTTCTGATTCATTACCGTCGCAATTGCCGCCAGAGAGACCTGAGGACCATCGGATAGATTTGGTGCAAGGGTGTAGCCCACCAAATAGACCTCCCTACAGGGTTAGTGCGGCGCAGCAGAAAGAGATTATGGGCCAGGTTGAGGAGTTATTAGAGAAGGGGCTGATTCAGCCTAGTTCTTCACCCTTTTGCTCCCCAGTGCTCCTAGTGCAGAAGAAGGATGGCTCATGGCGCATGTGTATTGATTACCGTGCGTTGAATAAGAATACCATCAAGAATAGGTTTCCTATTCCTCGCATTGATGATATTCTCGATCGTTTAGAGGGTGCTGCAATTTTCAGCAGGATAGACCTGAAGAGTGGGTACCATCAGATTCGTATAAGCCCAGAGGATGTGCACAAGACTGCGTTTAGAACGACATTTGGTCTTTATGAGTTTCTAGTGATGCCGTTTGGGCTAACAAATGCTCCAGCCACGTTCAACAGAATGATGGACCGGATTTTCCGCTCGCATCAACAGTTTGTTGGAACATTCTTCGATGACATGATTGTGTATTCGAAGAATGAAGAGGAGCATAGGCGTCACTTGACCATTGTGTTCGAAGAGCTGCGCAGTCACAGGTTACTTGTCAATCCTAAGAAAAGTGAATTCTTCCTTGAAGAGATCCACTTTCTCGGCCACATAGTCTCAAAGGATGGTGTTAGAATGGATCCCGCAAAGGTCGAAGCTATCAAGACATGGCCAGACTTGAAGACTGTGCACGATGTCAGAAGCTTCTTGGGATTGTGTTCCTACTATAGAAGGTTTATCAGAAATTTTGCAGAGATAGCATCGCCTCTTCACGCATTGCAAAAGAAAGAGGTCACTTTCGGATGGACCCAAAAAGAGATTTCAGCTTTTAGTCTCTTAAAGGAAAAGTTGACTTCAGATCTAGTTATTGTTCTGCCAGATCTCAGGAAGTCATTTGTGGTCCAGTGTGACGCGTGTGGCAGTAGCATCGGAGCAGTGCTAATGCAAGATGGACGGGTAGTAGCCTATGAAAGCCGAATTTTGCAAGGGCCAGAGAGGACTATGCAAGTCTATGAGAAAGAGCTCTTGGCCGTGATTCATGCGCTTTCTAGCTGGAAGCACTGCCTCTTAGGTGCTAATTTTGTTGTCCAAACAGATCATCAGACCTTGCGATACTTCTTGACACAGTCAAAGTTATCCGAAAAGCATATGCGATGGGCAAACATTCTTTCCATGTTCCACTTCCAGATTATGCAGGTGGAAGGCAAGAAGAATGTTGTGGCTGATGCGTTATCAAGAAAGCCACAAATTTCAGCTGTGTCAATTCCTTATCATCATGAGTTAGATGACATGAAGGAACAGTATATTGCTGATGAAGATTTTGCAAGGATCTTTGAACAGTTACAAGAGGGGCAACATCACGAGCACTACCTCCTCAGAGATGGTTTTATGATGATGCATGGAAAACCTTGTGTCACTAGGCCACTGCGACATAAGGTCATGGAAGAGAGTCATGTCCCACCGTATGCAGGGCATCGTGGCATTGATGCAACAGTTAAAGCGGTAGAGACGTTCTTCTATTGGCCTACCTTGAGGAGAGATGTGGATGCCTTTGTGTGAGCATGCATAGTTTGCCAAAAGGTCAAGTTTGACAGGCAAAAGGCACCAGGGTTGTTACAACCACTACCGATTCCGGATAAGCCATGGGAAAGCATTGCTATGGACTTTATCTTTGATCTTCCAAGGACACCAACAGGGAATGATGGTATATGGACCATTATCTGCAGGTTCAGCAAGCAGGCCCATTTTATCCCTGTCAGGAAGAAGATAAAATCTGATCAGATGGCACGCTTGTTCATGTACAATGTGTTTAAGTACCATGGTATGCCACAATCGATTATCAGTGATCGTGATCCTCGCATGACCAGTTTGTTCTGGAGAGGATTGTTTGAGAACATGGGTACTACGCTCAAGTTCTCGTCTTCGTTTCATCCACAAACTGATGGACAGTCAGAAGAGGCCAATTCTACTGTCTTAGATCTGCTGAAATGCTATGTGTCAGATAATAAGGGCAAGTGGGAACAGTATTTGCCTATGCTTGAGTATGCGTACAATAATACGGTGCATTCGTCTACTGGCAAAGCACCTTTTGAAATTGTTGAAGGCGGCAAAAAGGTTCCTCCCATTTTGCACACAAAGGACAAGATCTTTGAGGCAGATTGATATGTTGAGAACATGGATGAGATGTATAAGAAGATTAAAGTTGCCTTGGAGAAGACTCAGGCAAAACAGAAAAAGGCTGTTGATCGTCACCGTCGTGAATTGCTACTATCACCTGGTGATTGGGTTCTCTTAAGGTTCGAAAAGGCAAGGTTAAAGAAGATGAAGGGCAAGGAACGGCTGTTTCCTAAGCTCAGCATGCGTTACTATGGGCCTTTTCAAGTGCTTGACAAGATCAGCGATGTGGCTTACAGGCTGAAATTGCCTGATGCATGGAAGATTCATAATGCGTTTCATGTGAGTCTTCTAAGACCCTTCGTGGGTGATGTGCCAGAAGATATGCCAGTTGAGGATCAGCCAGAAGTTGAAGAACTTGATGAGATCTTGGTACCTGAGCAAGTTTTGGCACATAAGGACAGAAAAGTTAAAGGACAAGTTGCAAGACGCTATTTGGTGAAGTTCAAGAACTATCCGCCTATGGATGCAAAGTGGATGGAAGAGCATGAACTGTCAGAGTCACCAAATGTATTGCAGCTTTACCTTGAAGCCTTTGGGTTACAGCCTACTTATGCCCCAACCCAACGTGTGCAAAGGAGGGGTAATGATAGAGCTAGTACATCAAATGTACATATGAATTCAGTGCCATAGATGGAAATGGCAAAAGTATGAAGGCCTCATTAAGTCATTTGTATCTATGTATGTTACGACCTTTCTTGCGGATACATGCGATGATAAAAGAGTGTTAATAGCACAAGATCATCAGTGGCGTGTATTTATGGTATGCAATCGAGGACGTTTGCGATTTCAAGAGGGGGGTATGTCACGAGGACGTGGCAGTTATTAACCATGTCACAGAGATGTGGCAACTGCTAACCTTGGTTGTTGGTTTCTTTCCAATGGGGTTTATTTTATTTGTTTAAGACCCTCTTTTTGAAGTAGCAAACGGTCGGACATTGTATGGCCAATGTGAACGGTAGATTCACCCGCAAACGGGAAGTGGTCGGCACTGGAATTCGTATGGTAAGAGGATGTCTAGGCTCAGAGCAAGATCATATAGGTCCCCCCGTCGCACTTAGCAAGTTGGTGGATGCTAGGAAGTGAACTCAATTAAGGCGTAAAGTCAAGGTGGGACTTCCAACAAAAAGTATGCGACAGTTGGGCCACATTGCATTTTTGGATGCGGTCCCAATGAGGATAGATGGTCAGAAGACCAGTGGGAGCCCAACGGAAGCATCTCCTAAAATTTAGGGAACTGCTATTTTGGGCCGTGAAATGTGTTCGCGTCATTACCTTCAGTATGACTAGGGGAACACTTTATAACTCTGCCGCGAAGTCAACTGACGCGTCGGTTGGGATATTTTTAAGCGGCGAACCCGAAACGGGAAAATGCTTGTAAATGCGCCAAGTGTCACATTTTCAGGGACTTGCCTCTTCCAGAAAAATGGGCGCTGATTTTTAAGCTGGGAGAAGCCTCATTTGCAACCTGTCACAGGTTAAGAGCTATGGAGTGCTTTCTTTCCCTCTGATGTACAGTGTGGTGCTAGGAGTGATGCCCTGCACACTACACACTGCTCTCTCTCTCCCCTACGTGCAGTTATGTGATGCCCCACAAGAGGGCTACTCATTTGACTGATGTACAGATGTGTGGGTTCATGCTTTTGTGCTGAAGCAAGAGCCTCCTTGAGCAGGAACAGGGGTAGCTAGCTGCTGCTCCAAAGCAGGCACTGGTGAGGGTCATAACCTCACCGAACAGGTGCAAAATCAGCGCTGTGTATGCGCTGTAAATTCACTGTTTTTCAGCCGTACGGACGCCAGGATCACTGGGAATCGTGCCCCACTGGCAAAGGACAGTTAGGGGACTGTTTGGGGCTGAAAACAAGGCAAAAACCAGTAAATACAGCGTGCTGAATTTACTGTTTTTGGACAAGAATCAGAGGGTATACGCCAGTGCAAGCGAGTTCCAGCAGGGGAATTGGTTTCGCGCAAGTTTTGGGGCTGTTATGCTGCCGAAATTTGGCCAAATCAAATGGTATCTAGGTGGATACACGTGAAGGATTCCCAGGACCTTACCTTGTAATTTACCCTCCTAAAGAATAAAGAAATACCGAAAGGGGCGCCAATTTTGGGGCCTACAGGTTGTCGGCGTCTGCTCGGAGCATTCTAGCTTCCGAGCCGTGTGTGAGTTGAAGTGTTAATTCCCATTACAGGTTCTCTTTGCAAAGTGCTCTGTGTGTGTGTATAAAGTAAAGAATTTCGGGTGAAAGCCTACCGCCCTACGGGCCGGTTCCACCCCGAGCAGACGCCGACAACCTGTAGGCCCCAAAATTGGCGCCCCTTTCGATATTTCTTTATTCTTTAACAGAGGGAATAAAACCTGTGATCTCCTACGAGCTGCCCCGCATAATCCAGGCTGAGAAACACCAATTCTGGCCCGATTTCGGTAGCATAACTGTACTAGGACGCTTCACAGTCAGTATCCCCACGCAATAGATGACTTTCCCGACGCATATGGACACTTTGCAAAACCTGGCGAGAATCTGCAGCACGCTGAATTCTCTGTTTTCTGCCCCGAAAATGCACCAGATCACCTCTACAACGGTCCCCTCGCGTCCCCGAACCTCCTAGGGGTATTCGGGACCGTTTAGGGCCGAAACCCTAAACCTGCAAAAATACACAGCAGGCTGTAATTGCCTGTTTTGGGCTCCTTTTCGCGTGCCGGTCGCATCTGTAGCAAGTCCTCGAGCTCCCGCACCTGTAGGGCTACTTGCCCTTGAATCGGACGAGATTTCTCACGTGAAACCTCTCCAAATTCACCTGTACCTTCGGGAGATTAGCCACTAGCTAACCCAGTACCTGTGCAAGAGGCTCTTGCCTCGGCAATCGCGCATGAACCCACACAACTGTACATCAATCAAATGAAAAGCCCTCTTGTGGAGCATCACATAACTGCACGTAAGGGAGAGAGAGAGCAGTGTGTAGCGTGCAGGGCATCACTCCTGGCACCACACTGTACATAGAGGGAAAGGAAGCACTCCATAGCTCGTAACCTGTGGCAGGGAACTCAAAAATGAGCCTCCCACCTATAAATTCAACGCCACAAATTCAACGCCACTTCGTGATGCATGAGGCAAGTGCACAGAAATCTGCCACTTGGCGCATTTACAAGCATTTTCCCGTTTCGGGTTTGCTGCCTAAAAATCTCCCGACTGGTTGCTCAGTTGACTTCGCGGCAGAGTTGTAAAGTGTTCCCCTAGTCATACCGGTTGTCACGTGACACATCCCAACCCTATGTGTCCATGGACAAGCTACATTACAGCAAGGTTCAGTCAGTCAAGTCAAGTCTAGAATAGCAGTGATCTGGCACTTTTGTGAGTCTATTCGTAGACCGTGCATGCCCAGTCACTTAGCATAGATGCATAACCTCCGGTTGCACATAGCATGATCATCAGAACTCCCATTAGAATCCATTAGCATCAGTTAGGGGAACTTTTCAGTGCATTTAGCCTATTTTCCTATTTATTGGGATTTTCACTTATTATTTTTAAGTGACTTTCCAACAAAAGTAGGTAGGGCAATTTTGCTAAGTTAATATATAAGCAAACCCAAGTTAGCACTTTCTGGCAGAAGAGGCAGCAGGAGCTTCCGGCTCAACAGGCAACTTCTCAGCAGTATCCCCCAGTACCCCCAGCGTTTTTGGATCCCATCCTCGCCGGGCAAGTTCCTACCTTGGGCATTTTTCTCCCACAGCAACAGCATAGCCATCAAGTCCATTGCGTTTTCCAGCAGACAACCATCGTGTTGTACCCCTTTCATCTAGCGTTTTTGCACCAAGCTTCCTCGCCAAGCAAAGCAGCAGAAGTAGAGTTTTTTACAAGGCCTCTCTAGCGTTTTTGGGTTGCAAGTGCCAGCGTTTTCAGCCCTAATCGCAGCAGCACCATCAGCGTTTCCCAGTCGCAAGGACAGCAGCAAAACGCAGCCAAGTTCAACAGATTTCAGCCTATGACACCGTAGAAGATCAACCCAAAGTTGGTTGCAAATGTTCCCCCATTTTCAGCCATAAAAACGCAGCCAAAACAGTCATTTTCAGCCACCGAAACAGTCCCGAAAATCAGCAGATAGAAGACCTCAGATTTCAGCCACGAAGTCGTCGTCGTCTTCACCGTCGTCGTCATCAGCATAGTCCCATTGCATCAGTCCATTGCATATGCATTGTACACCTTTGTGCAATCAAAGTAGACCACTCTCGCCGACGAGAGTGGGGCCTTCGGAGGAGGGTTTTACAACCTTTCGGGTGTCGTATCTCTTCTCTCTCCTTCTCTCAGTCTCATTCACTTGCACGCACAATATCCACTCACTTTGTTCGTGATCATAGCATTCTCCATAAGACGGAAAGCTCTCTCTTTCCCTAAGAACTAAAAGGAACCTTGAGCAATAAAGATCACTAATCTTGAGAAAATACAACATTCATTCCACTGCACCTCACACTGGAGGTAATGACGCGAACACATTTCGTGGCCCAAAATAGCAGTTCCCTAAATTTTAGGAAATGATTCCGTCGGGCTCCCAATGGTCTTCTGATCATCTATCCTCATTGGGACCGCATCCAAAAGTGCAATGTGGCCCAACTGTCGGATACTTTCTGTTGGTAGTTACACCTTGACTTTAGGCCTTTATTGAGTTCACTTCCTAGTATCCACCAACTTGCTAAGTGCGACGGGGGGATATGATCTTGCTCTAAGCCTAGACATCCTCTTACTATACGAATTCCAGTGCTGACCACTTCCTGTCTGCGGGTGAAACTAGCGTTCACATTGGCCATACAATGTCCGACCGTTTGCTCCTTCAAGAAGAGGGTCTCAAAAATAAAACAAAACCCATTGGAAAGAAACCAACAACTAAAGTTAGCAGTTGCCACGTCCTCGTGACATAGTTAACAGCCGCCACGTCCCCGTGACATACCCCCCTCTTGAAATCGCAAACGTCCTTGATTGCATACCATAAATATACACCACTGATGATCTTGTGCTATCAACACTCTTTTATCATCGCATGTATCCGCAAGAAAGGTCGTAACACACAGATACAAATGACTTAATGAGACCTTCATACTTTTGTCATTTCCATCTATTACAGTGAATTCATATGGTACATTTGATGTACTAGCTCTATCATTACCCCTCTTTTGCACACATTGGGTTGGGGCATAAGTAGGCTGTAACCCAAAGGCTTCAAGGTAAAGCTGCAATACATTTGGTGACTCTTAACAGTTCATGCTCTTCCATCCATTTTGCATCCATAGGCGGATAGTTCTTGAACTTCACCGAATAGCGTCTTGCAACTTGTCCTTTAACTTTTCTGTCCTTATGTGCCAAAACTTGCTCAGCTACCAGAATCTCATCAAGTTCTTCAACTTCTGGCTGATCCTCATCTGGTATATCTTCTGGCACATCACCCACGAAGGGTCTTAGAAGACTCACGTGAAACGCATTATGAATCTTCCACGCATCAGGCAATTTCAGCCTATAAGCCACATCGTTGATCTTGTCAAGCACTTGAAAAGGCCCATAGTAACGCATGCCTACCTTACGAAACAGCCGTTCCTTGCCCTTCATTTTCTTTAACCTTGCCTTTACGAACCTTAACAGAACCCAATCACCAGGTGATAACACCAATTCACGACGGTGACGATCAGCAGCCTTTTTCTGCTTTGCCCGAGTCTTCTCCAAGGCAACTTTACTTTTCTTATACATCTCATCCATGTTGTCAACATATCGATCTGCCTCAAAGATCTTGTCCTTTGTATGCAAAATGGGAGGAACCTTTTTGCCGCCTTCAACAATTTCAAAAGGTGCTTTGCCAGTAGACGAATGCACCGTATTATTGTACGCATACTCAAGCATAGGCACATACTGTTCCCACTTGCCCTTATTATCTGACACATAGCATTTCAACAAATCTAAGACAACAGAACTAGCCTCTTCTGACTGTCCATCAATTTGTGGATGAAACGAAGACGAGAACTTGAGCGTAGTGCCCATGTTCTCAATCAATCCTCTCCAGAACAAATTGGTCATGCGAGGATCACAATCAGTGATAATGGATTGTGGCATACCATGGTACTAAAACACATTGTACATGAACAAGCGTGCCATCTGATCAGATTTTATCTTCTTCCTGACAGGGATAAAATGGGTCTGCTTGCTGAACCTGCAGATAATGGTCCATATACCATCATTCCGTGTTGGCGTTCTTGGAAGATCAAAGATAAAGTCCATAGCAATGCTTTCCCATGGCTTATCCGGAATCGGCAGTGGTTGTAACAACCCTGGTGCCTTTTGCCTGTCAAACTTGACCTTTTGGCAAACTATGCATGCTCGTACAAAAGCATCCACGTCTCTCCTCAAGGTAGGCCAATAGAAGAATGTCTCTACCGCTTTAACTGTTGCATCAATGCCACGATGCCCTGCATACGGTGGGACATGACTCTCTTCCATGACCTTATGTCGCAGTGGCCTAGTGACACAAGGTTTTCCATGCATCATCATAAAACCATCTCTGAGGAGGTAGTGCTCGTGATGTTGCCCCTCTTGTAACTGTTCAAAGATCCTTGCAAAATCTTCATCAGCAGTATATTGTTCCTTCATGTCATCTAGCTCATGATGATAAGGAATTGACACAGTTGAAATTTGTGGCTTTCTTGATAATGAATCAACCACAACATTCTTCTTGCCTTCCACATGCATAATCTGGAAGTGGAACATGGAAAGCATGTTCGCCCATCGCATATGCTTTTCGGATAACTTTGACTGTGTCAAGAAGTATCGCAAGGTCTGATGATCTGTTTGGACAACAAAATCAGCACCTAAGAGGTAGTGCTTCCAGCTAGAAAGCGCATGACTCACGGCCAAGAGCTCTTTTTCATAGACTTGCATAGTCCTCTCTGGCCCTTGCAAAATTCGGCTTTCATAAGCTACTACCCGTCCGTCTTGCATTAGCACTGCTCCGATGCTACTGCCACACGCGTCACACTGGACCACAAATGACTTCCTGAGATCTAGTAAAACAATAACTGGATCTGAAGTCAACTTTTCCTTTAAGAGACTAAAAGCTGAAATCTCTTTTTGGGTCCATCTGAAAGTGACCTCTTTCTTTTGCAAAGAGTGAAGAGGCGATGCTATCTCTGTAAAATTTCTCATAAACCTTCTATAGTAGGAACACGATCCTAAGAAGCTTCTGGCATCGTGCACAGTCTTCAAGTATGGCCATGTCTTGATAGCTTCGACCTTTGCGGGATCCATTCTAACACCATCCTTTGAGACTATGTGGCCAAGAAAGTGGATCTCTTCGAGGAAGAATTCACTTTTTCTTAGGATTGACAAGCAACCTGTTGACTGCGCAGCTCTTCGAACACAATGGTCAAGTGACGCCTATGCTCCTCTTCATTCTTCGAATACACTATCATGTCATCGAAGAATGTCCCAACAAACTGTTGATGCGAGCGGAAAATCCGGTCCATCATTCTATTGAACGTGGCAGCAGCATTTGTTAGCCCAAACGGCATCACTAGAAACTCATAAAGACCAAATGTCGTTCTAAACACACTCTTGTGCACATCCTCTGGGCTTATACGAATCTAATGGTACCCACTCTTAAGGTCTATCCTACTGAAAATTGCAGCACCCTCTAAACGATCGAGAATATCGTCAATTCGAGGAATAGGAAACCTATTCTTGATGGTATTCTTATTCAACGCACGGTAATCAATACACATGCGCCATGAGCCATCCTTCTTCTGCACTAGGAGCACTGGGGAGCAAAAGGGTGAAGAACTAGGCTGAATCAGCCCCTTCTCTAATAACTCCTCAACCTGGCCCATAATCTCTTTCTGGTGCGCCGCGCTAACCCTGTAGGGAGGTCTATTTGGTGGGCTACACCCTCGTACCAAATCTATCCGATGGTCCTCAAGTCTCTCTGGCGGCAATTGCGACGGTAATGAATCAGAAAAACAGTCACTAAACTTTTGCAAAAATGCTGACCTTTCTTTATCTAACACAGATAAATTTGATTGATCACTATCTGAGACATCACATGCAAAAATCAAGTACACAGAAAGATGATTCTTTATTACAGAAGTGATAGCAGAAGCAGATACAATGGGGACTGACTCTCCTTTTAGCTTTACATCCAAGATGTGAGTTTTGCCCCTATGTTGTACAGTGATCTTTTTGTTGTAGGCATCCAAGACTCCATGCACTCAGAACATCCACGGGATCCCCAACAAGGCGTCACATCCTTCCAACGGCATGATGTAGAACTCTTTCTATGTCCACATACGACTAAATATGCAGACACAGTTTTTCAATAATGGGAGTAACACACTCTGAGTGGCCAGGACGTGCCAACCTTGCCTCTGCTGTGTACCCCATCTCTTCAGCTCTGATGCCCAGCTTCATAGCTAACTCTGGTGAGATAAAGTTGGCTTTGGCACCTGGATCAAAAAGGATGAGTACCGTCTGATCTCTAACTTTACCGCATGCCCTGCATAACTCACTGGCATTTGTGTTGGGCCTATCACCAACCATGTCTGGCACTAAACCTGCCGTGGGTTTAGGCTTCTTGCCTTTCTGGTCTTATTTATCATCAGAGTCAGCTGGTCTTTTCCTTTGTGGACAATTGGTAGCAAAGTGACCAGGCTGCTCGCATATAAAGCATTTGTTTTCAGCCATTAGGACCTTCTTTTCCTCGAGCGACTTGCGCACAAAAGGCTTCCTTTTCTGTTTCTTTGCCTGCGCTCCAAAAGTCCCGGCTGAATCCTTGTCTTTGTTGGCCTTTTCCGACCCATGTGACGCATCAGGAGCCGTTTTCACAAAGGGCTTCTTCGCTGAATTTTTCTTTTGCTGCCCTCCTTTCTCATTGCTGGGAAACCCACTGTCCTCTCCTTTCAACAAGGCAAGACCAATGTTCGCAACTTCCATATGCTGAGTGAGGGTAGCCACTCTGTTCTTGGTACAGTAATCGCGAAGCCCTTTAGGCAGCCCACAACAGTACTTCTCTATCTGCTCTGTCAATGGCACAAATCTGTAGGAGGTCACTGAGAGTAACGCTTTACAAAACCTCCTATTGTACTCCAGCAAGCTCTTGCACGAAGCTTAAGTAAGCTGGTGCCAATTTGTCATGACGTCGGCTTCAAATTCATTTGAAAGCCAAGCAGATGCAAATATTTGCTTGAAGTAAACCCAAGTGGCGGGTGCCTGTCCTTGCATTAACAATGTCGTCCACCATGTAAGCGCATTGTCCTTTAAGAAAGTGGCAGCTTTCCTGACCTTCGAGGCCTCTGTAAAATTCCCTCCCGCATAAGCTGTATCAAACTGGTGGAAAAAGGTAGCCTTTGCTTCATCTTCAAAGCCACTGAAAGTACTGAATTTTACAGTTGCACCACCTTCTTTGTAAGCTTTTGGTTTCTCCAGTGCCCCCAAGTTGTCATAAGGAATGGTCTGCAACATGGGCACTGTAGTAGGCATGATCGGCTCATCTTGGCCATTCACATTTTGCATCAGAGGTGCGATATCTGGCTGCTGTCCAAAAAAATCAGCCATGCCAAAATGACCCTATGGCACCCCAAACTGGCCGTGGTTGCTCTAAAAACCCTGTTGCATGCCGATACTACCATACATGGGGTTTGGCATGATGCCTTGCATACCCCCAAACACTGTTCCTGGCATGTACGGCTCACTTCCAGGCGCATAACCAGCCATACTTTGGAACACTGATCCACCCCCAAAATACCCAGGATGTACCGTGGGTGGTGGAAGAGTTGGGTGCATAGCCTGGTATCGAGTTCCCTGTCCATTCAAGACAGCATGCTGGCTCTGAAAGGTGGCGGGCTGAACTGGCATAACCTGTGGAACAGCCACCTGTTCAAGCACGAGAGGAACCTATTTTGGAGCCCCCGACTCCGCAACATATGAGTGTTCCCTATCCTCTTGAGCCGCATAAAGTACCTGGGCTTGAGCCTCAACAAGCTCCGTACGCGGCGTAGGTTGCCTATTTTGTTGTTTCACTAGTGGCGCTTGCAAGAACTCCATAAACCTTGGATTCTGCACCAGCTGCGAAAAGACATTCACCGCGGCAACTAACTGAGTCCTAAACGCATCATCCTCAAGTTGCCCAATCATAAATCCCTGTACTACTGGAGGGACATTCACATTGACAGGAGGTACAGACTGACGTGGCCGTGAGCTCTCGCCAATCTCAAAAACCATAGGGATCTCTTGCATGTCCTTTGAAGAGGAACCCTCTTCCATAATTCCCTTCCCTTTGGCGGCCATAGTGTAATCCCACGTTCTTGCACTCTATGTCTTTACCCAAAACAACCGAGGCTCACTCTTTAAGGAAAAAGTGATTGATGTCCCGGCGATGGAACCTTGAAATCGGCCCATAGGGTGGTAGGCGTTGGCTTTCACCCGAAATTCTTTACTTTAGACACACACAGAGAGCACTTTGCAAAGGTAACCTATAACGGGATTAACACCTAAATACACACACGGCTCGGAAGCTAGAATGCCCCGAGCAGACGCCGACAACCTGTATGCCCCAAAATTGGCGCCCCTTTCGGTATTTCTTTATTCTTTAACAGAGGGAATAAAACTTGTGATCTCCTACGAGCTGCCCCGCATAATCCAGGCTAAGAAACACGTGTTTTGGCCCGATTTCGACAGCATAACTGTACTAGGACGCTTCACAGTCAGTATCCCCACGCAATAGATGACTTTCCCGACGCATACAGACACTTTGCAAAACCTAGCGAGAATCTGCAGCACGCTAAATTCTCTGTTTTCTGCCCCGAAAATGCGCCAGATCACCTCTACAGCGGTCCCCCCGCGTCCCCGAACCTCCTGAGGGTATTAGGGACCGTTTAGGGCCGAAACCCTAAACCTGCAAAAATACACAGCAGGCTGTAATTCCCTATTTTGGGCTCTGTTTCGCGTGCCGGTCGCATCTGTAGCAAGTCCTCGAGCTCTCGCACCTGTAGGGCTACTTGCCCTTGAATCGGACGAGATTTCTCACGTGAAACCTCTCCAAATTCACCTGTACCTGCGGGAGATTAGCCACTAGCTAACCCAGTACCTGTGCAAGAGGCTCTTGCCTCGGCAATCGGGTATGAACCCACACAATTGTACATCAATCAAATGAAAAGCCCTCTTGTGGGGCATCACAAAACTGCACATAAGGGAGAGAGAGAGCAGTGTGTAGCGTGCAGGGCATCACTCCTGGCACCACACTGTACATAGAGGGAAAGGAAGCACTCCATAGCTCGTAACCTGTGGCAAGGAACTCAAAAATGAGCCTCCCAGCTATAAATTCAGCGCCACTTCTTGATGCATGAGGCAAGTGCACAGAAATGTGTCACTTGGCGCATTTACAAGCATTTTTCTGTTTCGGGTTTGCCGCCTAAAAATCTCCCGACTGGTTGCTCAGTTGACTTCGCGGCAGATTTATAAAGTGTTCCCCAAGTCATACCGGAGGTTATGACGCGAACACATTTCGTGGCCCAAAATAGCAGTTCCCTAAATTTTAGGAAATGATTCTGTCGGGCTCCCAATGGTCTTCTGACTATCTATCCTCATTGGAACCGCATCCAAAAGTGCAATGTGGCCCAACTGTTGGATACTTTCTGTTGGTAGTCACACCTTGACTTTAGGCCTTTATTGAGTTCACTTCGTAGTATCCACCAACTTGCTAAGTGCGACGGGGGGACCTATATAATCTTGCTTTGAGCCTAGACATCCTCTTACTATACGAATTCCAGTGCCGACCACTTTCCGTCTGCGGGTGAAACTACCGTTCACATTGGCCATACAAAGTCCGATTGTTTGCTACTTCAAGAAGAGGGTCTCAAAAATAAAACAAAACCCATTGGAAAGAAACCAACAACTAAAGTTAGCAGTTGCCACATCCTCGTGACATAGTTAACAGTTGCCACGTCCCCGTGACAGACGGATCACAGATTTTTTTAGAGCAGACACTGGACAGCCAGAGGAGCTACTCCCACAACAGAGCTCACATTCGTCTCACACCAAAGGCACACTGATCAACCGAGCGATTGAGCTGGGGAGATCCAGACGCCCACGACTACGGAGGACTACATAGCATCGACGGAGGCTGCATCAGAAGATTCGGATCACTCTGGCCAGGCATGCACGATGCCAGGTCAAACTACTGACCATGGAGGAGATTGATGAGATCCGCCAGCGATCGATGCTAGATCTCCTGTGATTTAGCTATTTAGCTATCCCAGCCAACTGCTTACTTTGCTTAGTTCACATCGAACAGCCTAGGATTCCATAGTAATTTTGTTTTGTTATGTTGTTATTTTCTTACTCTGACTTTGTATCACATTCAACACATTGTAACTTTCTAGTCTCGTAGGTCACTTTGGCCTCTTGAAGACGTTAATATAACATTTCATTTCATTTCATCTCTCTCTCTCTCTCTCTCTCTCTCTCTCTCTCTCTCTCTCTCTCTCTCTCTCTCTCTCTCTCTCTCTCTCTCTAGTACAAAAGAACTAGAAAAGAACTAGAAGTGGAACAAAATACTACTACTACTACTACAATCTAAAACTACGTGGGTGTAGCAGCTGATACAATAGGTACCCAGACATGGTATTAGATTCACTATTTTGTAACTGATTGCTCTCATAGGTCATTTTGGCCTTTTGAAGACGTTAATATAACATTTCATTTCATTTCTCTCTCTCTCTCTCTCTCTAAGACACTCCACCAGAATCCCGCAACAAATGAAATCAAGACTCCGGGAATGGGAAAAGAAGAGCCTTCTCCACATCCCTATCTCATGATATTCGCAATGAAGTTGGTTTGGGAATCCTCTAAATATCTGGTCAACCATATTTTCAACACGCCACCCGAAATCATAATGAGCTTTCACAACATCACAATAACTCTTAAAACCGGCAAGTCACCTAACAAGGTGGTCGCCAAGTAACACACAATGACAACAACACGAACAGATTGAAAACAACAAACAGACAAAAACCACGATTTAGTATACCGTGACTCCATGTAATCAAGCCAATGACCATCGCATACAAGACAGTATAATTGCTAAGCATGCACTAGCACAAATTCTAATCCACACTGGATTTGGGACAACAATCAACAATCACATTCACATCTTAGTCCCCATGTAACCTCAAATGCAAACCATAACATCTCAAGTTTCAAGACATAACATGTCATTTTTTGCCCAATTCAACAATTGATCTTTTCAAGGACATTTTCAATCCGGAAGAATGAAAAACTTGAACAAATCAAACAAATTAGATAATTTGAAAAAATGGGAGCGAACTGTCCAAGAGTACAAATTAGAACTTAGCAACATAGGTAGCAGATAAAATTAGAGCAATTATTAGAGAGCAGAAAAAGAGGGAGAGGAGAAAAAGAGATGAAAATAAGAGAGAGAAAAAGGAAAAGATGGCAAGAAGAGGGGCGGGGGGGAAACAAAAGAAGTTAGAACAAGAGAGAGAAAGGTCCGAAGTCACAAGAAGCTCATATATGGGAGAAGCAACACTTGCTTCTACATAATAAACAAAAGCTCGTGCAACATAAAAACCTCACAACAAAAAGGAAAGAGCAATTTTCACTAAGAAAATTTAAGTGTTGGCATAAGTGTTTTAGGCAAAAGTAACCTTTCTTTTGTACAAAGGAAAATTTAAAAAGTTTACTCCATAGATGTGTCTAGATCCTCTACAAAATGATCTGCCTGAAAGATCTTGTCCTTGGTGTACCCTACCACCCTCGACTATCTCAAATGGTGCCTTCCCATTAGACCTATAAACGGTGGTGTTGTAAGCAAACTCCACCAATGGCAGATACTTGTCCACCAAAACTTCGGATCACGGATATAGCATTTCAACAAGTTTAGCATCACTGAGTTGGTAATCTTTAACTGGCCATCAATCTGTAGATGAAACCAAGAAGAGAAATTGAGTGTCATACCCACATCGTAAACAGATCTCCGAAACTAATTCATAAACCTAGGGTCTCTGTCTGGCACAATAGACTTACGCGCCACATGAATCTTAAAGATTTGTGCAATGAATAGTTTAGCCAGATGATCGCCCTCCACTGTCTTCTTCATTGGTACAAAGTGAGCCTCCTTATTGAACCTATCCACAATAGTCTAAGTGCCATCATCCCCAGCCTGAGTCTGGGAGATCAAAGGTAAAATCCGTAGCAATACTTACTACCCCACATGTCACAAACCCATCATGAACGCCCACTCTGATCAGCAAACAAAAAATAGCCCTCCACACTGGCTGAACATACAGACAAACCCAGAAACAATGGCTCGACTCGTGCTGTGAAGTACATCGCTGCCATGCCGGATCATGACTAGTAGTCTCAGACCAAGTGCCAACAAGCAATCCTGCATGCTCAATCACCCACATGAAATAGCATATCCGGCGGCCAATCCGGAAACTCCAAATGCATGACCAAATCTGTCGCTCGAGGGCCTCCCCCAGAAGCCCACCACTCGAATAGGCTGCCAATGAGCCTCTAGGCGTTGATGAAGAGGCCCCTCACCCTGAAAAGCTAGTCTCATGTAATATCCATGACAGCAAGTCTCTGCAATGTCAAAACGCGTGTGTCTCATGCTGCACAACAATCGAACATCCAGAGTCACGGTCAAAAAACACCCAGGACCTCCCCTGACATCTCTTTCTTCTAGTACACTGTCCATCTCAAGTGACATATACTAACTGTGAGGAGGACAGCCATTCCAACAGCATATGAGCATTGGCGGCTTCAAGGACTACCCTAGGATTTCATGGCGAATTTCTGGACCAGGTTATGAGTCAGCCGGAAACCTTGGAAGATCCCCACTTTTCAATGGCTGGTTGCTCACACAAGCGCCGCAGTGGGCAGCTGGCTTGTCTATAGTGGCCTTCCTCTTGCATGTATCTGTTGTGGACATCACTTAGAGACGCAGCGGCACTGTTTGTGAGACTGACCAGAGGCACAGCAGATATGGTTGAGAATTCTGTGTGTCTTGGCTCCTCTCTCACCGGAGGGGATCTACACTTGGGGAGCAGCAGCCTGGTCGACCTCTTCAAGCCCAGCTATGGGCTATGAGACGGAGCCCGCAAGTCAAGCCATTCGCTTCATTGGGAAACAACTTCGCCAAATTCCCTTGCCGGACTTCATGGCGGTACCTTGGACACAGCAAAGAGAGTTGAGATGGGAGCTTTTGAGCAACCTCACCATCTGGTTCATTTGAAGAGCTAGATGCTTCTGAGTCTTTGAGAGACGACTGGAACCACCAGCAGAGACTGTCTGAGCCATATGGCAGGAGTTGATCCACACCTTGTGAGGCCAACACAATCGCTCCTCAGATCGAGTGATTCTACAACGACAGGCTTTCCACGCCGCCTGGAGCAGAGGCCCCTTCTATTCACTCCTTGCAGGTGATACTACCGGCCACCTGTGTGGCTCTTCCCCCCACCTATTGTATGATATAGCCCATCATTTAGGCTATTGTACACACTCTTAGCACAGGAGAGTCTCGCTTTGCTACAACTAGTTTTTTGACTACTACATGCAAGAGACTTTTGTAGCCCTCTGGGCACCCTTTCTTTTTTCATAACTAATAGAAGGATCTCTTTGTCTTTAAAAGGAAAGGAAGCCTCTGACCAACGATGTGAAGACGCTTCCAGACCATCCTCCCATCTAGCCCAATCAATGTGCGTTCTATGTCCCAGCTATCGCCCCTCTGAACTTGTTGCATATGCATTCCAAAGAAGTGACTGCCTCTCTACAACCTCCAAACAATGAGGTGGCTGTCAAATCAAAGCAGTGTGCAGATCCATCCAAACCTAAGCAAGCAGTGCATAAAGGGTGACAAATGAGACATATCAAGGATGCATCTGTGAAAATGATTGGATGGTTGAGCGCCATCGCCATCATTGTTGATGCCCAAAACGAGGAGAGGCTAGTGACAAAGCATGGTATAAAAAGTGCTTACAAGGCTCAGCCCCAATAAAAATTCCATGTACTATGAGCTTGGCAAGCAATGCCTTGCTCTGCATCTCTGGTTCAATAATCCCCAAGCCTCCCTCCTCTTTAGGCAAGATAACTATGTCCCAAAGAACTCCTGGCCGGTTGTTCAGTAGACCCAACTAAACCACTCCACAAAAAGTTGCGCACTAGGCGGCGCAAACGTGCCATGACTCCAGAGTGTTATAAGGTGCAGCCGAAGTGAATGTTGAACTTTGCTCAAGATGAGTGCTCCGAACTATGCTCAAGGTTCCTTTTACTTACGGAAGGGGGAGCCTTCCATTCCTTTGGTAAGAGAGTGCAAATGATCACAAACAAAGTGGCAAGCACTGTAAATGAAGGTGTTGAGACTGAGAGATATAGAGAGAGAGAAGAATACGACACCAGGATGTTGTCAAACCCTCCTCCGAAGGCCCCACTCTCTATGGCGAGAGTGGTCTACTATTGATTGCACAAATCTCTACAATGCAGTGGACTTTCCGACGATGTCGACGACGATGAGGATGACGACGAGACGGGCTGAAATCTGAAAACGCTAAGGGCTAAAATCTACAAATCTTGTATCTACTAAATTCTGACTCTATGTCGATGACGACGGCGATGTCGACGAGGTGACGACGACACGCTGAAAACGCAAATGCTGAAATCTGCAATTTCCGGGCTGAATCTGTAAACTTCAGTGGATTTGACCGTGCGACGAGGATCTGTTGCGGGAAGGTGAGATCTGCGAGGTTTGGGGGTTGATCTGTGGAGTCCAACACTGAAAACTGAAAACGCTGCTCTATCTGCTGGTTCCGTCGTGGAGAATCTGCAAAATGCTAGGTTGCCTGCTGCTCCAAAAACGCTAGGGCTGATTTGGGGTAAATAAAACAAAACGCTAGTAATCTGCTATGTCTGCTGTCGCCAGGCTGCTGCAACTGCAACACGCCATGAAAAACGCTAGGCTGTCTGTTGGCTGAAAACGCTAGGTTTGCTGCCGGGGGAGGTCTTCCTGAGAAGGTGCCCGTTGAACACTAGGTTCCTACTGCCTCTTCTGCCAAAAAGTGCTAGCGCTAGCTTTTCTTATATAGATCCTTGGCCAATTTTCCCTACCCAGTTTCCCAACAAAATCACTTATGGAAACAAAGTCACTTAAAAATAATAAGTGAAAAATGGCTAAAATAGGGAAAATAGGTTTTATGCACTGTAAAATGCTCCTGATAAAAAATGTGATGGTAATGCTGATGATCATGCTGTGTGCAACCAAAGGATATGCATCTACTCTAAGTGTCTCGACATGCACGGTCTGCAAACAGACTCACAAAAGTGCCAGAACACTTCTTGAGCTAACTGATTGAACTGAACCCTAGACATAAAGTAGCTTGTCCACGTACACATAGGGGCACGTCTCCATCGACTTCCTCTAGGTGCGCAGCCAATTGTGCCTCTTGCCATGTGTGGTACCAATTAATGGCATCACCGGCAAGGTACATGGCTGCCGTCAAAACCTTGCTATTCCCTATCTTCTTAGTTGTCACAAAAATAAGCATTAAATTGATGCAACCAAGAATAAATAACACTAGCATCCATCTTACCGTCGTACTTACTGAAAGTCAACTTCTCAGTGACGGGATTGTTGGAGTCCGAATCTCGGCTTGCGCCACTTGATGAACCACCAACATCTTTGGCCGGCTCGAGTTTCAAGGTGAGAACTTGTTGGACCAACTCTTGCATGCGTAGATCTCTCTACGTCTCACGCTCTGACTCCAAGGCCGCTCGTCTTTCTTCGGCCGCCAAGCGCGCTTGCTCACGCTCAATAGCTACCTTTCATTCTGCTTTTCTTTCTTTTTGTTCCCTCCGCCGCCAAGCACGCTTCGCGATCCAAGGCTGCCTGTCTGTCTTGGCGCTCACGCTCCAAGGTAACGCGTTGCACTTCTTGGTGTAACATCATGTCCATCATCGACTTGACCAAAGCCTCCATAGGATTTGGTGCAATCTTTGGCGTAGATGGGAAAGGGGGAGGGTCAGAAAAACCTCCTGGTGGGGAAAATTCTTCTTCGCCACTACCATGCTCATCACCTCCATGCGAAGTATCCATTCCACTTCGGGTAGTGACCATACACTGAAGTCTTAGGTTCTTAAGTTCACGAGGAACTTGGGTTCTTGTAGTTCTTGGGTTCTTGAGGATTTGGAGTCTTCAGATTCTTGAGGTTCTTGAGGATCTTCTTTCGCTTGCAATCTGTGTTAGAGAAGGATCTTCTCTTACCCGAGCTCCTCTCTTTCCCACGGGCGCACCCCTTGGCGGCCTTGCGCTCACACCAAGGTTGCTTTTTCCCACCTCACGTCGATTGGCCGGCCGCTACGGTCCGCTCGCAATGAGTGAAAAGAGAAACAAGGGGAGGCTGGACAAGCCCTTCTTTCTTGGGTTTCCTGTCACTCTTCAAAAACACGACTAGGAATCGATATGCCCAAGTGGACTTGGGTTACGTGCAGCCGCAACAAGCAAAAAAAATTATGGGTTCTTTCCTTGAGTGATACAGAACACTACCAAAGCTCTGATACCAATGTAAGGTGCACCAGAAGTGAATGTTGAACTTTGCTCAAGATGAGTGCTCCGAACTGTGCTCAAGGTTCCTTTTACTTACGGAAGAGAGAGCCTTCCGTTCCTTTAGTGAGAGAGTGCAAATGATCACAAACGAAGTGACAAACACTATGAATGAAGATGCTGAGACCGAGAGATAGAGAGAGAAGAATATGACACCAGAATGTTGTCAAACCCTCCTCCAAAGGCCCCACTCTCTATGGCAAGAGTGGTCTACTATTGATTGCACTATTGATTGCACAAATCTCTACAATGCAATGGACTTGCCGACGATGTTGACGACAATGAGGACGATGACAAGACTGACTGAAATCTGAAAACGCTAAGGGCTGAAAACTGCAAATCTTGTATCTGCTGAATTCTGACTCTATGTCGGTGACGACGGCGATGTCAACAAGGTGACGACGACATGCTGAAAACGCAGATGCTGAAATCTGTGTTTTCCGGGCTGAATCTGCAAACTTCGGTGGATCTGATCGTGCGGCGAGGATCTGTTGCAGGAAGGTGAGATCTGCGAGGTTTGGGATTGATCTGCGGAGTCTATACGCTGAAAACTGAAAACGCTGGTCGTCTGCTGGTCTATCTGCTGGTTCCATCGTGGAGAATCTGTAAAACGCTAGGTTGCCTACTGCTCCAAAAACGCTAGGGCTGATGTGGGGTCTACTGCAGAAAACGCTAGTGATCTGCTGTGTCTGCTGTCGCCAGGCTGCTGCAACTGCAAAACGCCATGGCTGCCTTGATGAAAAATGCTAAGCTGTCTGTTGGCTGAAAATGCTAGGTTTGCTACCGAGCAAGGTCGCCTGTTGAACACTGGGTCCTGCTGCCTCTTCTGCCATAAAGTGCTAGCGCTAGCTTTTCTTATATAGATCCTTGGCCAATTTGCCCTACCCAGTTTCCCAACAAAGTCACTTAAAAATAATAAGTAAAAAATGGCTAAAATAGGGAAAATAGGTTTTCTGCACTGTAAAATGCTCCTGATGGAATCTGATGGTAATGCTGATGATCATCCTCTGTGCAACCTGAGGATATGCATCTACTCTAAGTGTCTGGACATGCACGTCTATGAACAGACTCACAAAAGTGCTAGAACACTTCCTAAGCTAACTGACTGAACTGAACCCTAGACATGAAGTAGCTTGTCCACGTACACATAGGGTTAAATGTGCACGTGACAAGTGGAGTCATACAAGATGCCGTCCCACGAAGAACTTGATTTACCACAAGAGCTCTGCCAGCCAAAGAAAAATACAAGGAAGACCAATGGCAAAGCTTCCTCTTGATAGACTATAAAAATGGCTCAAACTCCTCATAGGACACATCAATGCCAACATGAAAACCCAAGTATCTACAAATGCAAGGAAGACCAATGGAAAAGCTTCCTCTTGATAGACAATAAAACTAGCTCAAACT
The DNA here is from genome assembly GCF_014529385.1 of Adiantum capillus-veneris. NCBI lineage: Eukaryota > Viridiplantae > Streptophyta > Polypodiopsida > Polypodiales > Pteridaceae > Adiantum > Adiantum capillus-veneris. The sequence continues at coordinate 65,665,660 of NC_140947.1, read as the reverse complement.
CCTCCTCATAAGACACATCAATGCCAACATGAAAACCCAAGTATCTACAAGTCTGTCCTCTAGGCAACCAAGAAAAATCACGAAATTTTAGCTATACACCCAACTGGCAGTCCTCATAAATGCCTATCAAAAACCCAAAGGACTTGTGCCAATTCATGAGAGCATCACTGGCCAAGCCAAAGGTAGTGAGCACATCACGTAAGCTAAGAGTGTCATATTGTGCAAAGAGCGAAGAGTCATCTGCATACTCCTGATCCAATAAATCTAGTGAGCCCATCCAAAGGCATAGCAAAACCGCGCAATTGTGGAGTCCTACCTCTCAAGAAAAGTGGCAGGGCCTCAACAAAAGACGGAAACATGTAAGGTGCCAATTGACATTCTTGTTGGACAGAGCGAGAAGGACTCCGCCCAATGTGTCCTCTTATCATCACAGCATTGAAAGCTGTCCGGTAGAGTGCAGCAACTCGTGAAATCCACTATAAGGGAAAGCCCACCCTCTGCATAGTGCCCTTTAGAAAACCCCAATCCACTCAATCATAGGCCTTCTCAAAATCAAGAAGCATGATAGCCACTAGCTGCCTCGACTATCGTGCCCACTCGAGTACCTCATAGAAGGCGAAGATGTTGTCCGATATGCATCAATCATGCACAAAACCTGCCTATGAAGCATGAATGAGGTTAGATGAAAATGGTCACAAACCCGCACTAACCATGCGGGCCAAAATCTTATACACGGAAGACATGAGAGTGATCAGCCCCCACTGTCGAACGGAAGATGCATCTCCCCCTTTTAGTATAAGAGAAATGAGCATCGATGACATACTGGGAGGCATCTGAAATAATATATTGCAAACCAACACGCAAAACTGGAGTGAGCACATCCCAAAATTGCAAGAAAAACTGTCAAATCGACCCATCCTCTCAAAGACAAGAGTAGCAATCTCTACAAGCAATGGCTGCCCCAATCTGTCGTACACCATTTTTGAGTTGCCTATGTTTCCACAGAGGGGGATCCACAACTATAAAAGGGTCGTCCAGTCAATTGTGACCAACTTGGAAGGACATTACGCTCAAGTTGTTCAAATTTTTGATAACCCAACCTACCAACCTGGAGTTTCATAACATTTCCAAGAGTAAGATACCCTAGTTTGGCCTATATGCGCACATATCTCCCAAATGGTTTGTACGATTGGCATGACATCGGAAACATTACTCAATCCTATCCTATTTTGCATGCTGATTTTCCAGATGTCCAATGGAGTGTGACAATACCAGTTAAACAATGTAGGAGCCAGTGTGCGCCGAACAAAAAATCCTTAATGTGACCACACAACGCCATAGTAAATGAGAAATGAAATGAAATGTTATATTAACATCTTCTAGAGGCCATATTGACCTGTGGGACCAGAGAGTTACATCATGGTGAATTTGATTCAAGGTCTGGATTAAAAAAAAGAAAGAAACTGACTAAACAGAAACACTACTAGAGTTATAAAAGGTGGGTATCAAGAACCTGAGAGGTACATATATAAAAAGTGGGTGTGTAACTTAGAGAACAAATACAAAATGGTGATATGTGTATCCAACTCCGGAGATGGCTCGCATCGGTCGTTGCATGATCGTGTCTATAGATGTCCTCCATGGTCAGCGTCTGCACAGGGAGTCTCCCATGTCTCACCAATATAGATTTGATCCCCTGCTGCCTATAGCCTCCTCCGTCGATAGGAGCATCCCCTCATCCTCGGCTCCTAGATCTCCCTAGCTCTGTTCCTCGATCACTCAATATACCTCTGCTAGTGGTGTGCCTTGTATCCCTCCTCTCTCGCTGGTCTCGTCTCTGCTCAATCTCTAGATGGAAGAACATTGTGATTTGTCTCTAGGTGTGTCTCCCGGTGTGCGAGCCTCTCTCTCAGAGTAACCCTGCTCGATATCGTTGATCCCCAATAGATAGAGGCCAAGACACCTCTGATCCTCGCATCTCATAACTCTAGATAGAGGCCCAAAACCCTCTCTAAAGATGCAGTGAAAGCGGCCACGTATCTCATTGTATGTTGTACAGTGGCATGCATAGTGGAGTCTTATCATACACAAAGCGACCTTTACCAAGAAAATGGAAAAACTGAGCAAGACCCTGTGTGTGTGTGTGTGTGTGTGTGTGTGCGCGCGCGCGCGCGTGTGAGAGAGAGCGAGAGAGAGTCGGTAGTGAGAAGAGTTCTATCATCGGTTGTGAGAGGTAACCCAAACATGTGTATTCATACTATAGAAAGCCACAGTCAAAGTTGAATTTGTGCTAAACAAGAATTTAGCAAAAGCAAAAGATTTAGTTTGATTAGCTTTGCACTCTCAAGTTTATTTGTTGCAAACTTGTCAATAGAGCAATCTCGGACACCTCTGTAGCATCAATCATAATACATAAAACTCCGCAGTGGTGTACTTTTCTTTTATGGCTGCAAGCCAAACCTGCCAAGCCACAATTCTACGATCCCCTCCCATACAATGAACATCTTTTGAGAAAGGGACTTAAACCGCAGGTGTGCAGCAAGCTCTTCTTCATACTCATAGTTGCAATTCGTCTCCATATTGCATTGTGGGCCAAAGCACACCATCCAAAGCCACAAGAAATGGGCAAGGAAACCAAGGACTAGAAGACACCGTACAGGGTACTCTGTTGAATGGAGCATGGATAGTTGACTTTAAGATCATAACCTAGAAGCCCCCGTCTAAAAGAGAAGTATCCTCAAAAGTAACAACTGACTCAACCCCACGTAGGAAAAGAGCAAACACTGTCACATTGAAAGCTCCAGAGCTAAAGGCTAGAGCTCCTCTTAGGATATGAAGCCTCCTTCCGGCAATTCAGATATAGAAGAAAACCAAACGATTCTTGGACGAGCTTGTACTCTTTTTCGTGCATGGGGTACCATAATGGTATGTATGACAGTGGCAACTGATAGTATTTTTGTACGAACGTTCCCATTCCTGATAATGGCATTTTAAATAAAAAAAGAAATAAGTTACTATCGTATTGAGCAAAGAGAGCAATGATATTGTAAGACTATTTAGGGTACCTATCGCTTGTGTTTTCTCCTTTTGACATGTGCCCAACGACAGAATGAATGCTCCCTACCCTTTGCTATATCCTGTCCTAGAAAATGTAGACTTCAGACCACTAAATGCATCAAATCTCAAGCCCCAAACTCTCACATGTGGAATGAGCCTTCATAGTGGCACAGGATGGCACTCGAAGCAATTAAAACTCTAGTTTTGGACAAGATATCCTCCCCTCTATCCATATGTAACATGCTATCATCTTCAACAACACCCAATCAGATTTCTGATCTCATTTCAAAGGGAACTATCTGCAATGAGGCTTCAATTGGTGCTTTCCCTTCCCTCAACTTTGTACCTTAGAAGAATGCCATCTTGAGCATCGGTTGCCTTTGTAGAAAATCTGATGTAAGGTGCAGCGGAATGAATGTTTGAACTTTGCTCAAGATGAGTGCTCCGAACTGTGCTCAAGGTTCCTTTTGTTCTTATGGAAGGGAGAGCCTTCCGTTCTTAATGAGAGAGTGCTATGATCACAAACAAAGTGAATGGACACTGTGCGTGCAAGTGTATGAGACTGAGAGATAGAGAGAGAAGAGAGATACGACACCAGAGACATTGTAAAACCCTCCTCCGAAGGCCCCACTCTCGTCGGTGAGAGTGGTCTACTTATGATTGCACAAACTGGTGCAAACTGAATGCATGGGACTCATGCAAGTCTAGGCTATATCGGGGATGACGACACCGACCTAAGGGCTGAAATCTGCAATCTTTTATCTGCTGTCAAAAACGCTAATGGGCTGAAATCTGAGACTGCTTCTACTGCTGTCCAAAAACGCTAATGGCTGAATTCTGCTGCGGCAGAAAAACGCTGATTCGGCTTGTCGAAAACACTGATTTCCTGCGGGTCTTTATGGCTGAAAACTGCACTTCTTGTAGGCTGAAAACTGATAGTCTTTAGGCTCAATCTGCTACTCTTTTAGGGCTGAATTTGCAGGTGCTTCATTGCTGAAAAACGCTACATGGCTGAGGTTGTATCTGCTGAAAACGCTAGGCCAGAACTGGATGGCGATGATGCTTGATGGAAAATGCCAAGGCTGAAGTTTGGCGATGGCTTCTTGAGGAAAACGCTAGGAGACTGCTTGGGGGTAGAATCGCCGAGGTTTAGAAGTTTTGCTTTAGAAGTTGCCTGTTGAACGGTAGAGCTCCTGCTGCCTCTTCTACCAATTAGTGCTAGTCTAGGTTTGCTTATATACAAACTTACTCAATTTGCCCTACCTACTTTCCAACAAAAGTCACTTAAAAATAATAAGTGAAAAATATCAAAAATAGGTAAAATACGCTAAATGCACTGAAAAATTCCCCTGAGGGATTCTGATGGGAATGCTTATGATCATGCTGTGTGCAACCAGAAGATATGCATCTACACTAAGTGATTGGGCATGCACGGTCTACGAATAGACTCACAAAAGTGTCAGATCACTTCTAATCTAGACTGACTGGACTGACTGAACCCTAAGTGAGGTACTCGTACCGAACTGTATGGCATCGAGGGAGATCGCCAACAACATCCGGAATCCGAGAAGGGACTCTTTGCCGGCCCACTCTGATGTGTGGGTCGTGCAGTACTTGAACTTCATAAAGGTCTGCAACGCTTGCTTCTTTGGGCCGCGCCGAAAGCAACACAAAGTCTTCTGTGGCTCCTTCAATGCTTCAACTTCGTCTAGAGTCATGCTTCTTTCTTCTTCAAGAATCTCCATGGCTGAAAAATCCTGAAACCACTTCCAACACAAAACCATGAACAGACCTATTACATGTAAAGCGACTGGAAAAAATCTTGTCTTTTCTAAAGACTGTACATGCAATGTGGATGAACAAAGAGATGGAGTGTCAAACCGTTCACCACACACACACAAACAATGAGATCGAATCTTTCTCTTCTGATCTAAAGCAATCAATTGTGGCAATTCACAACGGAAATGCCCATGCTTGGTGCTCATACTTTCATGTGCTCTTTCTACAACTATGTCGTGCAAAGGAAGAGACATGGAATGTGACTTCCGTGAATGCATACTTTTCAGCTTTTCATGAAAAATCCGCATACATCCGTGCTCATTCATGAGTGAACGTGCTCAACATCCAATATGTCATGCCTAGGAAAAGGGATCACATAAAGATGCTAACGAAAATACAAGAAACGATCAATAATGAAACACTCGAACAATGTGTGCTGACAAATCATTCGAACACATAGTACTTCCTGTAAGGGTTCTTTGGACCTAGGCTCGAGAGCCAAGATCGGGTCTTCCTGAAGGGGTGCTTTGGACCTAGGCTCGAGAGCCAAGATCGATCCTTCGTGATTGATTGAATCTGCAACGAGGTTAGAAAAAGCATCAACTAACACATCATCCTTGTGAACAATCACATCATCTTCATGCAAATCATCATGCTTGTGAGAAATCACATCTTGATCATGCAAATCATTATGCTTGTGAGAAATCGCATCTTGACCATCATGCTTGTCATTGTCATCCAAACCATCATGCTATCATTCAAATCATCATGCTTCTCATAATCATGCAAATCCTGTATGTCGTGCTTGGGAGAAGAAGGGACTGAGAGACTCTCCTTTTCCAGAATCTCTTGCATTTGTGCATGAACTTGAGAAAAGAGTCGCAAAAACTGTTTCATGCATTGGTCGCTCTTCTCTTGTCGTGCTTTGGTCTCGCGGTCATATTCTGCTTGTCTTGCTTTGTTCTCGCGATCCAATTTGGCTTGTCTTTCTTTGTTCTCGCGATGTATGGCTGCCACTCTTACTGTATATTGACGCTCTATGGCTGCAATCTGTTCTTCGTGTTCACGCTCTATTTCTGCTTTTCGGTCTAACTTCTTGTCCATAAAGAATTGCGGCAACTCCTTCATAGGAGTTAGTGCAATCCTTGGTGTAGATGGGGAAGGGGGAGGGTCGGAAAAACCTCCTAGTGGGAAAAATTCTTCTTCGCCTCTCTCATGCTCATCACCTCCAAGCGAAGTATCCATTCCGCTTTGAGTGATGACCATCCACTGAAGTCGTGGTGGTTGTGGGTCTCTTGTGGTCTTGGGTTCTTAAGTTCACGAGGAACTTGGGTTCTTGTGGGTCTTGGTTCTTGGGATTCTTGGGGTTCTTGAGTGTCTTGAGGTTCTTGAGTTCTTGCGGTTCTTGAGGTTCTTCTTTCGCTTGCAATCTGTGTTAGAGAAAGATCTTCTCTTCACCCGAGTTTTGCTCTTTTCCGCGGGCGCACCCCTTGGCGGCCTTGCGCTCACACCAAGGTTGCTTTTTCCCACCTCACGTTGATTGGCCGGCCGCTAAGTGCACGGTCCGCTCTCAATGAGTAAAAAGAGGCACAAGGGGAGGCTGGACAAGCCCTTCTTTCTTGGGTTTCCTGTCACTCTTCAAAAACACGATTAGGAATCGACACACCCAAGCGAACTTGGGTTCGTGCGACCTCAACAAGCACAATCAAAATTATGTGGTTCTTGTGGTTCATTCCTTGAGTGATACAGAACATTGCCGAAGCTCTAATACCAATGTTAGGTGCAGCGGAATGAATGTTTGAACTTTGCTCAAGATGAGTGCTCCGAACTCTGCTCAAGGTTCCTTTTGTTCTTATGGAAGGGAGAGCCTTCCTTTCTTAATGAGAGAGTGCTATGATCACAAACAAAGAGAATGGACACTGTGCGTGCAAGTGTATGAGACTGAGAGATAGAGAGAGAAGAGAGATACGACACCAGAGACGTTGTAAAACCCTCCTCCGAAGGCCCCACTCTCGTCGGCGAGAGTAGTCTACTTATGATTGCACAAACTGGTGCAAACTGAATGCATGGGACTGATGCAAGTCTAGGCTATATCGGCGATGACGACGGGGATGACGAAACCGACCTAAGGGCTAAAATATGCAATCTTTTATCTGCTGTCAAATACGCTAATGGGCTGAAATCTGTGACTGCTTCTACTACTGTCCAAAAACGCTAATGGCTGAATTCTGCTGCGGCAGAAAAACGCTGATTCGGCTTGTCGAAAACGCTGATTTCCTGCGGGTCTTTATGGCTGAAAACTGCACTTCTTGTAGGCTAAAAACTGATGGTCTTTAGGCTCAATCTGCTACTCTTTTAGAGCTGAATTTGCAGGTGCTTCATTGCTGAAAAATGTTGCATGGCTGAGGTTGTATCTGCGGAAAACGCTAGGCCAGAACTGGATGGCGATGATGCTTGATGGAAAACGCCAAGGCTGAAGTCTGGCGATGGCTTCTTGAGGAAAACGCTAGGAGACTCTGCTTGGGGGTAGAATCGCCAAGGTTTAGGAGTCTTGCTTGAGAAGTTGCCTGTTGAGCGGTGGAGCTCCTGCTACCTCTTCTGCCAATTAGTGCTAGTTTAGGTTTGCTTATATACAAACTTACTCAATTTGCCCTACCTACTTTCCAACAAAAGTCACTTAAAACTAGTAAGTGAAAAATGTCAAAACTAGGTAAAGTAGGCTAAATGCACTGGAAAATTCCCCTGAAGGATTCTGATGGATTCTGATGGGAATGCTCATGATCATGCTATGTGCCACCAGAGGATATGCATCTACACTAAGTGACTGGGCATGCACGGTCTACGAATAGACTCACAAAAATGCCAGATCACTTCTAATCTAGACTGACTGGACTGACTGTACCCTTGTCGTGTTGTAGCTTGTCCACGGACACATAGGGTTGGATGTGTCACGTGACATTTGAATTGTAGACCACACTACGTCCAAGAATCCCCATTCGTGAATTGTGAACACATCACGTCCGAAATATAATAATACTCCAAGATAACAAACTATGGAACACACCCTCTCCATAATCCGACCAACAACAATGGATTGGTGCACTCATCCGTTCCCACTCCTCGATAATGGCATTTTAATTAAAAAAAGAAATAAGCTACTATCGTATTGAGCAAAGAGAGCAATGATATTGTAAGACTATTTAGGGTACCTATCGCTTGTGTTTTCTCCTTTTGACATGTGCCCAAAAACACAATGAATGCTCCCTGCCCTTTGCTATATCCTTCCCTAGAAAATGTAGACTTTAGACCACTAAATGCATCAAATCTCAAACCCCAAACTCTCGCATGTGGAATGAGCCTTCATAGTGGCACAGGATGGCACTCGAAGCAACTAAAACTCTAGTTTTGGACAAGATATCCTCCCCTCTATCCATATGTAACATGCTATCATCTTCAACAACACCCAATCAGATTTCTGATCTCATTTCAAAGGAAACTATCTGCAATGAGGCTTCAATTGGTGCTTCCCCTTCCCTCAACTTTGTACCTTAGAAGAATGCCATCTTGAGCATCGGTTGCCTTTGTAGAAAATTTGAATTATAGCCCACACTACGTCCAAGAATCCCCATTCGTGAACTGTGAACACATCACGTCCGAAATATAATAATACTCCAAGATAACGAACTATGGAACACACCCTCTCTATAATCCGACCAAGAACAATGGATTGGTGCACTCGTCCGTAGTGTTTTAGATATGTCTGATTGGTTCCCTGCCAGATGCATGTGCCATGAACTCCAACCTACGGGTTCAAACACCGATAACTTGAACTCCAACACAAGGGCCCAAATTAATTATACGGAGCACTGTTTGCCCCTCTTCCACTCACAAGCCTCTCTCTGGCTGAAGCTTAGACTCCACTACACCAACGGCCGCTTTCAAAGTTTCATGTCCTTCCATCATTGCTTTTCTCCTGATGCTTGCTTTTACCTTTGTCCTTTGTAGAATCTCTGTCTTTGCCTTTGGATCTACAATCCTTGACCAAATGACGACGCTTTCCACAATTGTAAGAACGGTTCTTGGTCCTCTTTCTAGAATCCGACGCAGCAAGTGCTTCCTTACCTGTTGTCTCAGAAATCTGAATTTTGCCTTGAGTTATCAACACGGCTTCCTTCTCAATGAGAAAAGAGCTGAGATCATCAAATTCCACCTTTTCGTTAGTGACTTGTAGCCGAAGTGTCCTAGAGACCGTTTCATACTCCTTAGGCAACTTTGTGAGAACCAAAGCAGCTAATTGAGTACTCATCGGTGCACTTTTCATAGCCGATAATTGATCATGAATAACTTTAGCCTTCATAAGAAATGATTGCATGGAATTTCCTCGTGGAAACTGGATGACAAATAACTCTCCAAGAAGGGTGATGACTGCTCGCATCATAGAATCCTGATCAAACATTCTTACGAGCTTGAACCACATATCGTTGGCATTCTTCAAAGTCTGAATAGGTGAAGAAAGGCCCTTTGTAAGAGATTCCACAATGGCCGACATTGCCTTTGCATTAGCCTCATCCCAATCAACACACGATTTGAGATATTCGTCATCTTGAAGGCGGATGTACCTGTTGTGGGGATCCCTTGTGGGACGGGGCTCCAAGCCCTCAACAACATCCCATAAGCCTTTCCGTCAGAATTAGAGTCGCATGATCAAATTCCAATGAGCATAGTTATTGCCGTTCAATTTGTCGTTGGCGATCGAGCAAGGAGGGGCCATTCTGAAGTTGCAAGAGCTAGAAGTAGGTAAACCTTCTCGCACTCCAAGGGTGGCCGCACAAACCAAGCTTCAAAATTCTCCAAATTGTCCCTCTCTTAAGCTCCAAGTTCCACCTCTTCGTCTCCCAAGCCAATCCACGAAGCTTTGCTGAGCTTCGAAGTGCTCCCAAGCCGCTCCAAAGATCCGCAAAATGGGCTCAAAACCCCACTTCCCTCTATTCTTCCAAAGGGTTCCCTCATAGCCCACGCGTTTTAAAATGTTGTGCGGAAGAGGGGGGGGCGCCACTGCTGCCAAGACAAGGGGGTGGATGCGTTTTAAAACGTTTGGCCGCTGGCCTAGTGTTTCAAAACGTTGGCGGCAACGCCTTCAGGACCGGCGGGCAAGGGGGGCTACGGAGTGGAGTGCCGGCAAGGTCAAAAACGCAAGCGTTTTGAGATGCCGCCAAGGGAGAGGAGGGGGTTGGGGGGGCGGGGGGGGGGGGGGGGGGGGGGGGGGGGGTGGGGGGCACTTGGGTGTGCAGAGATGGAGAGGGCAAACGCTAGGGTTTAGGGCAGCATTTTGGAACGCTAGGGACAGCAAGGGATGTCGGCGACGAAATCTCTTCTCAAGCTCTTCTTTTTGCAGCTCCGCCTCCAAAAGTCTTCACCAACGACACGGCTCTGATACCATGTCAAAGTCAACGACGCGGAAGTGTAGAGACCAAGGAGAGTGAGCACGAGAGAGAGTCTCTTGACCCAATCAACCTTGGCAATGGATAATTGAACGTGTATACAATGGAGGCAAGGGGTTGCTTATATAGCAACCTCAGTAAATTGCCCTACCCAGACTTTGACAAAAAAGTAAAATAAATACATAAAAACCAGAAGAAATAATGGGGTCACATTGGGCAGTTCACATGAGATGCCAAAACTCTAACAAGCTAGAGGAGATATTCGCCAAAATCCAGAGAAACGAGTAGTTTGAGCATTGGAGTGCATGCATAGGCATCGGAGTCGAAGGAGGCGCATCGGAGTCGAAGGAGGCGCAGGTGTATTCTTTGCCCGTCTACTCTTGTTTTTCCCCTTCCCTAGCACCCTAAACCCTCTTAAATTAAAAGTCAAAGGTAAGAGGAGCCAATGTATGTGCTTTTTAAATTCATTAAAATTTATGGTTGTATGGGTTTAAGTTAAATACCCCTAGCTGCAAATTGATCATCAAACTAGCTCATTGACTTTGGTGCTCAACGCAGCACCATCATCTTAGAAGAATTTTCATCGCCATCAGCTCCCTCAAATGCATGCAAGGACTGCCATGTTGTGTGGGGGGACTTGTCTTCTTTTTTCCATGGTTTACTCCATCCACCTCCCAATGTGGCAGGGACTTGTCTTCTTTTTTCTGTTATGTATTGGTACCCGAAGATCAACGCACAGCAAATGATGCATCTGATTTGTCCTACAGGCCAGCTTGGCCGTCTACTGGACGTTAATACAGGCTCTCTCTCTCTCTCTCTCTCTCTCTCTCTCTCTCTCTCTCTCTAACCTCATCAAAGTATGCCGTGAAGCCATGAGAAACAGCAGTTGAAAGGAGGGGAAGGTGGCTCTTTGCACGGACATCATTGATGAAATGACAAAGGGCTGCGCCGCCATTGATACTATGGGTGCCTGCAGCAAGAGAGTGCAGGGTAGAGCCGAGCTCAGAGGACCACTCGAAGCTTCCAGAAACTGTCTTCTGCAGAAGAGGAAGAAAACGGTCGATGGGTGTCTCCATGTCAACACCTCGCCATTTCGGCGCATGAGGTCAACCGTATATATGTACACGACGATGGAGGGAGCCACGTTTTAGGCCTATGTCACACCCCCAAGCTCTTTTTTGGAAGGAGGCCGGCTGCTTTGTGTCACACAAGGGCATATTATAACTGTCACACTCACAGGACATCAAATCAACGATAGCCAAATGGCGGGCTTTCCGGCTTCCAGGCTGCGCATCAGTGTTCAAGCCCTATCTGCGCTCTTCCCGCGTTCACTTTATGCAGTTGGCCACAACCTTCAAAAGTGGGGCGGGCAACATAGGCCGTCCCGCTCGCGGCCACCTGCAGCTTTTGGCGTGCGCGAATAGATGGGTGCCAACTCAGCTTGGCCTGCTTGTGCCCGTCCTAGTGTGACATAGGCCTTATTTGCCACGAGGTCATGCCACTAGTCAACAATACCAAGAAAGAGTGAGGAGGAGGTATACAGGTGATTATTGTATGGTTGACTCTATTGTTAGCTAATCACTGAAATTAAGTGGTTCCTATTGGACCGAGGGATCCACCTCAAAAATGTGTAAGTGTAGCATGTGATTTCATCAAGAGGAGTCTTTGATTGAATTTAAAAGCGTTACATAACTGCATTTGCAATAGGGCGATGTGTCATCAATGTGCTTCAAAGTGAAACAACCTGCAGGTTTTTTTGCACCCCATTTATAGAGGAATTACCACATTTGAAAAACCAAATTTTGTTCTTGGCAGTCTTTGCAATAGTTGTCTGCTTCCAATTTAGGCATGCTTCCACTATGGCATAGTCGCCAAAAATGCAATCATTAGGGCACACGCATATGGAATTGTAATCCATGCCTAGCTTTTGGCACCCTATTTTATGTCATCTTTTGAGCCTACCATTATTGTACAAGCTACCAAGATGTGTTGTTTCATCCCCCTCTAAGAAAAAGCTTTGAGACAATCTAATTGCAAGTGATGTTACATACTCACATATATTGCAAAAAATACACAAATAAGATAATAAAATTCAACAAAAAAGGTCCATGATACTAGCTTCACTCCACCCAACTTTCCTTACGTATTCAAGAGCACCAAGAGTGTGTCCAATCTCAACACTCTTGTCCCCTCAATGCAAAGGAGTATAAATCCTCTTTCTTCTTGTTTTGATGTGTGATCACCTTTTTGTTAGTAGCGTCAACCATGTCATTGATCTTTGGATTTAACACATTGACAACTACAAACTATAATCTAACACGTTGATGTCTATACACTATTATCCACCATGGCTAACTTGCATCACGGAGACTGAAGAGAGCGTAGTGCGGAATGCGTGCACTGTGGTGCGTGCAGGAAGGGAAGAAGGAGAAGAAGTGCAAGGTGTGTGGGTGGAACAACACTCATGAATGAGTTGGCCCTTATTCTTTGTATATGTACAAAATAATAAGGTGGTCAGTGGACGGGCACCCATAGCTGGGTGATCGGGCAAGGCACAGAGGCCTTATCCCAACAATCCTCCACTTAAAGGCGAATGTGCTGATAAATGGATCCTACTAGCTAAACTACTAGGATTTATAAGAAAATGGCTAAGAGACTCTCTCAACCTACGTCCATTCGCTAGCTCATTCAATCTACATGCAGATGTATCGGCTCTAGGGATAAGGGAGCATGCATATCCACTCTAGAGAGTGCATACAAATCCTGCAGACAACTTTGTATGGTCTGCAAAACTCCATTATGCATCATGCTAGTGCCAATCATCGTACGACTAACAATCTTTGTCACAAATGCTCCCACTACAGCTTCTAAGTCGGGCCTCTACACTAGTACGTCATACATGAGACGCTCTAACGTTGACAAAATCTGTGCAAACCTGGCTGTCCTAGCCTCCCCTCCGCTATCTGCATGTACTGCATCATCATGACTACTCATTGTGTATGGATGTGTCAACATTGACACTAGGATGGCTACGTCCCTCTTACCCATAAGCGGAACTGTGCGTTCTGGCATCAACTCATTAGCCTCTAGCATGAGCATATCAAAGAACTCCACGTTTGTCATCTCTGCCTGTGTCTCTAGGGAGCACACCCGCTCTACCTATGTCTGCACAGACTCTCACAACACCTATTGTTGTGTCTCACTAGAGCACTATCGCTATCTCTACAAAGTCTACTGGCACGTCCTGTACAGCTAAATGCTTTGTCTCGTGAGCATAGTGGAGCTCACCTGCAAAGTAGATATGTCTCGTCTCTCGCTCAACCCATGCCAACAACAAAACCGAGACCATGTCGTTTCGAACCTCAAATACATGCATAGGATATACAAAGCCATTGCGGGCTCCCCTGGCAATCACTAATGAACCGCAATGCATCTAGAAAGACTACTCTCTAAGCAATGTCAGACACCCAAAATCTACTAACTATCTCACTGAGATCAAACTATGTCTCAGCTGAAGAACATAGCGCACATTTTGTAGCGTATATGATGCACCGCTTGGAAATGACAAGCAAACATCTCCTCCACCTGCAATGTCAAACTTCGAACCATCGGCCAAGTGCACACAATCAAAGCTCCTGCTAGAGAAACTTTTGAACCACTCACGATGCGGTGTGATGTGGAAAATTGTATCCTCATCTAGTAACCAACGGGAAGGTGTGTCACCTCTAGAAGACATGTAAGGAGGAGGAATGTTAAAGGAAAACGTGACATCACCGCCACTGCCATATAAAGCCACCGCTCTAGCATGTGTCAAAACCTCATCTGCATCTCACATACATCTCTGCTATTGTCTCATGCGTCTAAAACAATGGCGTCTAATGTGCCATGTATGACCACAATGCCAACAACGCAAGTATCCACAACTACAAGACTATCATCTCTCATGAGTAATCACTGTCGACTCAGAACTATCAGACATGTCTGCTAATTGGATGCCAAGAAACCAAACTATGGCGATAAATCTTGGGAGAAAACTGGCAGAGTCTTCCCTGTAAACTGAGAAAAAAACTTAAGTACAATCTCTACCATAAACCATACCAAACTAGCAACAAAGTGGGAGATCACTCAACCACTACACAATCACGAAGACCATGATCAATCGCATCAAAACTAATGCTCATATACGCGTAAAACATATGTCCACAGCATCACTAAATCGAGTGAGCCAAGTCTGGGACACATAGCTCAACCGATCGTAAAGTGCATAACCATATGCACAAGTAGTGAGCAAACAATGTTCAAAACGCATCCTAAGTAGGCCTGCAAAGATCTGCCAAAAAACCTGTAGAACCTGTAAAGGTTGTGACTATCTATATATAGCCACACGAGCATATGCAATCCTCACTCCTGCGAGAGTGGATACAAGAACACTAAAATGTGTCCAAGCTGGCAAAACCTGTCAAAGTTGGAGCCATGCTCGACCTTTAAACCATCAGAGAACAAAATTGTAGATATGCATAAGGTGTGGTGAGAAACTGGGAAAATTTTGGCAACTCAACAAATCTCAGCCATAAACCATCGGCAACACAAACAATGCATAAAATGCATCAATGAAGGTGTTTCAACAATGCGCAAAACAAAGACTCGGCCTCTCATCCACTAGTGTCATACACCAAGTCAAAAATGACTAAACGCTTTCCAACCACGATGGAGAGAAGCAAGACAAAACCTGTGGGTCATAATCAAAAGTGCATAAACCTTTCCGAGAACAATTTGTCTCAATCATAGATCCAGATATGGCGTACATGTATCATAAGCATGGCAACCAAGCTCACTCTTGCACGAGTAGCTGTATGGACAACTTCACATGTCCGAAACACCTATATATATGTGAACATGTCACTTGTGAGCTGTAATAAGTTCAATCCGTATCCACATATGCATACATAGCAAATCCGTACAAAACCGTGCTAAATCACTCTCTGGAAGGACCCAAACAGTCATACAAATGCATACAAAACCACATTCAAATATGTAACAATTCGAAAGTCACATCCCAAAGAATGACTCGCAAATGCAAATACAAGGTAAATTCTCTTTAAAATAGCACCACAGTGTGACATACATAGCCAGAGACTCAAACATCACAACTCTTTGCAATGTAGGAATCCAAACTGTCAAGCTTCTATAAATCGAGAATGTTGTAAAAACTTCAGTGCTCAGAATTTCATAATTTTGATAGACCAACGTGTTCAAAATGTGCCAAAACCCTACGATAGACTCTTGGATCACATAAGTCCGAGTCTGGGTATGAGAGATATGTCAAAAACTTTGTTTTTTGGCTTAAAAACGCAACACAAACTTGATGTTGTTGCACATGCTATATTTTGATCAGATTTCAGGAAAACAAACATCACCATTGCATTCAAAATGTGCCAAAACCCCAACATAGACTCCTAGATTATATCTATCCGACTCCATTGGACGGAGATATGCAAAAAACACTGTTTCAAAAGCCGAACACAACAAAAACTATCTGTAGCACTTCTTGTTCTTGCTCTGCAAAATTCAGCAATGGCTTGATTCACAAGCTCTATACAAGTTGAATACACATGCTTAAGCTCAAATCTACAATATAGGCTTCTCTTGCACTATGGTCTGCATGCACACAATGCCGACATAGAAGCTTCCATGTACACAAGTAAAACCGCTCGCAAACCTGTGATGCACACACATTGCCAAGTTTCCGTCTTATCCTTGCCGGATTCGTGCCATATTGCTTTGATCCGATGTAGCCTAGATCCGTGCTTTTGCACCTAGCCGGGAAGCCGCCGCACAGGCATCGATTGCCAAGCCATAGCCTTGATACTAGTTGAAGAGTGCAAGGTGCAGAATGCATGCGGTGCGGTACGTGAAGGAAGGGGAGAAGGAGGAGGAGTAGAAGGGAGCAACACTCATGAATGAGCTGCCCCTATTCTTTGTATATGTACAAAGCAATAAGGTGGTCAGTGGGTGGGGGCCCATAGCTTGGGCGATCGGGCAAGGCACAGCCTTTACCCCAACAGAGACAACTCTAGGATGGTAGCCTAATCACTAGTGTGTTTGAGTGCATCAAATGCACGTTGTAAATTGCATAATTGCGGCCTCATTTCCAATATAGGGATCCTCCAAGAGAATAGAGTTGAGAAATAGTACATGATACTAAAATATTGGGACTACTTCACACCATCATCCAAACTTACTAAAGAATTATGCTCTACAACAATTTGATCTATCATAGCTGTATCAAATGTGTCCTAATTTTTTAATGTGTTGCATTGAAACATGACAAGTTCAACACACAACCATTATTGAAAGGGCAAGACACTATTTTTAAAAGATGCATCTTACTCAAATGGGCCCATTGCATTGCAATCGCTCTTTGTGCCAATCCATGCAATGATTGTCAAATATGAAAGCAAAATGAAAAAGAAAGAAAATTTTGTTTACTACACTAGGACGCTTTAAATCTAAAGATGCGAGTTACATTCACTGATCTAAATTTCCATTCAACATCTCTTTGACATGAGCACTATATCTTTTGATAACACTAGTAGTTACATTCCCCTCTTAAACCTAGACCTATAGTGTCGCTTCTTTTTTTCTCATAAAATTTCAATTAAAATTTTGAACCATTTTCACCAAAATATCCTATGTGTGTGTATGAGTATACTCAGCGCGCGCACACACATGCACTCAGTCATCTCTTTCTCTTTCAATGTAGAGCTTGCATAACCTTATTATCTTTGACATAATAGATCTTAAACACCACTTTTCCTCTAAAACAACCTTCTTTGTTACACCTTGCAGGTAGGTGCTTCAAATCCATGCTTATTAGAGGTGGATAATCTCATCATCATGTAAATTTCAGCAATGTTTATTGTTTGGTATGATTGTACATGAGAAAACATGATAAAGTAAAAGAGATCTGGAAATGATGTTCAAGGATCAACCTTGGTGAGGTTCCTACCATGCACTTGTGACATCAAAACTAAATATCATGTTATTGAAACCATTGTGTTGCTTTACCACATGCCAAGGTCCCATTTTCACCATATCTCTCCTTGAACCCTTTGATTTTTGGCATGGTGGGGGGTCCAAGAGGGGCTATTTTCAAAGTTTTAGCTATAACTTTTGTTTGAAGGAAATTTTGGCTGTTTTTGAGTTTGTACACAGTTTAGGAGTTCATTGTTACCATATACATGTGGTAGTGATGTGTGTGAACACACTAGGACCGCCGGGGCATTTTTCCCTCTTTAGGAGGTTTTTCCCCCCGAGCATTGTATATACGCCCATCACTCTAGGGCTATCTATCTTTCCATTGCACACTAAGTAATACACTCTCTATTGTGTGCCTTCAGCTTCCTTCGTCTTCTCCAAGCTTTGTGTGTTTCTCTGCAATCCTAATTCCAACAATTGGTATCAGAGCAGATCACGTCCTCCCGGGCTTAGCCGCCAGCTGCTCCAGCACACGCCTGCTCACCTTCTCCGATTTCAGTGAGCTTTGGCAAGCGTTCGCAGGTCGACAAATATTTTGGGAGAGGTCAATAAGCTCGGTTCGCTCAGAATTTTGATTTGGGCTCATTTCGGCCTCCATTTCCACTACAGGCAATACTGCACAGGCTATTTCGTCATTTTGTGCAGAATTTTTGTCAGTGTCGTTTTCTGCATAACAGGTGCCTTATAGTCTTCTACGGTTTGTGCTATATAGCACAGGTTGTTCCCGCTCAGTTTCTCCTATTTTTGGGCAATTTCACATTAGGTGCAGCATTTACCATGGCTGACAACAACAACACAGATGTGTTCAAGATGTTTGCTGTTGAGGACAGGTTGGATGGGGGCAACTACCCTATGTGGGCTTATATGATGCAACACGTTCTTGTGTCAAAGGGTGTCTGGAACATTGTGCAGGGCAATGATGTACATCCTGGTTCTGAGGATGTAGGCGATGTTGACGATGTTGCAGGTCCTGCTGCAAGGATTGCAGCTGTTAGAGTTGTTTTGCCTACGGCAAAACAAGCTCGTTGGGATGTTAAGTATATGCAGGCTCATGCATTGATTGCGTTGTCTGTGAAGTGCACGATTGTTCCTCACATCCGTTCAGCAAAATCTGCAAAACAGGCTTGGGATATTCTAGCAGGTCTTTATGCAAGTTGCAATGAGGCTAAAATTGCTTTGCTGCGTAAAGAGCTGGAGTCTAAGATTATGCATGAGGAAGATGACATGGACACTTTCCTTGCTAGTGTCAAGGATATCAATGAGCAACTCATTTTTGCAGGTGAAGTCATTTCAGACAGTTCCCTAGTGCAGACTATTCTTGATGCCTTACCAGATTCTTACCAGACATTTGCTAGTACTTGGAGACTTATGACCCAAGGAAATCCTGAAGTTGTTAAGTTTGATGCATTATGCACATTGCTGTTGCAAGAGTCACTTTCCACAAAAAACAGGGCTAGGCAATGTCGTACAGTTGAACAGGCTTTTATTGCTTCTCAAAGAAAGGGTGGTAACAGCAATGGAGCCACTTCTTATGGTTCTGTTGCGAGTGGCAAAAATTATGTTCCTAATGCTTCCGCTGGCAGCACTTCGTCTGGCAATTCTGGTGATAAGGGCAAAAAGAAGATGCGTTGCCATTATTGTAAAGCCAATGATCACTTGATCAAGTCGTGTCCTAAGTTGAATGCCAAAGAGGCTAAGAAGAAAGAGGGTGGTTCCACTGCAAATGCTGGTGTTTAGTCTTCTGTAAAAGGAGACTGTAATGCTGATGTTGATGCAGAATGGGCTTTTAGTGCAGAGTGCACTTACAATCCTGTTGTCCATGATGCATGCTTGTCAGTTGCTACAGATTCACATGTGTGGTATTTCGACAGTGGTGCTACAAAGCACATTACCTCACATCATGAATTGTTTATCTCTCTCGAATCTGTCCCTCATGGGAATTCAGTCACTTGTGCCAACAATGCCTCTTATCCAGTTCAGGGAGTTGGAAAGATTGTGCTCACTGCTGCTAATGGCAGTTCCTTCACACTTGTTGATGCACTTTATGTACCTGGGATCAAGAAGAATCTCTTGTCTGTATCCGCACTTGCTAGACTTGGACTTGTAGTCAAATTTGTGGATGACAGATGTACAGTACATGATCTTAGTTTTGGTGATCAAATTGTTGCATCTGGCCTTTTGTGCCGTGGGCTGTATAAGCTCACTTTGTATGACAAGTGTGGACAAAATTTTGCAAATGTTGTTGGAGATTCAAGGGCTATTTCAGATGCAAAACTTTGGCATGCACATTTTGGTCATCTGAATTTTGCTAGTTTGCTACTTTTGCAGAAATCTGATATGGTTGCTTCTTTGCCGCCTCTTGAAGCACCTGTCAAACATGTTTGTGAAGGTTGTATTTTGGGTAAGATGCAGCGTTCTAAGTTTCCAAAGGATGGTTCAGTTCGGGCCACATGCAGGTTGCAGCTTGTGCATAGTGATGTTTGTGGGCCCATGCAAACTCCGTCCTTGGGCAATTACCTGTACTTCATGACTTTCATTGATGATTACTCCAGGCATGCATGGGTATTTCCGCTTAAAGCAAAGTCCGAAGTTTTTATGCAATTTCTGGCTATGGCTGAAAATGTCTCGAAATGTACTATGGGCACCCTCCGTTCCGATCGAGGGGGGGAGTATATGTCTCATGAATTTAATGCATTTCTGGCTAGTCGTGGGATAAAACACCAATGTACAGTGCCTTATACACCTCAGCAAAATGGTGTTGCTGAGAGGAAAAACAGGTCACTTACGGAAATGGCACGATGTATGGTCAAAAGTCAAGCTTTGCCGCATTCTTTTTGGCTTGAGGCCATCATGTGTGCCACTTATGTACTTAACAGGTGTCCCATGAAAGCTTTGCAGTCTATTACTCCATACGAAGCATGGCATGATAGAAAGCCTTCTATTCAGCACATGCGTGTTTTTGGCTATTTGGCATATGCTTTGGTGCCACAAGTGCAGTGCAAAAAATTGGATGATAAGGCTGTCAAATGTATTTTTGTTGGTTATAGTGCTGAAAGCAAAGGTTACAGGTTGTATCATCCGCAAACAAAACGTATTCTAGTTTCTCGAGATGTACTGTTTGTGGAAGATTCTGTTCAGCCCTTGCTGTCATGTACTAGAGACAGTAATGTAAGCTCACAAGACATTTATGACACTTTGTTTCCTCTTTTCAGTGGTGGAAATACGAATGTAAGTTCCAATGAGGAAAATGTACAGCCTATGGGGGTTTTTGAAAATGTTTTAGATCAGCCTATTACTGATGCAAATGTACATGATGTACTTGATGAGGAAAGGGCTGAAAATGAGCAGGCTAGAGGAATTCCAAAATGGCTGGTGCACACTTTGCGTGACAATAAATTGGATGCACCTGTGTCTAGTCGTACTCGTTGAGGCTCTCGCCATGCATCTTATGCATCAGATTGTTATGCTTTGGCTGTGTCTAGCTTACATGATGTCGAGGAGCCTCTGTCTTTTGATGAAGCATATAATTCAGAAAATTGGATGGCTGCCATGCAATCAGAATATGATGCACTTATAGAAAATGACACATGGACTTTATGTGATTTGCCTCCTGGCAGAAAGGCCATTGGTACAAAGTGGGTTTACAAGTCAAAACGCAAGCCGGATGGTGAGATCGATCGCCATAAGGCTCGACTTGTTGCAAAAGGTTATGCACAACAAAAAGGCATAGATTATGAAGAGACTTTTGCTCCCACTTGTCGTATGACTACTGTACGTTTTCTATGAGCATTGGCAGCTCATTTTGGTTGGGATGTACATCAATCAGACATTGTTATTGATTTCTTCAATGGTGACATATTTGAGGAAGTTTATGAAACGCAGCCCCGCGGTGTTGTCATAAAAGGACAAGAGGACAAAGTGTGCAGATGTAAGAAGGCTTTGTATGGGTTGAAGCAATCTCCTCGTGCTTGGTATGAGAAAGCTGACACTCATTTGGTTAAACGAGGCTTTCGTAATAGTCCAACAGAAAGCACATTGTATGTAAAGCGTGAGGGTGATGTACTTCTCATTATGGTTCTTTATGTTGATGATTTGCTGATCACTGGACCAAATGAGAGACATATTGCTGAATTTAAGGCTGATTTGAATGCTACTTTCAAGATGAAAGATTTGGGGATGTTGCATCATTACTTGGGTATACAGTTTAAGCAGTGTGATGGTGGTATTGCCTTGTGTCAGAAAAGTTACATAGAGACATTGCTATGTAAGTTTAGACTTGACGATTGCAAACCTATTGCCACTCCCATGGAAACAGGTTTGAAGTTGAGTCTACATGATGCTGGCGATCCTGCTGATGTCACTCTTTATCAAACTGCTGTTGGCTGCCTCATTTATGTATGCAACACGAGGTTGGATATTCAATTTACAGTCACAGGTCAGCAGATTTATGCATAGCCCAGGGTCTAAGCATTGGCAGGTTGACAAGAGGATTTTCCGCTACCTTAGTGGCACTTTACATCTTGGCTTGTTTTATCCCAATGTTTTGGTAAAGCCATTTCTTTGGTATTTGAAACCACATGTGAACTCTACTGCTATAGTATCCAACAAAAGGTTTCTTGATTAGCAATAAGTTAATTACTCACCTATCAATCACCACTATACATCAACACTTACATCTCAAGTTGTCCTTTCTCTAAGTCAAGCTTGGCATAGGCATACTAGTATGGAAACAATAACGTGCTGGAAAGCAAGAATTTGGATTTCTCAACTTGTGAAATGTCGCTAATGAAGTAGGATATATTCAACATACCTAAATGATGCCATCTGACAAAGGTTATGATCCACATTAATTACAATACCCATTAATAATTAAGTTGCAATAAAAATATTGCTTTAATTTCTTCTTGTTGGAGCGATTTAAGACTTGAGACTTGAAACATCTTAGAGGCAACCATAACAACAACTCAAAATATCCGTAAATTTCTACAATGTTTCTCAAATCTGTATGAAACTTCAATAATTTAAATTAAATACTCTGACTCAATACGACACCATTTTTTAGAAAAACATATTTATAGTGCACCAAAATGAGTATATATACAAAACCATTTATAGAGGATTCCAACCTCATGAAAAATTTTACAAAGGGAGACAATGTTGTTGTTGCCAGGCTTTTCTTACAAGTATTTGTCTTCCTAATCTAGAGAATTCATATACACTTGTCTTTGTGTGTCTATGACATTAGGGAAGATTGAAGTACTTTATGAAGGGCTTTTCTAAGTGCTCTTAGAAGGTACATATTGGTTCAAGATTCTACACAAATCCTACTAATCTTATCAAAATCTTTTGACATGTTTCTTGTAAGGTTCCTTATGGGCCATGAATAGAGTGTTTTCCATATGTGCACATGGTTGCTTGCTCATGTCCCCTCAAAAAAAGTTGACTCCGTAAGTGAACACCAGATTTTGTGAGCATAAAGGAATAAATTGCAAAATGATATCATTCTAATAATCTAGTGACAACTATACAAAGAAGAAATTAGAAGGAGAATCTTTGATAGCTCTCCATAGATAGAGTAACTTACTTGCATTGTGAGACTTAATCACATGCTTTGCAACCTTATATGGTACACCAAAGCCACCGACAAAATATCACACCCCAATGTTATGAGGATCTCTGCTTACTTTTGATGATACAGGCGTAAATCCCTAGATATTAAAATCCATCAAGACTTTGATTGTCTTTAGCATGATAAACTTAGAGATGGAGATGATGTTAAGCTCTAAATGTAAACCACAAGGATAGTTCTCTTACCATTATATCTTTATGTTGGAGGTGAAGAACCCTTGCAATGCCCACTCACCATTTACACCTCCTATTGTTGTGATATACACGTCATGTGAGCTCATACTTTTGCCCCCTTTGCGAGTAGAGGTTTCCATGTAGTGTGAGTGAATGAAAGTAGAAGGAGGAGGATCTTGTTTCATGTTGTAGTATAGGTGAGAGAAGGGAGAGGAGCTACCTTGGTGTGAAAATATGTGGTGGGCAAGGGGAAGAGATGGGGGTGGAGCTTTCTTGGTGCTACGATGGAGGTGGGAAAAAGCTAGCACAAAGAGAATGTTGAACTATAGGTGTACATGTGGTTGTTGTAGCAATGGAGAGTTTGGAAAAGGGTTTGTAGATAGAGAAAATCACTTTTTAGCTATAGGATAAATTTGGAGTCTTTCCCCTAGCCACTTTCCTTACCTTCTCACTAGGTAAGAGGCCATTAAGAGGTGTAAGGCTACCTTGTCCCCCTACTTTATTGAGGGTATAGAGTGTGTCCACCACCCTCTTCCTATTGGTTGGCCTCTAATTAACCTCAATCCCAAAGGGCCCCTATAGGGTTCATATTTTTCCTAATGCTATTCTACAACGATTTGATTGATTTGGAAAGTGTGTCATCAGGGTTTTTCTAAATCTTGCCAAGGCCTACAAAGGTAGTATGCATCATATGGAGTACTTTGGAAGTTAGAGCATGCCAATTGATGTTGTGGGAAGTGATTTATGACTAGTCAAAGTTAGCCGTTTATGGTTGCAATTGGTCGCCAAATGACCTTTGCCCGTATTTGGAGTGGCGGTTTGAGGCCTTGAAATGTGAAAATAAGCAAGTCCAAATGGGGTTTGTAGTTGCCAAGGTAGACTTGGGGTGAGTTTTGATAGGATGGCAATCAAGCAAATGAGCAAATTGATATGGCTTCTCAAAATTGTGCCCAAATGGCTTTAGAAGAAAAAAAATTGGTGAGATTTCCAACCCCCAAAAAAAGGGTGTGTTATTCTGAAGTTGCCATGTGGCAACGTGGTTATCCCATATGCAATGAGGGGTCCAAGGGTTGTAGTATATTTATACAAAGTGCTTAGTGTAGGCACTCATAAGGTTATCACAAGGGGGGGGGGGGGGGGGGGGGGGGGGGGGAGAGAGCTAGGGGGCACCGGATATGGCGGTCCCCTCCTAGTTCCTCATGCGAGCACTACATCGTGGCATTTTTGTGGTGGTTGGTAGTGACCATTGATGGCACTTTTTGGTTGTTTGCATGCAGGCCTTTCTTGTAAGAAGAAACTTTGTACATGTTTTGGGAGCACAAATGAACCATTTTCGAGTGCTTTTTGGTGTAGATTCCCCCTCTTCTTTTCCATGAATCTCTTGTGCTAGTTTTCTGGTTGAGAGCATACGTGTGTTGTTAACTAAGCCGATGTCACTTAACAGAAGCTGCTATAGGACCAAGCCTTACGAATGGACAACAAAGATGAATATGGTGAGGCAGTGAAGATTGGAGTTACACATTTTTCACATTTTCCCAAAATGGCCATGTATTGTAATTTCTCGATTTATTTCAAGCCATTGTAATATTTGTAATGGGTTACGAGCTCAATGAAAGTTTCAAGCTATAAAGAATAGGTCATTTAGTGTCCCTAGATTGCAGATTCGGTAAGTTCTCGAGCCTAAAGGCCTTGGGCACCAAATGCTCTTGGAGTGATGATTTTTGCCGAACCTCGATATGCAATGGCAGAATTGGAAGAGGGCGATATCTCAGCTTAGTTAAATGATCAGAAAGAGTTGAAAAAGATTTTCTTACAAATAAGAGACGATAGGAATCCCAGTGTTATCATTTGGATTGGCACTTGTACTACAGAGATAATAAAAATGGATTTGGAAGGTATAGTGCCAAAATTGGAAAAACAAATTGGAATACCTATAATAGTTGCACAAGCAAATGGATTGGATTACGCCTTCACTCAGGGGGAAGATACCGCGTTGGCTGCCATGGCGCATCACTGTCCGGAATACAAACATTGCACAACGAACTTGAAGAACCGAACTGATGAAATGGCGTGTATTGATAATCATACTACTAACAAATCTCCCTTTGAAGCGAGTAAATTGACAAGATTCAATTTAGTACTTTTTGGTTCTTTATCCTCCAGTATAGCTTCGCAACTGAATTTAGAATTGAAACGTCAATCAATTTTTGTTTCAGGTTGGTTACCTTCGCAGAGATACAAGGAACTCCCCGGCTTAGGAGAGGGTATCTATGTTTGCGGAGTAAATCCTTTTCTGAGTCGTACAGCAACAACATTAATGCGTCGTCGGAAATGTAAGTTAGTTGGAGCACCTTTCCCAATTGGTCTGGATGGCACACATGCCTGGATCAAAAAGATTTGTTCAGTTTTTGATATTAAGTCATACGGTCTAGAAAATAGGGAAAGTGAAATATGGGAAAATATCAAAGATTATATCCAGGTAATAAATGGTAAATCCGTATTCTTTATGGGAGATAATTTATTGGAAATTTCTTTGGCAAGATTTTTAATTCGATGCGGAATGATTGTTTACGAAGTAGGAATTCCCTATATGGATAGACGATACCAAGCTGCTGAGCTTTTGTTTTTACAACATACTTGCCGGAAGATGAAAACACCCCTACCCCGGATTGTTGAAAAACCCGACAATTATGGACAGATACAACGTATGCATGAGCTTAAACCACATTTGGCTATTACGGGAATGGCTCATGCTAATCCTTTGGAGGCTAGAAATACATATACCAAATGGTCAGTCGAATTCACATTTGCACAAATTCACGGATTCAGTAGCGTTCGAAACATCCTCGAACTAGTTACTCGTCTGCTGCGACGTAGGGGTGTTATAACCTCAGGTTTTCGCAGCTTATCAAAACAAACGACAGGAGATTGATTAAATTTCTATTTAATCTTTTTTTTAAAAATTACATAACAATTGGTAGCCAATCACTATGAAGAGATATTTAACTCCGTTTACTCAATTCCTTAATCAATAATTTTGTCAATTGCACAATTTTGAAAACGATTAAGGAGGGAAATCATACTTTTTTTTTCAAAATTTCCCAAAATCACTTGAATAATCTTGCATTTTCGCGTATAATAACGTTAATACTATTGGTACTGGTAGAAATAGAAGTAGATTTAAAGGAAATGTTGGAAGGTAGAGTTTTAAGAAAGATTTTAATAAACAAGCAATAAGTACGTGAGACTACAAACAATTAGTAAAATTTTATACACATCAAAAAAGCTGCAACGAATACAAATATATTGTTGTCACTGCCCTGGCCAAAACTGAAGAATCCCTATATGCTACTTGGTTTCTACTATGGGTTACTTACAACATTACCCGTGGGACCTTCGCAAATTCTATGTGTGAGATCTTTTCTTTTGGGTGGGAATCTAAGTGGGCTAATTTCTATCAGTGGGTCGGTATTGGCACAACTAATAACTACATCGTCAATATATTGCTCGCCAATTTATCTATTACTGCTAAGGCCACATTTACTAACTATTGTGGCAATACCGTATACACTTCTCTTTTGTCTGGTAATCAAGGATTTTCCAAATTATCAGATTTTGCGTCCCGTGACATCATTACGTGACTCACGAGTAGCTAGATTATTTTTGATAAGTTTCTTTTTTCAAATATTGAACCCAATAATGTTACCAAATAGTGTGTTAACAAGACTGATTTATCTATACTTCTTCAGGTATAGCACCAATACAGTTTTTATGGTATCTACTTTTATGGGTTGGTTGACTGGTCAGGCAGCATTCAATTTTTTTTCTAGACTACTTTTAAGTCGGGTGAAAGGGGATTCCCCGATATTATATCTAGTGGCGAAACGTTTTATACATGCAACTTTTAGTATTGTTTCCATCTCATATGCTGTGGCATATTTGGGTAGAGCTCCGGTCTCTTTTTGGACCAAAAAGTTCATGAATGAATCTCATGATAGAGAAATGAATCTTTGGGAAATTGCTGAATATTCGGATCTATTGTGGTGGTTTTTTAAACCGTGGCCCACTTCTTTTTTTGATCCCTCTAGGGCAAATCTGAGTAATCGATTTGTCAAAAATCGTCGATTCCACATGAATAATACTTTTTATAAGGGGAGAACATCCACATACTTTTTTGAAAAATGTTTAACTGATGGTAAAGAGAGATTATCTTTTCTAGCATTGCCCAGTTTGTCAATTTTTGGGAAAGAAATATATCAATCGATGGCAAAGTCCCGTAGATCTTTTGGAATCCGTTTATCATATCAAAATTGGGTTTCAAAAAAATTAGCGAAAACAAAATTCTTTGAGAAAGAATTAACGGATCAAATCAAGTTGTTAGACACTGGTTTTTCATTCTCAGAGACGATGAGTAGAAAAACAAGATTGATGGGCGGTAAAAGGAGGAGAATACCCCGCACCTATGACCCCTTTGTCAATAACTTCCACATAAGAATTCCAGTTTCACAGGCATTTTTGTTAGAAGATGACTTGGGTTTGAGTCTATGGGAATGGGAGAAATTGGCGACGGAAAGAAAAAATAGAAAGGCGAAAAAAACTGTTAGGATAAATGCTATCAAGGATAAGATTTTCACAAAAGATCAGAGATGGAAAACTGGATATGGAAATCCGCTACCGTGGGAACCTTTGCCGTCGAGAAGTAAACGCATGTTCTATTTTATATTTGAAAATCGAGCTTTATACGACTACGATCTACAAAATATCTTGAAAAAGATAAAATCTTTGCCCACACTCGATGTTACTTGGAAAGAAATAATGGATTTAGATTATGAAGACCATATCTTATTTTTGACCTACTTAGAGGTGGGATGCTGTCACCGATTTGGTTGGATATCTCCACTCGAAGCCTTTTTGAGAAAAAGTTCTAAGAGTTTGTCAAATGTAGAACGGAGAATACGTAGACTAAATAAAATTGGGAATTTGAGTATGGATCTGGCTCGATATACTATCCTGTATTTTGAAAATAATTTTGATATACCGGGAGGAGACGACGATTTTCGCCACAGAAAATTGCGTAATGTGGGTATCACTTTCGCAAAAGGAAAGCCTAGATCGGAAAGATTAATGAAGCGATATGCAAAAGTATCTAATTTCCGTAGAAAATTTCTGAAGGCCTCTATGCGTTCTAGGAGGCGAAAGACCTTGCTCTGGAAAGCACTTCAAGAAAAAATACGTTCGTCTTTTTTCCTCAGATCAGCAGAAAGGACAATCTTGTTTCAATCACTTATTGAGCGATTGACAACTTCAAGCCGTGAAGAAAAATTTAGTGAGTTGGAAAAAGACACGGATTACGAATTTCAGAAACAACTACTAGATATCTCTTTATCAGTGAAAAGGAGTTTAATTGGTGAATCGAAGCTTACTTGTTCAGCTATAGTAGCTAGATCAGACATAGGTCCTATCCATAATGGAAGGGGATATATGCTAGTTTTTCAATCCAGATTTCGAAAGTTTATTAAACTACCAGTACTTATAGTCTTGAAAAATATCGGACCTATTTTACTCCGTCAAAATTCCGAATGGAATAAGGACTGGACGGGATGGAAGAAAGAAATTCATATCAATTGTACGTTTGATGGCGAAGACTTTTCACAAGATGAGTTACCCCCACGATGGTTAAGAGAAGGTATTTAGATAAAAATTGTGTATCCGTTTCAACTGAAGCCTTGGCACACAGATGGGAATGAAAAACAACATACTCTTCAAAGAAAACACAAAGAAATTGGATCTAAAATCCGGGAATTGAAAAGCAAAAGGAAATTGAAGCAAAAGAAGCACAAATTTACTTATTTAACTGTTTTAGGGTATCAGACGGATATACCTTTTGGAACTATTCAAAAGAAAACTTCTTTTTGGAAACCTGTTCGGAGAAAGTTAATTCGGATTTGTAAAAGAAGCTTGCCTCGTCAAATTAAACAAGCCTATCAATTTATTCACTCTAGGTTTGAGAAAGTATTGAAATTGAATTCAACTCCATCGAAGAAATTGAATCTTATTTCCAATCTAAGACAAGGTGGAAAATTACTAAGTGCCTATAGTCTGGATGAGAAAAGTTGGATGAAAACCTCATCTACCAATTACGTAAATGAAAAGACAAAACCTAACTGTAATGTAATTTCAAACAGTGAGAGATTTATTGCTATTGGTGGGAAAATGAGTCCTGCTAATGTTACTCGTAAACAACTTGTTACTCGGGACCAGGTAGAAAGAGAATTTTTAATGAGTATTGTTGCAGTTGACTCCAAAAACCTTTTGGACGAAAAGGGTGAAATAGATGACCCATATTCCAAAATAACTTCGAAGGATTTGGAAACAGGCGATACTACATCAGGTGACATAAATCTTGTGAATTCCACCAAATTTGAACGGAAGCAATTGGTCGATTCTGAGGAATCAGGATTAAGTTTATATTTACTTGTCAGAGAATTAATTGAAACATTTGTTTCAGTAGTAATAAACTTGCCTTTCACAATTAACAGGATGTTTGTTCATTACTTCACTGAATTCCTCGCGTTGTATACAATACAATTGGCAGGGATATTGGATAACATTAATGAGGGAAGCAATTTATCAACAAGAAGTAAATCGTTGCAATTTGACTTGCCATCTCAAACCTGTATTGATATTGGTATGTGGAACATCGGTATGAGGGGCAGCTTAAACCTGGATCTGTTAGTTAATGATAAAAGAAGTAGTAGTAATGTACGAGAAACAAACTCCTGTCCATTACAATTTAATCGCGACAAAATTTCTGAGTCCTGAAATAAGAAATAATCATGTAAATGATTTCACAATGTGTTTTGATACGGAGACTGGCAAAACTGATGAAGAGTTTTTTGATGAAAAGGTTGCGAGGTCTATAGAGAATTGGGGATTTTTGAATAAGTCTTGCAAATTGGATGAAATTAATTGGAATGAATGGTTATATTCTCTCTCCAGATATAACTTACCATTAACATCCTGGCGCAATATAGCACCTCGGAAGTGGAAAGTTAGCTTGAGTGAACTTAGTAGTATTGAGACAAATACGATAACTGAATTGAAAGATCAGGTATCTCAAAACAAGCTACACATTTATTATTCCATATACACAAAAAAATCTTTCCTTAGGAATAGAATTAGTAATTTTAGTAAACTGCGTAAACATAGAAACCTGCTACAAAACCTAACCGATTCCGTACAAAATGGCGATGTGGAAAATTTATCTGTGCAACGAGATATTATGGAGCAAAGGTTTCATTGCAAGAGTTGCATTCAAAAAAGTAGTAGAGGAGGAAGAAACAGAATTAGCAAATTTGTTCACTTTCTGAGTTCTAATGTGGAGAGCAAAAATAATTTGAATTTGCAAATTGATTTGCTATCGTGGTTAGATCCAGATATTGCAAAAACAAAAATATTTTTCAAAAAAAAGAAAAAGGCAAAGCAGTTAAAAAATCCTCTATTGAGAAATCACTACCGATATAGATATGTATTAGACATATCCGGCAGATTCCAAAAGGTATTGAATCAGTTGAATGATCTCACGTTAGATGAAAGAGAAGATGCGGACTACATTTTTCGATGGAAATTTAAGTTTGAAACAGAATTGGAAAAATTTAGAAACTTAATGTCTCTCACGAGAATGCTAGGAGATGACCAAGATTTGATTACACTTTGTACAAATATTGAACTCAATTCAGATTTGCTAAATTTGCAATTTAATGCAAAAACTAAACGTGATATGTTTCATAACTTATCTGTTGTTTCAGCCCATCCTTTGCGGCTAGTATTTGACGATCAAGATTTGTTGTATAAAATAATCAACCCTTTGCTAAAATTCAAAGGGAGATTAAGAGGTATATTTAGGAGACGTTTATACAGAAATGTATATAACGGTAGTTATATTTCCAATTTGTCACACATATTAACTGAACGAAATTGTAAACAGTCTTGTCTCTATAACATCGATGACCTTTTATCTCTGCGACGTAGGCGAGAATTTCGATTTCTCTATTGTCTATTGAGCCCAAAAATAGAATATTCCCAATCTATATCAAAAATTGAAAAATAGACAATGCTGAGAAAAAACAAACCCTTTACCATCTCCCAAGACCGATCAGGATTCAACAGATTAAACGTTTTTTATGGCCCAGTCACCAATTAGAAGAAGCGGCCTGTACAGGCAGATCCTGCGTTGGCGTTATGACTGGAAGTTGATTTGTAACGCTTAGAATCCGAATGTATCCTATTCCTCTAAATTAAAAAACCGGGTGTGACATACACTCAGTTTCTAAGTTGAATTCTTGAAATTGAAATAGTTGGAAGTCAATTATCCACGAATTTGAATTTCATGGATAGGTTAAAGCATTTGCCGGTCAAATCAGATGCGGTAACTCAAGCCGTGATTATGGGGTGTGTGTGGGAGTGTTTATACCCTCCCCCCCCCCCCCCTAAACAACTGGATTTTCATCTTAAGAAAATTAGTGCTGCAACTAGCAGTCAAACCCCTTATAATCGATGCAAGGCGGGGACGAAGTTGTGCTTACTACTAATATTACCATGAAAAAACAAGAATCTATTCACACGCAGCTTCCGGGTGAAAATGTAAATACGGGATTCACTGCTTCTCAAATTTACTACTCAACCTACCAAGTTTCGAAGCTTACTTCCCATTTGGAATTACACCCTAGGGACTATTCATCTCAAATAGGGTTATGGAAATTACTTGGTAGACGCAAGCGTCTCCTAGCTTATTTGTTCAAGAAAAATACGGGTTTATATGAAAGAGTTTTAACAAAATTAGGTATTCGGGGATTAAAAGTGAAAGGACGTTAGCGTGAAAAAACTATCTTTTTGCCTCCTCTAGAGGTTTGATTTATCGCCTATTGTAATCGAAGCAGTTGTCTCATTCTTGGGTCAACAGAGGTTTATGATATTTAGTGGAGAGGAAGCAATTTACGAGTATTTGTCTTGAAGATATTGATCCAGTTGTAGCAAGCATGGGTCCTCATCATTCCTCAATGCACGGTGTTCTCCGGCTCGTTGTTGCTTCGTAGGGTGAAAATGTTGTTGATTGTGAACTAACATTGGGATATCTGCATCGAGGAATGGAAAAAATTGCCGAAAATCGAACAGCTTCGCAATATCTTCCCTATGTGACGAGATGGGATTATTTAGCTACTATGTTTACTGAAGCAGTTACGGTCAATGCACCGGAAAAATTGGCAAATATTCAGATACCCAAAAGAGCTAGTTACATACGCGTAATCATGCCTGAATGAAGTAGAATAGCATCTCACCTGTTATGGCTCGGGCCATTCCTAGCAGATATCGGTGCACAAACCCCCTTCTTTTATATATTTCGGGAAAGGGAGATGATTTATGACTTGTTCGAGGCGGCTACGGGTATGACAATGATGCATAACTACTTTCGAATTGGGGGAGTTGCCGCGGATTTGCCATACGGATGGATCGATAAATGCTTGGATTTTTGCCAATATTGCCTGCTGCCAAAAATCTATGAGTATGAGCGATTAGTTACGAAAAATCCTATTTTCTTAAAACGAGTGCAGGGAGTAGGTTTCATAAACAGACAGGAAGCCATCAATTGGGGATTATCTGGACCTTCGTTACGAGCTTCAGGGGTTCAATGGGATCTCCGCAAAATTGATCATTATGAGTGTTATAATAAGCTGGATTGGCAGATTCAGTGGCAGGGGGAAGGAGATTCTTTGGCTCAATATTTAGTACGAATCGACGAAATGAAAGAATCAATAAATATTCTTCGACAAGCTTTAAAACTTCTCCCAGGAGGTCCATATGAAAATCTAGAGGGTCAGCGTCTTGTGCAAAAGAAAGACAAAATAGATTGGAACGGTTTCAACTACCAGTTTGTCGGAAAGAAATCTTCTCCTACTCTTAAATTGCCTAAACAAGAACATTATGTAAGAGTAGAAGCTCCTAAGGGAGGATTGGGAATTTTTTAAATTGGAGATGATAGTGTCTTTCCTTGGAGATTGAAAATTCGTCCACCTGGTTTTACAAATTTGCAGATTGTCCCTCAATTGATTAGGGGAATGAAACTCGCGGATATTGTGACAATATTAGGTAGTATAGACATCATCATGGGAGAGGTTGATCTTTAGAATGATAAATAGTACCGAATTTTGCAGAAATAAACTAATTCATCTTTTTGACGAGTTAGAAATTACAATGAATCTTTCCAAATCAATTTGGATTTTTGCTTCTACTCTTCTTCTAGTTTTGGGAGTCACGACGGGAGTTTCAGTAATTGCATGGCTCGAATGAAAAGTATCCGCGGGGGTTCAACAACGAATTGGGCCAGAATATGCAGGTCCACTAGGAATTATTCAATCCCTAGCTGATGGAATTAAACTTCTTTTAAACGAAGATATCATTCCAACTAAGGGTAATGCCTGGTTATTTGCCGCCGGACCGGCTGTCGTAGTGACACCAGTATTTATTACTTATTTGGTAATACCGTTTGGCCAACATATCATATTATCCGATTCGGGAATAGGTGTCTTTTTCTGGATTGCTATCTCAAGTATTGTACCCCTGGGTCTTCTTGTGGCAGGGTACGGTTCAAATAATAAATATTATTTTTTAGGCGGTCTCAGAGTGGCGGCTCAATCTATCAGTTACGAAATACCCCTAGCTCTATGTGTACTGTCGATATCCCTACGTGCGATTCGCCACGCACGAATGAAAAAGATAGAAACGTTTTTACCTTGTAATAACAGTAAAAATTTCGTTAGATGATAACCAAATAGTTATCTGGGTGAACTCAAACAACGTTTTTGCAGTTGCGGAGTCAAACCCAATAGTTCGTGGACGAACTGAAAACTTATCCAAGCGATGCAAGAGGCATGATCCCAAGGCTGTGATTCACTCTCCAGTCTCGAAGCGGATGGGAAGAGGCAGTCAATGTCTGTTCCCCCTTGGAGTTACAAAAAGTGATGAGCAAGAAACACGAATATACGCAAGAGATTTTCGAGGCGGGGGTAAATTAAATAGTATACGTAGAACAAATTATTTGGAAAAAGAAGGGAATGAAGTTGGATATTTAGATCTATTTATAGATGTACCTATCTCTACCTTTCCCACATTTGTTCCCCTCCCCGCTTTACCATATGAAATAGACTCAGCTTCGGTAGGGATAACTGAGTAGTGTATCTACATCATTTCATTCTCGAGTATAACGCCATTCACTTGAATGATAATGTTTGGGACGAAATAACCCTCATTGAAATTCTGTAATTTAGGAGAAAAAGTGATGCAAACAAAGTTGGGTACAACCTTTTCTTTTTTAGATGCAGGGCTTAAAAATTACAATTTCTAGAATTGAGAAACTGGATGAGGTTGAGACAGATTCGGAAGCAAATTTATAGCAAACAGAATCTCATTGATTGGGGACATAGATTCTTATCTGTAATTTAGAGAATTTACTCCCTTCATGATCTCGATGGGGAGCCGTATGAAGATCTAAGTTCATGAACGGTTTTGAAATAGAGGCGGGAGAATCCGTCGACTATCTTTATCCGGTGGCTTGAGTATAGTTGATATAGTTGAGACACAATCCAAATATGGTTTTTGGGGGTGGAATCTGTGGCGTCAGCCAATAGGATTTATAGCCTTTTTCATCTCTTCATTGGCATAATGTGAGAGATTGCCATTTGACTTGCCAGAGGCGGAGGAGGAGTTAGTGGTTGGTTACCAAACTGAATATTCAGGAATAAAATTTGGCTTATTTTATGTTGGTTCTCACCTAAATTTGTCAGCTTCCTCACCATTTGTAGTAGTTCTCTATTTGGGTGGATTAGATTTCTCAATTCCTTTTGTCGAAAATTTTGGACAAATTGTTTCAACTTCAAGTGTCATTGACAAGTCTCTCGACACGTTGAAACCGATTGTAGAGGTTGCCACTACATTATCCAAATCCTATTTTTACCTATTTTTCTCCATCTTGACAAGATGGACTCTACCTAGAGTTAGGATGGATCAATTACTAGATCTCGGATGGAAATTTCTACTGCCCATTGCTTCGGGAAATTCGTTGCTGACAGCTTCGTTTCGAATATTACTCATAAGTTGACGCATCCGCCTCATTTTCAGTTCAAGTTAAAACTATTGAATTTAATGTATGGAAACAAACGCATTACCTGTCCTCCCCTGTCACATGAAAATGTGTATCGAAAAGTAAATTTGAAATTGGATTTATCAATTTTATGTTTTTGGCAATAATTAAGTTTTAAAATTATGGTCAACAAGTTCTCAAAGCCGCAAACTACATTGGTCAAGGATTTGCAGTTACCTTGGATCATTCAAATCGTTTACCCATAACTGTTCAGTATCCATATGAAAAAAAATTACCATCCGAATGATTTCGTGGACGTATCCATTTCGAATTTGATAAATGTATTGCCTGCGAAGTACGCGTTCGCGTATGCCCGATCAATCTCCCAGTTGTCGATTGGATATTCCTAAAAGATGTGAAAAAGAAAAAATTGAAAAACTATAGCATTGATTTTGGAGTCTGCATATTCTGTGGGAACTGCGTTGAGTACTGCCCAACAAATTGTTTGTCGATGACCGAAGAGTATGAACTTTCCAGTTACAATCGTCATGAACTCAATTTTGATCAAACGACTTTGGGGCGTTTACCTCCTCCCGCCTCTGAAGATGTTTCAATTCAGTTAGTTTTGAATTCAAGAAATTCTTTTGGGAGATAAATCTTGGGAACAAGAAAACTTGGCACCCAAGTCATAATTTGCCACACAAATTACATGCTCAAAGAATTTTTTGGATAATCTGTCTGCTCAAAAATTGTCGAATAAAGATTCAAAATAAAAAAAAAGGAAAAATTAAGTATTCACTATGAAAAAATTCAGCTGAAACACTTAAGTAATTGTGTCTAACGACTATCTTAGAATTAATTCACGATTTTGTTTTAGCACCGGTAGAATTGGGTATCCTGCTGGGAAGTTTAGGCGTAGTATCACTTGTCAATACAGTTAATTCCGCTTTTTCTCCGGGGTCGGTTTTCACTTGTATATCTTTATTATACTTTGTTTCGAATGCAGATTTCATAGCTGCTGCGTAGTTGCCAGTTTATGTAGGAGCCATAAATGTTTTAACCATATTTGCCATCACGATTACTGATGAACCGACAGGTTCTGAGACTACTGCCCGTGGCATAGGCTATATCATTACTGCAGGGACTTGCACAATCCTTTTTTCAACATTATCTTTTGTGATTCACAATACTAAATGGTTTGACTTAAGTCTTATTCCTCAATCGGGAATTTCTACATCAAGCACACTCGGAAGTAATGTCCAACGTGACTTGGATATAAATTATTGGGAGAATTTGTAATACCATTCGAACTTCTCTCGATACTTCTCCTAGCTGCTTTAGTGGGAGCAATTAATCTAGCATGCAATGAAGATGCATTTATTGTCAATAAGAAATCAGCTGCTTCAGCACCCTACAAAATTCTACATTTTTCTAACCGACAGAGAATTATTTAAATAGAAATCTATATCGAAGCCCCGGGGAAAAAAAAAGATAGATTGACTCATCAAAATGTTCGAGGAGAAATTTAATAGATCACGTTTGAACAAGGACTAATTCTGAGTGCTTATCTTTTATGTGTAGGTTTTTTCGGTCTAATTACGAGTAGAAATATGGTTAGGGCACTGATGAGTCTAGAGATAATCTTTAACACGATTACTTTAAATTTCATTACACTTTCAAATCTTTTTGACAACCGAGAGACTGGGGAAATATTTACATTATTTGTAATAGCCGTTGCAGCTACTGAAGCTGCTACCGGGTTAGCTATTGCCCTTTCTATACATCGAAACAGGAGATTTACTCGTATCGATCAATCGAATTTGTTAAAATGGTGATTGATTGATAGGTTATACAGTTTTAAACACCTAGTTGTTGAATTTTCCCTCGGCGGCAATATTTTCACCTCAACAAATTAGTTTGATACTTTCTTCCAATTATATCTGCTAACTAACACTTTAGTTTACCATAACTTCAATATATAGCTTATCCCCCGGGTAGAAAAAAAAAAAGAGAAATTTTTACAAAATAAAACTTAATTGGATAGATTTTGAAAGTGATGAGAAGAGCTTATCGGGAGTATTCGGCTATGGGGGGGGGGGGGGGAAAGAAATTTTCTTTTTTTCAAGTAACTACTAGGAATTCACCATATTGATTTAAGAGGAGTAAACAGACTTAATGGAACATTTAGTGAAAATCTATGATACATGTATTGGTTGTACCCAGTGTGTAAGAGCATGCCCTACAGATGTGCTAGAAATGATACCGTGGGATGGATGCAAGGCAAATCAAATAGCTTCTGCTCCCAGAACAGAAGATTGTGTGGGATGTAAGAGATGTGAATCTGCCTATCCAACAGATTTTCTGAGTGTACGTGTCTACTTGGGGGCTGAAACCACCAGTAGTATGGGTCTAGCTTATTAATTGGTAGGACTGAAAAGTTAATCCCTAAATCATTCATTTCAACTCATACCCAAAACTTCCGACTTCCAAAGTTGGGTATGAGTCATCTCATTTGGCTTACACAATCTCTATTAAAAATTATTTCTTTTTTAATTCATGATTAGTAATGTACCTCGGTTATCGGTAATCGTTTCCCTCCCAATTTTCGCTGGTCTGATGATTCCAATCCTGCCTCGTAATGGAAACAGAGTCACTCGATGGTATACTCTAGGTATTTGCATATTGGAATTTTTACCAATTACTTACATATTTTATTGTCATTTTCGAATCGATTATTAGTCAATCCAGTTGTTGGAAACCTTTAACTGGATAAACAATATCCATCTTCACTGGTCATTATGAATTGACGGGCTTTCCCTCGGTCTTGTCATATTGACGGGTTTTGCAACTACTTTGGCAACCTTATCGGCTTGGCCTATCACTCGTAATACACGGCTATTTTACTTTTTAATGTTGATTATGTATGGCGGCCAAATTGGATTATTTGTTTCCCGAGACATTTTGCTTTTTTTCTTTATGTGGGAAATGAGAGAGACTAAGAGAGAGAGATGGGT
This sequence comes from Adiantum capillus-veneris, assembly GCF_014529385.1. Classification (NCBI taxonomy): domain Eukaryota; kingdom Viridiplantae; phylum Streptophyta; class Polypodiopsida; order Polypodiales; family Pteridaceae; genus Adiantum; species Adiantum capillus-veneris. The sequence goes on along the minus strand of NC_140947.1, from coordinate 65,627,393 downwards.
TGATGAAAAAAAGTGAGAGGTGACATGGAGAATAAAGTAATTACAAGAGGGGAGAGAGGGGAGTGTGTTCAAAGGTGAATCTGTGTGCAGATGTGTGTGAACACAAGAAAAATCAGGTAACCACCGGGTGGGGATGGGTATGTGGGCACCTTTTTCAGTGAAACTGAGTGTGTGTGAGTGTGGGGGAGGTTATTTAGCTACAAGACAAGAGACATGGTGCCCTTTAGAGAGAGAGGGGGGTATTTGGGTCATGGGATATGATAGGAGAGAGAAAGAGGGGGTGGGGTATACTATTTTGGAAGATAGGGTAAGTTGCATGTGAGTTAGGGTGCATTATTGGTGAGAGGTGGGGTATCTTGAGGGGAGAGAGAAAGGAGAAAGGACAAGGGGAAGAGAGAGGGGAGTTGACCTTTTGAGTGGAAGAGAGGAAAAGGGACACCCGGCGGGGCAACAGTGAAGAAAAAGGAGGCAAGGTGGGGATGGGCTACCCCGCAGGCATGAGGTGGCCTATTTTACCTTTCTTATATATTTACATAATCATAGTTTATTTTTTTCTTACTTTTTCTAATGCCTTTTATCACTCTCTCCCTAAGAGGGGGTTTTCATGGGGTGGGGACGAGAGAAGAGGGGTATGGGAGCTTGGCTTGTGAAAAGCCCCCATCATTAGCCCTCCCCTTTTGGCTAGAGGTATTCATGTCTCTAGCTCATCTGTTTAATCATTATCGTCGGAGGTGGCGGCTGATGGTGTGTCCTCATCTGGAATGTCAATTGGTGGAGCCTGGTCAAATCGAAGAAAATAAGGTTTAAGTCGCCAACCATTTACCCTGGTTTTATGAAGTTTTCCATCAGCCTCCATAAGCTGGTAGCTTCCATTGGCATACTTTTTCCTGATGATGAAAGGGCCTTCCCATCGGAGCAGGAGTTTCTTATCCTTGCGCGTGTCAAAGAGATTGTCGTAGCGGAGCACCAACATTCCTTTCTTCAATTCTTTTTTCCGGAGATGCTCGTTAAAGCTAAGCCGTCTATGCTTTGCTTGTGCTGCATAATAATTTATTGCTTCTTCTCTGTCCAGCTGCAGTCTTTCCAAGTTGATGATGTGATCTCTCAAATGCATGTTGGGCTGTTGAAGCTGGCTTGCCATTACTCTGAGACTTTGTAGTTGCACTTCAATGGGCAAGATTGCTTCCTTACCAAATACTAGATGATACGGTGTGAATCCCAAGGATGTACGAAATGAAGTTTTGTAGGCCCATAAAGCTGGTAGTAGATACTGATCCCAGTCTCCAGGATGATTGTTTACCTGCTTGGTAATAATTTTAGAAACCATTCCATTTACCTTTTCAACTAGGCCATTACATTGAGGGTAATATAGTGAAGAGTGCCTCCTTGTAATGCCCAGTTTCTGCATTAATTCTCCTACCAAGTCTGCTCTGAAACCTAGCCCTCTATCAGAGATGATCTCTAAAGGTGTGCCAAACCTACAGCATATGTGCTCGTAGATAAATTTAGCTACCTCTACCGCGGTGATTCTAGTGGTGGCTGTAGCCTCTGCCCATCTAGTCATGTAGTCGACCCCCATGATAATGTAGAATTTTCCTAAGTTGGCCCTAGGTAATGGCCCAATGGCATTGATACCCCATTTTTCAAATGGGCCATATGAGAGAATAGGTGTCTGTGGTTCAGGCATAAGTGACCTAGTGCCGGCCTTTTGACACAACTTACACGTTTTGCACCAGTGGTGTACATCACGGTTGAGGCTAGGCCATATGAAGCCTGCCTGCAAGATTTTCCTACTTGTTATGTCTAGGGAAAAGTGACCACCACAAACCCCGTCATGACAACTAGCAATTACTCCCGTGATTTCCTGAGAGAGAGGGACCTTCCTGAGTATTTGGTCCTTACCCTTACAGTACAAACCTTCATTGATGAGTCGATACCTTGTGGCCTTCCGCGTCAGCCATTGCTTTTGTCCCTTTGTTAAATCTGATGGGCATTCTTCTGTTTCCAAAAAATGCATGATGTCAGGCAAGGCATCACTTCCTTGAAATAGAGGGAGCTTTAGTTTTATTGCTCCAACCACCACTTCCTGTAGTCTTTCACTTGCTAGGGCATCTGCTTCTTGGTTTTGAGCCCTTGGGATATGGTGTATTTGAACTTCTTTAAACTTACCCAACAAGGTTTTTACACCACTTAAGTGAGTCCTTAAACTAGGATTCTTGCATGTCCATGCTCCATTTACTTGCCTTACCAGAAGTAGAGCATCCCCAAATACATTAAGGCGTTGTACACCTTGCGAGACACACCATTGTAGACCCTTGGTTGGTGCTGCATACTCAGGTTCATTGTTAGAATGTGAATCTAACAATTGGTCCAACAAAAATACCTTTGTCCCTTTGTCATCAAAGACCACTATGCCTGCAGCTGCTTTGTCGGACGCTCGCTTGTAGGCTCCATCAAAGTAGAGAGATTATGCTCCTTCTACCATCGGTGGTACTGGAGGTAATCGGACTTCTCCTTCCTTAGATTGCTTCTCCTTCCCTTCAAAGACTTGGTAGGTCATGAGTCCCCCCAAACTTGCCCTTGTCGTGCTTTCTACCTGTTCCGTGTAGTCAAACTCTTGCAGACGAACTAGCCATTTAGTAATTCTAGCAGACACATCCATGTGTTGTACAACATAGGGAAATATTTCATCCGTGGTTATAATCACAAATTGCTTACGCAGCAAATATGACCTAAACTTTGTAGTTGCAAATCTAAGGGCTAGGACTAAGTGTTCCACATGGGTGAAACCTTTCTCTCTTGCTGTCATCATTCGACTAGAGAAGTAGATTGGCCTCATGAAAGATGTCGTCGTATCCTTTTGGAGTAGCACAGCCCCCAATGAGTCATCACCAACACTTGAGGTGACATAGAATTTTTCATCCCACTTAGGTGGTGAGATAGTTGGCAGAGTGGCTAAGACCTCCTTTACCTTGTTGTAGTGATGTTCGCTTTCCTCGTCCCAAGTGAAAGTTGATCTTTGAGTGAGTTGTTGCAGTGGTAGAACAAGTTGTGATAGTAGATGTATGAATCTACTTAAGTACCTCACCTTCTGTAGAAAAGAGACCAGTTGATGTGCGGTCGTTGGTGAAGGTAGGGCTATGAGTGCGGACACCTTACTTGGGTCGGCGTTGATACCTCTTGCTGAAATTTCATGGCCTAGTAGAATGACTTTACTCTCCCCAATGTGACATTTATCCACATTTAATTGCCCACCTAGGCTCTACAACCTGGCCAAACCTTCAGTTACCTTTTCTAAATGTGAAATACGGGAGCTATATATATAAAAATCATCAATGAACACTCTTATGGATGTTCCAAAGAACGGTTGAAAAACATATGTGACATATCTTTGGAATGTGGCAGGTGCATTTGTGAAACCAAATGGCATAACCCTGTATGCAAAACAACCCCATGGCGTGATAAAAGTGGTTTTTAGCTGATCTTTCAAGGCTATGCGTATTTGAAAGTATCCTGAATAACCATCACAGACGGTATAGCATTCAAAACCCGCTACTTCATTCAAAATTTCATCCAAGAAAGGGAGAGGAAAGTGGTCTCTCTTTGTAGCTGCATTTAGTGGTTTGTAGTCAACACAGACCCTCCACTTACCATTCTTTTTAGGCGTCACCACTACGGGTGACACCCATTCTGAGTTTTCTACAGGATAGATGAATCCCGCCTCCATCAGTTTCCTTACCTCGGCCAAGAGTGCCTTTTCTTGTATGACCCCCAGTCGTCGTAGCTTTTGCACAACTGGTTTTACCCCTTCCTTCAGCTTAATATGATGTTCCACCACTATAATGCCTGTGATTCTTTCATAGTTTTCAATGAATAGGTTAGGAAATCCCATCAACATTTGCAAAAAACTATCTTTCTTTTCAAGTGTTAATTCCGTAGACAACATACCCTTCAACCTACTTCCTCCTAGGCCAGGTGATTTTCTCTCCTCTTCATTGGGTTTCCCTTTTGGTGATGGATCACCAGTTGTGCTTACCCTTTGTGGATCCTTCATAATGATACCCATCACATCAATGGAACTGTCACTTTCGTCGGTGGATGTGGTCTCCTCCTCAGAACTGGAAGATTCGCTAGTGGTTTCATCTGCCGATGTTTCCAGATTCATTTTCTTCTGCTTGCCAATCCTCATGTCGTAGTAGATTGTCTCCCCTTTCTTATCGGTCATGCGTAGAAGGCCAGTACCCCAGTCCTGTTTTGCCTTCATGGCCATTAACCATGGCCTTCCCAAAATTAGTGGATAGCCCTCCCCCTTAGTAGGCATTACAAAAACATCTACCTCTACGTCAATGTTGAAAGCTTTTATTTTCACGCCACTTACCACACCCACACACTTTACTTTTGCGTTGTTTGCCATCTTTGCCTTGCATGGAGAAGGCCTGTCAACCTCGAGCCCTAATTGAAGCATCATAGCTTCGCTCATTACACAGATTTGTGCATCTCCATCAATGTAGGTGTTTCCAACCCTCTTTCCTTTTATGTTTACGTCGACAATTGGAAGGATGTCATCCATGTTGTATCCCGAAATTGCTCCTGCTACCTTTGTTTTGGAGCGTCTTGTACTTACCATTTTAGACCATTGTCGCCTTACTTTTGGTGCAAGATGTAGCAGTTGTGGCCATGTAATCTTTGGTCCTTGCTCTGCCACATCCAATGTTAGATCATAGGGCTTAGAACTTTCCCCTAGCTGGAAATCGGTGATTCCCAATTTCCGTCGTGGCCTGGATGGCCTCTTGCTAGTTTCTCCTCTCATGCTTCTCTCATCATCTGATTGTGTAGCTTTCTCCCTCCTAGCTCTTTTCACAGTCATGGCTTCAAGTGGTTCTAAAAAGGTTACCTTCTCCTTACCCTTGTCCCTCTCCTTTGCTCTGGGTGGATCCACTACTACGACTTTTCCTTTCTCTTCTAGCCTTATGATGTTTACAGGGCGATCAGGTGGTGGGGCTGGTGGAAGAGGTGGGATGGATGCTTGTAGTGGTGTCTGGGGTGGACGTAGAATTTGTGTTGGTGGGGGTGGTGCTTGGGGTGGGGGTGTTCTTTCTCTAGGGGGTGACAATTGGTTCCTCCTACCTCCTCTATTATAGTTTTGTCGTGGTTTGGGACAATAGTACATACCGTGACCGTCTTCTCCGCAGTTGTAGCAATGATACTCCCTGTTTTGTCATCGTGCTCTTCGAGGGTCTTGATCTCTTTCTTGACTCCTCCCTTACTGTATTAAGTGGACAGACAAATTCTGCAGTTTGTCAGTAATATGGGCCAACATATCTTGTTGGTCATCTCTTACCCCAAGAGCCGGTGGTGGTGGTATGGTGGTTGTCATAGTTGCTAGTCGACGCGATGTTCCTGCTTCTGTTGACTCGGTTTCTTTGGCTTTCATTCGCAGCTTCTTGTCCTTAAGGCGAGCAATCTCAACGGCTAACTCGTATGTAGCCGGGAATCTACCTTTCACCTTCTCCTTGAGAAGCGGCCATAAGCCATGCGTGAACCGATCTTTTTTTACGAAATCGGGTGCGGCTTCCCCCCTTGCCAGTGACTCAACCCACCGTTCCCACAAATCCACAAATTTGGACTCATAGGTGGCATATTCTAAAAGACCCTCCTGCTTCAAGTCTCTCAACTTGTCCCACAACTTTTGTGAGGTGGTACCTCCCCCAAAGCGCCTCTTAAAAGCGGTTTTTAAGGGTTCCCAGTCATCCTTGGTTTCTTGTGGAAGTGCATTGTACCATGATCTAGCTTCTAGCTTCATGAGATGCTTAAAGATTCTAACACGGGATTCATCCGTATCTTTGTTGCTCACTACACATGCTACTTCCAAGTCATCTAGGAAGTCTGTTACCAAATCCTCCCCCTTCTTTTCTTTAAATGTTGGAAATGATACACTTGCCATGATTACTGAGAGAGAGCTAGAAAGACACACTTCTTAACTTGCAAAAGTTTTTTCTTCTTTACAAGGAGGCATGTATACCCTCTTATACTAGGACATAGATTAAAACTTCAAACGGTACATTGCCTTGTACCAAAGGTAAGACAAATGGTTGATCTGATGCCAGAACCTCAAAAAATCGCTCCCCACCTAGCATGGTGTCAATGACGTGTTGGTAGTGAGCCTTCAAATCCAGTATTACCTTGATTGAGCGTACACGTGTTGGTATGTGTGATCTGTCTTGAGGTAGGTTGTACTGATTCATGTGAAGCTTAGAGGTGCTTAGTCACTGTCCAAGCTTGTGGGAGAGGGTGGTGTTCTTTCCTGAAACAAACTCAGTAGATCCCTAGTTTCTCTAGTGAGAGTGTGAGCCAATGATTCCGTTATCTGTGCTGCAACATCAGGTGCGATTTGAAAACTGACTGTGATAATTACCTCGGTGACTTGAGTTACCCGATTCTCAAAGTAGAATAGTGTTGATTCTCTATTGTGTAGAGCTCCTTCCATTTTGTTGTTGTGGGTTGGTTGTAGGTTGCGGACATGGTTTCGACCTTCTCCTTCTTCTTCTTGGCACTTGGCCTATGTATATCCACTGGATTTGGCATGTTGGTTGAATCTCCCACTGCAAATCGATTACCGTTACGCCTGGCACTCGATCTTCGATGGAGATGCGGAGTTCGTCTAGTTATGCTTGAAGCTCTTCTTCTTTTGTCGTCCAATTAGCAAATCCTGCTAGCCATTCATCCATTCACAATAGTTTAGGGGTTTCAGTCTTGTAAACTGAAGGGTTTCATGAAAAGATCCTCAGTGGGGGCACCAAATGACGGGAGCAAAGCGAACCCCGAACCCCGACGGCCTCTAAAACACCGGGGACCGAATGGCGCACCTCGAGCCTGTCATGGTAAAGTAAACAGGGGGCACCACCTAGCTTCAGTGGCTAGGACGCAAACAACACACCACCATAGCAAAGTTTTCATCCAAGAGAGATGGATGCTTGGGAGCAATGATGAAGAGGAAAGGGAATGAGATCAAGTGTGTGAGAGAGAGAGAGAGAGAGAGAGAGAGAGAGAGAGTGAGGGAGGGGGTATAGCGGCTTAGTACTTAGGCACCACAAAAGGATGGCGAATCCGCACACCCTTCACACATACACAAGCTCACTCCAAACACAAGATTAGGTGGCGATTCCGCACACCTCACATGGGCAAAACATTGCAAGAAAACATACTCACAAAACCTCAAGCTTTATTTAGAGAATAAGGCGATGAAATGGGGAGCATAGGATAGGGGAATGAGAAGGGAGAGAGTGGTAGAGCACATGGAGGATAGGTGGGAGTTGATGGAGAAGACTCGCACGAGGGTTATGGCCATCATCCTTCATTTAGTTGCCCTTCATCTTCCATAGCCAAGGGTGTAGAGGTCATGCTCAAGACAAGCATGGTGATTGCGGTGATGGTGATGGTGTGGGTGTGTGTGTGTGCACTAGGAACACACAGTGCATAGTGTGTTCTTTGGTGATGTTGTGTGTCCTTAGTGTGATGGTGACCCCTCTTTATATAGGGAAGGAGGGGGGAGAAATTCTAGAATTTAGAAATGAAGAAATCATTATCTACATAGGCCATGTGACTGTGGGCCCCACTTGTCTGGCTGTGTGTATATGTGCCAGAACAGCAGTCTCATGAGAGAGAGACTAAGAGAGAGAGATGGGTTGATGAAAAAAAGTGAGAGGTGACATGGAGAATAAAGTAATTACAAGAGGGGAGAGAGGGGAGTGTGTTCAGAGGTGAATCTGTGTGCAGATGTGTGTGAACACAAGAAAAATCAGGTAACCACCGGGTGGGGATGGGTCTGTGGGCACCTTTTTCAGTGAAACTGAGTGTGTGTGAGTGTGGGGGAGGTTATATAGCTACAAGACAAGAGACATAGCGCTTTTAGATAGAGAGGGGGATATTTGGGTCATGGGATATGATAGGAGAGAGAAAGAGGGGGTGGGGTATACTATTTTGGAAGATAGGGTAAGTTGCATGTGAGTTAGGGTGCATTATTGGTGAGTTATAATGCATTATTGGTGAGAGGTGGGGTAGCTTGAGGGGAGAGAGAAAGGAGAAAGGACAAGGGGAAGAGAGAGGGGAGTTGACCTTTTGAGTGGAGGAGAGGAAAAGGGACACCCGGCGGGGCAACAGTGAAGAAAAAGGAGGCAAGGTGGGGATGGGCTACCCCGCAAGCATGAGGTGGCCTATTTTACCTTTCTTATATATTTACATAATCATACTTTATTTTTTTCTTACTTTTTCCAATGCCTTTTGTCACTCCCTCCCTAAGAGGGGGTTTTCATGGGGTGGGGACGAGAGAAGAGGGGTATGGGAGCTTGGCTTGTGAAAAGCCCCGATCACCATCTGCTCTGCGTTGACTGGCAATGCACTTCCATTTAAAAAAAAAGATTGTGAAGTTAAACACCAAACAAGTAATATAGGCAGTATCGATAATTAATAAATACCAGCGCTAATACAAAAATAGTGACAAAAAAGATGAGAGCAATGTCAATGTCAAAAGTAAGAGGGAACCTCACTAGTCGTCAAAGGGATTGACACGCGATGGCATGTCACTCTCATCATCAATATCTAAAGAGGTGGACGCCTTCTCTCTGCCCCGCTTTCTAGGACGAAGAAACGGTAACACATATCCTGAAATCAGTGGCTCATCAATGTCGACTGCAACACATGCTCGTCCTGAAGCCAAGCAAGCTGCTAGGACAAGGGTTGTGCCACATCCAAGCTTCAAACAAATACCTCCTTGTCGGCAAAGCAGCTCCACAAAACATGCAATGAAAGAATGGCTCCGTTGTAGTCCTCCTCGCAATGGCTCACCTGATAATGATCTAGCGTGAGAGAGCTCCGGAAGGTGATGCACCATAAAAGAATCCGAAGAGTGCATACCAAGATGGGAGAACAAGGCAGCGCTTTCTGATACAAATCAAGGTGGATGCATACCCACTCTGTGAATCATAAATAGCATAGAGCAATTACGCTGCAAAACAAGACACACGATTAGAGAAAACAACAAGACAAAGTGCTGAAATATTGATGTAAAAACAAATGTATCACCTCCACACGACCACCAAAACTCTCCACATAACCATATGCTCCATGATGGAGCACTACAATGCGTCGATGAACCACCATCTCCGAAGCACGAGAAAATCTCTCCACCCAGCCAACGGCCTCTCCTGTTATTTTAACTAAATATCAATGATAAATACCACAAATATTATAATTTTTTTGCATGACTATAAACAAGATAGACCTGCCAAAGAAACCATGATCAACAGCTATCCAGAATCCGCCAATGTCGAGAATGCCAAATGAACACCAGCACGTACATGATCCTCTGTGAAAATGTCCCAACGAGGTGAAGTAGAGGAGCCTAAGAGGGACCCACCAAATGGAAGATCTAAGAAAATCAAATCTGCAGCCCATGAAACTGATTTCGTGCCGCGGGTATACAAGATAGAGTCAGAGCGTGCCCGCACGAGATGCTCGTGTACAGGGACCCATGCAAGATTACCCGGATCCCCGCTCTATAGTCTGCAGCAATGGCAATGTAGTCCCCAACAATAGCCATGCATCAAGTATCCATAGAACTAGAGAGACAATGAGATGGAGACTCCATAATATAAACAAAAGAGATACTCCTTCAAGCCACGATCGTGCCAGGAGCAACTGAGACATTACAGTGAGGTTTAATAAGCCATGCATCAACCACGTGGAAGGAAAGCATTAACAAATGTTTTGTGGTTTACTTGGAGGTGGCACCACCTCTTCGTCAATGATCTGATCCACAACCCTCTCCTTTTCCTCTTGTGAGTTGCGCATTGCTAAAATAGATAACTTCAAATCAGAGCGCTGTAACTTTTAGATAGGTAAATATGAGCATGATCAAACATACCTGCACGACTCTCTTCTACTATGTCTATTGGAGGAACCTTCATCGCAGCATCCTTCGATATCATCTCTTGTAGCTCTCTTTCACGTCCAAGAACATGGCCCTTCTCCATATCTATCCACCATGGACAATTATCTATCTCCCAAGGATTCAATGTGTGCATAGTAGAGGGATACATGCTTGTGTCTTGGATCGCTAGCTGAGTCCACTGTCTAGCCAGAAAGGGCATGGCAGGCAAGACACTCTTGGTAACCAAGAACATGAAGAATCTACAAAGGTCAATTAGGTGACACGAATGTAAGAAACAATAACAACGAATATTATCAATCTAAGTGAGTTAGTGATTCACCTGAAAGCCAAACGTTGTGCTGCCATTCTCAATGTATCCACCTTCTTTAATGCCTGCTTATCGATATCCTTAGTCTTCACTCCAAGAGACGCCTCTATTGGAAATAGATAGGGCCTCGCCTCAAATTCAATTTCTTCAAAGTAGAATGCAAGAGTGCAGTCATGCTGCAAAGGCACCCCGCCTGGCACATCCAAAAGATCTGACACATTTCCAAATAAAAAGAGGAGACAAAGTTAGACTTATATATAAAGGCATGATATATTTAGTACTTTTAATCTTAGCTATACTTACATGCGAAAGACATGATCTCCCTTTTTCAAACCATATGCACTCCTTGTAATCTTGTCTGCTTCCAATAATGAAACCCAATGAATCTTGTTTTGCACAGGGGCGTCTTGAAGTGCTATTAAGTTCAGCTTCTCCAACGTAGCCCAACTATCAAGACCCCATTTCAAAGACAAAACTCTTGCTAGCCAATTCGTCCCAAGATTGGGATCAACAATGTTAAGCAATTGAAAAATTTAATATTGCATATGACAAGTACTTAAGTAACTTTTTGCACATTTTTCTCAAGAGAATGCCTTGAATTCATGTTATCTACATACCTTTCCAATTCGATCCTGATATTTGTGAGTAATCTCCTCACAAATTCTCTCTTCTTCTTTCTGATGCTCTTCCGCAGACAAGCTTTGTTTGATAAGAGCAACTCAGTTTTCTTTTTCTTTTGTCATTTGAATCTAAAATTAAATATACGTTAACAAGCTTTGAAATCATGCATTTAAATGAGAGTAAAAATAATTTAGTCTGACACATACGTCATAGACCAATCTACCAAGGTACCGTCGCGTAAGTGGATACCAAGGCTCTGTACCTTTGGCATTCTTCTTCCGTACAGTGGCAATAAGTTTTTGATCTCTATCTGGAAAACCCTTTAGATACATTTCATGGTCCGTTGTACAAATATGTGTCGTATTGACAATCTCATCATGAAGATGAGTGACAACAAGAGCATGAGTGTTCATGCTGCATTGAAAGACCATAAAACCATTTGATACTCACATTCAAGTGTTAGCAAAGATAGAAGAAACATTAACACTTACAAGTTCATTCGTTGTAAACTGCTTAGCAAGGCAATCTCTGGCACCTTAGTGGGATCTATAATGGTGCATAGGACTCGACAGTGTTTCTCCTTTGAAGTGGAGAACTTCTCTTTTATCGCTTCACTCCAAGCCACGGTGCGATGATTCCCTTCCCAAACATAGAACATGTGATTTGTGAGATCTTGAAACTTTGTTTGTTTTTTTAACTTGGCTTCAAATTCTTCATTGATTTCATTCCAAAGAGGTTCCCATGTAGCCTTTATCTCATCTAGAACATTCACAAAGTCAAACTTCAAACAACATTCACAGCATGTGGACATCGATACAAAAATGAAAAGTGTGAACACATACCATTCACAAAACTCTCCTCTCTTTTGCATGTTACCAAAGAGACAATGAATGCTCCTTTCTCTGGCATATAACCTTCTTTTGCAAAGGCCGCCTTCAATCCACTGAGATCATCTCTCAAACCTCTCACTCTCACATATGGAATCAATCTACATAAAGGAATGGAGGGACAATCGAAGCAACTAAAAACACGTGTGATTTCAAGAATGTCTGCACCTCTATGCATAAAGATATTTTGTTCATCTTCCATCTCAGACGCTGCGGTAACCTCATCCATTATCTCCCTTGGAACAATCTATAAACCATTCTCCTCGAGGGCTAAAGTATCATCAACTTCGTGTAGAGAGCTCTGTCCCATTTCCATGGAAAGAACCTCCTCACCTTGTGTCTCAATTTCCTCTATCATGTCGGTAGCTGAGACTGAAGATACTTGATCACTAGCATCTACCTGGCCATAAAGAAAAGCATTGCTACTATTACTCCTTCCCCTTCGTGATCTTCCACGCGGTTTCGGGCTATTTCAACATCAACAAAAAACATGGAGACAATAATTTTACAAAAGAGTCAAATTATATATGGCACCATATTGAAATAAAACACAATAGAAATCTTTAAAAAAATTGGACAGAGCAACCTTTGTACATAGAGCATTATTTCAAAAAATACATATAGCCCATAATGGCTTGTCACTTGAAAAAATTTGGTCTTTAAAATTCTTTCATAAACATAATTTATGAAGCAACAAATTTAGTACAAATATCGTAAGACAATGCATATGTAAATAAAGTAAATGGTTTATATGCGTGTTGGCTATTGTTTTATTTGTCAAAGAGATAGTACTCACGCACATATACTAGTAGTCATCATAGTGTATACACTCTCAAATATTGTTTCTATGCCAATTAGAGTGTTTCTATGCCATCAAAAAGATGTAATTATTCAAGGCCTTGAGAGTGCAAATGATCAATGTATTGAGGCCTTGAGGTCCTCAAACAGATTAATATAGGCAAGAAAACTAAGTGATACACAATATTGAGGATGGGTTTAATTTGCATGCATAGCTTCAATGTAAATTAGCCCTCAATCTGAGCTTAGTGAGGACTGCACCTAGCCCCATTACCAATTTACCTTCAACAAGGGACGGGTACCTAGTACGTCGCTCAGCTAGTTCTGATTGGCTAGAATTTGAACCACACAGTACAACAAAAAATCCACTCAATGCAATAATATATGAGGCATGCTAACAACCATCTTCACAAGGTACAAAATTGAGCTTCAATATGTGAAAAAAATAATTACAGTGTTCCACTAGCATGTGTCAGAGGCATTACAATGGACTTTTACTAATAAGGGCTTCTACTACACTGACAGGAGTCGGTTAAGAAGAGCATATGAGCAATGGAAATCAGCTAATGCTTGAGCTGCTTCTAGCTTCACTAAATTGGATGTATAGTCTTTGTCCAAGAGGTTGATCAGGTCCTCAAACAGATTAATACAGGCAAGAAAACTAAGTGATACACAATACTGAGGATGGGTTTAATTTGCATGCGTAGCTTCAATGTAAATTATTCAAGGCCTTGAGAGTGCTTAAATATGCTAACAAGGCCTTGAGAGTGCAAATGATCAATGCCCTAGCATTTGCCAAACATCACAAACCAACGAAGATCCATGACTTTCAAAGCAAAGAATTTTCAAGACCAAAGTTTGCATTGAGCATCATTGAGTACCTTGTAGGTGGACGACCCCTTCGAGCGGAGTTTCGACCAGTCATTGTATGTCGTGTTCTCAATCACACCTCTCAAAGCCCTTTCTAAAGCCGGAAACCGGACCTGCTGAAACCGCAATCGACGGACCTGTTGAGTTTGTCGCTACCTGAACCACCGCGCACCGGCGCGCGCTCCTACGGCTACTTGAACTAGCCTCCGCTGAACCTGTCTGCGCCTGACTAAACGCCTTAACCTGCCTGACCTGCCTGCCTTAACCTGCTGACCCGGACCTGCCTGAACCGGCTAAAATCGGAAATGACTGACTGCTGAAATCGGGAATAAATGCCTTAACCCGCTGAACTGGACCTGCTGAACCTTATTGAACCGGCTGAAGTTGCTGAACCTGCTGAACCGGACCTGCCTGACGTGACTGAACTGACTGAAATTGACAGCAGGCGTTTGCTTTGTACCTGCCTGAACTACCGCGCGCTGGCGCGCGCTCCTATGGGTAGGTTCCTCACACGCACGGGCAACAAAGCAGGGTACTCCTCGCACGCACGCAGAAGGGTATGGCTCCTCGCACGCAGGCGCGCAACAGAGTGAACTCAGAGAATGGGTCGCGTTTCACAGAGGCTAAATCATTAAATTTTTAAAAGATTGTGGCCTAAGTCAAGTTACTTAGAGGGAGAATTTTACTAGATTTTAGGGAAACTTACCAAAATACCCCTCTACTTTGTGGAAATTCCAAAAATGCCTCTCAAATTTCAAAAATTCCCACAGTACCCCCATAATTTGTCATAAATTCTCAAAATGCGCTTCAAATTACTCAAAATTCCTTGGAGATGTAGGCTTTGGAGATGAATTCCTTCATTATTTTTAGGCATAATTGCCTTTTTTTGGGAGGTAATTTGCAAAAAATTACATGCTAAGAACTTAAAAACCGATCTCAATTGTCAAACAAGAATAAAGATTAGAAAATCTTGAAGATCCAACGAAAATAGATACAGGGCTATTTTGGGAATTTTTAAAATTTGAGGGTTATATTGGGAATTTCCACAAATTAGAGGGATATTTTGGTAAATTTTCTTAGATTTTACAGATTTTTACTCATTGACAAGATTTTCTTGAATTTTTTAGATTTTGAACCGGATTTGCTTAACGTTTCGGTGATCATGTTTTATGAATGCAAGCCGTCTGCATCGCTTTTTGGAGAATGACGCCCGAAATAACGACTACCATCTATAGCTGATGTTATTTTTCAGTTTAGACTCTGCACTCACTTTCATTTGAAACTTAATTAGTAACCTTAACTTCTCTAAGACGATTGCTTCCAATGTCTAGGCACATTACAGTATTCGGACCACAAGTTGGTCAAAAGCTTGTCCTTATTTTTGAAGGCAACACATATGCGCTTTCTGTCTCTTCTATGAAACAACATTTTGAGTTTACTAATGTGTTTACTTTACATCCACTTACACTAAGTGCAAGACAGGTAAAAATGGAAGTTACTGAGTCTATTAGTGGTGAAGAGGTCTTCCTTCTGAATCATGATGTCTGTCAGTTCTTCAAGGTTCGCTTGACAATTCTTGAACATGACAATGGAATTAAGGCTCCTCCAGTAATTTTCGATTTAGAATCAGATGCCGAGTCACGTGGCTGCTCTAGCGTACTTGATATTATACTCTCAATGCCTGGTAGAGAAACTTGTACTTGGCCCTGAAACAAGCTAAAGATATCATTCAAGTTCAAGAGCTTCCTATGTTTTATGATGGATATGTTGCATTTGAGTTGCCCTCTCTAGGTCACGCTAATGGAATGATTGGGATGGAACAGAGACATGATAGCCACATGTGGACTGAATATGTCACATGTAGCAGTGATACCTTTCCAGGGGTCATTAGGTTCAGTCGATGCTCGGGTCACTTATGTTGTGTCAACATTGATTGTCCATATTACTCGAGGACATGACTCTACAATGAGGTTCATTGGCGAGGCCGGCTTTCAAAGTCATCTCCAAAAGGCATGCTGACACCTGAATATGGCACCTTGACATGCAATCATTGTTTTGAAATGCCAGAGTGTGTGGCAACCTGTCCTGCAGTTATTTATTATTGTATGCCAAGGGAGAAACAAAAGTGGACCCGTTGTGTGCTGCATCTAGGTGAGCATCAACATCCTTGTGCGGAAGGAAGGTCAAGAGTAAATGAGAAAAAAGTAGCATCAGTGCTTCAAGCTCGTGCTGCTCAAGAACCATTCACTACAGCCAAACAGCTCGAGTGCATGACTGCTCAGGATATGATCATGGGAAAGCTTGTAATGGAAAATGCAGACAACACCGAATATATTAAAGATTGTGAGTTTGTTGAATTTCTGGACACAATCACACCTTTGTCAAGTAGACGAAGGATTGAACGAAGCTTGGAATGCGCCAAAAGATCAAAAAATATAAGTGCAAAAGGCTTAGAAGCAGTGCTTGACTTGAAGAGTAAGAGTAGGTATCCATATATACATGATGTTCTCTTCCCTGTTCAACT
The DNA here is from genome assembly GCF_014529385.1 of Adiantum capillus-veneris. Taxonomy (NCBI): domain Eukaryota; kingdom Viridiplantae; phylum Streptophyta; class Polypodiopsida; order Polypodiales; family Pteridaceae; genus Adiantum; species Adiantum capillus-veneris. Next base: position 65,611,437 of record NC_140947.1, on the reverse strand, counting down.
TGGAAATGCCCAGCAACCACATGTGTTCAAGATGTCAATAATTGGGCCAGGAAGTGGAGTTGATCTAGTTAATCGAATGCGTCCGGGTGGAAATCTTGAGCAGATGTGGATACACTTTGATCATGTGCATTGTGTGCAAGGATGGCCCACAATGTCTGCACATGTTTATGATCCGTTTGTTCGTGAACTTACGACAATCACAACATGTGAGTTTACTGTGGAGAATAAGTTTACACAGATAGAGTTTTGGAAGATGCTCAATAAGGTGGTTCAAGATCAAGGATTTGATAAGCCTGAGTTCAGAGGTTTCATGTCTGATGAGGCTAATGCAAATTGGATAGCAATCAGAACAGTTTACTTTGGGGGTCCCAACAAGGTTGTACCATCTAAGGAAAGGTCTTGCGTGTTTCATTGGGAGCAATCCATGATCCGACATACTACTAAGTGTATCAAACCTTCCTCACAAGAGGAACACAAAATTAAATGCCGAAAATGGTGAAATGCACCATCAGAGAATCAAGCAGATATTTGCAAAGGAGAGCTTCGTCGCTTTTGGAGAGCAGGGCATGCTGTTGATGGTGAAGTTTCATGTTTGGAGACATGGTTGGCTTGGTAGGATATCAGAGTTTCACATTGGGGAGGAAGATTTGTTATGCAAGATGAGTCTGGCATTTTTGTGCCAAACACTAACTTGTCTGAGAGTGAACATGCTAGCATGAGGGCATGCTTTGGTTTCAAAGAGAAAATTAGTTTATATGAAGCCGCAGGAGCAAATATGGCAATGGCTGTACTACAAAGTGTTAAGTACAATGCATACCTTAAAGGTGCAAAGACATGTAGTGGTCCCGGAATACAAGACCTTGCGCAAAGATTTTTACATCATTCATCCACTGTCTCGGCTGCAACGAAGTTGGTCAATCTTACACACTGCTCAATGGACGAAATGGGTTTGCAAAGTCCAGAGATGAATCGATCAAATATAAGGGAGAAGAGTGTAAAGAAAAAGAGACCAATCTTTGTGGATGCTGGTGTTGTGCTAGAGGATGATAGCCACAGGCCCGAGTATGTCACAGTCACTGAACCCATTGGTAGAACAAAGTATGACGTGCACATGGGGAAACAAAGTATTGGCCTAAGGTGACTGTTGCAAAAATGGTATGGGCAATTAGGAGAACTGAACCTAAACGTAAAATGACATGTTTTGGAATTTTGCAAGATCAAACAGATAGATGTGGACGATTCATTAATCAAGGCTCGCCTAATATTAATTCTGGAGTAGCTGCACCGTGCTTTTGGGGTCGAAGAAAATATCCCTCGTCAGGATCAAAGCCCGGGGGGATTGTTGAGGGTTATGTATGGTTCTGCAATGCTAGTAACATGCACACATGGAAGATTCATGACATGGTGGTGGGGCCACCCGAACCTGCACCAGGGGTAGAATGTGCAGCTATGAATGGGGGCATTCGAGCAGCAAATAGAGTTACAAGTGCCTTTCGGCCCAAATACAGGGATGGCAAGGTTATTAAATGGCGCTCAAAGCTGACAAAAGAATTTCATGCCAGAATTGATATTGGAAAATGCATGGCAACAACATTAGTTAAAGAGGTTGTTGTGTGCAATGAAACACATGTTTTCTACATTAGCACAGAGGGGTCAAGGGCAAAGGGAGTTTCATACTCTGTGACATTGTCCGATTTTCCAAGATGTACATGTGAGGACTTCCAAAAGAGAGAGTCCAAGAGGTTGACATATGTGCCATGCAAGCATATTTACTATGTGTTTCTCCAAATTTTGGGTTTGGACTCTCATGCCCATGAGTTCATGCACCAAGCAGCCCTAACGAAGGTGGAGCTGTTTCAAGCTTTGGGAGGATTGCGGCCAAATGTGCAGCAATAGTTAAAGTGCCTCTAGATGTAAAGGCTTTGTGTGGTATGTAGTTTGAAATGCAGCAGTGTTTTGTCTACTTATGATAATCCCTAGTTTGTGAGAGATCAGCCCTATGATAAGCCCTAGTTTGTGAGAGATCAGCACAAGTTTTGAGACTGCATTCTATTAATAGTTTCTTGTAAATTTCATATGTGTTTGTAAAAAAATGAACACTATTTTGTTTTAAACAATGTAAGATGCAACGGGTTTGCTACATAATCTTATTGAAGATTGGGGTTATGTTCTTCATTCAATTTCTTTTGTCAGTTTTTTGGTGGCTAGGTTAGTTCAAGTGCCTCTCTTAAATTTTCCATTTACGTTTGCGAACAAATTAACATTATGGATCTTTTGTTATAAACAAAGTAAGATACAACAAGTTCGCTTATCTAACCTACCTCGCTCGGTTTTTTGTTTGCTCGGAAGTACTTGCTCGGGGATGGGGATTCCCCGTGATGTGTGTGAACACACTAGGATTGCCGGGGCATTTTTTCCCTCTTTAGGAGGTTTTTCCCCCCCGAGCATTGTATATACGCCCATCACTCTAGGGCTATCTATCTTTCCATTGCATACTAAGAAACACACTCTCTATTGTGTGCCTTGAGCTTCCTTCGTCTTCTCCAAGCTGTGTGTGTTTCTTTGCAGCCCTAATTCCAACATGATACTAGTACTTTATTGCGTTGAACTAATACTGCTGCCACTTGTGTGATATACTGGTTGGGGGACTGATACTTTTTGTGAATTTTACTAGTATGAGGGCTGCTTGTGAGACTGATACTGGTGCTAACTATATGCTGGTACAAAATTATTACTTAACTATTATGACTTTGGTTCTAGGAAACTAATTAAATGCATTGATTGGCTGGTTGGTGGAAAAATATTTTTATGGTCAGAATGGGTTTTGAATTATAATGATTTGGGTAAAAGCTGCTCATATAGCAGTATGTGGTTGCGAATTACATTATGGATATTGAAATTGTGGCGCATCCCTTGTTTATACACTTTCTACTCCGACTAAATGCTTTTTGGGCTTAGTCACTAATGATGTTTTTCTTATTGTGTACTGGTACTGGTACTAATATTGTTTGTGTACTATAATATATTAGACCGAAGATACTTAGGTACGGGTACTGTAGACACTAGTGTACTAGCGCTGAACTGGTACTAGTAGTGGTACTGTAATATACACAACTAGTACTGGTACATGTACTAATACTTTATTGTACTGAACTAATACTACTGCCACTTGTGTGATATACCGGTCCTAGGACTGGACTGGTTGTGTACAATAGTATAGTGAACTGATACTGGGGCTACTTATGAGACTAGTATTGGTGCTAATTGTGTGTTGGTAATGAATAGGTTATGGTACTTAGACTAGACCGGTGCTATTTTGTGTACTGGTACTGATGCCACTTGTGTACTAATACTAAACTAATACTGGTATTGGTACTGGTTTATACTGAAATGGTATTGATGCTACTGGGATACTAGTACTAGAGTAAAAAAATGGGTGGACCTGTTTCCCGGCTAGGATAGTATAAGGATAGTGTGTAAATGTCCTTGGGCATTATTTATTGGGGCAAGTTGCCCTAGGGAGTCCTTGGTGTCTTATAGTAACTAGTACTGTAACTGGTGCTATTTGGGTACAAGATTATACTGGACTAGTACTGGTGCTACTAGTAAAACTGGTATTGGTATTGTATTCTACTGAACTTTAACACACACACACTTTGCTAGGGATAGTGTGTTAATTTATCTATATTGACACTAGTGCTACTGATACTGGAGCCATGTATGGTATTGGTGCTACGTGTGGATTGGTCCTGATACTAGTACTATATTATACTAGACTGGTACTAGTACTATATTATACTAGACTGATACTAGTGTTACATATGTAGTACTGGTGCTGATGCTATGTGTGTATATATTGTACTGACAATGGAATTGGATTTTAATAAACTGGTACAACTGCTACTAGTGTGATATACTGGTACTGTAAACTAGTGAGGTTTTATACTGGACTGGTATTGGTGCTACTTGAACTGGTACTTCTTGTGTTTTATTGAATTTGTACTGGTTCTAGTAATGTATGTATACTATAATATAATGGACCAATGCGTACTGGTACTGGTGATACTTGTGAACTGTTACTACATTGGTCCGGTACTGGTGTTATTGGAACTGGTGAAAAAATAGGTTGACCCCTTACCCGACTAAGATAGGGTAAGGAGTGTATAGACATTATGAAATGGTACTATATTGTATTGGTACTGGTATGGTATTATAATGCACTAGAACTGTTGCTACTTATGTGATATACTGGTACTGGAACCGGTACTGTTTGTGTAGAATATTATATTGGACTGATACAAGTGCTAGTTGTAATACTGGTATTGATACTACTTGGGTATTGTTATTACACTGGTATTGGTACTAGTATGGTTTATGCTCTTTAATATTTGGACTGGTGCTACTTATGTACTATAACAAAGAGAGTAGAATGAACATTGATAACTTTGATTTTGCACATGAAGGTGCTAATGATGCTGCCCCCATGTCTGTTAATTATCTTGTTACTAGGTTGCATCAAGCTATGGGAAACCCTACTTTGCAAGCCGAAGTTACTCAACAACTTCGTGCTTATGGGATTTCCCTTCCTCTCCAAGAGGAGAGAGAGTTTATGAGGCCTCTTGATGAGACTCCCAAAAGAAGACTCTCTCCCATAAGAGAGGAGGAATCCAAAGAACGAGAAAGAAGTGAATCCCTAAGTTCCTCTGAAGATGTGGCTCCACGAAGATGGCGGTCTAGACTATCGCCAACTCCTCCCAAGAGGAAATAGTCAACCCATAGTCCTTCTCCCTGTCATTTCAAAAGAGAAGAGAGGAAACAAAGGAAGAAAAAAATAAAGAAAGAGGTCACCCTCTTCTCCTTCTTCTTCACCTTCCTCCTCTTTTGACAAAAGTAATAGTTATTCTCCTAGAGAATACAAGAGGAGAGGACATTGCAAAACTTACCCTGCATGGTGAAGGTCCTAAAAGCTCAAGAAATTCAAAGAGGGAGGAAAGAGTATCTATTTTCTCACCTATGATGTCACCTTTGGTGCCACCTAAAAATTATTGGCCTTCATCCAAAAATTTGATGTGGCCTTTGGAGACGAGGGCTTCACGGAGTCCTCCAAGGTATGCCATGTAGCTACGCACTTCTAGAAATCTTCTTGTCAATGGTGGGCTAGCCTTCGTGGCAAGGACGAGGCCCCAAAGACATGGAAAACTTTACGAGTTTTCATCATGAAGCAATTCCTTGCAAGCGTTGCAAAGGACAAAGTGCTCACCGAATGGCAAAGTTTGAAGCTACTCTTTAAGAAGTCTATCCACAAATATGTAGACAAGTTTTGGGATTTACATCTCAAAGCTATAGTCTTTCAAGGATAGACTTTGCCAAAAAAAATCAACAATTTTGTGCGAGATGACTGAAGAAATGGCCGAGTATGTCAACTCACAACGGCCTAGCACTATCACCGAAGTCATCCATCACACTATGGCTGCTTCAAGGATCAATTTCCAAGAAGGGGTGAGAAGAAATTTCAAGCCCATGGAAACAAGTATCGAAATGAAGCTAAAGGGAAGAGCAATGCTCAAAACTCTTCCCAAGGACACACCAACACCAACAACAACTGGGCCAAGGAGAAAGGAGCTTACAAAGGTGAAAATAAGCTCTCTCCAAAAGAATTAGAGGCCTTTCGTAAAGACCATAAATGCTTCAAGTGTGGGGAGCAAGGACATGGTTATCGTTCTTGCCCCAAAAGAAATGTACACAATGACACTCCTAGAGCTTCCATGGTTGAAGCTTCAAAAGAAGATACTCATTGCAAAGGCTCATTCCTCTCCTATGCTTGGGGAAAGGTAAGGGAACATGATGCCTTCATCTTGTTTTACCCTGGCTCTACTCACAACTTCATATCAATGGAGTTGGCCACGAAGTTGGGCATTTAATCTTTTGAGAGGGGAGATATTGTAACTACTGACACAGCTTTCAAGGGATAATAAGCCTCCGTTACTCCCTTACTTGGGCAGCTGAGGCTTCATTACAAAGCTACATTGACAAAGAAGAAGTTTTTTAATCTCTCCTCTCCAACACGAGGATGTTATCCTAGGGGCACCATGGTTCAACCGCATGGCTGACAACATGAAGTTCCCTGAAAAAGGAGAATCCTTTTGCAGGATGATGTATCTATCATGCCATTCAAGGTGCAACCAAGGATACCTAATTTGAAGCCAACACATGGAGGGATAGAGTTATGGAAGATGGATGATAAGGGTAAGGTCATGCCTTCCCAAGAGTCACCAATAGTCTTTAGTAAGCAATTTTTCAATGTTGACTAATATCAAGAGAGGGGACTTCGTATCGGCGCAACCTTTGGATGTAGTATGCCAATATGGCTACGTGTTTCCCAATCATACATTGATGTTGCTCCTAACTCATTTAATGTAAGGAAGCTCCTCATTTAGTAGTATTGGGTCTTGCCTCAAGTGGAAAACTTCATTAGACAACGCAAGAAAGATGAAGCGGAGGCCAGAACAGTGGACCTAACGGCCGTCCGAGATGATGAAGTCCCACTCATTTAGGTGGACTACAAGGTTCGAAAACAATGGGAACCTCTTTCAAGTGTTATCTTGCATGGAGGAACAGGAGTCAATATAATGGGAGTCCATCTCCAGCAGAGAATGGGCATCACAAATCTAAAGCCAACACCATTTAAAGTGCGAATGGCAGATCACAGAGTAGTACAAGCTACGGGCATGATTGAAAATATGCAGATAAGAGTAGGCAGGGAAAAATTTAAAGCCAGCTTCTTAGTTCTGGATGTGCAAGGGGCATATGGAATGCTGCTAGGGTGCCCATGGTTGAGAAAAACACATGCTGTTCATGACTATGCAAATCAAACCTTAACCATAGAAGGGGCCAGCGGCAGAATTCAGATCCAGACGAACAATACTAGGAGCTAGAGAAAAGAGCCGAGGCCGAAGGAATTATGCCAGAAGTATAAGGCAAAGAAGATCGAACAAATGTTAGCAGCCTTGAACATATTTCCTTTAGCAGAGATTGACTTGCATGCAGTTTTACTAAATAAAGAGCAGGCCGACAAGCAGAAAAAGAAATTCCCAGATCAGTTTACTGAAAACAACACAAGGAAAAGATCAGTTCAGTTAACTGGGAGGCTGGAGGAATCAGCTGACTGGCATGATAGAGGAGCCAGTACATTCTGAAGAACACACAGTGGATGAGAATGCTGATTCAGAACTGAATGGGCCATCCTGGGATTATGCTGAGGAATCGACCAAACAAAAAGGAGGCGGGCCTAATTGGTTGCTTCCAGACGACTAAGAAGTGGAAGAATGGAACCTAGGTTCGGAGGATAGTCCTAGGATGATCAAGGTCAATAAGCATCTCAATCCTATAATGAAGGAAAAGGCACGTAGGATGTTCCAGAACTACAAAGACATATTTACCTGGGAACACACAGACCTGAAAGGGGTGGATCCTGAAGTATGTCAGCACAGGATACCGTTTAAGCCAGATGCTAGGCCAGTACGACTACAAAGATACCGAATGAACCCCAACTATGCTAAGAAGGTCAAAGAGGAGATTGACAATCTTCTCAAGGCTGGGTTTATCACAGAGGTGGCTAGTAGCAATTGGCTATTTCCCATAGTCGTAGTTCCCAAGAAAAATGGGAAATTGAGAGTTTGTGTTGACTATAGGAAACTCAACGCCCAAACTATCAAAGATCCATTTCCATTGCCTTTTACTGACATGTTGCTTGATGAGATCGGAGGATATGAAATGTATAGCTTTATGGATGGTTACAGTGGTTATAACTAGTTACAGATCACTCCTGAAGATAGAGCAAAGACCACTTTCATCACCGAGTGGGGAGCTTTCATGTATCTGGTGATGCCTTTCGGTCTGTGCAATGCACCAGCTACCTTTCAATGGTGTATGATGGAAATGTTTAATGAGTTCCTTCATCGGTTCCTCACCATCTTTATGGATGACTTTACTGTATATTCAGATGAGGAACAACACCTACTATTCCTAGAAATGGTTTTCAAACGCTGTCAGGAGAAGCGGATTTGTTTGAATCCATTTAAATCCGTTTTCCTAGTCTGGAAGGGATAGCTACTGGGACATGTGGTATCCCGTAATAGAACAAAAATGGCCAATGATAAAATCCAGTGTGTTCAACAAGCTAAAGCACCCAGAAATGCATATGAGCTAAGCTCTTTCCTGGGTTATGTTAACTTCTATAGAAGGTTTGTGCATAAGTTTGCTTCTCAAGCAGTACCATTATATGAGCTTACAAAGAAGATCAGTAAGTTCAATTGGACTGTTGAATGTGAGGAGAGCTTTCAGAATCTGAAAAAGGCCATTACCAGTAAACCAGTCCTTAGGCAACCAAACTGGGATGTTATTTTCCATGTACATGTGGACGCTTTGGGAGTGGAAATGTGGGCGATATTGGCTCAGCCAGATGGAAGACTGATTATCCTGTTTATTTTTCCAGTCGCAAATTCAGTCAGGCTGAACAAGGTTATACAACCACTGAGCGAGAAGCCCTTGGAATGGTTTTCAGTGATACAAAGTTCAGGCATTACCTGGTAGGGAAGTTGTTCCATTTTTATGTGGACCATCAGGCTCTTCTGTTCTTGATTAATAAAGTCATTATTCAAGGCAGGTTGATACGGTGGATGATGTTCCTAATGGAGTTTGAATTCAAAATTTTTCATAAGCCTCGCAAGAATCACTGTGGAGATGAATTTCTATCCAGAATTACAGAAGGTTATTTAGAAGTACCCTTGAGGGACAAACCAGTGGACGCTGATTTATTTCAGCTGGAAGCAAGAGCATCAGTTGATCCTGAATGGTATGTTGTTTATCAGTTTATTTCTCAAGGTGCTTTTCCAGAGGACTGGAAGTAGAACCAGAAGAAAGCTTTGGTCATCAAAAGCTTGAAGTTTACTATCATCGGAGGGTCACACTATCAATTAGGTGTTGATGGTATACTTCGGCGTTGTGTGCCTATGGAAGGGAGAATGCAAGTTATTTCAGAAGCACATAATGGCGAATCTGGTGGACATTTTTCCAATGAAGTTACCTACAAGAAGATTCTGCAAGCTGGTCTGTGGTGGCAAACACTAATTGCTGATGTTATAAGTTTTTGTAAAACTTGTGACATATGCCAAAGAATGGGTAGACCTACAGCTACAGATATGACTTCTTTAACACCAGTACAACCACTGGGTGTGTTCATGAAATGGGGTTTAGATTTTATGGGACCTTTTAAGAAGGTTACCCCCAGGAAGAAAAAGTACATAGTAATGGCTACTTGTTATGTCACTAAGTGGGTTGAAGCTAAGGCTCTTCCTAACAACACAACCAAGTCAGCTGCACGGTTTCTATTTGAGAATATTGTCTGTCGATATGGATGTCCGGTAGAGATTGTGTCTGACCAAGCAACACATTTTATGAATGACACCATGGAAATTCTATTGGATATGCTTTCAGTCAAGTATCGGAAATCTACTCCTTATTATCCTAGATGCAATGGACAGGCTGAAAGTAGTAACAAGACAATCAAGACTATTCTCACTAAGGTTGTGCAGAAGAAGCCAGACCAGTGGGATTTGAAACTCCAGACTACTTTATGGACGTATAGGACAGCTTACAAGGTCACTACTGGGTTGACACCATTCAAAATGGTCAGGCAACGGGCTACGCTGGAACAAGAAATTGTTCAACGACGAAGGAAGCACTGGCATGATCGCTGAATTAAGGTTCGGGAATTTCAGAAAGGAGATTTGGTGCTTCTCTATCAGTCTAGATTGGGCCCGAAGAAGCCAAACCTGAAGATTGCTTGGGCAGGACCATTTGAGGTAGACTAGGTCTTCTCCAATGGTACAGTAAGACTGAAAGATCTATTTGTATTATTGTTGCCAGGAGTATATAATGTGCGAATATCAAGCTCTACTATTCAGAAGCTAGAGAGTCTGGCCAGGAACAAGATACTAGGGAATTAGGAGCTGAAGATCAAGAGATACTAGAATCAAATATTTTTGGGCTTTTTCATGTGCAACCAGTTCCAGTTTCAAAACCAGTGCCAGTAGAACCAAACCAGACTGATCTTAGAATCAGTTCCAGTGTGATCAAACCAGACTGGGAACCAGTCCAGTATCAGTCCTCACAAATCTCCTGCGTGATGATTTCCTACCGTTGTTCATTCGCCATCGCCAAGCTCTGAGGTATCTTCGCTACAGCCACCGCAGACTTTGTCTTCTGAGGAGACAATCGACTGACTGTCGACTAGCTTTGCCAGCAACACCTGGGTATGGCTTTGAAGCATCAAGTAAGTCCTCCTCTTTCTCGCGGGGGTTTTATTTTTGCGAGCTTTCAGTTTCGAGCTTTTACAATTGGAACTGTTTTTTCGAGCTTTTAAACCCAAAATTTACACCAATGATATCTTTAAATATCATTGTATAGTGGAAAAACTCAAAACCTTACAGTACAATCCTTCAACTACCAAACACTTTTAAGAAATATGGAAGCATGTCTATGCTTATGCAAAATGAAACTTCATAAAAAGCACCTTTAGTATGTATTTTTGAGGCTGTACTGAAAACGTGGGCTCCCACATGGGATTTCTTTCACATAAACTTTTATTTCCATCACTTTAATGATTTTGTTATCTCACAAAAATCAACACACAAGCCAATGGTGTCAACATAATCAAACTACAAAAGAAATCTCCAATCAAAGTCATCTCCACATCATGTGACGGTCATGTACCAAACAAACACAAATGAAATATCCAAATGAAATGTATGGAGCATACCAAAATGCCATGTCAATGTCATATGGCTGCCATGTACATAAAAACATAAATCAAAACATGAAGATGTGTACTGTCAGAATAGAGTTTCCTCAACCAAATGTGCATCCGCAATCAACATTTCACAGGTCCACATGCAATATCGGTCAAACATCTTTCATAGAGCACATGATCTAGCTCTAGACACATGCAATGCCTCATATCTTCCGCAGAAGCTCGGCCCAAACCACCACACCCCGCAAACAAGTCCAAAACATAGTCATGAGGCTTAGTAAATGTTTCCAGCAACTACCTGACCATATAAAAAATAAATTAGAGACCGAATGCAAACACATATATCCCATAACATTCACTAGTATCATACTTTGGACTAGTCTTACCGAAAGAACAAAGAAGACCGCTCTGCCCCGCCTCTAAGAATAACACCATCAATCTCAATGGAGAAGACTACATCATCTATCATGTAGCTACAATCTGCTGGAAACAATCTCTCGGCAATTTTCTCCCCTGCCTCTCTATCATAGTGTGGCACAGGATGGCCAATACGATACCAAAGACACATGGTAAGATCAAGTACCTCCATGAATAAAAAACTCAAAGAATGAATGGAATAGCTACAATGTTTTTAGTTAGGAAATTAAACTATGAAACTAAGTTTGTTATCTTACCGCCTCTCTAGTGAGTGGATGCCGATATGCCTTCTTATTACACATGAGAGTCTATGTACGTAAGATCACAAGTCCTACCCTAGTTGCATCTGCAATAAAATCTCCAATATGCTTGGCCATGCACATGGTCACTAAAAACCCCTCATCGGCCAAAAACTCACGAGCAACATCCATGCACCCTGTCACTAGACCCCTGGAAAATGTGTTCCACTTGGGAATACTCATGCCTTCTACAAAAGTGAATGATGAAATGTAAGCATACAACCATAGTTAGTTGTAGGTACTAGTCCAAAGAAAAGTTACTTACCCAATGGGATTGGTCCTAGACCATCCACAAGAAAACTTGTAGGAAAATCTACAAAGATAAGCCTAGCAACCTCACGACATGGCACACCATCTTTTCTATATAGATTTGTATTCTGTTTCGCAAAAAATTTATTGATGCTATAAGAAAACCAAACATGAATTATGTTCAAAATCATAGAACAATGCAAGAAGAAAATGCAAATAAGTAAGCACTATGAAAATCTACCTATCAAGGGCAAACTTATCAATTTGTGATATATCCACAAGCAAAACATCTACAATAGTTTGGTAATGGAACCCTGCAAGCATTATCCAAATTAGCTTTGAATTAGGAAATATGGAAGACAGATATGCTAACAATTTTCTTAAACTTACCAACAGATCGTGTGATCGGCCTTCTCTCCCAAGCCTCTCGCCCAAGTGAAGACTTTGCAAAAAATGAAGTAGTGTGCACCATTGAGGATGTAGTGGGCACATTAGAAGAGGGTGCCATATGGGGTATAGTTGTTCCCAAAGAGGACATGCCGGGCTCTGCAGATGGCACAATGGGAGGCATTGAAGAAGGAGTGGATTTCCTTGATGTACTTGGAGGCTCCATTTTCCCTTTACCCTTCTTGAGTACATTGCTTGCTAGTGGAGTACCTTGAGAGCCACTCTCAATGGTGTTTTGAGTAACTCCTTGAGAAACGGGAGGGAGAGACTCTTCTTGTGTCTCCTGTAAGTACTCATCACTCTCATTTTGAAACCCTTCACTCAAAAACCATATAGCACAATATCACATAAATTAGTACTAAAGTAAGACATATTCATTCTCAAAATAAAAGAGCCACTAGTGTTAAGATACTTACTCTTACGTAATTCCAACTCTTGCTTTGGAATAACTCCTAGTGGATAATCCAACCACCAAGGACAAACCTTGGCTTCCCATGTTGTCAGATTCCTTTCAATCAAAGAGGGAGAGAACATTGTATTCTCATTATGTACATCAATCCACTCTCTAGTGAATAATGAGGCTTCATTCAATTCCTGCGCCTCAATGCATTGCATAACCCATCTACACAATTTTTAGAGCATCATCCACTTTGAAAAGCATATAAACGCAATGGCATAATAAATGTCATGTATCCAAAAAAAAATAATGTCAGAGTCTCCTTTGTATGGAGAATACTTTTTCAAAATAAACCATAAACCCTATCTTGGGCTCCCACAAGGGATTTAAGTGTTTTCAACATAGACATTATACACACTTATATTGTCAAAAGAACCATTCCACCCCATATCCAGGGCTTCCACAGGGAATTTAAGGATTTTTTGTAAACACAAAATGAAATTTCATCATTCTCAAAATGACCCACTGTCACCAAACCATGACAAAAAAATGAAATTCTTTTTTTTTTGCAAAGAGTGCAAGTGGAAGATGCAAACCTGTAAATCACTCTCTTAGCCAACAACACAAGCTCCTGGCATCTTCTCACTAGAGTCGGAAGACTTCACCGCATCCATTAGATAAATAAAAGCCTACATACATAGTAACAATAAAAAAGCACACTCAACTTGATCTTGTGTAAATTAGAACATGTCTATATTCTTTTAAAAACAATGGTCAAACGTCTACCTGCAAAATATGATTCTTCATGCTCATCTTGTAGAATAGGTCAAAAGAATTAGGAAGTTGTGGACCTTCTACTTGCATCCTTTTAATCATAAGTGTAGCCTCCCCATGCAAGTGAGCCCAATAAGTCTCCTTTTTCATGTAACTTCTAAAAAGCTTGTAATCACCAAAATGAAGATATTGTGGGTCCTTGGACTTAGTGAGGCTCATGAGGTGCAAAATTATCTTCTTTCTACAAGCAATAAGAACAACATACCACTTAATCATATAGAAAAACAAAATTGAATGAATACAAATAAAAATGAGAAACTAATAGCTTCAATACCTCTCAGGAGTGATTTTAGAGCTTGTCAAACAATAGAGCTTATCTCTAGTGATCTTTAGCATTCCACGTTCATCCCATTTAATGCTAAAAAGAAACTTGAAGAACTCATCACCATTAAGAGGATTGGCGATTGATAAGTACTTGTAGCCCCTATCTTTCAACCGTTCCTCTTCTACCTTTGTAGCCTTGTCCAGTCTCTTCTTCTTCTCAACATCATTTAGTCCAAGTGCATCTAGCTTTTCTCTTTCTTTGGACATAAATGCAGTGAACTCATCCTAATACAAAACACTGTATTGAAACCATAATAAAATTTTACATTAATTACCCAACATGTAGAGTAGGTATCACCTTCTACACAAGTTGAGATATCAATCCACATGGAGTGTTGTACCATGGTGCAGCACCATGGTAATACCTTGCCTCCACAATCATCTCCACCCTAGCCCATTCTCTCATATCAAGTGTCAATTTTTGAAGGATTGAATCTTTATTTGCCATGCCAAATCTTTGAAACATATAAACTTCATGAGTGATGTTCGGCATGACATGTGCCCTACAAATTCTGTAGAAAAATTGAAAACAAAGAGTTGAACACAAGCATTGCTTGCAAAAAAATGAGAGTTAACATGCAATTAACAAACTTACACATTGGAAGTGTCAAGTGCAAGAAGCAACTTGTTAAGTATGGAGCCTGATTTATCCTTGTAATTTTCTATGGTAAAAGCGCACATTTGTAAGGCCCCCATTATGAGGAGAAGCCATCGTGCGTGAAGGAAAATCACTCACCGGAAACCAAAATTTTCATGGACAAGAATCAGGGGCAACTTTAAAGGCCTCGGGGGCGGAGGCCCCCGAGACTTTTTTCGCCGGAATATTATGGCCGGACGGCGGCCGGAAAGTGGTCGGAAAACAACCGGTCGGTTGGCCGGTGGTCGGAAGTCAATGGCCGGTGGCCGGTAGCCGAATTCAATGGCCGGTGGCCGAATTTAAAAGCGGACTTGTCTTCTCAAGGGCGGCCACACATGGGCGGATTGGAGGGTCCGATTTGGACTTATTCGCACAAGGGCGGCTACACATGGCTGTCTCTCATAAGAGAGGGCAGCCCTTTTGGCCTATAAAAGGAGGCCATTTCTACACACATTTCATAGTGTGAAGTTGATGCAACAAGGTGAGTGTGAGGTGGTGAGAGTGAAGCAAGGCGGGAGCTCCATTAAGGGTATAATGCCTTTGTAAACTACTTCTTGTTTTGAAGTACTAAAGCCATTGAGTGGCTGCTTTCCCGTGGACGTAGCCCACATTGGGTGAACCACGTATATCGTGTGTACTCTCTCTCTCTCTCTCTACTCTATAATCTCGTGTATATAAATCTGTCTCTCTCCATTAAGTAATCTACTCAATTATCTATTTAGCTACGTCTTATTTCCTAACACAACTTTGCTTCTTTTGCTCTTGACAACTCAAGGAATTGGCAATGAACACTAACATGGTATTGACCATTGTCCGAGTACTCTATCACACAAAAAAAAATCATCATTTGTAAAAACAAAGCTTTACAACAAAAGAGTGAAAAAGGTGAAAGATCTTACTATCTTTGATTCTCTTCCACCATGTTTTTAGCGTATGGTTTCCATCCCATACCAGAAACTTTTTTCCTTTGAGCTCCTGCCATTCTCCACCAAGTGATCTCTCGAACTTAGCATTTCTTTCCCGCCAAAGTGGTCCCCATTCCTCCAAATCCGCTGCGGTCACGGGAATGATATCTCCTCTAGAATCCCCAACGGACACAAGGAAATGCCCCAAAGTTTCTAAATACCCAGCATAATCAAATGAGGAAATGAGCCATTCTACATCATCTCTAGCAAACCTAACAGCCTCATGCACCATGAGTCGACAAAGTGGAGGCAATGTCGTCTTCTTTACATAAAACTGACTTGGAACATCTTTCATCAAGCCAAGCGAAATTTTCTTGCCTAGGTGTTTGGAATGCTTATTCTCCTCATCCCCTTCAGGATCACTATTTTCTTCATTGTCATGATGATCTTCAATGTGAACATTGGTCTCTGCATAGAGATAACAAGTGACAAACATTCAATTGTCCAAAAACATATGCAATTAGGATTAGATAGTGTAAAGTATTTAATTTACAGAAATTTTTCCAGAGTCTCCTTTGTACGGAGACAACTTTTAAAAAAAAAAACCGCACACCCTATATAGGGCTCTCACATGAGATTTAAGGACCTTTTCTCCAACATAAACAAAAACAATACTTAATATTTTCTCTAGCAACTATCAATGGTATGTATATAAAAAATGGTTCACCCTTTCTTACTCTCCCACATGGTTATTAATTACTAAACTTTCCAAACGAAAAAAAACGTCCACCATCAAATTTAGCAATCTACCATTGAAAAATTATAATATAAACTACGTATTGACATAAAATTATAGCATACACTCATAATTTACCTGTGATCTCTACGTCATCTTCGATGTTGTTGGAGTCTTCATCAACTTGAGCCTCATCATCAATAAAAACACACCTTTTGAGAATCCTGTTTTTTTTATTTGGTGGAGTGTCCAAATGTCGGACTCGTGATGATGCCTCCTGATTGATAGCTCCCTTTGGCATACAACCGGACCTAAGCTTCATGCTCACTTGAGAGTTGCTAAAAGGAGAGACTGGAGGTTTTCTTTTCTTGCTATCCCTCTTTGGTGCCATTATCTACACAACACATATAATATAGTTTTTAGTTTATATAAGACCACATAAAAAATGCAAAAAAAAGGGGAGGCAGAGCTTCCCCATCATTCGCGTGCGCGTGAATGATGGGGGAGCTCTGCCTCCCCTTTTTTTGTCGACAGAGATGATGGGGGAAAAACATTTCAAAAATCTTAATCAAAAGACTATACCCAACAACACCATTGATAAAGCTCACCAAATCTACAAAAAAAAGGGGGAGGTAGAGCTCCCCAATCATCCGCGCGTGCGTGGATGATGGGGTTGCTTTGTCTCCTCTCTTTTTTTTTTGCGTTTTTGATGTGTTTATTGAACAAATAATTTAGGTTTTATTTCAATAACCTCAAGCAAAAGCATTTTTCCTACAATACCGTTGACAAAGCTCACCAAATCTACAAAAAAAGGGGGAGGCAGAGCTCCCCCATCATCCGTGCGCGCGGATGATGGGGGAGCTTTGCCTCTCTCTTTTTTTGTAGATTTGGTGAGCTTTGTGCTATTTTCATTAATTTTGTGGAGTTAATCCCAAAATTTAATGACATCTATCTGATAGATTGTATGCTTTAATCCAAAATTTCCAAAAAAAAGGGGGGAGGGCAGAGCTTCCCCATCATCCGCGCGGGCGGATGATGGGGGAGCTCTGCCCTCTCCCCCTTTTTTTGGTAATTTCTGATTAAAGCATACAATTTATCAGATAGATTTGTTATGAACACCAATATCATTTTTAATCAGAACTTGAAGAAAGCAAGTCATCGTAAGAAGATAGACCGCAGAGAAACGTTCAACACAGAAAAAAAGGGGGGCGCAGAGCCTGCCCATCATCCGCGCGCGCGGATGATAGGCGGGCTCTGTTCCCCCCTTTTTTTCTGCGTTGAACGGTTCTTTGCGGTCTATCTTCCCCCGCGTGCGTGTGTGTGTGTGTGTGTGTGTGTGTGTGTGTGTGTGTGTGTGTGTGTGTGTGTGTGTGAGAGAGAGAGAGAGAGAGAGAGAGAGAGAGAGAGAGAGAGAGAGAGAGAGAGAGAGAGAGAGAGAGAGAGAGAGAGAGAGAGAGGCACCAACATGATGCGCGCACGATGGTACTGGACTTTGTTAGCTCGAGCAGGTAGACGATTGGTTCTCGAAGTAGTAATACTTCAAACCTAAGCTTTGACATTCACTATTTTTGACCTCTTTCTAGTCTTAAGCAAAGCGGCCACAACTTCTTGGCCATTTTCAGCGAGCCGTAACTCCCAAATGGTTCAAAATTTTCCCGGGGCCAACTCACATGAGTTTGTTTGCCTTGTCGAGCTCTTCGATTGTTGTGTGATACAAAAAATTCATATACATCTCAATTTGGTTGAAAATGCACCTGCAAGTTGACAATTTCTACAAAAACAGCGCAAAACAGCATTTTCTCACTTTTTCCCTAATCTACGGGCTGAAACGAGCATCAAAATGAAGGAATCTGAAAAAACTTAAAGAAGCAATAATTTTCCTTGTATTGAGGACTACAATTCCTACATACAAAACTTTTCCAAATTTTGACCGTAGCATCCTCAAAACTAGCTCCCAACAGGTGTCCCGGGTCAAAATTTGAAACTTCACGAAAACGATTAGAATAAAGTCCTAGACTGTGGAAAATGGTGAAATGAACGATAAATATTATATAACATTACTATACTCTGTATTATGTACAATATATGTATAATCACAATATATATATATATAATATACTCTATATACTATATAGTCTATTTACTATATACTTTTTACTGTAAGTATAACATTATATACTATATAATCTATATATACTATATAACGTACTGTAGTGCTACTGGACTAGACTGGCCTGGATTGGTATTGGACTGAACTTATCCTCGACTAGACTGGACTAGTACTGGACTGAACTTATCCTGGATTGGGATTGGTACTGGACTGGATTATCCTGGACTGGTACTTATCTTGGATTGGACTTATCCTGTACTGGTACTAGTACTGGACTGTACTAGTACTAGTAATGGATTGGAACTGGAGCTGGTACTGGTACTGTACTGGAGTAGACTTGACTGATATTGGACTGGACTAGTACTGGATTGGAGTGATACTGGTACTGAACTGAACTTGACTGGTACAATACAGCTACTGGATTGGACTGGGACTGGACTGGTACTGGGTGGACTAGTACTCGATTGGTCTAGTACTGGACTAGATTGGACCGAACTACTACTAGATTGGACTTCATTGGTACTGGACTAGACTGATATTGGACTGGATTGGACTTGACTGGTACTGGGTGGACTAGTACTGGATTGGACTTGACTGGTACTAGACTGGACTGGTATTCTACTGGACTGGACTGCTTCTAGACTGGACTTGATTGGTACTGGACTGGACTGGTACTATACTGCTACTGGACTGGACTGGACTTGATTGGTACTGGACTGGAATGGTACTGTACTGCTACTGGACTGGACTTGAATGGTACTGGACTGGACTGGACTTGACTGGTACTGGGTGGACTAGTACTGGATTGGACTTGACTAGTACTGGACTGGACTACACTGGACTTGACTGGTACTGGACTGGACTGGTATTGTACTGGACTGGACTAGTACTGGACTAGACTAGACTACTACTAGACTGGACTTGATTGGTATTGGACTGGACTGGTACTGTACTGCTACTGGATTGGACTGGCCCGGTACTGGTGCTGGTATAATGTAATGTAACTTTATATACTATATACTTAAATACCATATATTCTATATATAATATACTATGTCCATTTTAATTTTAAAGCGCTTAATTGGGAATATAAAAAACTATACTCTATACTATATATATATATATACATATATTATAAATAATTTTTAAAACATCGTATATTTTATAACTTCTATGTTCATTTTCTTAATATGCGTGTATTTGGGGAGATTTTGAAAGCTCGATAGGTGAACACATGGATTTGAGAACATGCTGATTCAAATGTATCTTAATGGCTATGACTGTGCATATCTTAAAGAGTGAATATTCCAAATCTATTTAGAATAGTTTTCAATGAATGAATTAAATTTTGAACAGTTTTCAATGAACGCAGCAATAACTTTTTGCAGTTGCATGCTTTTACACTTTCTTTGTACCTTATGCACATTCTCTTCCTTCTCTTTTCGTCAATTTTTTTACCTCAAGTATTATTCCTCCTTGTCTGTCTCAAACATGATAGCTACAACTACAGCAATGCTTTCATGGACGATTAATGGTGCTCATATGGATTATAGAGTGTCATTAAGAAATGCAAGCAGTCGTTCAGACAGGGAGCTCTGAGTCTAAGGTCAATGTGTTGCCTAGATGGGATCATGAAGGTCAAAAGAATTACCTTCTTGACCATTCTCTGTCCTCAGCTTACCACATTCTTCATTCAGATGGCTATGTTTATGTGGCTGACAGTTTAGAAACAAATGAAGAAGTCGGTGATTCTTCTATGTTCGTTACACTATGTAACAAATGCTCGACTCCATCACATTTAAATGTTGATATTGATGAAGGTACAGACACAGTTGTTTTGGAGACAGTGGAACTAACCAGGTCACCAGGACCCTTTCAAGACACACAAGATGGGGTGGAGCATACAATGCAGGAGTATTCAAAGGATATATCCATCATTTCATGGATGAAAGACAAAGGTAAATCATGCAGGTTGTCTAAACTTTTAGAGATTTGTGGAACTCCCAAAAAGGTTGACGAGCTCCCAAATTTTTATAATGGCAATGTTTGTTTCGAGCTTCCTCCAATTCACAACAATAAAAAGATGCTCGGTATGGAACAGAAGTACGACGGTCACCTTTGGTCTCGCCCAGCATCGACCAACATGGCCATAGATTGCACTGTGCGTTTGAGTTATTGTCTTGGAAGCCTTCAATGTTGCATAGTGACATGCCCTTTTTACCTTGGTGAAAGGAAATACAATGATGCCTTCTTTCATGGACATCTGGACAGACAAATCAGCATGGGCTATCCTGCTAGCGAAGGTAAATCTAAAATAACCTGCCACTATTGTGACAGAACGGTCACTTGTTCAAATGTTTGCACGTGTATGATCTATTATGTGATGCCAAAGGAAACAACAATAACACGTTTGGTGATCCATCTGGAGTGCATGACCACAATGTACAGCCAGGTACTAGAAGGGCAGCTCTTGAAAAAGTGCGCAATCTTGTTAAGATAGTTTTAAAGATTGAGAAGGGGTGTCCTAAAAAAGTACAGATGTTAGTTGCTCGTCAAATGCTATTTCAATCATTGACTAAAGAAGATGATTTAGAAGCCACTGATGTAGAGATTAACCATTTTCTTGAGGAAATGATGCCCCTTGTTCAAAATAGGGGATTCAAAAGTATTTTGTCAAATGAGAAAGCTAAACAGGGTCAGGTTGTTGGTGATGGATACGACAATATACTATTGCTATAGAAACGGTGTGTTTTTCCATTCTTTCATGGAAGTCGTTTTCCAGGCCAAGGTGGACCTAACGACAAATGTTATGTATTCAAAATGTCTACAAAGGACCTGCTTCTGGAGTTGAACTAGTCAATAGAATGAGGCGAGGAGGGACAGGAGATTTGAGTAGTGCTTGGGTGCACTTTGATCATACTCATCGAATTGAAGGATGGGCAACTATGTCCTGCTCGGTTTATGATCCTGGGTAAGTGAATTTATAAAAATATGTTAGATAGCATGTTTGATATAAGACACATGTTATTACTTATTTGTTCTATGTGTACAGCATGCGAGCATTGCAAGTGATTGCAATATGTGAATGTAAAGAAGAAGACGAAGAAACACAAATCTTGTTTTGGAGAAATTTAAACACAGTTATGGAGAGGTGTCGGCATGAACCAGCAGACTTTGTTGGATTTATGTCTGATGAAGCTGGGGCTAATTGGCTAGCAATACGAGTTGTATACAATGGTGGACGACATAATGTAATGGAGGGAAGGGAGCGCTCGTGTCTTTTCCATTGAGATCAGAGTCTACACAAACATACAAAAAAACATGTCGCTACGGATAGACAAATGCATCACATTGAAATGTGTGAAGCATGGCGCTTAGCAAAGACTACAAATGAGGCCTCTCGTATAGCTTCCACAATATGAGAATGGTGGGTGAAATATGTGATAGGGGATAATAAAAAGGCTTTAGAGAGATGGTTTAATTGGTGGGAGCAACGGATTGCCCATTGGGGAAGCACTGAGACAATGGTATATCAATCATTTTTTTGATTCTTGTTAAATACTTGAAAATAGAGATTTACATTTATATGGTTTTAATTGTTTTGTATTTATAGGTCAGTAAGAGTCCATGGGAGAGAGCTCAAATTCCAAGTATAAACTTGTCAGAGAGCATCCATGCTAGTTGGCTGGCAGGTGAAGGTGGTAAACGTAAAATATCACTTTATGATGCATGTGTCAGTGATGTTTTGAATGCATACATTCAATGTGCAAAAAGATTGGGATACACCACAGGCAGATACATCGGAACGGGCCCTTCCATAGAAGCAATGATGGCTAGTTCCAAACGCAGAGAATCTCCAAATCCAAATCATTTTACGAGTACATTAAAAGGCTTGGTTGCTGGTAGTCCTTTGTATGAGGAGCCTGTGATGGAAGGTGACAAAGAGACAGTACAACGGAAGAAGAAAACATGTGAAGTCGGTACAAGCTCACATAAACTTGGATATGTAATGGAAGCAAGACAACGAAAAACCAGAGGGAGACCACGGAGTATACATTTTGATAGAGAGGATAATGAAGAAGTATATATTGCCACTGACAGTGAAGTAGGAGATAGCATTCCAGTGCAGCTTGGGGAGAATTCAACAAGGTGTATTCAAGAGGTCCAAGTTGCCCGTGAAGAGT
Source organism: Adiantum capillus-veneris (assembly GCF_014529385.1). Classification (NCBI taxonomy): domain Eukaryota; kingdom Viridiplantae; phylum Streptophyta; class Polypodiopsida; order Polypodiales; family Pteridaceae; genus Adiantum; species Adiantum capillus-veneris. The sequence goes on along the minus strand of NC_140947.1, from coordinate 65,589,088 downwards.
GGGCTTTACGAAGGATGCCAGCCAATTGTATGAGGAAATGTTTTGGAATGGTAGGGAAAAAAAGTTGTGGTAACAAATTACAAAGCCGTAATGTGGGAATGGTTGCTCCTTGTTTTTGGTCTGAGAGAACTTTTAAAGACAAGACAATTGCACAGTGGATATGGTTATGCAATTATGAAGTAGGCCACACACAAAAAGTACAGAAGCAAGTTAAATTCTCACTTGTCGTTCCTACTTTTTGGCAAGTGGATATTGGAACCAATTTATCAAAGGAAGAGAGTGACAGCTTGGTACAAAGTGGATTTCAATTTGTAGATTTTGCAACACCACTATGACGCATGAACAATACAAATGCTACTCTTACACAAGGAGGATCTAGTAGTAGCAAGAAGCGTAAGTGGAGACATGGTATTTCCAAAGAAGCGCAAAAGAGATTGGAGTCAGTTGCAAGCATGGTTGCAACGTTCTTGGATGAGAAATTAGAAAGTGAACAACACATAGTTTTTCGAATATTGACAGAGAGTTGTTATGATGTACACATTAAGGTAGAACCTAGTTACACCTGTCCCGATTTTCAGAAGAGAGAATCTATACATAAAGCATTTTTGGCGTGTAAGCACATGTACTATGTGTATGTACATATTCTAGGGCTTCAACCAAAAGAGCACATGGTCATTCATCAGCCTGCACTAACTCCCACAGACCTTGCATTTGTATTAGGGCAAACCCGCAAGATAAAGCCTGTGGTGTAGTGAGCCTAAATCTTAGAGATTTCCCTGTAGAGGTATGCATTGAAGTAGATTTCTCTTTTGTATTAGACGTGGAGTAGCTTTTCTAGACATATGAGACTTTATTTCTCCTTTTAGTAAGAGAAGCATGCTTTGTGGTATCTATCTAGACAATTGTACAAGCTCAAAATTAGGGCTTTTGGAATCTTGTACATGTTTTTGGTGTGTATCGTTAAAAGAGACTCAAAATCTTAAGCCAATTATTTGTGAGATTATAGATCTTTTTGGTCGTGTATAATATTTTGATGTCTTTGTTTTGGATTAATTTTTTGTGTCGTTAGAAAAGGCAATCAAAAAGCTCACAAAATTGGGTTTGATTGCAAAAGCTCGAAATTGAAAGCTCGCAAATAAAACGCACTCCTTTCTCGCTTGTTTCGTCATCTTCACAATGTATGGGTAGGAAGAAGCGTTCAGACAAGATTCATGAATCTCTTGAGGAAACCTAAGCCATCATCACTGTTGCAAAGGCAAGCCTTCCCATCATTCCTTACAGCAAGATTCAACACTATGTATTCACTGAGCAAGCTATGGCTTTGCTGCAACTATGGGATCTACGAGTCTTTCTGCAAGCCACAAGAATCGCTTGCGATGCGGCCATCATAAAGCAGGTTCTTGACTCTTTTGATGCTGAAGATGGCAGTGCCATAGTGTATGGTAAAAAGGTGTCTGCTACACCAGAAGACATAGCTTTTGCATTCCGGATGCCTAATGAGCCCAAGCCATCTGTGGCAACCCCACAGCAAATCAGTATAGTCCTAAAGGAGGATGAAGCTGCTAAGCGCAAGAGAAAAGCCAGTGGTCAAGGGATTCCAGTGTGGCAGGACTGGAAGCTTCTACTGCTTACAGGTTTGTGGCAAAAGCAGTAAGTCTTAAAAATAATCTGACATATGTGTCCGAGAAAGTTTTTGCTATGCTGCTGGCCAAGACATTGGATTCAAACGTCTCTATCAACCTTTGTCAGATCCTGTCACACAACGTGCTTCAACAAACTACCAAGTTGAAATCCCAGAATGTTTTTAAAGTTTGGCAATTTTTATATTCGGCCACTGCTCCAGATGCTCATGGCCAGGTAAAAATGGCTTGGAGTGAGAAGCCAGTTCCAGAATCCAAGAATATTGATCTGTCTTCAGATGAAGAAGCCACGGACAGTCAAAACACTCTAGTTGGTTTGAAAAGGAAGGCCACCCAATCAGGTTGGCAGTTTGAAGAAACCCAAGACGACACTAACAAAGAGCAGTGCTTTTCTGAAGCATATAGAGAGTCAGGTCAAAATTGTGACTACTGAAAAGGCTATAGTTAGCTAAGCTGATAAACAACCTGCTCAAAATAATGATGTCAACTAGTCAGTAGGACAGAGTATAGTCGCTATTGGTACTAGGGAAAAGATCAGGCAAAAGCAGCGACTTTTGAGAAGGCAACAGAACAGTCGGCTGTGGACAAAGAACAACTAGACAAGGGTAAAGGTCAACTGGACAAAGGCAAAGGTCCAACATCTCCAACTTTACTGGGTGGTGTCTCTATCTCAAATAATGAGGAAGCTTTGTACCTGGTAAAGAAGGACAGGTTGCAGTAGATGCAGACCCATCCACTGAAAGGGCGTCTCTTTCTACAGAAAGTTGATTATGTAGCCTTACCCTATATGGATCCAATTACAGTGTATGAGCCTACTGAGTCTGACCCAGCTACAGTTAAGGATGGATGTTCAGTCCTCATCCAGTCTTCATGGAATACAATTGTCCACTATATGGGACAAATGCTGGATGTTGCAGGGTCGGAAGATGAACTGAATAAGGCTAAAGCTGACTTAAAGGAAGCTGAAGACCAGATCCAGAAGCTGAAGACAACACGAGACGAGTAGAATATGCGCCATAGGCTACTTGAAGCTCATTCAGAAAGGGCTATTGAGCTATTAAAAAGCAAGTTAGTTAAGGTGGAGTCTGATATGCAGATTATGAAGGAAGAAAGGAATGAAGCACAGATAGCTATAGCTAGGGCTAAAACGATGCTGAAAATGAAGAGAGTTGACTTCAACTCTTTGCTACTTCGCCATACAGCTCTGAAGGCTTCCCTCACTGACAGATATATTTATAATAGCCTGGCTGAAATTTTAAATCCAACAGGCAACGCTGTCTTTGATCTGGAAAACTTGAAGTCTCTTATGGAGACTATGCAGAGTGATTTGCAGGACAAAATGGCTGAATATAATAATGCTCTGATGAATCAAGCAATCCTGGATTATATTGAGCAGCAGAATTCCCTGGATGAAGCGGAAGAAGATAAGGAAGAAGAAGAGGATAAGGAAGAAGGAGCTGATAAGGAGGAGGATGACCAAGAAGAAGGGCATACTAATGATGATGATGATGATGCCTCACCTCCATCTCCACCTCTAGGACCTGGTGGTACTGGTGGCATAGGGCCAACTGAAGGAGGTCAGTTTTATAGCCAAGCTAGAATGAAGGGTAGAAGTCGGGCAGTCAACAGTCCAAAGAATAGCAAACCAGTCACACTGGGAATCAGCCAGCAAATCAGTCCAGATCAGTAGGGAGGCTAAAGGGAAAAGAAAAGTTAAGGATGAGGGACCAGTAGAAGTGATCAACAGCATTCCTTACAGCTTATTACAACATGCGATTGAGACATCAACAGGCTCCCATAACCAGACAATATATGGAGGATGATGATCTCCTGTCTGATCTGGAACGTTTTCAGATACTGTATGTTGGGGCCAGGGAAATGGTGGAGCATTGGAAATCAGTGGCTTTTCATGATCAAGAAACTTGTTGTTTACCTATGCATCCCAACACAGTCCAACTACTGGAAAGGGTTCCTGAATGGATAATCACTGCTGAAGAGAGAGTGACCAACCCACATTTGCAAAGATAGTCTACTGCAGATTGTCACTCTCTCGCTCTTGAATTAGAACTTCTGTTGGGAAACAAACCAACCTACAAATGTATGAAGGATGTTAGGGAACAATTGAAAGAGGTTTTGGTGTAGATGCAAATTGCCAGAGGAGTCTTGGATCAAAGAGTGTGGGCCATTCTTGAAGATCAGACAGCCACTAGTAAAGGACCTCATACTAGAATGTCAGTCAAAGAACAGGCAACTGCTCTCCGCTAACTGTTTCAACTAGTGAGAGTCACTAGAAAAATGATGCAGCAAGAGAACCAGGCTGTTCTCAATTTTTTAGAATTTGTGTCTGACTCCTCCAGTTCTCTTGCATGCCTTCCCAACAAGAGAGACAGAATAGCCAAGATTTTTTCCATCACTTTATCCTCAACATCCAGAACTAGTCGATCGCCTTACATACTTCAAGATTATTGATGAGCTCCAGGATTGGTATGAGCGATCGACTTTGGAATGGAAAACTTGGCAAACACTGTTCAATGATGCTCTCCAACTCAATGATATTCACGAGCTGAAAGAAGAGATGCAGAGGATCGAGATATGTATGGGTCAGTGGAAGATTCAGATCAAGGGCCTGACCAAGATCACTAATCGCTGCAACTTACTGTTGAGTCCTCTAAATTGCCTGAAAAGGATATTGCAGCTAAGGCAGGCCTAGCACCACAGTATAGAGAGATGGCTGAGATTCTTTTTGAAGCTTGGGTCAAAACCAATCAGCCTCTTCCAGAAGGATGGATCCATACTGCTTCACATAATCACAAGCTGGCCAGAACTAGGATCACCAAAGGCAGACGCACGCTCTATGATCCTGACACCAAAGCCTATCATTCCCTTACGCCTTATGAAGTAGATATGACCACAGAAAGATGGGATCAGCTTGATCAGGAGGCCATTTACCGACTCATTCAAAAGGAGAATGTTGGCACTGGGACTTCTCAGATGCCATCGAGGCCAAAGGGTAAACGGAAGCTGGTTCAATGGAAGGATACTGGGTAGTTCCATCTCAGAATTCAGTATAGCTGCTTTTGTGTAGACGATGAGAGCTCTACACTGACCTTTTCCTTCTCAGTTGGAAGGTTGATATCCGTTTGTGTTGATGATGAGAGCTCTCTGCTAACCCTTCCAGCTGGTTCTCTATCATTGGTCAAGTCCAATCCCCAACATTAGAAGCAGACAATACATTTTTCAGCTTCAAATCAGAATCAGATAGGGGAATTTTTCAGAAATTTTGGAATCTTGCCAAAATTCAAGAAAGGAGGGAAGGATGTTCACGGCTGAAACAGTTTCACTAAGTGGGAACGCTCTCTTATGAGACGGGAAGTGAATTAGTCATATAAATATAAAAAGGGCATATAAATAGGGTTAGCATTTTGGCGGCATTTGTACTTGAGTTGTCAATCATTGGCAGTTGTTGTAGGTTGTACTCTATCTTTCTGTTTGTAAGCCACATCATACTCATTGTAATCTTTTATCTGTAATTCCAATCACGGCAGATATTCCAGTTATACTTACTCTGTATTCAGTACTCTGAATCTGAATCTGAATATTATTCTCAGTACAGATTCCGGTTCTTATTCCAGTAGATAAATTCCAGTTCAGTTTCTGATCCTCTGTCCAGTCTACTGTCTGAACTAATAAATCACTAGTAGCTGAAATCTTTTAACATTGGAATTAGCTATCTCAAGAGATCAACTCCAATTCCAGACTACTTCTTTTTCTTCTAAGAATTACTCTCATACCCTGCTAGCTCTCCATCTTCAAAGGTGTGTGAGGTCTTGGGTCTGCGACAAACAAGGAATTGATGTTGTGTTTTAAAAGTGTTAGCTTAGTGCTTGAAGCTTCCATCTTCATTGCACTAGCAAGTTATTGAAGGAACACAAAGAATTCTATTGTAAAATGTCTCCTTGATGGGGGATACCTATAATACAAAGCCTATTGTAGGGGGTACTGGCTCCATCTTCATCCGGTCCTCAATTGTTGTCAAGTGTTAATCTCTCTCTCTCTCTCTCTCTCTCTCTCTCTCAGTATTGTTCATGCCTAGTTCTAACTGGCTGTTATGCTTTTGTTGTTCTCTCTCTCTCTCTCTCTCTCTCTCTCTCTCTCTCTCTCTCTCTCTCTCTCTCTCTCTCTCTCTCTCTCTCTCTCTCTCTCTCTCCAACCAAGCACTCTTGCTATGCTCATTAGAATCTCTCTTAATGAAGTGCTCACTATGTCTATGTAATTTCCGCTACACATAAGTAATTACCCATTAAATGTTACATTGGTATCAGAGCACAAGGTTTCTCTTTTCTTGCTCAATAAGGGAGGTCCTCAAACTCACTATAAATGGTTGGTATTATTAATTGCATGAGGGTAAGTAGATTAGGGATTTAGTATCCTTGAGGTGCGCCTGCTTTGTGCAGTTAACGGGGCATCACCGTCACGAGCTATAGTCTTAATAATGGAGTCCCAAGGGGCTTGCCTATGGCTAACCATTACTGAGTTATTAGAAGCTTGACAGAAACCGGTGATGACTGGCGGTGATGACTGGGCTATGATAAACCCTTTCTTCTATTCCTTGCAATTAGTGATATTCAAGTCGTGGGTACAGGAGCTTGAATGCTTATCTTTGAAAGTAAAGAGAAGTAGCAACTAGGGCTTGAAGTGCCAAAGTACAAGTAAAAATTTACACCTAAAACTTAGTTAGAATGGTTGACAATAGTAGAGAGAGTGAAATTAATTTTGATGTCTTTGATTCTTCTAATGATCAAGCTACTAATTATGCTCCTATGCTTGTGAACTATCTTGTTACTAGGCTTCAACAAGCCATGGGCAACCCATCCCTCCAAGGAGAAGTGCAACAGCAACCACGCATCCATGGGATTCTCCAATCTCCTCACCTAGAAGAGGGAGTGCCTATGAAAGCTCCTATTGAGATTTCTAAAAGAGGGCTCTCTATGGTGAGAGAAGAGGAGGAGCCATACAAAGGGCTCAAAAGCTTACAAGTTGATGGGACAACTCCCTCACAAAGGAGAGCTGAAATCTCAACGGTAGAGCCCCCACCAAAATAACGAGAAAGAAGTGAATCTCCCGCCACCTCGGCAGAGATGGCACCACAAAGATGGCAGGCAAAAGGCTCTCCAACACCCCCTAAACAGAGAAGACCATCGCATAGTCATTCTCACCATAATTCAAAGAATAAAGGAAGGAAGAAAAATGCAAGAAAGAGGTCACCCTCTCCTCCATCTTCATCATCCTCCTCCTCTTCTGAAGGAAGTGATGGTCCAACTCCCAAAGAACTCAAAAGGAGAGGCCATTGGAAATCCTATGCCGCTTGGAAGAGGTCGTCCAAGCTCAAATAGTTCAAGGAGGGAGGAAAGAGTATCTCTTTTCTTACCTACAATGGCACCTTTGGTGCTATGGACAAATCTGATGCAGCATTCGGAGATGAGGGCTTCGCGGAGTCCTCTAACATATATCATGTAGCCATGCATCTCCAAAAGTCTGCCAGACAATGGTGGTCTAGCCTACAAGCAAATGGTGAAGCTCCACGAACATGGAAAGCTTTAAGAACTTCCATTAGGAAGCAGTTTTTGGCTAGAGTGCCAAAGACAATGTGCTCACCGAATGGCGAAGCTTGAAGCTCTCTCCCTACAAATCTACTCACAAATATGTAGACAAGTTTTGGGATTTACATCTCAAAGCCATTGTCTACAAAAAGATAGGTTTTGGAGAGAAAAAACAACAATTTTGTGCGGGTTTATCGGAAGATATGGCGGAGCCTTGTCAACTCCCAAAGGCCTCACACTATTTCAGCGGCCATACACCATACTATGGTGGCTTCACAAATCAACTTTCAACAAGGGGCTAAGAAAAATCTTAAGCCCATGGAAATCAAAGACCGTAATGAGCCTAAGGGGAAGGACCATGTCCAAAAGTTTCCCAAGGACAACTTCAACAACAACAAAGCTAAGGAGAAGGGAGTCTACAAAGGCAAAAATAGACTCTCTCTTGAAGAGCTAGAGCATTATCACAAGGATAACCGTTGTTTCAAATGTGGGGAGCAAGGGCATGCTTATCGTGCTTGCTCGCAAAAGAACACACGCAATGAACCTCCTAGAGCTTCCATAGTTGAAGTTCAAGAAGAAGATGCTCATCGCAAAGGATCTCCTCTATGCCATTCTTGGGGAAAGGTAAGAGAACATGATGCTTTCATTCTCTTCGACAATGGCTCTACTCACACTTTCAGATCCACGGAGTTGGCCACTAAGCTAGGCATCCAAGCCTTTGAGATGGGAAATACCCTACCAGCCGATGGTGCTTTCAAGCGAGAAGAAGTCCCAATTACTCCCTTAATTGGGAAATTGAGGCTTCATGTCCAAAGCTATGTGGACAAAGAGGATTTCTTCATCTCTCCCCTTAATCATGAGGACATAATCCTAGGGGCACCATGGTTTGATCGCATGGCAGCCAACATCAAGTTCCCTTAAAGGCAAAGTTACTTTAAGTACAGGGACAAAGACATGTACATATATGCTAATGATCCAGGTAACACTATACCTCTTGTACATAAGCAAGCTTTTGATAAGTTAATAAAGAGCTCTATTTCCATGTACATGATATTTGTAAAAGACTCTCGAAATGAACCTAATGTTTTGTCAAATAAAATAAAGGGAATAAAAAAGAATTAGGGTTATCTAATTTCCTTAATTAATTCCAAGATGTTTTTATTGACGACATCCCAAATGAATTGCCTCCAAAACGAGGGGATGATGACCATGCAATTGAGATTCTTCCAGGAAGCTCACCACCTAATAAACCTCCTTATCGAGTTTCTCAAGCTCAACAAGAGGAAATTATGCGGCAAGTGCATGAGTTTGGTTGAGAAAGGAACGGTTAGGCCTAGTTCATCTGCATTTTGTTCACCAGTTTTATTAGTGCAAAAGAAAGATGGCACATATCGTATGTGTGTCAACTATAGAGTACGAAATAGGATCACTATCAAAAATAGGTTTCCCATTCCGCGGGTAGAAGACCTATTTGATAAGCTACAAGGATTGATCTACTTTAGTAGGATTGACCTAAAAAGTGGCTATCACCAAATAAGGATAGTGGATCAAGACATTGTAAAGACCGCATTTTGCACTACGTTTGGTCTCTATGAATTCATTGTCATGCCTTTTGGTTTGACCAATGCACCAGCTACATTCAATTCATTGGACGAACACAAACAACACCTCTAGGTAAGTTTTCAAGTTCTACGAGAGAATAATCTTTACATAAATCAAAAGAAAAGTGAAATTTTCTTACAAGAGATTCAGTATTTAGGTCATATTATCTCTAAAGATGGCATCCAAATGGATCCATCAAAGTTAGAAGTAATAAAAGCATGGCCTAATCCAAAGAATCTGCATGAATTAAGAAGCTTTATAGGTATGTGTGCATATTATAGACGCTTCATAGAAAAATTCGCACTCATAGCACGACCATTGCATGACCTAACAAAAAAGAACATTAAGTATGCATGGTCTACCAAGGAGAACATTGCTTTTGAGAAGCTTAAAGAGAAGCTTATCTCTCAATCTGTGCTTACACTACCGGATCTCTCAAATCCATTTGAGGTCCAATGTGACGCTTGTGGTGATTGCCTTGGAGCGGTGCTGCTCCAAGAAGGGCACGCCATAGCATATGAGAGTCAAAGGCTTGACACAGTTGAGCAAGCTCTATGCATATATGAAAAGGATCTGTTAGCATTTCTACATGCCCTAGACATGTGGAAGCACTATTTATTGGGGACTTCTTTCATTCTGCAAACGGATCACCAAAGCCTTAAGTACTTTATGAAGCAGACCAAGCTCTTCGACAAACAAATGAGGTGGGAAAATTTCCTTTCACAATTTCATTTTCATATTGCTCACATTGCTGGCAAGCGTAATCAAGTAGCCGATGCACTCTCAAGACGACCAAGAGTGAACACGGTATCAATAGCAACTCACAATGATCTATCTGATATGATAGATGAGTATGCTAATGATCCCAATTTTAAAGATGTGACGTCAGCCCTTGCACTAGGGAAGAAAGAGGAACCATTTACACTACAAGATGGTTATCTTCTCTATGGTGATGGGCTATGCGTTACTAACTCACTACGTGAGAAAGTAATGTATGAATCTCATGCTCCTCCATATGCGGGGCATAGAGGGATTCAAGCTACCCTAAGAGGGATAGAAATGCACTTCTATTGGCCTACCATGAAAGCAAACATACAAGAGTATGTTTCAAATGTGTGGTTTTCCAAAAGACGAAGTTTGATAGAGGGAAGCAACCTGGTTTGCTTCAACCTTTGCCAATCCCTAATTTAGCCTGGGAGAGCATATCCATGGATTTTATCTTTGGATTTCCTAAGTCTATCCATGGGAGTATGGGAATATGGACAATAGTAGACATGTTCAGCAAACAAGCGCATTTCATACTTGTCAAAAAGACTATTAAGGCCCATCAAATGGAAACCCTCTTTATATCACAAATCTTTAAGTACCACGGCTTGCCAATGTCAATAGTGTCGGATAGAGATCCTAGAATGACCAGCATTTTTTGGAAGGGTCTCTTTGAGAATTTAGGTATAAGGCTAAATTTCTCTTCGGCCTATCATCTGAAAACGGATGGCCAAAGTGAGATAGCTAACCTAACAATTCTTGATCTACTAAAATCTTATGTCATTGAAGTAGATCAAAGGTCCCAATGGGAGAAGTACTTACCTTTAGTGGAGTATGCTTACAATAACACAATACATACATCCACGGGAAAAGCACCTTTTGAGGTAATTGAGGGAAGATCAAAAAGTCCCCTGCTACTTAAGGTACATGAGAAGGTCTTCGCTGCAGATGAATATAGACGCACCCTACAATAATATTTCCAAAAGATTAAAGATGCTATATCCATCTCACAACAAAGGCAAAAGGCTAGTGCTAACGAGCACAGAAGAGCCCTAACCTTTAAATAAAATGATTGGGTCTTGCTTAAATTTCCCAAGGCTCGATTAAGGCACAGGACGAGCAAGAATCCTACGGGACACCAAAAGTACTATGCTAAACTAGCAAAAAGGTACTATGGCCCCTTTCAGATTCTTAATCCAATCAATGAGACGGCTTATCAGCTCAAGTTTCCCAGCCACTGTCTCATACACAATGCTTTCCATGTGAGCTTGTTAAAGCCTTACCAAGGAGAGTCACCCCAAGAAGCAACCATAGAAGACCCACCGGAGATTGAAGACCAAGAAGAGGTACTACAGCCCGAGTCCATTCTCCAACACGAAGAGCTATTGCAGCCCGAGTCCATTCTCCGACACGAAGACAAGGTATTGAAAGGCGGCAAGATTATTCGACAATATCTTATTAAGTTTAAGAATTACCCTTTTGAAGATGCTAGATCGATGCAAGGGTATACACTTAAGGGATAACCTAAACCTTGTCAATGCTACAATGATTCCCTAGAGTAAGCAAATGTAAATATGTTTTAAATGATCAATGCTTTTGTCTTATAAGACTCTCTTTTTCTTTATTGTGCACAAATGTTACGAAGTATGCATGCTTAGGATCATGTTTGTGGTGACGACGTCTCCCAAACACCAAGTAGAGTTTGTCACTCTACTATGGAAGATTGATACGGACTAATGAGCAGACATGCTTGCGGAAGCTAAGTCTCTCAAGCACCAAATGGATTAGTCATCCATTCTGGAATGATTTTGTAGGGTAATGTCCCATCTTTGGTACTTTTTATATACCTATCTTTAGAGACCTTCATATCACTAGCTAGGTGAGAGATCCAAAGATTTAGAACGTTTGCTCAAAACATTCACTATTATTGACTTGGTTTCCTTGGCCATGTACCCATGAGCTTGTTTCCAAGCCAATAATCTTCCTTCTCCAAGAAGTGTATACAGAATTTCTAATTGGGAATTAACTAGCCATTCACCAATAGCTAGGTAGGTCCTATACGTCTCTTATCTCATGATCTATCATTAGGGTAGAGTGACATCTTTTTCTTGAGACTTACAATGAGCACTTAATTGGGTGACAGCTTAAATTATGAGTTTCTATGCTCATGATTTCTTAAAGGTAACTCATTGCTAGCATGTTCTTTCTTTCTCCCTTAACAACTTTATATGTCCTCATATAAAACTTCTTTGTCAAGTGTAGTAACCTCTTGGACTTCACTTTCTACCTTGTGCTAGAAGTTGAGCACAAAAACATATACAAGGTGCTCTAAGATGAAACCATGCATCCCATACCGTCACTTTGTTGACAAAGTCTTTTAAGGATCACATATCCTATTCATTGAGACTAGTACCCGAATCATAAAAATTATTGGTAACATTTATGTGTGATATTACATTTTTTTTCATCTTTACTCAATAAAGGAATTGGCTCGCCCATGATGAAAATTTAAGATGCCTATAGTATTTGAGTGTTCATAAGCAACAAGGGACTAACTCCGATAAGTGACTATCCACCAATTTGTCTCCTAGATGGAGCTTACCAAGGTACCAAGTGGCCATGCACAAATCACTTGACCAAATACATTAATATTCTTAGGTATCCATACATAGAATACCTCTAAATTGTTTGCCACGACTATCTTTACTAGTCTCAGTAGGCGTTCCAGCTCTAATGCCTGCACTGAGGGTATACAGACTAAGTTTAAATACCTTGTCATGCTTTCATTGTCTAAGATATAAAATTACAACTAACTCAATCTACTTGTACAGTAACAAAAATATATTGCTAACAGACTCCTCCCTAGGCATTTCAGATGCATGTTGTTTAGAGAGAGTGAGAACTTACTCTTTATGCTAAGAGAGAGAGAGAGAGAGAGAGAGAGAGAGAGAGAGAGAGAGAGAGAGAGAGAGAGAGAGAGAGATGTGGTCTCATTCTAGAGCAAAAGCTTATTCTCTCTCAACAAAAAAGGAAGATGGAGAGAGACACTGAGTCCTCTCAATTTTTCATGGCATGCCAATTACAAAAACTGGTCATATCTTTGGATGCTAGCATAACTCTTAATGCTAACATACACTTTGATAGGCATTATAAATTCTTGCTTGATGATTCTCTTCTAATGCATTCAAAAACTTGTGTCGGATCCTTTCAACACCATTTTGTGTGCCAACTTCCAAACATTGGCAACCTTCTTTATTAGGTGCAATTTATTGTAATATGATACATTTAATCTTACTCGATTGCAAGTGAGCTCAATAATGCATTTGAATCCAATTGCACTAATCTAGTTGTTGTGATTGATAAGGTCAATGCAAGGAAATACAAATTTTTTAAGTTAAAATTGATCTGGTTGAGAGTTCAATCAAAGATAAATAACTTTGAAATTTGATTAATCGAAAATGCAAATAAGTCTAAAATAAGTGCTCAAGTCTCGCTCGTACGATAACTTAATGCCATGGAGTAGAGACAAGTCCCAACACTTAACCTTTATCCATTTGAAAATAATTTGATGGAGTTTGAGTCAAAGTTGATTCAAAGTAATGTGAATTAGGGGTGAGTAGTTCACATGACATTTGCATTTTCAAAATCTACAAAATTTGAGGCTATCGATTTGTAAAATATTCTCATGAACCCAACTTCAAGCGCAAATATCGATGGCATTATGATCTAACAAATCCTAGATAAGTGTGTGCAATAAAATTCAATTAAAAGCAATATCATCCAACGTGATTCAAAGTGTATTTGAGACAAATTTGGTGCTCTTAGGTCTGATTAATTCTTGACTCAATCCAATTTGAGCCCAACTAAGTTCATTGAGTTTATTGATATACATTTGCATCTCACTTTAAGTTTTGATTGACTTTGTTTCGAGTAAAATTTAAAATTCATTGATGTGAATTGTTTGTAATTGACTCAATTGAAGTGCAACTAAGTCTATTTGAGTTCAAAGTTCTTGAGTTGACTATGATTAATTGTAATTAAGTGCAACTAAGTGCACTTAAGTAGAGTGAAATTGACTTAGTGTAGTTTGTAGCTAGCTAAGTGCAATTAACCAAGATTTCCTAGCTTTTGATTGTGTCTAAAGAAGTACAAATGGTGCTTTTGTTTCATTGATGATGAACTTTGGTGAATTTAATTTGTTTAAGGTTAATAAAAGTTTCAACAATAATTACATTGTATTGAAATGCGTATTTTCATTTCCTATATAGAGAGTATTGTCTAATAGAAGTGTGCTAGTTAACTATGGTTTTCCTATGTGGTGAATAGAAGATATGATCATTTTCTTATATTGAATAGCATAGCTACACCACAAGTAGAAAACTATCTCTCTTCTTACAAGTTGCACACAAAACTTACAAGCATAACAATATCAAAATATCAATAATCATCTGTTAATTAAGGCAATAAATCTTTCACTTATCTCCTTTTGTAATTGCTAACATATTTTCCACATGAGCTTGTTGCTGCCAGTCGATGAGCAGGCTCATAACCTCTTTGATACTAGTGATACATACTGCTCAATCCTATGACATTGGCACCTCTCATGGAGAGCTATGGTGTGAGAGCTCACTAACTTTGAGAACTGTAATACATTGACCACCCAACCATAGAAGTCCATAGAAGTCGATGAGCAGGCTCGTAACCTCTTTGATACTAGTGATACATGCTGCTCAATCCTATGACATTGGCACCTCTCATGGAGAGCTATGGTGTGAGAGCTCACTAACTTTGAGAACTGTAATACATTGACCACCCAACCATAGAAGTCCATCTTGAAATACTTTGACCTTTTCTTGACCTTCACCAAACAAGACCCAATCCTTAGTGTGTTGGGCTACACCACCCTCTCATGATCCTAGACCTCTTGAGATCTCGTGTGGAATCCAGCCCCAAGCTTGGCATGAGCAGTGTGCACTAAGCACCCTACCTATGCATACCATGTGTGGAGTGAATTTATTTAATGAGCTTCTATTTTCATGCTTCTTAAATGTTGCGTTATTTTTTGAGATTTTTACAATTGTTTTCTATAGCAAATATACATGTTATAAACAATGTCCAAAACCACCCAACAACTTTATGCACAAAAGAACAAAGGTATTATCAACACAATAAGTGTCACAAACCAAATACACACACACACACACACACACACACACACACACACACACACACACACACACACACATACATACATACTATGTGTGTGTGTGTGTGTGTGTGTGTGTGTGTATAACCACTACAAATCCATCATTGTGTAATCAAAAACTTGAGATCATAGTACTTCACTAAATAAGTGAGAGGATGGGAAAAATGGGGTCTCCTATTTTTTATGTTGAAAATTAAGGGTTCACAAAATGCTGATTGCAATACAAGGTTGACTAAGTATGAATGCACCATTCATTGGGGTCATGTATGTTGATGTATTACCATGTGCTCCCTAGGTTGTAGGCCCAAGACATGCACATACACATAATACATGTGCTTACAAGCAATGAATGACTTTTGAGGTATCACACATTTTTTAAAATGTGGACATGTACAATTGGGCTCGCTTTTGGTGTGAACATCAAAATAGCTTCTAGTGAGTATATGAAATAGGACAACTTCATTTGGAATCATAGAGACTTCCTCCAAGAAGGTTGCAACCATCACTCTATCTACCTCATTCCTTTTCTATGCTTCTTTTGAAATACCATGCCTCCACTTTTGTTGCCTACTACTTGAACCTCCTTCTCATAATTGTGAGTAAATCTTGATTCTCTTGAAATTTGGTGTGGTAATACTGGCCACTTTAAAACCTAGCATTGTAAGACTAACCAGCATTGTGTGATCAAAAAATTGAGAGCATAATACTTCACTAAATTGGGGGGGGGGGGGGGGGGGGGGGGGGGGGGGGGGGGGGGGTGGAGAAGCGGGTTGCCTATTTTTTATGTTGAAACTTAAGGGTTCACAGAACGGGGATTTCAATAAGGGGTTGAATAAGTATGAAGGAAAGGTTGATGTATTACCATGTGCTCCTTAGGTTGTAGGCCCAAGACATGCACACACATAATATATCTTACAAGCAATGAATGACTTTTGAGGTATCACACTTTTCTAGAAATTTAGACATGTACAATTGGGCTCGTCTTTGATGTGAACATCATAATAGCTTTTGATGAGTATATGGAACACGACATGTTCCTTTAGACTCATAGAGACTTCCTCCAAGAAGGTTGCAACCATCACTCTAGGTGCCTCAATCCTTTTCATACCATGCCTCCACTTTTGATGCCTACTACATGAACCTCCTTTTCCACATTGCAAGGAAACCCTGATTTCCTTGTAGTTCTCTTTGGCTTCCATGAGGAATTTAAGGTAGAGAAATATTGAAACATTAATGGACCTTCACATGAGGCTACTCCATAAAGGTACTTTGGGATTGCCCAAAGATGCAAGCATTCAAAAGCAAAGGAGTACTTCTCATGCATGCATATCACAACTACACCAACCACCATTAACAGAGAACCAATCTTAGATTCAAACCTATATACTATTCATTTCATTGAAAACAAGCTCAGGCAACTTCTCTGCGACATTAAAAGACTTCAATCCACCCATAAGATTCACAAAAGTGCATACAAGTTTCTCACAATCTCTCTACATGTAGACATGTTCACCAATTCAACCTAATCATTCACCAATTGTGTACCTACCGATGTATTATTCAAGCTTATCTTGAAGAATTCATCGAATGAATTCAGTAGTCATGGACCTTCAACTTATATATTTTGGCTGAAAAGTAAGGCTTCAAAGTGCAAATGAGCCCAATATGTTCACCAATTCAACCTAATCATTCACCAATTGTGTACCTACCGATGTATTATTCAAGCTTATCTTGAAGAATTCATCGAATGAATTCAATAGTCATGGACCTTCAACTTATATATTTTGGTTGAAAAGTGAGGCTTCAAAGTGCAAATGAGCCCAATATGTCTTTTTCTTCATGTAGGTCCAAAATGCTTTATAATCTTGAAATTTTGTCAGACTCATGAGATGCACTAATATTTTCTTCCTACAATGCATATGAACTTCAACTTTTAGAAAGCATTGAATAAGAGCAAATATAGACATATATATGCATCCAAATTACCTCTCAGGTGGGATTTTAGAACTTGTAAGGAAGTATAACTTGTCTCTTGTAATTTTCCACATTTTTGTATCATCCCATTTCATGCCAATCAACACTTTAAAAACCCTTCTCCATTGTGGGGATTTTCAATGCATAGGTACTTGTAGCCTCTGTCTTTGAGCCGCACCTCCTCCACTCTTGTGGATTTATCTAAACATTTTTTCCTCTCAACCTCATCTAAACCAAGTGCCTCAAAAGTTTGACTTTTCTTTTGAGAGGAATGCTTAAAATTCATCTATCATAAATAAATTATGTAACTATTAAGTGATACACATAACTATAAATAAGAGAAGGAATAAGGAGAGAAGTCACCTTCCAAACAAGTCGTGAAATCAATCCACAAGGAGAGTTATACCATGGGGCAACACCATGATAATATCAAGCCTCTACACTCATCTCACTCTCTACCCACTTCCTCATTTCTGCTGCAATACAAAACTTTTGGAACATGTACAACTCTTGGGCAATGTTCAGAGTCACATATGCTCTAGAAATCCTATAAAAAACAATAAATTATGTAAAGTGAAAAGTTAAGCACAACATAGGTCACCATGGATCAAAGTTGATGTTGAATCACGTGTTGCTTGTGTCTAATACAAGAAGGAGATGTACATGTCCTTTCTCTTTGGTACTTCAATGAATTGACACCGCACACTCACATGGTATTTATCATTATTGACACACACATGTAGTTTCCCATTCATCTTGGGGACAACTACAATATGTGACACCCATTCAATATGTTCTATCTCGTAGATAAACTCTACTTCTCTTGGTTTATCTATCTCCTCCTTGAGTCTTCATTCAAATGTATCATTGTATGTGTATAGACATTGACGTGTGGGTTTAGCATCTTATTTCAAAGGGATTGTGTGTTGGTATACCTCTGAATCCACCCCTTTGAGGTCTTTTTCTAATCAAGCAAACACAACTCTATATTCCTTTAGTGTGGCTATCAATTTAATCTCTTCCTCATAGGCTAAATCTTCAGTAATATAGGCAAGTTTTGGTGATTCCCCAAGTTCTATTAGATCAAAATTTTTAATGTTTTCTGGTCCATGTTTGGAGCCATTTTTGTTGCCGAGTTAGTTGTGGGACCACTACCTTTCTCTCAATGATCATGTATTTCTTGTAGTGAGAAGGTACACTTATCCCTTCGTGAGGTTCTTCTTCAGTGGTCTTCATTTCAGAAGTCCATTCATGTTTGAGCATTTTATTTAACGCATGGAGCCTGTTTTTTTGCTCAATTTTGGTCATTTGTGGCATTTGAATCCCTTGAGACTCCATTTTTTCCTTTATCGGCTCTATTATGGCCTTGATTGACCGTGTTTTCTTTTTACATTTTCCTCTTGAAGAGTCCTTGTTTGTGGAGTACAACCACAAAATTTTGTCCTTGATGCAGTAATCTGCATTGACATACATCAAGAATGTGGTTTCCCTTTGAATTATGGAGCTTCATCAAGGGTTTCTTTTCATCTAGATTTGATATGTTCTCTTTTGCGATTTTTTCTTTTCTTGAGATGGATCTTTTGATTTGGGAAATCAAAGAATCTCTCTTGTCCGTCTTTTGTGATCAAGCACTTTCGCACGAGTTCCATTTTCTCTTCGTCTGTGCCAAGTGAATTGTCACTTTTTTCATCGTCCCCTAAACTCTATTGGTCCTGGTGTCCCACATATGATCTCCTCATCTACTTTTGTGCTCTCATCATTGTCTTGTACATATTATTTCATCTTTTTCATGCATCCAGAGAATAGGAAGCTCTTGACCTTGAATTACATCAATGATAGACTACCCAGGTGTTTGAACTCTTCAATCTCTTTGTTTGACGAGTCTTTTAGATCATGGAAATAATTGATCATTGTCATAGGCATGATGTCATAGCCATTTCTAGCACAAACTTTTGTAGGGGTCGCCTCTGAGGCGGAGACATCCTAAGTAGCCAAGATATGGCTCCATTCCAAATGTTCAAACTCATGTTCAGGGAATGGATTTGGTATGTAAGCCTCATCTTCAACCGCATTGTCAAACACACAATTTTCCTCATGTAAATTTCCTTATTCAGATGCCCCACACATCCAAAGAGGTTCTTTAGCATCTTTCCATGATGGTTTTTTATGAAGTTACATGGGTGGTTGATTCGTAATCCTCTACGGGTGCCTTAGCGATATCCATGTAGCTGTGGTCTTTTGTGTTGATGTGCATAATGGCACCTTCTTGGCATAGATAGATGTAGTCGTAGCCCCAATCTTGAATCAATTCCAGTTGGTGCATAAAGGGCCTACCAATAATGATGTCATATGTTGACCTCTTTCTAGAGTCTACAATGGCAAATGTATGCTCATATTCTATACCACAAGAAGTGAAAATTATTCTTTCGAGCAGTCCTAGTGGCTTCTAAATGTAGCCATATGCCAATTGTAACTTCATTGTCATTTTCTGGTTTGAGGGTTTATCCCATTTTTCCCATATCTACTTGGTTGCTATGGCTACTCTAGCCCCAATGTATAATATGGACATAGTTTCACCTCTCCATACTCGACTCGTTGCAAGGTGTTTCCATCTTCTGCTTTGCAATATTCACAGGCTTTGTTTATGGGGATTGGTAGCAAGACATTTCCATCTTCTCCTTTGCAATATTCATCGACTTTGTTTATGTGGACTGATCCCGTACTTCCACTTCGTTTTCCAAAGAAGGGATGTCACATTTGATCCCCATTTTCTCAAGACTTCTCCATACATCCCGCCATAGGTATGGTATAACTTTCAAGAGGTCTACGAGAGGCATAGTGCATTTGACTTGTTGAGTCTAGTAGTTCTTGAATGTTATTTGTGTTCATTGCTGAGGCGGCATGGCTCTCCATTAGGATGAGAGATTTTGGCCTACCCAAATGTCTAGGCATAGTAATGCCTATACTTTTTTCTTGACTACAATTCTACATTTTTTATTTCTCTCATAAAAATCTGATTGGATGGAAAACTCAAGTTAGCTTGTAGACTTTGAACTTGCCCCACTACTTTTTGGCGTTCTTTTAAAGTTGATAATTAAAATTTTTGAGTTTACCATCACTTGACTCTCTCTTTCCTCTCTTTTGCAACAGCAACTCTTGTTTCTATCCCATGAACATCCCTCCTCCCATAAAAGGGTCTCGTATTCAACTCTCTTTGGTTGCTTTGATATGTCTTTTAATTTAAGTTCTCTCTCTCCCTCCCTCTCTCTCTCTCTATATATATAAATATAAATAAATAAATATATATATATATATATATATATATATATATATATATACACATAGACCAAAATCCACATACAATGAATCAACATACAACATTAAGGTTTTAAGAATGTTGTCTAGATCATCATGCAACTAGTGCTCCACCATAATGTGATTGGATTCATGCGTCAAATTCATTGTATGTTGAAATATTGCCTCTACATAAAATTCTCTCTCTCCCCCCACCTTCCTTCCATATCTGTAGCAATCCAATGGTGCCAATGCCAGAAAGCTTATTTTTTCTCACAATCTTGCCATGATACGATGGTTCTTGAAAAATGGTTCTACTATATATATATATATATATATATATATATATATATATATATATATATATATATATATATATATATATATATATATATATATATATATATATATATATGTATATATATATATAAGTCCCTCCAAGATTTATGATCTTGCATCAAGCTTCATCAGCCCTTTTGTGAGCCACAAATGTCACCATTGACATGCACAGATTCTCATGGTGTGGTGCGATAGTTTATCTCTCACCACAGAGATGAGTAAGAACTTAGTGGTCAACTCATGGAGTGATGTAGGCATGATGCTACAGCTCTCACTTCAGAGTGACCTATAAGATTCACAATTTTAGATTAAGTCACACTATCATTAGTACTACATAGAAACACAAGGGTTAATACTCGTTAACTTGGGAGTGGAGAGATACATACTCCTTGACTCTTGGAGTGCAATAGACATAATGCTACACCTCTCACTTCAGAGTGGCCTATAACGTTCACAATTTTAGATTAAAAAACACTATCATTAGTACTACATGCAAACACGAAGTTTAACACTTGTTGACCTGGGAGTGAAGACATGCATACTCCATGCCCCTTCATCCTAGTGTGACATACACATTACCCTTGTGCTTTGTTTTCCATAGATACACAATTGTTCATCAATAGAGGACTTGGTTTTATCTTGGATGTAGATACATGCGATGATTGACTTAACTTTTGAGATCTTAAAGCTATCCGTTGGTGGTTGTGTTGTGAGTTCCATGCACTTCATCATGGACTAGATTGATAAAAACTATCAATCAACATTAAAACAACATCCAGGACGTGCTGAGAGTACCCCACACAAGTTGGGATATTCACGTGTACGCTTTTTTGGCCCTTTAGGTGTGTTTTCTATCACTCTACATTCCCCCCTACGCACATAACATGGTCCAGTTCTTGTGTTGAGAGTACCTCACACCCCTGGCATGTTCACCTCTCTCTCTCTCTCTCTCTCTCTCTCTCTCTCTCTCTCTCTCTCTCTCTCTCTCTCTCTCTCTCTCTCTCTGCTTTGCCTATCTTTAGTCCTTTAGTCATCATTTGCATAGTGTCTATGGTTTGCAATTATGTCATCAATAATTCTTAGAGTTTATGGTTTGAAATTATGGCATAGTGTTTATAGTTTGCATTGATACTTTGTTTTCAAACATATCTTACAGATATGGCAGACACTAAGCTAGCGAAACATCAATAAAAGTTTTTCTCTAAGGTCATAGTAAGACACTTTCACCACATGTTCGAGATTGAGCTTTGCCACTGTCTAAACCCTGCCATTGCGGAGCATGATTACCAGTTTACAGAGACACTAGCCAAGTCTATTTTTTAATAGATCCAGATCGTGTTTGCACCCATGGATTTTGACTTATCACTCATGACATCAGGTTCATTATTGAACATGGTCAAGTAGACTATTGGACAAATTGTAAAGACCTTTCAGGAGCTTAAAAATCATGATATTATTGCCTTGTTGAGCATAACTACCTGCATACAACTTGTGCAATAGTTGTATACGGAGTTTAAGAGCAAGAAGAAGCTTGAAAAATCAGTGAAGTAGTGAACAAGAATGGAATACATCTCTTCCGATGTTTTAGAGGATCTATGAGTAATTATTAGGGTATAGCTTGCTGCATCAATCGCTATTGCTTTAGATCTCTCTAAGCTCCCCCTATTTTACACCTTCTGCAAGATATCGCCATCTTCAACATACAAGCTTCACAACTGAGAAAGGGAAGATGGGAACACGTGAAGTGTGTGGGTGTCACTCATCATGCTTTCAAAGATCCATTGTACACTGCAAAAATTTTCAAAGTACACTTGCATGGACCCATGGTGGATCAACAAGTTAAAGACGAATCAACAATTTTGGATATCGCCCATTGATAAATTATCTATCCACTTGCCATGGTTCATCACGTGGAGCATCCGATGCTCATTTCATGATTTTGGAACGGCGGCCATGTAGTGTAATGGATAAAATAGTGTAATGCAAATGGAAGCCAACCTGCCATTTGCGATTATGTAGCCATTGAAGGGTTTATAGATCTAATCCAGAATAACATTTTGCAGATTATCAATGCTTTTCTCCAAACCCTAAGGTATGTGGATGCACATCCCTACCTCCATAATGATCTCCACTCTCACAACATGATGCTCCATTTTGGCGAGAAGGGCATCTACGCAAGTAGACAAAAACTACAACCCACTTCCCTCCTCTCCATGATTTGCAAATAGAAACTAGAAGATAGAGCAAGAGAGATTTCACATGGGCCACCCCAAGGTGTATATCTGCTAACACACCCCCCCCAGGCTAAATCCATGGATGTTTTCTCCATGTGCTATACTTGTAAATGCCTCTTGAAGTGCTTAGTAGTGCCCCATGAAAAAAACAAGAGGGAATTTTTCAGCAATGTGTTTCCACACCTTGATATGTGCTTCCACTATCAAGGTGCTTCCACACCTTGATAGTGGCAAGCGAACTAATCTTGAACCCTGCCTAATGCCTTTGACCTCTCTCTTTGTCTAAATGATGCCCATAGAGTGGGCTACAACATTGTAATGACTTCCGGTCTACGGCCAGCTGATGACTAATGAGACACTAAAATCATAATTTGATCTTTGTCTTGCTTTTGGTCGCAAACGTAATTATGTAATCGAATAAATGATTCTATCATTGTCTTGCAACATATTGTGAGATATAACTGAATAAGTGATTTCACAGTGATGACATGTTTACTTGATCATTGATCCCTCTAATCATAGGTTGACTTGATCTATAGGTATGGAAGAAGAGCTCAATCACACTTAAGCCCATGCGATATTCAAAGAAGAGAGAGAGAGAGAGAGAGAGAGAGAGAGAGAGAGAGAGAGAGAGAGAGAGAGAGAGAGAGAGAGAGAGAGAGAGAGAGAGAGAGAGAGAGAGAGAGAGAGATGGGAAAGAGAAGGACCTCACAACTATTACCAACGTTGAAGAGAATGAATCTTGGTTGCAGGGCAAGCCATTAAGCCTCAAGGAGTGTAGGAAGCTTTGCCCAAACAATTTTGTGTGACAACAATTATTTCAAATCAGTGGAAATGCAAAAGATTCATCTCCATTTAACCAGTTGAATTTGCAGCACAAAGGGCTAGCACGTGTGTAGCTACATAGGTTCATATGGTGAGAGAGGGTTATACCAAACAACAACCAAATGTAAATCTAATTCATACAGCAATGCTATGTCTACAACATCCTAGGGAGGCAGATTGGTCGAACCAGAGGCATTGGCCACGAATGCATATAAAAAAAAGTCGCAACACGCGCAAAGAAAATGCCCCAATTCATACACACAAGCACCCTGTAGTTCTATTTCTCAAAGAGTCAGAGACACTGGCTAAATTAGCAAGCTAATGACAAGACCTTGCAAGCCAAGGAGAGACACTGGACATGCTGCGTGGGTGAATCCTTGAGCTTGAGGTAGAGCTAACAGAAGCCCATGCAAGGCTCAACAAAAAAGAGTCAAAGCTTCAACGATATACACCTGCCAGACAAGGGTGGTACTTCACAAAAAGTACCTACAGAACAATCCTCTCAGCTTAGAAGTTCTGAATTTTGCATAGACAAGCTACTAGATGAACTGGAACACTTAATAGATTAAGTCTTAGATCTCAGAACTACATTTCCCCCCCTCACCTCCTTCTATATGTATTCTTGAAAAGCCATGTTGCGCATCAAACTATTACAACTGCAAAACTTTTGTTGAAACTTGAGAGAGAGAGAGAGAGAGAGAGAGAGAGAGAGAGAGAGAGAGAGAGAGAGAGAGAGAGAGTATGTCATGGTGCACTATTACAAAAATGAGCAAAAGCTACAAAGACTTGGTCACAAATCATCATCGCCTTCAAACACACCAATCATATCTTCTACTTCATCCATATATGAGCATTCTAAGGATATCTTCCATTCCATATCATCATCGTCATCAATTTTTGCACCGACAAGTTCATGCATTTGGAAGACACCACAGTGTTTTTGTGTTGCACTTGTTGCAAAGTTTTGAGACTTATGGATAAGTCTCATATTGCTGAAAACATACACCAAATCAATAGCCCATTTAGGATGAAGCTGGTTTTGTTTTTTGGTATATGAATAAAGTTAAATGCCAATCAGTTTCTCTCATAGCTTCCACTTGATGCAACAATTGATAAAGCTAACCACAATGAGTTGTAACTCCACCTTCTCTCTGCCATACTCTTTCCATCATAGAGGTGCACGTGTATTGGCAATGGCGTCTATATGCCATGGATCTTGAAACATGCCAATTATGTTAGCATAATCAACCTACTGATGAAAAACTACTTTCCCATCCTCCTGCCCCAAGAGTTGGGAGCACACTGTTTTGAAATCAATCATCACTGCTTTGTTAGCAGATTGTTGATACATTTGGAAATTAGGATATAATACAAATGTTGCACCATGCAACAGCATATGCAACTGCACCCATCGCTTGTTGGCTGCTGTGATCATGGAAGCTTTGTCCTTTGCACCAAGTCCAACGTGCTCTCTTACCTTGTATAAGGCCTTTGACATATACCATTACACCCAACCAAAGAAAAGGAATCTTTATTGATAGCTTGCAAAAGATCTACAAATGCCTTGGCCAAAGTCACAATTCTCTCTATATTCCGCCTAAAAACTGACAAGTTGATAAGATGCGCACATCAAGAAGTTTCATCTTGATAGGCTGGGATATTTATTGAGTCAAGCATCCCATCATCTATCAGCTACAGTTTCTATCAATGCGGCTTCACTTCTTGCAAGGTGGCAAGAACATAGTATGCGGTAGCAAACCTTTTTCCACAAAATATCTATAAAGCTTTGTTGGGCGAAGTAGTTTGAAAAAGAGCATACAAAAATTGATGCTCTCTCATAAATTTTACCACATGCTTTGCAACCAATAGAGTTTTCTTCATGCAAGCCATTTTACCAATGCCTTTTAGTAGAAAATTGAGAGTATGAGTTGCACATGCACCCAAATATACTTTGGATACTTAGCTTGGATAGCCTCTCCTGTTGCCTTGTAGTTAAATTATATGTGATGATAGTGGTCAAATGATTTGGTACACATGTCCTTGCTATTGCACACTCGTACATGCTTGCTAAATAGATGCTCGTCTTCTCTTTCAACCAGGTGTCAATAGCTTCTATGAGCATGGACCCTCTAGGATTGATTGTTGTGGTAAGCGTCTTAGCTTACACTCAATGCACGAACAATTCCTAAAGCCAAGCATAATTGCATGCACCCCTATGTCCATGGACAACCTCCTATGTAGGAATTTCCCACACATGGTTCTCATTCCATGCACACATGCTATACTTTAAAGCCACAAGCTACATGTTGTAGCTCACATATTGCTTGCCCCTTCATATTCATGGTGTATATCTCTCTTGCCTTAACTTCCACTTTCCACCATTGAACCTATACAAGGCCACTATACTCACTTTGTAATCTCTCTTATTTTTGTATCAATCAAGCAAGTTTGAGTACTATCTCTCCACTCTATTTGCTTCTACTTTGTTATGAAGCTCTCACCATTATGGCTCCTCATCGGCTCCACCACCATAGCCATAGGAGTCGTACAAGTGGTATCAAAGCTCTGGGTTTTGTGCGTCTATTTTTTATTTTATCACATTTGCTTGATTATGCATGTATTGTTATATGCTTTCTTGTTTTTTTTTTAAATAATTATTTTTTGGATTTGTGCTTGATTTTTCTTGAAAATTATTGCCTAAATCATTTTTCTTAAGTGTGTTAATTAAGTGAGTGTTCTTCTAGTGACTGTATGTGTGTGTAGCTTTAAAGCCTTCAATGCTCGTCTTTCTTGCAAAAGCTAAAGCTACATGGGACCCGCACCATTAAAGCCGCTTCATCAGATACCTCAAGTCCACAACTTTTTTGCTCGGCTTGTCTGCAAAACCACACCCTTCACACCCACAAAAAAACCACTCATCTACTATCCGCCAGCTTCTTATTCTCACTCTTCACATTACATCCCACACCACGTTTGCTGCTCCATCACCACCACTATGAGGTCCCCACCCCATTACCATAACCTTTTGGCAACTGGAGTGTACCCGATAGGTCACTAGGCCCTAATTTCTTGAGAAAACATGAACTAACACAAGAATTTTATACATCTCTAATTCTCACCTTCCAAAAGCGAGACAACAAAAATACATTTTTTTCCATAGCTTTTAGATGCACATATATTGGGGACTTATCGACTCTAGCACAATGAGTCTCTAAATTCACTTCTCCTAACAAGAGGGAGTGGAGAGTTTCTCGACTAATCAAGACCACCCATCCTTGACTGACAACCTGAGCCCAGTCCCACTTTCCACCCCCACACTCATACTTTTGTCTTGTTTCCTAATTACTACCACTTGGTTGTTCATACACAAAAAATTCTTTTGATGTTTCCATCACAAGTTTGTTAAGATAACCCTTCAAACAATAAAAATCGGCACCAAGACAACACTTCCTTTAAAAAAACTCGACATACAACGATACTTTATTATATTCCAATACTCTGAAATCGTAGAAACTTCTTCCAACGGAAGTTTACTCCATCCGTTGTCATTGGTTACCCATACAACCATAGTGGACTACACCTCCTGGAGTAATTCTCTGGTATGCCACTTTATATGTTTACTCAAATAAACTAAGTTGTCTCATAGAAATGAATCAACTTTATGCATAGAAATGCATGGCTTCTACGTAGAAATGGGAGCTACCTCCCTATGAACAAAGGGGAGTTCTGACTAAATCAACATTGGAATAAAATGAAATAAGATTGAGAGAGTTCTTCCTAGGAAAACTTTTCTTTCTTATTTCAAACAGTATATCATCAAACAATTCCTTCACTTTAATTCAAACTTAGAAGAAAATAACAAATTTAGATGATGCAGTTTCCAATTGGGAATGACCCAATGTTTCCGTAAAAAGAAATTCTTCCTAATTACCCATGATGCAATGAACACAAAAAAAAGTTTTCCTACCTTCTCTTGGCCAATAACATCGCTTCGTGAGATGGCTGGCACTTCCTCAATCATAGGGGCCTTTCCACTGGTCTCGACTTCATGATCGTGAGATCCGCCAAAGTGCGTTCTCTTGGGTGCCATTCTCATGACTACTTACTAAATTAACTTGGGAATTTGTGATCTTAATATGTAAAGAACCCAATGGAAGTAAGGGTGATTGATATATATATATATATATATATATATATAGAGAGAGAGAGAGAGAGAGAGAGAGAGAGAGAGAGAGAGAGAGAGAGAGAGAGAGTTTGACAACATAAGAATGATCGTAACTACTTGCGTTGAGAGTAGGAAACCGTGCTTTCAATATTGCCTATGAGCACGAGTTGCTATGGCAACTCGCATTGTGTGTGTGTAAGTGTTATGCGATACCCATATATGAGCGCTATAGAGAACTTAAGCAACTACCTTGCGGTTTTGAAGCCTTCCGCAGGCTGTATAAATAGCCTAGGTGAGCATTCGGTGCATTAAAGCCTGCCAGTGTGAGCATTTTTGGGCCATACATGGAGCTTATGGGCCAGTTGTATGGCTCTTGATCTTATCAGATACGCTTTGAAGAGTTTTTTTAACTTTAGGAAGACTTAGTTATATTTGAAAAGTTTAGAGAACCTCATGTTTAAGTTGTATTTTTTTGGTATTTACCATCGAAACTATACTCACAATATTAAAACCAAACGGTATATTGTGGAATGAGCATTCATCTTGTGTTTATTGCATCCATCGAGCAACCATATTTGGGGTTTAAATATATTTATCAGTTTATACTAGGAATGAGGATTTATTCAGGGGTTTATACCTTCGTC
Source organism: Adiantum capillus-veneris (assembly GCF_014529385.1). Classification (NCBI taxonomy): domain Eukaryota; kingdom Viridiplantae; phylum Streptophyta; class Polypodiopsida; order Polypodiales; family Pteridaceae; genus Adiantum; species Adiantum capillus-veneris. The sequence goes on along the minus strand of NC_140947.1, from coordinate 65,560,800 downwards.
ATTGCCAATCAAAAATACTAGGAAAATGTTTTCATGCCGGAGGTGTATAAGTTACCTTCTAAAAAAACCCATACTATAGTTGTATCATTGGACCTCCTTAGTGGGTCTTCAATTGCATGCGCTATATTTATCTAAGGTCGGTTTGGTTTTTTGAATTCTTTAACCAAAAAATATTGAAGATAAAAAAAATGTGAATAAAAAAAACTATATACTGCTTATAAGTTTCTATTGTACATCCATTTTCCTTGGGCAAGTTTTCTCACGAGTTTAATGGTATAAAATGCCAAAAAAAAACTGTATCCACAATGATTGATACTGAGAAGGAGTAAAAATATTTTACATCTATTATTTTGCAACCTGCACAAATGTTTCCAGCTGGAGTTATTATACAAAGGATCAATTGGACTTGTAAATAACCAAATGTACACCGTCTGGAGCCATACTCTGTCATCATTACCGTCCATCATTCTTCTGCAAGTGAAGTAGTTGCCTATGTCATTTTTTTCAGATAAGCATCTTTCAACAATAAGTACATCTCAAATGTGTGTGTGTGTTCGTGTGTGTGAAATTGTGTGATTTCTCTAACTGTGGCTTAGGTCCAATATATTGTGTGTGTGTGTGTGTGTGTGTGTGTTTGTGTGTGTGTGTGTGTGTGTGTGTGTGTGTGTGTGTGTGTGTGTGTGTGTGTGTGTGTGTGTGTGTGTGTGTGTGAGAGAGAGAGAGAGAGAGAGAGAGATAGAGAGAGATAGAGAGAGAGAGAGAGAGATAGAGAGAGAGAGAGAGAGGGAGAGATTAGCTTATACGTATCATCTCTGTATCATCCCAATTTTATCAAATGCTTCAAATCTTTGTGATGTGTTTGGAATGCACATTTCCTCCCCATTAAGATACATACCAAAATTACTCATAAATTTTGTAATTTTAGAGATTTTTTTCACTACTTTCATCCACTTTACTTCCTATTGACTCGGTTTGAAACTGGCTAATCTAAAATCTCAACCACTTTTCCCAACTCTTGGTAGACCAAGGGAAATATTTCCTTTCTACTATATAAGAGGTTATGATGTGCACTATTACCATGTCTTGCTCACAAGAAAGGTGCAAGGATAGAAGCAAGTAAGAGAGTGGAGCAGGTACATCAAATCCACTTTACTTCCTATTAACTCGGTTTGAAACTGGCTAATCTAAAATCTCAACCGCTTTTCCCAACTCTAGGTAGACCAAGGGAAATATTTCCTTTCTACTATATAAGAGGTTATGATGTGCACTATTACCATGTCTTGCTCACAAGAAAGGTGCAAGGATAGAAGCAAGTAAGAGAGTGGAGCAGGTACATCAAATCCAAATGTGTTTCCATTGTTGAAACCAATTCTAGAAACTCTATTTTCAAACAAAGTTTTATTCTTATATTGACTTATATTAGCTTTCATCTCTTCACACCATGCTAGCTTATTTAATCTGTATAATCAAGCTTGGTAGCATTGTTGGACCAAGATAGACCAAAAGGAGGGCTCTCTCTCTCTCTCTCTCTCTCTCTCCACCCCAATAGAAGTATAGTACTCCTAAGTTTATTGAACAAGGGCTAGCACCTCGTGAAAAATAATGTCTATGAGAACCTCCCAATCATGGTATCAAAGAATGCTTTGCAACATCTTACATGAATTCATGTTTGTTAGAATCTATCAACAGGTTGTGTCAAGCATCATTTTTAGAAATGCAATAGACTATACATGCAACAAGAGAGTATTGATAGTGTTCCACTTGGAAGATCTAAAGAAGATAGCCCTATGAGAATAGACGCGATGTTTCTTTGTCACATATTAGTACATAAATAAAAAGAGGAGGGGTTTCGGTGGGTATGTGGCGGAATTTTTGAAACTCCCTCCTCTTTTGAAAAGTTTATTTCTTTCCATATTTTTGTGGAAGAAGAGCCAAAAGTTTTGAGTAGAAAAAGATATACACGTGACATTGCCATTTTTCAGCTCAAGCCTTGAAACAAAAGTAAAGATTGGCCAAGAAACCATCATGATAGCTTCAAGCTTACATACAACACCCTTTTAACATTACTTTGTGGTGCCTTTAAATTGGAAATTCAAATATGTAAGGAGGGGGGGGGGGGGAGAGAGAGAGAGAGAGAGAGAGAGAGAGAGAGAGAGAGAGGAGGGGATGGTGTGTGTAGCTGTTTTTACTTCAATAATAAGACATAAATGAACTTTAACATTCAAAAGATAGTTGGCTTTAGAGAAAAGGCAATGATTAGTACAAAAATAACTCAGTCTTAGAATTATCTTTGTACATGGCTTATAAGAATGAAGCCTCATTCTAGTACACAATGATGATGACTTGTTAAAGAAAAACTTCCCAAGCGATAGGAGCAAGTGTAATCATGGACAGACATTTGCTTCAAGCCAAAAAGATTCCAAGAAAAGATAGAGTCTTCACCTGCATCCATTCAATCAAGACAACAGATACCTTAGTCTTGAATGCATTTTACAGCCAATGGAATATACCAGTTGTTATCCATGTCCAACTTACAACTTTTTTTACTCTAAACAAACGTCTAAAGTGTACATGTATTTCAATTTTGTAAAAAAAAAATCTCTCTCTTTTTTTAAGCTTGTAAGAAAGTACATTACCCCTTTGTTTTATGGTTTTTTTTAATATGTATGGTTTCTATATAACCCAATTTGTAATAGATCTTAACTAGATATCTACATATGTATTATTTTGATCAGAAGGCCACCACCCCTTCTGATCCACGTGACTTAATACACCACTAGTTCAAAGTTATTTTGTGCCTACTTCTCCACCATTCACCATCAAGATTTTCCATAGCAAGTTTGTCATTCTTTTACTTAGTGTGGAAAAATTGGTCAAACAACTCTCCTAGACTAATCGGGTAAATGTGATACACTCTTACCACTTCCATCTTTGAAACCATTAGCCAAGACATAGTAACTTTGTCATTAGCGTTAGATATAACCTTCAAACACATCGTGTTATACTTCAAATAACTTGTCTGTTGCTTGGCTTTTAGGGAAAAAAGAACTCAGCTAAGCATATCAAATCCTCTACATCTAGTTTGAATGAGAGGAACCAAAATAACATACCAAAACTGTACACCGGAGTGTTCATATGCCATTTCTTAAGAGAAAAGAAACTTATTAAATCCAAGCTGTTGAGTTATGGCATGGTTATAAAAAACCATCATCATGGTATGCAATGTGACCTAGATCATAGTGTGCATTTATATCATCAATGTGACACCACAATTATGCTAGCAGCCCAACAAAAAACCATGCATCATATGCAACAAGGGCTCAAACCCGGTCCCCCCCTTTGTTTACAGTTTATCCCAATATTCTCAGCCAAAATATACCACTGGTGTATCTTGCTTAAAGGCATCAGTGGGTACTACCCATAGCTAATAGCCCAATTTGTTGAGTCAGTACACAAATCTATGAGCACAAAACAAAGGCCTCATACTTGTTGTCATGCTTACCCATAAAGTGCATGGGTATGACCTAATGCCATTTATCCCTACAAAGATGGTTAAAAAATCCCTTTTTTTTCGTAAAAGCCAGACAAAGCATTGGTGTAGAGCTATCTACACATGTGCAATCATAAAGCTCAAGGCATGTGAACAAAGCCCTTCATAAATCCTTGCAATCCTCATTTAACTGCTTAGGCCAAGTGCCCTTTATGCCTTAAAAAATCACAAGAGATTTTGTCGACTACTGTAAAAAAACACTTGCATCAAAAAACCAGAGAAAGTACGGACTGGTTTGCTTTTAATGTTCATGGCCACTAAATCTCAAGCCACGCTATTTCCTTGTATATGAAACCACAACATCTGGTGCAAAAAACCCAGTAAAAAGTTTTATACAGAATGCGGACCTGAGAAGCACCCTCTTTTTCCACAAGCTCCATGGTTAGACAGTAGGCAAGCTTCCACAACAAACCCTCAATCTCTCTTTATACCAACACAAACACCACGCAAACAGACTAAGTGAGGGGCTCAGAGCCAACCTCACCTTTATATAGTGCTTTGATGATGATGCAGACCTGCGTCATTGAATAATGCTCAGTTTCCAAAGTGTGGCTTCAAGCGGCAACCGCCATGGCCCCATAGGGGGACTGAGTGGGAGAGAAGAGAGAAAGAACATCATCATGCAATGTGCGGGTGCACAGAGCTCATATGTGAGGTAGATACAGAAAGCGCCAGGCGTGAACAACTCGATATGCACACTATCATTTAACTCAATACCCAGAACTACCCACCAGTTACTATTACTATGGGGTATTGTCCCTATTCCATGCGCCTTTGAGAGGCTTAACAAAGCTATGTTTTAAGGGCCACTCCCACAAAAGAAGAGGAGGGGGTGTGGGGGGGGGAATTTTTCAGATGTATTTGAGGGGTTGTGGGGGTAAAGAAGTCCTAAACCCAACCAGGTAAAGAGTCGGATTTTTAACTGGGTTTAAATACTAGCTATAACAGTACTTAGGTGTGTGTGTGTGTGTGTGTGTGTGTGTGTGTGTGTGTGTGTGTGTGTGTCTATGTGTGTGTGTGTGTGTGTGTGTGTGTGTGTGTGTGTGTGTGTGTGTGTGTGTGTGTGTGTGTGTGTGTGTGTGTGTGTGTGTGTGTGTGTGTGTGTGTGTGTGTGTGTGTGTGTGTGTGTGTGTGTGTGTGTGTGTGTGAAAGAGACGATACAAGCATGGGCGGACGGGGAGAACATCAGTAGGCAGGGGAGAGTTAGAGGAAATGTAAAGTGTGTGTCTATGTATGTAGGAAAGGTAGCAGAAGAGAAAGAGAGAGAGAGAGAGAGAGGAGAGAGAGAGAGAGAGAGAGAGAGGAGAGAGAGACAGAGAGAGAGAGAGAGAGACTTTGTGGGTGTGTTGGGGAATGTGATGTGTATGTATGTGTAGGGGAGCGGGGGTGATGTGTGTGTATTTGAGTGTTGTTAGGGGGGTTGATATGTGCGTATTTTTGTGGGTGGGTGTGTGGGGGGGGGGCAGGGGAGAGAGAGAGAGAGAGAGAGAGAGAGAGAGAGAGAGAGAGAGAGAGAGAGAGAGAGAGAGATAGTTCTATTATCATCCTCAGAGGTCAAATATGACCTATGGGACCAAATGAACATGTCACATGGTGTGAGTGGAGGTCATAAGTGACTCTCGATGCTCAAAAATGGCTGGAATGAGCGTCGCAATAGAGAGTCCACATTGTGGTTGGGAGAGGAAGGTATGTAGGGAGAGATCATGGCTGAATATATGGGGAAAAGAGGACCTAATGTGGTCAAAATCTAAGCACTCAAGTAGTGTGTGGTACTCACTCTCTCGCACTTGACGAGGGCATAAGGTGCAAAGTCGATGAGACTCCTCGCCAGTGCCCCCAACATCCAATCTCGCAGCGTAGAGAATGGGAGCTAAGACGAATGCAGGCAATGGTGCAGATCACACTCAATGGGATGGGCTCAAGGATGTAGGGATGGCTTTCGTTTACCGCGCTCGGAGAAGAAGAGAGATTTGTAGTTTGGGGCAATGTGTGTGGTGTAATGGCTGAAGCGAGAACCTCCAGATTTCTCCCAAGCCGTGATACATTGGCGTTGTAAGAAGGCCTCATTAACTTGGGAGTCGATCAACGCATCCTTGACCAAGTGACATGCATCCCATCTTCCAAACCATTTCTTGATGTCAAGCATCCACCCCGAACTTAAGATTTTGCTCTTGCATGTGTTTTGGACCTTTTGACTTGCTTCATATGCGATTCTAGGAAGTCGATACAAAGGGCTACGTTGTGTCTTAAGCATATACTTCACAACCCTTTGCATGCCCAAGACCTCAATGGGAAGCGATCCGAACTCAAGAAGTAAGAGCATGTAGAGTGTTTGTGTCTTGACTTGGAAAAAGTTGGTGAGAAAACGCTTTTGGACATTCTCAAACTCTTTCCAAGTAGACTTCCTGACGCTACCACCCCACACCTCCACTCCATAAAGAAGCACCGGTGTCACCAATGTGTCAAAGAGGTACTTTTTGGGAGCCCAACACTTGATATCTCCAACATTGCACATGTTCTCAAATGCATAATAACCCCTCTTTCCGGCTTCCAAGCGACGCATTGTGCAATCCTTCCATCTATGATTGGATGGAATCTCAAGGCCAAGGTACTTGAAGCTATCTACCACTTCAAGTTGCTCATTGTTGTATACAATGCATGGATTTTCATCATTGAGGGTCTTTACAAGCATAACCTTGGTTTTGGATCCATTAACGATCAACCCGCTATGTAGGCAAAAGCATTCCAAGACACTCATAAGCTTTTGTGTATCTTCTAAGGTATGTGCCAAGAGCACTACATCATCGGCATAAAGCAAAAGCATAATCACCGCATTTCCGATCTTAACCTCTTCTATGCCTTCTTGTTGCATAAAATCAAGAACCATGCATTCCATTCATCAATGAGTAGCCCAAAGAGGGTTGGGGAAAGTGGGCATCCTTGTTTGACACCAATGGTGCTTGCAAAAAATTCTGAAATTCCATCTCCCATACGTAGTCGACATATCACTTTTTGGTAGATGCGAAAGACTGCATGCATAAATTCTCTCGACACTTGAAGGCTTTGCATACGTCTCCAAAGATTTCCTCGTGGTACCATGTCAAAAGCTTTCTTGAAATCCACAAAGCAACAATACAAATTTTTTCCTTTCAATCGAGACGCTTCCATAAGAACTCGAAGGGTGACAAGGTGATCAATAGTGCTATGATGCTTTCGAAAACCTTCTTGGCCTAGCGCACGTTTGTCGTTCTTTTCAGCCCATTCACTTATCTTCATCTCCATGATACATCCAAATAACTTTGCCATCAAAGAACCAACCATTATAGTGCGATAGTTGTTCACATTGTTTACATCTCCTCCTTTGTGCAAAGGTTTGATCCAATTTTCACTCCAATCATGAGGCATGCCATGCTAAAGTGCAAGGTTAAACATATCGCATATCCAATATCGTGTTTTTGCTAGTCCATTTAATCATTTCAACCTTGACACCTTGAAGGTCCCCTGCCTTACAGGTAGCAAGTTTCTCAAGCGTGCAACATACATCTTCAATGGTAAAGAAGGGAGGCATAAACGAAAGGGAGCTACAACACTCCATCTTATCAACATTGGGTTGCTCATAGAGGTTCTTGCAATGCGTATACATATCCTCAAGAGTTAAGTCACCAAAGCTCTCAACACGCTTGCCTTTTAGATTTTGCCAAAACTTGCCACATGCATGTGCTTTTTCTTGCGCTAAAAGAAGTTGTTTTGTGACTTCTCACCTTCTCCTCTTTTTTGGAACAAGTGCTTTGTATGTGTGTGACTGTGTGTGTGTGTGTGTGTGTGTGTGTGTGTGTGTGTGAGTAGAGAGAGAGAGAGAGAGAGAGATATTTACTAATGTGTTTTTCTACATGTATGTGAGTGTGTGTTGGGGGATTAAACACAAAGACACACACACACACTCTCTTCATCACTATATTTGGCTATGATTGCTTCATCCTTTACAAGTACACTCACTATAGTGGTCTGACAGACACACACACACACGGTTGGTCACTTCATCTGGATATGATTGCTTCATCCAACTACACACACACTTACACTTGAGCTACTGATGTAGCAGAGGATTATTTTGTCTTGTGGGTGATTACCTTGAGTCTATACCTTGCACTTCCCTCAAGGATTAATTCTGGCTTTCACTATGCATAATGAATAAAGTGTCTTGTGGATGTTTACCACCATGAGTCTATACCTTCTAAATCCCTCATTGGATAGAACAGTGGGTGACATACTTGGTGAGATTATCCCTTTTTATAAACTTTATGTCTCCTTGCTCTAAAAGCATTTAAAATCATGCCCTTTAACTAAGTGTAGTCATTTTACTTCACCTTTTGAAATTGGTTACCTTGCACTAGCCCCACCCCGGGTTCCTAGCATTCTTCTGTCGAGCCTTAATCATGCTTGCATAATGTGGCATTGTGATTGCATCCTGCCTGATGCCAGCTTTCAATACTCCTCTCCCCTTGCCGACATGCTTCCCTCCCAGGATGGATTGCTATTTGATATTATTCTTTATTTTCTGTCGAGGTGTGCACGCTTGGAATGGTAGCCCTTGCCAACTCTTGCACGTCTACTTTAATTTGATGTCTGGCTTGGTTAACATCCATATGTCCTTGGTTTGATTTATTTTGCCAGACAATGTCTGTCAAGCAAAAATGGACTGGCTGTAGTTGTTGTGATTTTGCTACTTCCTGTCAAACCACCACCCCTATATAAAGGTGAGGGGCTCTTCTCCCCTCAGTTAGGCTTTGGTTCTTTCTGTTTTATGCCTTTTGGAAAGTAGAGAAAGAGATTGTGGGTCTTCTTTTAAAAGAGTGAGAAGTTTTATCGGAATTTTTGTCTCCTCCCTTGCAAATGGAATTGGTAAAGTATGCCTCGACGTCCCAAGTTTCTATTTTTTTATACCTTTTTCCTTTGGTTAATACTGGAGCTTCATGTTTATAGGTTCATTATACTTGCTCTTAGAGATGTCAATGATCACTTTATACAGAAGGAGTACTAATTTGTGACCCTTGTTGGGCTATTTCCCAATTGCTTCCTCTCTGAAAGGTTTTTTGTTGATTGCCTTGATCTTTGTTTCTTTTTTAATGCCTAAAACCTTCACTAATGGTATTGCTTTACCTTGAGTATTGTCCAACTATACATTGTGATATTTTTTAGTTCTTAAGTGAGGATTATTGCATGATAATGGTCTCCTCCTTGATGGGAATCACCTGATTATATGATGAAATTCTGGTTCGATTTTGCCTCCCTTATTGACTGGTTGGCTGAGCGTGAGAAAGCAAAAATTGTTAAACAATGATATTGTTGACTTGATGATTGTTCCTGGCTAATTGGGGTAATGTTTTGGTGACTCGCGCCTTCCTGGTTACTAAAGCAGATGTGTTGTTAGCTTCAAAAATCATGGTTGTGGAATTAGTACTTTGCATCACGTCGCCACAAAGAGAGAGAGAGAGAGAGAGAGAGAGAGAGAGAGAGAGAGAGAGAGAGAGAGAGAGAGAAGAGAGAGAGAGAACACGTTACTCTTGCCATAAAGCGTACATCTATAATTAGATACGTGTCCTCCCCACCACACACACACACACAGAAAGAGAGAGAGAGAGAGAGAGGGGGGGGGGGGGGGGGGGGGGGGTGGGGGGGGGGGATCTATCCCATATTTCATTTTTTTCAAATCAAATTCAGCGGTATCCCCTACTTGGTGATACCTACTAGGTCGTTTGAAAATAAAATGAATTAGACGACAGATTCGTCGACCCTCTTCCTCTTGTCAAGTCGCCTCCTCCTTCTCCCCTCTCACCTCCTCTTGTTATATCCACCCCCCCCCCCCCCCCCCCCCCCCCCCCCCCCCCCCCCCCCCCCCCCCCCCCCCCCCCCCCACACCCCCCCCAAACGCTTATAGATCAAAGCACCGCGAAAGCACGACACCTTTCTTCAGCGCTGCTGAAGCCCTAAAATCTCTCACCAGGGTCGACATGCCTTCAAGGAGAAAGCATCATCATGAGAAATACGTTCCATTTGCATCTGTGTAGCCGAGAGAGAGAGAGAGAGAGAGAGGGAGAGAGAGAGGAGTTGAGAGGAGAGAGAGTGAGGAGAGAGAGAGAGAGAGAGAGAGAGGAGAGAGAGAGAGAGAGAGAGAGAGAGAGGAGAGAGAGAGAGAGAGAGAGAGAGCTCTGCTCATGCACCTCCTGTCATAAAAATTAATATCTATCCAACCCAAATGATTTTCTCATATTAAATTGATCACTTAATGTGGGAGAATACACGGGAACAAGGGTTAAGATATAGACATGTGCTTATAGATCTATCTCAACACGGGGCCAATGGTTAAGGGGCCCAAATGAGAGATGGTCTATCAAAGAGCAAGGCTAACCAATGGAGCATAAGACCTTAGGGTTAGCTTCATTGAAGACCTCCAATAATGTGTGTAAAAGTCCTTTGACCTTAGGCAAGCTAGGGCTGAGCTTGAGGTGGGAACCCGGCCTAAGCTTGAGGTGCTTGTCGTGCTTGAGGTGCTTGATTAAGATGCTTGAGGTGCTTGACTGGCTCCATGCTTGAGGTGCTTGACTTGCTACATGATTAAGGTGCTTGAGGTGCCTTGAGATGCTTGCCTGAGATGCTTGTGGGAACACCCCCTAGTTCAAGTGCTTTGTCATGCTTGATGACTAAGGGGCTTGCTCATCCAAAGTCAAAAAGATCCCTACAAGGAGGGGGGCGAGCCTACAAGGGGGGGGGATGAGAGAGAACACACACACACACACACACACACACACAAGGGAAGCTCCAGCTTGAAGAGGCAGCAAGGACACTTGTCAAGTTCCTCCTCATGTTGCCCTCATGGTGTGCCTGAAGCCTATTGGTTGGCCACCCAAGGGGTCCAATGATAATTTAGGATATTTAATTAATTTATTTTGCATTTATCAAGTCCTCTCTCTCAAAGGGGAAAGGGGGACACTTGTCCCAAGGCTACCCCTGTTGCTTGTAATGGCTCCTGCTTGTGATTGGCTAGGCCTGGAGGGGTCCAATGAGCTTTCATCATGAGCTACAAGGGGGGGTCAACCATGCAAGCTAGGGGGTTGCTTAGGGGGTATACTCACCCACACACACTTACAAACACTCTCATTGTGTGCTATGAAAAGTGCAAGAGCTCCATCTCCTTCTCCAAGCTCCTTGAGAAGTTGAGAGCCTACACCAACTCTCTTGGCTATGGAATGCAAATCCAACCAAGAGCTATGCTTGAATGCTTAAGCTTGCCATCTCCTCCTTCTTCATTACTATGCTATTATGTATGCTAGCAACAAGAGTATGATAAGTGAGGAACTACTTCTTTCTCCTATGAAATGTTTCTTCTTCCTCTTCCCTACCCTCATTCCCTGCTAGCTCTCTCCACCTTCGAAGGTGTTTGAGGTCTTGGGATTGAGCTTGGGATAGTTAATGCTTTCTACAAGTGCATGTTATGCTTATTGCAAGAAGGCTAATGGTTTATTGCAAGTAGATTAATTGTATTGCAAGGTAGATTAATTATTGCTTTAAGCACAAGTTGATGCATAAAAGTATACATCTTCATGCACTCAAATGATTTAGGGAACACAAAGATTAATGATGTTCACAAGTTCTTGATTGTTTCCAAGCTAAGATTGATTGTTGAAATTAGGCAAAAGCTTGGTGTGTGAACCTTCCATCTTCATATTGCCAAGGAGGTCTCAAGGAACACAAAGATTGTATTGTACCAAGTCTCTCTTAATGAGAGAATCTATAATATGCCTTTTGGAGGGGGGACCGGCTCCACATAAATCCGGTCCTCAATTGTTGTCATATTCTCTACACTCTCTCTCTTGTAAAAGTATTGTTCATGCCTAGTTAATTAAGTGTTATGATAGAGTTTCTACTACCAATTAAGTTCACCCTCTATGCTCTCAAAATTGATCACTCTAATTCTCTTAATTCCGCTATTCTCTAAGTTCATAGGCTATTCCCATTACACCTCCGCCTCCAAGGCTTCGAGTGAGAGCATCTGAAGCAAGATATACCCTTTGCAACTAGTCTTGGGTTCTTCCGCTCTGCGTAAGAGAGAGAGATCAAAAGGGCAAGAGAGAAACATGACCTACCCCCCTCCCCTTTTCTTCTGACCATAAGAGCAGCGTCTCCCATTGTGCCAAGAGTATTAAATAGGTGCCACACTTTTAGCTTTTGAAATGAGTAGGATGAAGGTAAAATTTTCCTAAATTGTAAAAGTGCATATAATACTCGCTTTTTTCTTTGTACTACTATGGCCGGCCGCCCTCGTCACTATTGTAGAGTGCGCAGGTGATGGAGAAGGTAGAAAAGAAGACTACGCACACACACCAACACACATCGAGACACATGCACACACAATCGTTACCCTGCAGCAGCCATTCAACGAGCTACTCTTCTCTTCTTCTCTTTTAACAATTATCCAAAGTATATTTACAACATAGTATAGTCAGTGTCCAGCCGCCCATAGCACAATGGACATATTCTTTAACATCATATTCTTTAACACTCTCCCTCAAGCTCAGAGTGAGCTTGCATATGATGGATTCCCAATGCTTCACGAAAGTAGAAAAACTTCTCCTTTCCAAGAGCTTTTGTGAATATATCCGCAACTTGATCATTTGTCTTCACATACACCAAATCAGTCTCATTTGCCAAAACTTTTTCTCTAATGAAGTGATAATGTACCTCAATGTGTTTAGTGCGAGCATGGTAGACTGGATTCTTTGCCAACATGATGCTGCTAATATTGTCACAATATATAATGACACTGTCAAGATAGTCAAAACCAAAGTCTACCATAAGTACTCTCAACCATGACTCTTTACATGCTACGAAAGCTGCTCCACGATATTCAGCTTCTGTACTTGATAATGCTACAGTTGATTGCTTCTTGCTACTCCAACTTATCATACCATTGCCAATGGAAAATGCATAACCACTTGTAGATCTTCTATCCATAAAATCTCCTACCCAATTTGCATCTGTGTAACCATAAAGACAAAGCTTCCCATTCTTTTCATAAAACATTCCATAACTGACAGTGGCTTTCACATATCTCATAATCCATCTCACTGTATCAAGATGACTTTTACATGGCTTTTGCATGAATTGACTCACAACACCCACTGCATAACTCAAATATGGCCTTGTTATTGTCAAGTAAATAAGGCTTCCAACCATCTTGCGATACATAGTGACATCCTCAATGTAATGTCCATCATCAAACAACTTCACATTTTGATCAAGAGGTGTGTCAACCGGTTTGCACGCTGTCATTCCATACTTCTCAAGCATATCCAACGCGTATTGTCTTTGTATCATCCAAATTCCTGATAAAGTGTCGACAATTTCAATTCCCAAGGAATATCTCAACTCACCAAGGTCCTTCATGTTGAATTCTCTCAACAAACTCTTCTTGACATGCAAAATTTTCTCATCATGACTTCCAGTGAGCATCAAGTCATCAACATAGATAACAATAACGACGATCTCTCCATCAACATGCTTCAAAAACAATGAGTGATCAGCAGTAGACTGTTTAAATCCAATCTTGTTCAAGAATCTGGTTATCTTTTCACACCAAGCTCTAGATACTTGCTTCAAACCATACAATGCTTTATTCAACTTACACACATAATATGAAAACTCTGGATGTTGATAACCCGCTGGCTGTATCATATAAACTTCTTCTTCCAAGTCACCATTCAAGAATGCATTATCCACATCCATTTGCCATAACTTCCAACCAAACATACTTGCCATTGCTATCACCAATCTAACTGTTGTCATCTTTGCAACTAGACTAAATGTCTCATCATAATCAAGACCTTTTGTTTGTACATAACCTTTAGCAACAAGCCTCGCTTTGTATCTTTCCACACTACCATCTGACTTGCACTTGACTTTGTATACCCATTTTGAACCAATTGCTTTCTTTCCACTTGGCAAGCGAACCAAATCCCAAGTGTCATTCTTCACAAGAGCATCCATCTCATCATCCATAGCTGACTTCCATTCTGATTTTCCAATTGCCTCTTGAAAACATGCATGTAGGCTCTTTATGTTGCACACGTGAAACCATGTATGTATAATGTGTACGCATGTAACCGTTGTATGTCAATCTATCAACTGGATAACGCACCCTCTCTGATCTTCTCAATTGTGGTGCACTCTTCTCTTCAACTCTTGCATATGGGGGTACATATTTTTCAATATGCTTACTGCCAGGTGTCCTCAAATGTGGTAAACCATGCTCTTCATCGAGACTTTCATCTCCAAAACTCTCTTCAACCACTTTCTTCTTGCCTTTCTCGTCTTGCTTCTTATCTCGCAAACGACCACTCCATGGGTTGACACTTCCTGTACTCTCCTCTGCCATATGTGGTCCTGAAAAAGTTCTTGTTGATGGTCCTGGCTTATCAACAACATGATGCACATTCTCTTGCTCTTCATACTCATCTTCTATCATCACTGGCTTTGGTTTGTACCATGGTTCATGCTCACAAAAGCTGACATCTCTACTGACATAAAATTGTCTTGTCGTAGGATCATAGCACTTGTAACCTTTCTTTTCAACTGGGTAGCCCAAGAATATACACTTCACTGCCTTTGGCTCCATCTTCTTCCTTGCTTCATTTGGCACATGAACATAGCAAACACATCCAAAAACTTTCATGTAGGAAATTGTTGGCTTGATCCCATAAAGTCTCTCATAAGGTGAAATTTCATAAATGGCAGTTGTTGGTGTTCGATTCATAATGTGTATTGTTGTATGAACTACTTCAGCCCAATATGTTAATGGCATATTCATCTCATTCATCATGGCTCTTGCAATCTCTGCTATAACTCTATTCTTTCTCTCAGCAACTCCATTTTGTTGTGGTGTGTATCTGCAAGTAATCTGTCTTCTTATGCCTTGTTCACGTAAGTAATCATCAAAACTGTGTGACATGTACTCTCCCCCTCCATCTATACGTAGGCATTTAATTTGACAACCATTCTCTTTCTCAACCATAACTTTGAACTCCAAGAATACCTCAAATGCCTCTGACTTTGCCTTTAGAAAGTAAACCCATGTCATTCTGTTGTAATCATCCATGAATGTGATAAAATATCGACAACCATTTGGCGTAGCATGATCACAAGGTCCCCAAATATCTGAATGAACAATTTCCAAAGGACTTTGGCTAATTCTCCCCCTCTTTGGAAATGGTAAACGAGATTGCTTTCCAAATTGACAAGCTTCACAAACATTATCAAAATTCAATCTGCCAAACTTTGGTAATCCACGTACAATTTGATTTGATTGCATATGCTTTAGTCTTCTAAAATTGACATGACCAATCCTCTTATGCCATAACTCTGCCCAATCATCTTGAGTGGCTGATTTGTTTGCATACATACCACTGTGTAAACATGGATCTCCAGCTTCTAATGAGAACAAGCGACCTTTCTTTCTTCCGCGTGCCAATATCTTGCCTGGTCTACCTTTGTGAAACTCCTCTATGAAGCAGCCATAACGATTAAAACGGACTTGCAACCCTTGATCTGTCATTTGTCCAACTGATGCTAAATTCTTTGTGATTGAAGGCACATATAGAACATCTCCCAATGTGTTGTGTGTCCCGTATTTTTCTAGCAATGGAACTGAACCAACATGTGTAATCCGATGCATAGTATCATCACTTGTAGCGACAAACTCATCCTCTTCTAATTTCTCTTTTCTGTCAAACCATTCACCATGATATGTCATATGATTTGTGACACCACTATCTAAATACCAATCATTTGTATGATGTGGCTCCACCATGCTTCCAACAACATGCTCCATAGGAAATAAATGTCCACTCGATCTATTGTCATATATATTTTGATCATGAGGATTGTATCCAGCAAAGTTTCCTCCATGTATGCCATAACCTCGGCCTCTTCCACCACGATCACGATTTTGATTTAGCCTTGTGTAACATTCTCTTTCAAAGTGACCATAAATGACATATCTGTTACAATATCCATCTCTTTGAGGATGTACAAATCGTCCACCTCCACGTCCACGAGTTCGGGCTCTCCCCCTGCCTCTTTGGCTATAATCATTGTAACTTTGAATTTGTTGGTTTTGCCATTGACCTCTTCCAGCATTGTTTCCACAACCATAGTTTCCTCTTCCACCTCTATTGTTTCCACGACCTCTAGAGTAAAAAACTTGATCTCTGGAATTGTTATTTGATGTAGAAGGACCTGACTTGCTTAACTTCACCTCTTCTTGCAAACACAGGTTTACTAACTCTTCAAAATCAGGCATGTGTCCTCGAACAGATATAGATGTATCCAATGACTTGTATTCCGGTCCCAAACCATTCAATGTCACTGAAACTAAGTCATCATCTGGAACTTCAACATTAATGCTCGCAAGATCTTCCTGTATTTGCTTTATCTCTGTCACATAATCTGATATGGATCTATTTCCTCGCCATACACAATGTAACCTTTGCTTCAAGTGAACTTTTCGTGGTTCTGTATTGGAGCTGTTCATTCTTGCTAGTATCTCCCATGCTTCCTTTGGAGATTGAGCCTTCTTCACATGTGGTATAAAGAAGTCACTAATGCATAGTGAAATCCAATGCATCACTTTCCTTGAATTCTCGATCCACTTCTTGTAAGATTCTACTCCTGCTTGCCATGTTTTATGTGCTTCAACATTCTCTCTATTTGGTTCCAAACCAACCTCGGGACACTCTTGTTCACCTGTAATATAATCCCATAAACCTTTGCCCATGATAAAGTTCTCCATCCTGTAAGACCATATGCAGTAATTCTCTCTGGTCAGCTTCTCTCCAACAATCTGTGTGACTTGAGTTGAACTTTCTGCCATCTTGACTCTCTCAATTTTTTCCAAAGGATTTTGACAAAATTTCGGCAGAGTTTCGTTTGTATTTGGACAATATCTCAAGTGACAATCTCAACCAAAGTGCTCATAAACACTGACAGAAAATCTCTCACTACCAAGGGAAAATCCACCGACTCACTTTGCCACAGACTGACTCAGTACTATGCATAAATACTCTTAAACAATGTCCACATGGACCTGTATGCAAATGCAATCCATATGTTGTCATGTACCACATATCCATACATCCACCTTCTTCCCATAGTCGTAAACGACATATGAGGTCTTTCGCGGGGCCAGTCGAGGGTTCGCTCCAGTACCTAATCCACCTTCCCAAGGTACCAAAGCTCCCAAGGCAAGGCTTCAAAAAACCTCACTCGACCCTCACAAAGGCTGCAGTTTTCCAAAATACATTAACCGCATATCCATACATAACCACAGTACTCAATCTGACAATATAACCGCCTCAACTTCTTCCCACAACCTTTCTTACATAGGCAGCTGTCCATAACGGACCCACAACAACCAAACATAATCTTCGATAACACAATATCATGATGCAAAAGCTCTATGTTGCTCTCCAAAGCCTGTGTAAATGTTGAATTCTTCACCTGTAACCTGTAAATCTATTGCCGAGTGCAAAACTGGACATCTCCTATGCTTGTGTGAGCTGGCTGTTTGCTGAGAAAATTGTAGATTTTGGCAAATCTGAGTATGCTAATGCGTCCGGAATGCCCAAAAACATAAAGATAGACTCCTGGATCAATGTATTCCGAGTTCGGGTGAGGAAGTTATGACCAAAAAACCTCTCTTTTTTGTTATTTTCCAGAGCTGCGGAAACCTGTGTATTGACTGTAGCTCCTCAAACTGAGCTCTGATACCACTTTGTAGAGTGCGCGGGTGATGGAGAAGGTAGAAAAGAAGACTACGCACACACATCGAGACACACACACACAATCGTTACCCTGCAGTAGCCATTTAACGAGCTGCTCTTCTCTTCTTCTCTTTTAACAATTATCCAAAGTATATTTACAACATAGTATAGTCAGTGTCCAGCCGCCCATAGCACAATGGACATATTCTTTCACATCATATTCTTTAACAACTATATGGCACGGCTCTAGCCAAGGGGGATCTAACGCCCAAATTTGGCGACGCGAGGCGGCTTTAATTTCGGCCGTCGGATCATGTAGTGAACTGGGGGTGAACTCGGGGTGAACTCGGGGCAAAAATGGCGCCCCAAGTTCACTCCTAGTTCACCCGCCTCGCGGGGTGTGGGTCGAACCTGGGACGTCTCGGTTGCCACACAAATGCCCTACCACCACGCTAGCGCACGTCACTATCCATGTTGGCATGGCACATGATCATCCTAGTTTAGGCGCCCCTAGTTCACCCCCAGTTCACCCACCCCTAGCTTACCCGCCCCCAGTTTCACCGTTGGTTCACCCTCAGTTCACCCCCAATTCACCCACCCCTAGTTCACTGTGTGATCCGACGGCGGAGATTAAAGCCGCCTTGCCCCCCAAATTTGGGCCCTAGATCCCCTCTGACCCGGAGCCGTGCCATATAGTGACGAGGGCCG
The DNA here is from genome assembly GCF_014529385.1 of Adiantum capillus-veneris. Lineage (NCBI taxonomy): Eukaryota > Viridiplantae > Streptophyta > Polypodiopsida > Polypodiales > Pteridaceae > Adiantum > Adiantum capillus-veneris. The sequence continues at coordinate 65,542,728 of NC_140947.1, read as the reverse complement.
GCCGCCTCCGGCGACCTCTCTCTCTCTCAAAAAAAAAAATCACAATCTCTCTCTCTCAATGATGAAGGATGCTAACCTCTATATGTCTGTTTGCAGACAGATACAACATCGAACCTGTAGGTTGTGTCTGTAAACACCCAAGTCCCCCTATTCTATAGGCGAAGATGAAGGCACCTCCGTGCTCTCAACCTCCTGCAAGCCATGTCGACGACCATTGATTGGATGTAGCTATAGGCCGTCAAACCCCCCACCAGCTAGGCCCTAATTAATGGGCGATCCTACATCTTGTCGGGTGATCCGATTCCAATCATTGTCATCATCACCTACGCCGACATCGAAGTATCGTAGGCTATGCATACAGAAGCATCCACTTTTAGTCATGCTAGATCCAGAAACTTATTGGGAGCTGTTGAACTAGGTTTTCCAAAAGTTGTCGGCTTGTGAGACGGCCCTGCCGCCAAGTCTTCTTCAAGATTTGCAGCTGCGTACGCAGCACTGGGGCCGTCGCTCGTAGGGAAGAAGCGGACTCCGCCACTCATGAGATATTGCCCTGAAGCCTAGTGATTAGGCGCAATCATTGGATCAATACTCTCTTTCTTTTTGGTATGTTGCAAGTAAAGGGATAGGCGTACCACACACACACATGCACGCAAGTGCCTACTCCCTCCCTCTAAGTGTCACATAATGTGAAAGGACCCTTGAAATCATGCAAGGTATTCTATTTATTGATCTCCTTCCTCAACTTGTTCTTGTAGAGGTTGCCTTGAATTCCTCCATACATCTATCTCGGGACTTGGGGCTCCTTTTATCCACTGACTACCCTCTAATTTGTTGTTGCTGGACGACGTACACCTTGCGGCCATGCCATCTACCATCGCTTCGCCCCTTAGTGGCTCACGCCTCATGACCTCATTGAAAACTGGTGATGTGTTGTGCACCCGTGCACCACACACATCCCTCGCCCATATTGTCGACTGTATGGCTACACCACACACTCCACGTGGGCCTGAACCTACCTTCAACATTAGCCTACCAAACAACTGCTTTGCCATTTTTAGCTTCACCTAAGGTAGCTGCACCACTCTGTCTGATCTGTGCCTTTTCTATCACCTAGAAAGAAAGGCAATTGTAATCAAATATGTAACCAAGCAAAGCGAACGATAAAAGAAAGAGCCTCAAACATACAACCACCTAGTAGGCAGTCCCAGCTGCTTGGGAGGACATTATTCAAAAGCTAAAACTATGTTATGCAAAGATTGGCCATAAATAAAGAGGCAAATGATCGGAAAACTGGAACTTAGAAATCTTAAACTCAAAATTGGAACTTTAGAAAACTTGGACCAGGAACTTTGCAGTAGCTCTGCCAACAATTCACCTATTTAAAAAATACAAATAATTGTGCAATCTGTGTGTGGAGAGAGAGAGAGAGAGAGAGAGTCACCCAGCTCGGAGTGCACTCAATATTACTTCGGTGTGCGTGGTTGTGTGGAGGACGCAGCACTTCTGAGTAATTAGTAGGTGCTCGTGCGGATTCACACACACACACACCACACACACACAGATCAGAGAGAGAGAGAGAGAGAGAGAGAGAGAGAGAGAGAGCAATTTCATACGACCTAGTGGTCTGCAGCTCCTTGTCAATGGGGAGGGCTGCTCTGAGCTGCTCTGATCAGGAGTGGTGCATAGAAGGGAGAGCATATATGTGTTGGTATTCAGTTGGACATGAGACGGCGGGATAGCAGGAGGCATGGTGAGTCGTGAGCGATTGGAAGGAAGGAAGGGTCTCATCTGTATCCCCGAGCTACTCTCCCGCACTCAGTTGGCGGCTGCTGCGCCGCACTACTCTCTGCAAGGAGCCTTTGCAAACAACCACGCCCAGCTGCTCCATATGCAGCACAGGCTCCATCTGTCCGCCTTCGTCCATCCGCCTTGTCTAGCTGCACCAACCTCCCTCCGCCCCTCTCCGTTGGCAGGCCCTACAAATTTGCCATCTCCATTGTCTTCTTGCCTAGTGCCCAATATAACCTACTAACAGCAAGAAAGGGTCCAATTAACTCCAATAGGAGTTGTTCTCCACTCGTTCTTCAGCTGCAAGTGTTACGGGGCTGCCCGGGACACTCAAGATGAACACCTTCACCTAGAGGACAAGGGCTCGCAACTTGGAGCTCGCGTATTGGGAGGCTCGCGTCCACTGACTTGAGTCCCTTTGGCGGCTCGTTGATGGGCTCGTCCAAAAAACGGCCCGAGATCACACCTTGCTTGACGCGCACGGGAGCCTTTGTGGCACCGTGTGGACTTGAAGTTGAGTTGAGTGCGGAAGCGTCTTTAGGATCAATGTTGAGCGAATGAGGCTATTCGGACCTTGAACACATATCTAGAGGTCCCCATGGAACTCTCTTAGGCCACTTTGGGCTAACTTGGAGGAATGCCGAAAAGTCTCGGACCGCCTCAGGTTGGGGTGCGCTAAACCTGACAGCAGCCCGTCGGTTGAGAACGAGGAGCGCCACAGGCGCGCGTTCATGAGTGTGCATGGTTGAACTCGAAGAGGAAGCCGAGGTCTCCGCATGGAGTACCTAAACGTCCAAAACGGGCAAGCTGTCCGCGTGTAGCATCGAGCCGACGCTCGCCGAAATAAACCGACTATGAATCTGTCGATAGCCTTCGTCTGCGAACGAGGACCGCCTCGGGCGCGCGTTTGTGAATGTACATGGCTGAGCTCAAAGAGGAAGTCAAGGCCTCCGCGTGGAGTACTTGAACGTCCAAAACGGACAACCCATCCACGTGTAGCGCCTTGCCGATGCTCGCCGATGAGACCCGCCAGCTACGAGCTGACGGCCCCGAAACTGGATCATGGAGTCCCCGTGCGTGGCGGACTCCCCCGATTACCTCCATGTGATGAAGTGGAGGGAAACACTCCCGTTACCGGGCACTCTCAAACCCCTGCACGCGTCCGTAGTACCTAGAATGGTGAGGTGAGGAGAAAATCAAGGTCAGAACTATGTCCCATCGTCTGTCGTCCCCAACCGGTTCCATTGTGCGTTCCCGCGGCACCGAGCGGTGGTTTGCCAAGATCGGGTAGTCACCATCCATCGTCACTCCGGAGACCTCCGAATCAACCGGAGTCTAACATACATTCCCCCCTTAGAAAACTCTCGGCCCGAGAGTAGCATTGTTAGGGTAGGAAACTCCCTGGTTAATGCTTTGGAGGGTGTAGAGCTACGTGCATCTACGAAATCCAAAATGGGCTGCATGAGCGGTCTTACCGAGAAGGCAGTGTCTATCTCAAACAGCCGTGCTTGCTGAAAGGCAGAAAAACTGTGGGTACCAAGTCTGCTTGGCACTTTTGTTGGGGCTTAACTAATAGGAGATATATACATTGAGTGGCATAGACCACGTTGCTGCGTTGATCCATGCCGAGGAACTTGTCTGTTCCGGATATAATATCTGATGCTGCAGTGACGATGCAGCTTTCATCTTGAGGGTGAGAACCAAGTCGCGTTGATTCCCACTGCTTCTTGGAAGCTGATTTGATTGACTTCGTGTTGATTCCTTCATGAATGGCGACAAAGGTCCACTTCGCGTTTAGCTGAGTTGATTGCATGGTGCAGAGTTGCATCCTGTGCACCGAAAAGATTTGCTCGCTTAGCGTTCCATGGAGAGTAAGTTATTCTGTCAAATTGGATCCTTGGGCTTGATTGCCGACGTGTGTGACGAGTCCTCCTAAAGATTTGGCCTTTGGATTTTTCTTCTTGAAGCACTTATTGAGTGCTCATGTAGACCTGGAAGTCTTGATATGAGCTTACCTGCTCATTGAAGTAAGGTACGTTGCGAAAGATACCTTCTAGGATTATTGAGCACCGGTCCGTCCCTGAACCAAAAGAGATGAAGCCTATCTGATTGCTTCCTTGGCATACAAACCAAGGTTTTCCTGAGATTGCCGGAGAGTCAATCCCATTGATACCTTGAAGCTTTGGCATACTTCAGGACTCGGTTGAACTTGAATGTTCTGATGTGAGTCTTGCAAAGTTGAGGGCAAGACTTGAAGTAGGTAACTCGTAGAGAAGAAGATTGGCCGATCCGCTTCTGTTCCTTGCTATCTGCTTGAAGCTTGTCGCTTGAGTTGAGCCTAAATGCTCACTATGTCTGTTTAGATCTGGAAAACCTTTGACTTGTTCTTAACAAACCTGCCTTCGTTGGCCGACAAAAACAAACATGAGAATCACTCATCTTGGGTCTTCTTGTTTTCCCTTGCTTAGATCCGCTGCGATCTGGATGAAGGGTTGAAAGTGCGGTTGGAAGAAAGAGGGTTAATGGTGGGGCTCATCCCCTTGAGCCCGATGTGATCGCACCACATACCTTTTCTTGTGTGCCCATGAGGCTCCATCTTGAGCCGAATCTGGGGCTTGACTTCATATGTACCTGTAGAGGCTCCTGTCTGAGCCGAGTTTAGGTGTACGCTGCGTGGTACCTGGATGGGCTCCTTGTGAGCCGGATGTAGGCATATCTATTGTTTTACCTTGGAGGGGCTCCTGTTTGAGCCCGGATGTAGGTGGCTTTGCCTGTCTTCTGCTGAAGATGTGCCCACTCTGATTGGGTTGATGTTGGCTTATGAATATGAGCAGTGCTATCTCGTAGACCGTCACTGCGGGAGGCATCACTCAACCTCCGGCCTTCTTGTGAGGGGGCCTTCCTCATGTGGCTCTTGCATTGAGCCGTCTTTGTGGGGGGCTATCCCCGAATCTGTGTGCTAAGGAAAAAGATGTGTGGCCCACGCAGGCCTCCAGCTTCGCTGTGGTGCTCGGTCCACCACTTCTGGGTCATCCAACTTCGAAGAAGAAGTGGGCGGTCCACCCAAATCAAGTTGGGTCCCCGGCTTGGCTAAAGGGGCTCGGTCCACCGCTTATGGGTCCCCGGCTTCACTGTATGGAAAAGAAGGGGCACGGTCCACCCGAGTCAAAATCTGGTCCCCGGATGGCTGAGTATCATGGTGCGCGGTCCACCCAAGTCGAAATCGGGTCCCCGGCTTTGCTGATGCTAAATGGCCCTTACAGAGCCTAATGGTCTGCAGGCACATGGTCCTACTTGTGAAGATCCTGTCTCTTTAAAATGTTGAGGCTCTAGTGTAGCCTAATGTTCAACAGGCACTCGGTCCTACTTTTGAAGCTCACTTCGCTGCTTTGAGGCTCTAGCTGTAGCCTGATAATCCTCGGTCATGCTTTTGATGATCTCTTTTTGGGTTGCTGGTTGCGTCTTGATTGAGTTTGGGGATTGTTGCCTTGCTTGGCTCACTCGTTGAAGATAGGGGCTAGGATACGGACATCTTGCCTTCACCTGCCGATTGAATTCTCCTCAAGAGGTACTCTCGACCTCACGCTGATCTAGCGCGGCCTTTCCCTGCCGACTTGTCTTTGTCGATGCTGAGGAGGGCCTTCCTTGGCACCTACCTCGTTGATGTTGCTGCTGCTGCTGGATGGAGGGGGCTGTCTAGCTTGACCTCGAGAGAGTCCCACTGGACTACATGCTGGGGTGACATCTCGTTGTCCCCGCACGGTGAAGAAGCCTTGGCTCTACTCCTTTACTCTGACTGCGTCGAAGCAGGCCTTGGTCATCTTAGGATAAACTCTGGCTGGTGGCTGGCTGTTGAATGTTGTCTTACGTCAGGTCACCGCATCTCTGAACTGCGCCCAACACAATCCAGGAGATACTTAGAAGGATGAGCGACCCCGTCCCATCCCGGGTGCTTTATAGCTGGCGGCTTCTTTGAGTCCTTTGTAGTTGATACATTTGTGGTAGCATCCTTGTACCTGTTCCTACTTCCTCTGAAGTGGTCTCAATCCAGTCCTTAGGTTCCCACCCCAGTCGCATGACGGTGGAGTATTCATAACACCCCCTCATGGGGGCTTGCCCAGATGATTCTAGTGAGCTTCACTTAGCTCCACTGTTATGACGACCAAGGTTCCCAAGCCTAGGCCGCTGAACTGCTTTGCTTTTCTTTCCTACCTGTGAGTTCTTGAGCTGGAGATTCCGTCCAAGCTTGTTTGCTATTCGGGTTCGAAGCCCTTGTAGACAACCTGCACTTGCCGTAGATATTCATGTCAAGGATCACACTCCCTGTACTTCTTCATTCCTTGTACACTTTAGCTCGATGATGCTGGGTTTGCATGTTCTGAACGAGGGACAGCCTGTCACGCTGCCCGTGACCCTACCACATGGGTCTATGTGCATATGTTGCATTCTGAAGATGAGCCACTGCCACTGTGACTCTGAGCCTGTGCCACCAAGCTTGAAGTGCCAATGCTAAAGTCACCTCTTCGTCCTTGTTGACAGCGGAGGCTGTATCTGAATGAGACGGTCCCTTACCTTGGGCCGCTCTGCCAAGCCATACCAATACCAGGTCGAAGCTCAATGGATGATAGTCACGATTGACTCCGGGTCCGCTTACCTCTTCACAAGGTGCTGGTCAACTCCTGACGAGCCTGACTGATGAGAAATTGCATATCTGAGGCCCGATCCAACTGGAGGCTGATTGAAGGTGATTGCTGAAGGGGAGCACTTAGCATTGTGTCCCTGTGGCTTCCCAATGACTAGCCGCTGCTTTGATTCTTGATAGCTGCTTGATGAGCATGGAGGGAATCTTCACCTAGAGCCCTCGCCGAAGAAAATTTGGAGCCAACGTATCCTGACGACTCGAAGTACCCCTGTTGGGCATGTCTTCTGTGTATACCTTGAACCACTGTTGGGCATCTGCCGCCGAGCTTCCCACATTCCATTGGAGTCGCGCTACTTTGCAACCTCGGTCACATTCCTCGTGACCCAGTGCGTTTGCATCGCTGGCTCGCACCTTCTATGATCATCTTGGTAGTAGATATTGCGTACTTTGCTTTGAATGTCTTGCCGTTGGAAATCGCGGGTTTTAGCTCTGATACCAAGTGTTACGGGCTGCCCGGGACATAAAGATGAACACCTTCACCTAGAGGCCAAGGGATCGTAACTTGGAGCTCGCATGCTGGGAGGCTCGCGTCCACTGACTTGAGTCCCTTTGGCAGCTCATTGATGGGCTCGTCCAGAAAACGGCCCGAGATCACGTCTTGCCACTTTGGGCTAACTTGGAGAAATGTTGAAAAGTCCCGGACCGCCTCGGATCGGGGTGGGCTGAACCTGCCGACAGCCCGTCGGTTGAGAACAAGAAGCGCCACCAGGGCGCGTTCATGAGTGTGCATGGCTGAACTCAAGAGGAAGCCGAGGTCTCCGCGTGGAGTACCTAAACGTCCAAAACGGACAAGCCGTCCGCGTGTAACGTCGAGCTGACGCTCGTCGAAATAAACCGACTATGAATCTGCCGACAGCCTTCGTCTGTGAATGAGGAGCGCCTCAGGTGCGTGTTTGTGAATGTACATGGCTAAGCTCAAGGAGGAAGTCAAGACCTCCGTGTGGAGTACTTGAACGTCCAAAATAGACAACCCGTCCGCGTGTAGCGCCTTGCCGACGCTCGCCGATGAGACCCGCCGGCTACGAGCCGACGGCCCCGAAACTGGGTCATGGAGCCCCTGTGCGCGACGGACTCCCCCGATTACCTCCACGTGATGAAGTGGAGTGGGACACTCTCGTTACCAGGCACTCTCAAACCCCCGCACGCATCCGTAGTACCTAGAACAATGAGGTGAGGAGCAAATCAAGGTGAGGACTATGTCCCATCATCCGTCGTCCCCAACCGAGTCCATTGCACGTCCCCGCGGCACCGAGCCGTGGTTTGCCAAGATCGGGTGGTCACCGTCCACCGTCACCCCGGAGACCTCCGAATCAACTGGAGTCTAACAGCAAGACATTATCAAAATAGCCATTTGAACCTCAAATTTGTCACAGAGTTAAAGAGGGGCATCGCACGTGAGTCTGTGTGCACACAAGGATTCAGGGATAGCATACCCTTGCATTCAAACTCTCTCTCTCTCTCTCTCTCTCTCTCTCTCTCTCTCTCTCTCATATACACACACAGTGCCACCTGTGTTGCCGGGCTACAGGGTGCATTGTTGAAGTATGGCCTCTCTCTCTCTCTCTCTCTCTCTCTCTCTCTCTCTCTCTCTCTCTCTCTCTCTCTCTCTCTCTCTCTCTCTCTCTCGTGCACATGAGCTTCTCTCACTTTTGACATTTAGCCTTCATCTCACAGACTTTGACACGTGTAAAAGGCACTCTCCTCCCCATATTATGTTAAACGGATTAGCAGCAACCAACAATATTGTCTAACCAATGAGAATTAGCCTTTCTTTTTGCACGTGCACCTCAACACATGATCTCTTTTTTTTTTGTCTGCCCAAAGGGAAAAAGCTATAGTGATGCCTTCTCTTAAGCATTTTTGGATAGGCCAAAAATGCTAATTGGTTGAAATAAGATAGTGAGTACTCATTTAAATGAAGAGTGTGTAACTCTAATGGTGGACATGTCTTGAGTTTTGAAATATTGAAATAGAGATGATTCTCTTTTTGGCTCGCTAAAAATAATATTAATTTTTTGTTGGAACATAAATATTTGACCGGTAGATAAAGTAGAGGTTACTCATTACTAACATGAGCTTGTCAAGAAAATGATGACACGTCCTACTTTATTGGGACTCGTAGAGTTTAATGTGTTTGTGGGTGCTAGAAGGTGGGCCAAAATGGGCACATATGGGAGACTCCGAGAGAGAGAGAGAGAGAGAGAGAGAGAGAGAGAGAGAGAGAGATATGTTATGTATCGGCACAAGGATTGAAGACATGGTCGTGGAGGCGTGTGGGGTGGACATGGGCGATATGCAGCTAAGGATGGGCTATCGTCTCTTATGGTGCAAAGTAGAGGCTGGTTCAGATGAAGGCAAGGACACATCATCGTATGGGGATGAGGTCGATTGACAATGGGAAGAAGAAGAAGAAGAGATTTTTTAACGTCGTGGGAGAGCACGTAGAGGTAGCACGACATCACAAGAGCGACTCTAGGCGAGACAGCAGAGTGAATTTTGCAGGGTATGAAGCGAGATCGTGAGAAGAATAGGGTAGTTCTCATGAATATGCTACCTCTCCCTCTGATTTGAAATGGCTTCTTGTGTTGCAGAGATGCCCAAGTGAGAAACAATGTCTGTAGGCCGTACTCGACGATGCACGCACATTAACAATATTGGTTGAGACCAGTTATAAAGAGAGAGCAGCACGACTCGTCCTAGATATTGGACTCTCTGCCGACATGGCAAGGAGTCCCGTCCACCGGTTACTTTTAAGAAGGGTTTAAACAACCCCCCCCCGCCCCCCCTTCACAACCTCAGTTTAAACATTATAACCGTTTGAGCACGTGCTAGGGATTGAGCAACGAAGTTATGCTAGTGGTTGTGCAATGGCCTTACTTCACGGGCGCTCGTGTTCAAACCCTGTGTGGGTCCAATGTGTTTAATCACTTTTTTTTATTGAGCATGTCACCGTTTGTACAAACCAAGAGGCTTGCGGAAAAGCTAAGGTTCGAAATGCGACCGGGTGCACTGGCCCAGCAAGTCAAATAATCGCCACTTGGACGACTCTCAAGGGTGCCACATCCTTGAGAGTTTGATATTTAGAGAGAGTCGAGCAGCACGGACTACAATCTGTCAGAAAGGACAGGTAATTGCTGTGCATGTTTGATTGACTTTTGTGCTCGTCCCCAGTATGCCTCAAGCCCTCGGCCCTCACCTGCTATGCAAGCTCACCTTATCGATTTGCTAATTATGTTGAATTGCAGATGAAGGACATGATAGAATACTGCCTCACTCTCTTTCTAGACACAAAGAAGAATGCGTCAAAGTACTCTTCCAGCATCCTGAAATCGATCCCATCGTCACCAGCTGCATAGGAGTGAGACTTGAGTCCCTTGATAGCCAATAGCTAGCATCCACGGTGCACTGGCAACCAACAACCATACTGCAGTCGATTGCAGTCCGAGGTGTAGTCCCGCCCTCGCTTCGACAGCCTGAGCACACACTCGCACATCGAAATCTTCCCTGTCAAGACCTTCCTACCACAGGTCGAGAATGCAAGTAACTAACCTCTTTGAGAAGACCACCTATAAGTTTACTTTATTTTCTCGCGGCTCAAAGCTTGCACCATCTGCTGTAGATTCTCTCTCTTTCTTTGCACGATGTTAAATTAGCCACCATCACTGCCTTCAAATGAAAGCCTTTTCCGTCCACACTCAAAGAGCAATGACGTTCATCCTCCGATAGATGATGCTTGTGCAAGTCCAATAGGCCTACCTATTGTTGCTTACAACTTCAAAAGCACATCAAGTCTATCGCCATTAGGTCATTGTGTGTGTGTGTGTGTGTGTGTGTGTGTGTGTGTGTGAGTGAGTGAGTGAGAGAGAGAGAGAGAGAGAGAGAGATGTTGAGTCAAGAAAATCTCTTCGCCTTTGTTATATGCTGATTGATGGGAGTTTGGAAAATGGCAAGTCTTCACCTTTATATGTTGGCATTAGGAAAGATTGTGGAATGCATAGCAACATTGTAACCTGTAGGGGTTTGCAAATTCTATGTGTGCCTTTTCTATCCATTTTTAGTTACATGCTCTTTATCTAGCACCCCAGGGCCCAGCCATGGCAAGCTGCTTCCTCTATTGCAACAATTAGGCCGTGGTTTTGATGTGAATCTTATTTAAACCATGGCCATCAGCTGACAGGAATCAGGAAGAACACATAGGGGGTTGACAAGAAGAGCTTGCATGCGGCTTTACTTTCCTCTCTCTCCCCCTCTCGCCCAGAGCCTCTCCGTGCATGTGTCTACATGGCGCATGCATTCAATGACATTGCCCATGTATGTAGCAATAGACTAATGGGTAGCTTCATACTTACCTCTACATTCATTAGACTTTCCATGACTTTGATCCTTCCAGCTTGATTGCGCAGATGTTACTGATTGAATGGAGACTACTCGTTGATAATTATCGCAGCCGCACTTTTATCACTGAGTATGTACAAACATAGACATGCTTGAAGGTGATTCTCTCCCCTTTGATTGTGGAGGATGCATGTCTCCTACAAAGTGATGCTTGAAGGCGATTCTAGATTTATTTTTTTATTTAAACCATCGCTGCCATGAAAATCTCTAAATAAAAAAGACTCCTGTACGTGAAAAGCTAGTATGCCGAGACTCTCTCTCTCTCTCTCTCTCTCTCTCTCTCTCTCTCTCTCTCTCTCTCTCTCTCTCTCTCTCTCTCTCTCTCTCTCTCTCTCTCTCTCTCTCGGGGGATCGGGGAGCACCACAGACGGAGAGTGAGAGAGAGAAGGAGACACACGACGCACAGATATGGGTGGGGAGAGTGTGAAGTGGCAGCTCCCCCTATACAGTATACTCACTATAAGTATAGGGTAACAGTGGGCGGGCGCCCATGACCTGGGCGACCGGTCAAAGCACATAGGCCTTAACCCCAACAACCTCCCACTTAAAGGCCAATGTGCCTTTAAGCAAGATCTACTAGTGTACAACCAATATAAGGTGAGATATTCTCTCAACCTATGCCCACTGACTCTCGATGAGCTAGTGCATCCGGCTCTACTGATAGACAAACACCCCGCTACGGAAGCCACACAGAGCTAGCTCCAAGCTCTGCAAGTAGTCTACAAGAGCTCATACACTCCTGCAAGTATCGGTCCAATACCTGCAAACCTCCCCTATGCTCTACGCCGAGATCAGTCATCGAACAACTAATCAACCCTGCTGCAAATGCTCCCACTACAGCCGCGATATCCGGTCTCGAGATCAGCATCTCATACATGAGACCACCGAATGCCGATGCAATGCTAGCGGGCCCTGCTAGCTCTACGGAGCATGCATCAACATATATATCCGTGGCAATAGGCATCTCTGACTGACAAGGCATGTCAGCCACATGCATCTCCTGACTGTCCATAAAAGACGCATCAACCTGTCGTGCAGCCTCAGAGCAAACCAGCTGCTCTAGATGTCTGCTGGAAGACATATCCTGCACAACTATATCCCCATGCTCACTGTCGAGCATAGAAAGGAATGACTGCATAATCGCTGACATCTCAGTCTCCTCTGCAATCATCCACTGCAAACATGACCACTCAATCTGCTGTGACTCACTAGAGCTCTCATGCTCTAACTCCGTATGCATAGACTCTTGCACAATGTCCTCCTGTCGTGACTCACTAGAGCAAGACCGCTCTACTTGTCTATCCTGCATAGAAGTATCTCGCACAACTGACTCTCTGCTTTGCTCAGTCACTAGCAAAGCATGCATGTCTGACTCTGTCACCTCTCTGTGTGACTGCTCAAGTCGTGCCTCAACTGTGTGCACAACGAGCTTACTACTATGCACTCCATGCAAAGCATCCTGCAACCCACAAGCAAAAGAGACTGGCCTGCTCTCTCGCTCTCTACCTGGTTACGTGATCACAGAGACAACACCGTCTCTCGCGTGATCCACATGCAATGGGTAACCTGTACCACTCCTGGCACCTCTCGCAATCACTAGCGAACCCAAATGCATCACAAAATCTCGCTCTCGTAGCGAAATCTGACATCCACTATCCTGTAACTATCTGACTGAGATCAAATCCCGTCTCAGATCTGGCACTTAACGCACATGACGCAGGGTAAATCTCATACCACTGGGCAAGGACAAACATACGTCTCCTGCACCCTCAATGTCATACAGAATATCATCAGCCATGTGCACACAACCAAGTCTCCCACTAGAAAACGTGCTAAACCACTCACGATGCGACGTGACATGGAAAGTAGCATCTGAATCTAGTAACCAATGTGAAGACAATGTGCAATCTGATATGCAATCCGTAGACATAAGATCGTCTGAAGACAAGCTAGATGTAAATGTGACATCGCCGTCACAAGCATACTCAGTAACCACCGTACTGATCTCACTAGCATCTATCGTGCCCAAATCTGCATCACGCATATGTCGCCTCCGTTGTCTCAAACGCCTGAAACATCGACGCCTAATGTGCCCTCTATGTCCACAATGCCAACATGTTAAGTCTCTATGTTGTCGAGACTTGCGTGTGGGACCAATCTCTCCCATGGACATAGAAGTGGGACTAGACTTCCATGTAGACATGGATGTCGCGTACATAGCATGTAAACTCTGCCATAAAGCATGAGTTGTAGTCTCCCTCGAGGCCTGCCAGTAAACAGACTCAACCAGATGCAAACAAATCGTAGACATGGCTAACTCATCAAGATCCTGCCAATCATCATCACGCATAGAATTGGGCTTCGCCGATAAACCACACAAGGGTTTATCCTGCCCCAAATCCGCCAATGCAACAAGCATATGCTCCTTCCAAGCAACAAAATCTACACCATCAAACTGTGTTAGACCATAACGCTGGAAGTCAAATGAAAAATCAGCCATAATGCTCGCAAAAGAGCAACCAACAAAGAGTAGCAAATGTCAACCAAATTAGCCCTAAACTGGCTCGAATCGCATCAACAAAAGTCTGCAAATATGGCTGTAAGATATGGCTGCAAATCAGCCCCAAAACAACCCCAAAATTCAGCTCTTAAACAGCTGCATAAACAAGTCACAAATGTGTCCCAAATCAGCCTACAACTGAGCCATACATGGACACCTGCAAAGAGGAAACAATGGCTGAAAATTCAGCACCCAAATAAGCCCTCAAACCTGCCTGTATCCTGTGAGTGTGCCAAGATAACTGTACGCCTGTCAAACCCGTGAGCTAATCACCAAGCCCACAATGTGCGGTATCGATGCATACACATGCACAAATCTTCCACCTGCAGAGAACACCGCACGCAAATGTTGAGTGCAACCCGCAATCTCTACCTAGATCGCATAAATGATACGCATAAAACTCCTGGGAAAATTTCGCCAGAGTCTCGTCAGTAAAACGGCCACAAAACCAGTAACCAAACTGACTGCACGCTCAAAACCATGAGCAACCAAAGCGCATCAAACCGCACTCTAAATGCATGCACCAATCTCCACACTTTGCATACATCATTGCAAACACCTGCAAATCTAGTACACAAATATCTGTTCTACCTGTGACTGCCAAAAAACATGCTCGAGACATACATTGCCGAGCTCAAAATGCAATCACATTAGTCTCCCTGAGCATCAAACCACATGAGGCATACATTGTATCCTCCCACCTGTGAGGAAACTTGCAGCAAATGTCACTCTCACATCTGAGAGCAAACCATGTGTGGAATCCTCGACACACAATAAACAACTGCTGTTGCTGCAAAAAATTCAGTGTTTAGAATTTAAAAATTCTGATATGATGAGCGCGTCCGGAGCGTGCCAAAACTCCAAGGTAGACTCCTGGATCACATGTATCCGAGTCCGGGTGTGAAAGCTATGCCAAAAACCTCCGTTTCGACCCAAAAACGCAGCATAAAATGCCAAAAGAGGGCTGAAAATGCAGCTCCTCAACCGTAGCTCGAATGAAGTTTTTGATGGCCCAAATGGCTTCGAAAAGGGGGTAAAACGTCAGGACACCTGATGGAAACGCTCTCGAAAAGCTGATTTGCCGATGCCAAAGTCGAAACCCTGTTTGCACTCTTGAAAGTGCGCGCACGCATGGACGCGATTTCGGGAATGAAACTGGCTCTCCGCTGTCATCGTGACTGTGCACACACACGCTCCCTCCGCACCTACGCTCTGATACCAATTGAAGGGGATCTTGGAGCACCACAGACGGAGAGTGAGAGAGAGAAGGAGACACATGACACACAGATATGGGTGGGGAGAGTGTGAAGTGGCAGCTCCCCCTATACAGTATACTCACTATAAGTATAGAGTAACAGTGGGCGGGCGCCCATGACCTGGGCGACCGGTCAAAGCACATAGGCCTTAACCCCAACATCTCTCTCTCTCTCTCTCTCTCTCTCTCTCTCTCTCTCTCTCTCTCTCTCTCTCTCTCTCTCTCTCTCGCTCTCGCGAAGAGTGTATGGAGACAAACCTACAGACAAAGCTCCGAGCTGCTTGGAAGTGAACTCCATATCGAACTGCTTCTGAGAGCAATTGAGCAATGCAAAGTGCATTTTTTATTTTATTCACTTGGTGGAATCGACCTTCTTTTGCAGCGAAGCCTGAATACCTAACTATAATCCTACCTGCGCCTTCCCCGCGTAGCGATCATAACAGCTTTGTGTGAAACAGACCCAATGGCCAGCTGAACAGTATGTCCAACTTCAACTACCATACTCAGCTCGTTTCTGAAGGCGCAACTAGTATGGCTAGCATTATGCCACTCCAACTATAGCTCATGCAAATTCAACAACCATGTGCCCTCGGCCATTCTTCAATGTTCATGGAAATGATTTATTGCAGCAGGTCCCCATGCCTAATTCTCAAGATTCACACCAATTCTTTTCCGCGATGTTTATCCGTGCAAGCAGCAAGCTGGGAAGAACCGGGAAGAACAGGAAAGGAGTACCGGAGACCTTTCAAGCCTGGTTATATTTCCCAGATCATCAAGATGGATGGTACTTTGGATGCTTGCGAACGTGATGAGCACTCTCAAAGATCAAATATTTGGTGCGATCAATCTATGGTAAAAATCTGTTCTAGTGCTACTTAAATAGAAGATATCAAATTTCAATAGATGATTAATTGGCCTAATGTGGAGTCGAATCACCAAAAATCATTGCCTTTGCAGACCCGTTCAGCACATTTTTATGTTGATGCTATCAGGTTGTTGGCAATGTAGATGGTAGAGGCTGAAGAAATGAAAAGAGTAATCGTCGAAGTGGACATGAGGGTAGAAAATCTTAGCAGGATCGATCACACCGAAGCTTATGATGGTTATCCTCAAGCTTATGATGGTTAGCCGCTTGCACTTTTAGCAAAGAGTATGAGGGGATTAGTGGCAAACAACTCAATGTTGAGGGAAATGCATTGGTGAATGATATCAAGTGGAACGCCACCCATACTAATGCCCATGAGCGTCACGTAATAGTAGTTCACCAGATGCATGTTTGGATTATTGACGAGCGGACTGAATATAGTGCCCTCCGCTATGGGGATGCGGACCTCAAGATGCCCATTATCATGTGTAGTTAGAAAGCACGATACATAACTCGGGTTAGCCAGCAAGGAGGCAAGAAGGTATAATTGATGACCGAAGCAGCTTACAACACACACGCACACACACAAGATACTACTGATTAGAGAACAAAGAACATAAAGTTACAGATGCGTATTTGGTGTATGGCAGGGAGGACATATATTCACAACACTGCACGTTCCAATTACAGAAGCACAACTCTAGCTCGACAACACTGTAAGGTTCGTTATCTGCATCCAATTTTCCATGCACATACGTTTGCTTGGTGCAACACATAAACGCTACGAGGCAGGGCACGGATTTCGTTTCTTATAATTTTTGAAGAGACCACAGTGCAAGCTTTCTACCATACTTTTATATGGCACCTTTGTATGACGTGCACTGTATACTTTGCACTTTCAGTTTGTGACGTTTCATTGCACGATGATATGTTTAACTATTCACATTGCTTTTTGTATCTTGACTCAAATATCGGCCTGTTGATTGGACAACTAAAAAGCATCAGTACAACATTGCAGGTTAGTCAAGCACCTCATTTATTGTTGCATTTTATTCATGCTTTATCTATTTGCTTGTTTTAGAATTTTCCGCATTTGTAATGGAATTAGAATTTTAACTTGAGTTGGAGCGGAAAGTAAATAATATATTGAGCATTTTCTTGAGTATTTCTTTGTGTGTAGATGTAGAGAGAGAAGGAAAGTGCTTGGATGGAGAGAGCATCATTAACACATTACTTCATTAACATGGCATGAACAATACTTGTAAAAGAGAGCAAGAGTTTAGAGAAATTGACACCAATAGAGGACCAGATTAGTTGGAGCCGGTCCCCCCTCCAATAGGCATTTGTATTATAGATTCTTCCATGATGGAAGACTTGTTTACAATACAATTGATTGCGTTCCTTGAGACCTTCTTGATGAGATGAAGATGGTAAGCTTCACTCACCAAGCATTAGCATGGTAACAACAATAAACATGATTAGCATGAACTTGAAGAATGCCCAGCCTCAATCCCAAGACCTCAAACACCATGAAAGGTGAGGAGAGCTGGTAGGGAGTGAGGAAGAAAAGAGAAGTAGAAGTATCTCTACAAGAAAGTAATAACCTCTTGCACATAATCACTCATAGCTCTTGTGGTATAGCTTAGCATAGTGATAATGGAGATTAGAGAGATTGATAAGCAAGCATAAGCATTCTCTTGTGTGGATTTGCATCCAGATCCAAGAGCTTGTTGTAGTAGGCACTCAACTTCTCAAGCTTGCAGAAGGAGATGGAGTTCTTTCTTCACAAGAGTGTGTGAAGAGAAGAATGAGAGAGAGAGAGATGGCTCGTGGATGCTCCAAATGAGAGAGAGAGAGAGAGAGAGAGAGAGAGAGAGAGAGAGAGAGAGAGGTAGCTAGGTCGATCCCCTTCCCTAGGCTTTCCTTGAAGCTCATTGAGCCATGTAGCCCTCTAGCCAATGAGAGCTTGACTCCCTTTGGGGCAAGTTGTGTCGTCTCTTGACAAAGTGTCCTTCCCTCTTGTGAGGTTAAGCTAGCACCCCCCTTGCTTAAGCACAGCCCTTGCCTGCTTGAGCAATGTGCCTCTACACTTGACATGTGGCCCCTTTCCTTTCATGAGATTATGGGTCCTTGATGAGGTGCATACTTACTACACACATCCCTCCTTTGTAGGGCTTGCCCCCTTCTTTGTAGCAAGTTATTTGAACTTGGTAAGTAGGCAGCCCCCCTGCTTAAGCACAGCCCTTGCTTAAGCAAGATGCCCCCTTGACTGCTTGGACCTTAATTGCCTAAAGTTTAAAAATTAAAGACTATGTCCTAAGGCTTCTAACACTTACCTTTGGAGGCTTTAATGATCCAACCCTATGGTCTTTTGCTCCATTGGTTAGCCTTGCTCTTTGATAGACCATTTCTCATTTGGGCCCATTTACCATTGGCCCCGTGTTGAAATAGATCTATAAGCACATCTGTATCTTAACCCTTGTTCCTGTTTATTCTCCCAATTTAATATGAGAAAATCATTTCGGTTGGTTAGATGTTAGATTTTATGACATTACCTTTCTCTTGAAATCATAGTCGTCCTCGACTATGAGGTAGAAGAGATAAAGTCGTAGTCATTAGTCAATTGTACTTAGCGGGTAAAGGATCCTTGTTACCCTACAACATCTTTCCAAGATGGATGACTAATCCATTTGGTGCTTGGGAGACATAGCTGCCACAAGCATGTCTGCTCTTTAGTCCATTTCATTCTCCCAACGTAGAGTGAAAAATTCTATTTGGTGTTTAAGAGACGTCGTCATCACAAACATGATTCTAAGCATGCATACTATTTAAATTTGTGCACAATGAAAAATGAGAACTAGTCTTATAAGACAAAAAACATGGATCACTGAAAAGAAATTTGTACATTTGCTTACCGTAATGTAGCATTGTAAGCATTGACAAGGTTCATACTATCCTTAAGATGTATTCCTTGCATCCATCTAGCATCATCAAAAGGATAATTTTTGAAAGTTAACAAGATACCATTGGATAATCTTACCATGTCGTAGTACCTTGTCTTCATGCCAAAGGATAGCTTCGGGTTGTAGCACCTCTTCTTGATCTTCAACTTCGGGTGGGTCTTCAATAATTGGTTCACTTGGTGGCTCTCCTTTATAGGGCTTAAGTAGGCTCACATGAAAAGCATTGTGTATGAGCCAATGGTTGGGAAACTTGAGTTGGTAAGCCGTCTCATTAATGGGCTTCAAGATTTGGAAAGGACCATAGTATCTTTTTGCTAGTTTAGCATAATACTTTTAATGGCCCGTAGGATTTTTGCCCGTCGTTTGCCTTAATCGAGCCTTAAGAAACTTGAGTAAGACCCAATCATTTTCTTTGAACGTTAAGGCCCTTCTGTGCTTGTCAGCAACAATTTTTTTCCTTTGTCAAGAGATGGATATAGCCTCCTTAATCTTTTGAAAATATTCTTGTAGATCACGGCTATACTCATCGACGGCGAAGATCTTCCCATGTACTTTGAGTAGCAAGGGACTTTTAGGTCTTCCCTCAATAATCTCAAAAGGTGCTTTTCCCGTAGAAGTATGTACAGTATTATTGTAAGCATACTCTACAAGAGGTAAGTATTTTCTCCATTGTGAGCGTTGATCTACTTCTGTAACATAAGTCTTTAGTAGATCGAGTATCGTAAGATTGGCTATCTCACTTTGGCCATCCGTTTGTGGGTGATAGGCCGAAGAGAAATTCAATCTTGTTCCTAGATTTTCAAAGAGACCCTTCCAGAAATTATTGGTCATTCTAGGATCTCTATCTGACATGATGGATGTTGGTAATCCATGGTGTTTGAAAATCTGTGATATGAAGAGAGTTTCCATTTGGTGTGCCTTAATAGTCGTTTTGACAGGAATAAAGGTGCTTGTTTGCTAAACCTGTCGAGTATTGTCCATATTCCCGTATTCCCATGGATAGACTTGGGTAATCCAAAGATGAAATCCATGGATAGACTCTCCCATGGTGAATTTGGGATAGACAATGGCTGGAGTAATCCAGGTTGCTTCCCTCTATCATATTTGGTCTTTTGGCATACTACACATTTTGAAACATACTCTTGTATGTCCACTTTCATGGTAGGCCAATAGAAATACGTCTCTACCCCTCGAAGAGTAGTTTGAATACATCTATGCCCCGCATAGGGAGGAGCATGGGATTCACACATAACTTTCTCATGAAGGGAATGGGTAACACATAGACTATTTCCGTGGAGAAGATAACCATCCTACAAGTTGAATGGTTCCTCTTTCTTTCCCAAAGCAAGGGCTGACATTATGTCTCTAAAATCAGGGTCAATAGCATACTCATCTATCATAGAAGATAGGTCATTGTGAGTAGCTATAGACACTTCATTAACTTTTGGTCATCGTGAAAGTGCATCAGCCACTTGATTGTGCTTACCAGCAATGTGAGCAATATGAAAATTAAATTGCAAAAATAAAATTTGCCCACCTCATTTGTTTGTCGGACATCTTGGTTTGCGTCATGAAATACTTAAGACTTTGGTGGTCGGTTCGTAGAATAAATGGAGTCCCCAATAAGTAGTGCTTCCATGTGTCTAGGGCATGTAGAACAGCTAAAAGCTCTTTCTCATAAATGCCCAAGACTCGTTTCATCAGTATTGAGCCTTAGACTCTCATATGCTATGGCATGCCCTTCTTGAAGCAAAACTGCTCCAAGGTAATCACCACAAGCATCACATTGGACCTCAAATGGCTTTGAGAGATTTGGAAGTATGAGGTCTGGTTGGAAAGTAAGCTTCTCTTTGAGCTTATCAAAAGCATTTTTCTCCTTAGCAGTCCATACATACTTAACGTTCTTCTTAGTTAAGTCGTGTAGTGGTCCTGCTACTTGAGAGAATTTTGCTATGAATCGTCTATAGTATGCGCACATACTTAGCTCATGTAGATTCTTTGGGTTGGGCCATGCTTTTATTACCTTTGATGGATCCTTACGGATACCATTTTGAGAGATAATATGACCTAGGTATTGAATTTCTTGAAGGAAAAATTCGCTTTTTTTTTTGAGAAAAAGTTTATTCTCCCTCAATGCTTGAAAAATCACTTGGAGATGTTGATTATGTTCCTCCAAAGACTTGGAGTAGATGATGATATCAAAGAACACTCCAGTGAATTTACAATAAGGTCTAAAAAATTTCTCCATTAGACGATTGAACGTAGCTGGTGCATTAGTCAAGCCAAAAGGCGCGACTAGGTATTCATAAAGACCAAACATTGTGCGAAATGCGGTCTTTAGGATATCTTCATCCACTATCCTTATTTGATGATAGCCACTCTTAAGGTCAATCCTACTAAAGGAGGTAGAGCCTTGTAGCGTATCAAACAGATCTTCTACCCGGGGCACGGGAAATCTATTTTTGATAGTGATATGGTTTAGTGCTCGATAGTCCACACGCATACGGTATGTACCATCTTTCTTTTGAACTAAGAGGACTGGAGAACAAAAGGGAGAGGAATTAGGTGTCACCATCCCTTTGTCTACCAATTCCTGTACTTGCCTCATGATATCCTCTTGTTGAGCTTGTGAGACTCGATAAGGAGGCTTGTTAGGCGGTGAGCCTTTTCTGGAAGGATCTCAATGTGATGGTCATCATCCCCTTGTGTTGGAGGTAAGTCCATAGGGATATCATCGATGAACACATCTTGGAATCCTTTTAGAAAATCATACAAGCCTAACTCTTCTTGGTTCCTACCATTTACATTTGATGAAACATTAGGATCTTTTAGAGACTCTTTGACAAAAATCATGTACGTAGAAACTGAGCTCTTCATTGACCACGTTCACTAGCATCTATATACATGTTCTTTCCCCTGTAGGTGAAGTAGATTCTCCTTTCAGGGAACTTCATGTTGGCAGCCATGCGATCAAACCATGGCACCCCTAGGATAGCATCCTCATGTTGGAGAGGAGAGATGAAGAAGTCTTCTTTGTCGACATAGCTTTGGACATGAAGCCTTCCCAATCAAGGGAGTAACAGAGGCTTGTTGTCCCTTGAAAGCTGCGTCAGCCATTACCATATCTCCCATCTCAAAAGCTTGAATGCCCAACTTGGTGGCCAACTCCGTTGATATGAAGTTGTGAGTAGAGCCAGGGTCAAACAAGATGAAGGCATCTGCTCTCTTATCTTTCCCCAAGCATAGGAAAGTGATGATCCTTTGCAATGAGCAATAGATCTATAAGCATATATGTATCTTAACCCTTGTTCCCGTTTATTCTCCCACATTAAGTGATCAGTTTAATATGAGAAAATCATCTGGGTTGGTTAGATATTAGATTTTATGACAGCATTACTTCCTTTGCTTCGATTTATTTCGATCTCGTTTTTAGAACTATACGCTCGATGTCGATCAACATTTGTACATGTTAGTTACACACACTATTCTTTGCATAGGGTTGCTAGCCAATGCATGTGATGTATTAAAATAGTGAATACACAAGTGGTGAATGCATGTGGTGTATCGCAATAATGAATTCACCTTGTGCATTATTACTTTAGCTCTAAATAATTGATACCATACTAGGTGTCTAAATAATTGATTCCATATTATATATGTCCTTGTTTCTCCCGTACTAGATATCAATTTGAAGTTCTCAAGACCTACAAGATTATAGTCCAATCGTTAAAAAGCTAGGGAGAAAACTGCATCCAACTTGAAACTAGCTTATCGTCCATATGCTTCTAGGTCATGGTTTGAAATTACTACATTGTATAAAGATTGGAGCATGCAATGTGATATCTTTGCTCACAATCTAGAAATATGTCCCTTCTGCACAGGGGCATACGTCACATATATAGTGATCTACGAGGTTGACAGAAAATTGAAATAGACACTCTTGTTGCCCTTGCTTCTATATTATTGTTGGGCGCTTTGCCATAGTAGTGGAATCAACAAGACTTAGCAACATTGCATCTATAGTCTATTACAAGTTCAAAATACCAACCATGAATCAACAGTATCCCCTCTCTATTCATGAGACCAATGAGCGATATTTGGACGTAAAAGAGGCAGATATATAATTATAGACAAGCAAATTTTGACCTTATCCCAAACGACTTTTGACCTTATCGAAAGAAAAAACATGAACGTAACAAGCAGTACATTGGCAAATTCCTTCAACAAAAAATGTGTTCTCTTGCTCGGTGATCTTGCCCAACTACCCCCAGTTTGTAGTCACACACAAGAGCTCTGTAACACATGCCATATCACAAGCTCGGTCCACTGGCTACATGCAACTTTGTACAAGATGTCATGCTTTATTTATTGACCATTATTTGTGAAAGAAAACCAATCATAGATGAGATCAATTGTAACTTGGGTGCATGTATTATAGATGAAGCGCATGTGCATGATTGCATCAATAACTCTACTACGATAATCTATACTCATAGATTAGACGTCCAACACTATAACAACCTTGCCTTGAATAAGTTGTACAATCAAACTGACATTACAAAAGTTGAAATGAAGACGAACGTGGGTAACATAAATGTCCTTCATTAGTGGCTCCTAGACCCTAAGTTCAATAAGGTCGATTCGATTGTCCAACACTATAACAACCTTGCTTTGAATAAGTTGCGTACAATCAAACTGACATTACAAAAGTTGAAATGAAGACGAACATGGGTAAATAATGTCCTTCATTAGTGGCTCCTAGACCCTAAGTTCAAAAGCTGGATTCGATTGTAATTGGCGTGCCAAATTAATCATTTCTTGTTCCCTTCAGTTCTAGATGCTAAATGTCAATTTACATATGTCATGTTATATTCTATAGATGTTATCTAGCAAGGCCCACCAAGAAAGACTAGTTCATAAAGTAAAGGGTACATGTCCCCTGCAGTAGCCCAACACGGCGTACCTTCCATCCCTCCAGAGCACAATGCACTACGTTTAGTACCCAGTGGGTCTCGTTCGCTCCGCGTGAGACATGGTTGTTTGACAATGTGTGTGCAAAGTCAGGTTACCTGTTGCTTGAGTCCAACCTTCTCAGACTTGCGACCATGTCAATTGATCTTGCAAGCAAATAAAGTTGTTAGTTGTCTTTGCTTTGCTTCTGTTAGATCTAAACATGTGGATATCTATCTTTGTCTTTGTTTCTTTGTGTGTGTAGTGCTTGGAGATGACCTTGTGACTATGCATCCAAGGTCTGCATTTATGTTACAATCTTTACCTTACTAGGATCTTCATTTTGCATGTTATGTCTGGTTTTATGAATCAATCGGTTTTATGCAGGAGAGAGGGAGAGGACTGGGGAAATGTATTATCAACACCTTGAGACTATGCACCCAAGGTCTACAACTATGTTACAATCCTAATCTTACTAGGGTGTTCATTTACATGTTATGTTTGGCTTAATGAATCGTTGTGTGCAGGAGAGAGGACCGGGAGACGTATTATCAGCACAAAAATTAGAAGCTTTTGAAGGATCTCAAAGCGTTTGCGGATCTGTTTGAAGATACGAGTAATCTAGGAGCCACTCTCCGACAGCTACGCGATCAGCAAGTTGAGGAGCCTATCATTTTCCATACGGATGGTGACTCCTTTGTCAAGTAGGATTTGCAAGCCGTTGAAGACCACTAGATAAGATTGCCTGGTGTGTTTTCTTTTCATTGTTCCTCGAGCCTAGTAAGCCTAATCGTATTTTCATTGAATCTTGCACGTATTCCAGATTCAATGGACTTGATTAGTGTACATGATTTTCTATTTTAAAGCTAATGAATTTCGTGTATCTATAGATACCTTCTTAAGTAAACTTCTCCTTGGATTTAAAACTTTGTGTTTGCTACTTTTCCTGAGTAGTAATGTTTATCAAATGGTAAAAGATGATGATTTTTTTTTAAAGCTATGTCTCTTTGTGGGCCTGCACAAGGCCATAGAGGTTTGATTCAATTGGGTGGACACTTATTTACTCGTTAGATGAAACCTCTGGATTCTTGACACATCTCGAAAAGGTCAAGTTTCAAAGACTTTAATAGACTAATGTCGAAAAGGTCAAGTTTCAAAGACTTTATGTAGGGCTAGAAGGTTGTTTTTTTCATGCCTGGTGTACATGCTCAAATATATGTAGCTCTTTTTTTACATGTTTGTTTGTTTTGTGTTCTTTTGAGTCTGCAATGCATTTTTACATGATGGCTATTGATTTCACATCTTGTCCTTACACAAATTTAGTTGAATGTGAAACCTCAGGTAGTCAGATTGGGCTTATACTATCTGGCGGTGTCACATGTGTGCATGTCTGGTTTGTGTATGGTGAAATTTCAAAGGTCTTGTGCGAGCTTCAAAGCATGTAAACTCCTTGGTTTAAAACATCCTTTTTATAGGTTGCTTCCTTGTGGCATAGGAGCAAGGGCTCGGTATGAGTAAGAAGGCATGTGATGCTCAATGCAATTTAAAATTTTGCATTACTTTTTCATTCTAAGCTTTCAACTATGACTGGAGTCTTATCTGTGGACATGTGCGAGACATTAATTATCTTGATTCAAAGTAAGTCTTTCATTACGTGATTGAGATTCTAAGCTTTCAACTATGACTGAAGTCCTCTCTTGACATCCACGGAGGCTCCACTAGAGAATCAGAATCAGGACTATTCTAGCACGATATGAGAGACGCCGAGTACGACTATTTACAAAGGCGGACATTGACAAAGCTCTTCAACGACCGATGCAATACGAGATTTTGGCCTTTTGAAGACGTTTAATATGACATTTCATTTTATTTTCATTTCTATAGACATATGTGAGATAATAATTATCTTGGTTCAAAGTAAGTGTTTCATTACTTGATTAAGAAGATTAAGGGCAAGTAGTATCTTTATTCAAAGAAGTACTTAATTAGGTCTCCCCAATCTTGAAAAATTAAAAATCCTTTCAAAACATCTAGAGTGAATAAAAGAAGGGTGAGTTTAAGAAATGAAAGACCATGGAGGTGGAAAGTCAAAAGCCATTTTATGTGCCTATAAATAGAGGAGTTGGTCGAATGCACCTTATACATTTTTGTTATTCTTGATTTTCTTTCCTCTGGAGTTTTCAACCATTAGGAAAGCCTTTTAATTACCTTTTGTTTTTGCGCGTAAAGATCGTTGATGCACATTGAGATTGAGAAGGGGATGCAAAGATGTTAACCCATGTCGAATGTTTTTCCTTACAAGTTGCTATGAGTCTAAGTTTAGGAGGATTGATGGGAAGATGTATTATATTTAGTGTCTGCTTTTGAGAATCATGCACATGGTTTATTATATCAAACATTAGTTTTTCTCAATGATGGTTATGTGTATCACCAGAGGAAGCTTCTTGGATGCAATTATAGCTTGATATTGCCACCAAAGGCTCGCCAAGCAGCTGTGGACTGTTTTGTTGCATAAGTGGATTGTTTTGTTGCATAAGTTTGCTAGTTAGAGGTTTGCTTGTAGACACTGCTTGCTTGAAGGGAGTGATATAGGCATCGTGCCTATGAAATGTTGTACACAATTTTTAGGCTTTTTGATGCCTCTTTTCAGTGTTCTTTTGGAGCCATGCTTGCAATAAACACAGTGCTTGCATAAAAAAAAGCTAATTTGCCGACAGCAACAACGTGAAGAAACTCGAGCAAAGACGAGAGCAAGGAGGAGTGCAAAGACTCATTCACCACTTGTAGGCCTTGCCCTTTAATGATAGACTAGTTTCTACTCTCTCTTTAGATGTGTGCGGGTGTATGCAAGATAGAGTGTACCCACTTTTCGCAGTCCGCACCCAAGTGTGACCTCCGCAATGTGGCAAACTCGTTGAGTTACCCTCGTGCCCGAAGCAGGAACTTGCGACACGTGGCATACTTCTAGAACTCGGTGAGTTACTAGTAAGAAGCTCCACGTAACTCGTTGAGTGACGTGGTCGTGCCACAAAGACGATAGGTTATTTTCACGTACATGCACACACGGCATTGCCACCTAACTTGCCAAGTAACGTGGCAATGTCAACATAGGCACATCACGTAACTTGACGAGTTATGTGGTAAAGACTACTAGATTGTCACATAGGCATGCCACGTCACTCGGCTGGATGCCTTCTTGGAAGAACTCTCGACAAAGACGTGACATATACGTCAGATCTCCACGTAACTCGGCGAGTTATGTGGACACGTCTCCGATCGTTTGCATACCCATGTAACTCGGCGAGTTACGTGACACTCGATGAGACTTGCAGAGATGATTGAACATGGACCCAGATGCATGCATGGACTTTTTTGACGAGAATCTTATTGAGTGTCTAACTGAGAGAATGTCTAGATCAAATCTTTGTCACTCCTTGTCTCTATTGAGACTCTTTTTTCCTCTCCTCATACAATGTGTATAAGAGTTCCTTCACCACATGGTAAATATCATATCATTTTTTGTAAAATTATATACAAATTCATATCCAAAAATACATCTATTTCCAACCTTCAGGGGCGTTGTCTCCGAAGTCCTCCGCCAAGGGGGGGCTAAATAGTTGTCACCCCCCCCAACCCCTTATCCCCCTGCGACATAAATAGAGAGAGAGAGAGAGAGAGAGAGAGAGAGAGAGAGAGCGATAAATAAAGAGAGTTTTCTTTTTAAATTTAAGTTGATGAAAATCTAGTTCTCCTTACAGACAATGAGCTAGTTTTCTAAGTATACACCAATCTGCTTGACCATATATGCGACAATAAAGATGATGATATAGAAAATAATCTAATAGTTAACCATATAAAGAACCATTTAAAAGGGCTTGTAGAAATCGTATAAGCAACCATATAGAGGATCGTACCATCAACCATATAGATGATCATATAGATGACCATATGTATCCCTATATAGAAGATCGTAGAAGTGGCTATATAGACTAACATAGAATTGACCATATAGACTACCATTTACATGTGGACTATGAAAAAACGATAGCACTATATTTAGATGACCATATGGATGCCAATGTAGAAGACTATATAAATTTCTATGTAGATAGTCATAGAGACAACCATATAGAGTCTAATATAGATTTTCATAGAGCCATTATAAAGACAATCATATCCTAATCCATCATAGAAAGATAAGAATAAAGATGACCCTATTGATGACATTAGCCAATTTCACAATCATTCGAAATCAAGGTTTATGGGTTAGGGTTTAGGGTTCATGGTTTAGGATTTAGAGTTTAGGGTATAGGATAGTCATATAGCCCATGTAGTGCATAGTATGGATAAGGACTTGATTGAACTCCAAATTCCCTGTGATGTCAAAGCCGATCAATTGATTGAACTTTAAACCTTTGTTTGATGTCGAAATTCAATTTTGATGTGAAATCTTCAATTTCTATAATTTTTTTAGTTTCTTTGCATATTTGTAGATTTTATAACTTCTTGAGAGTACAAACAAGTGATAAAATCACAAGGCCTGCCCTTGAGAAGATTGCACCAAAAAAAGTGAAACAAAAAAATAATTTTTTGAGCTAATTCATTTTCAAATTCTTTTCAAATTCTAGAAACTTGAGGCCTTAACGCTCCTTCCTCTTCCCTCTCTCTCGACCTTTTCCCACAACCCCGCTTCTTCTCTTCTCTCTATTCCATAATCCCCCCCCCTTCTCTCTCTCTCTCTCTCTCTTCAACAGGCTACGGCCCCATTCGACGCTCTGCTTGAAGCCACGCCAACTGCAACTACCCACACCTCGTCGAGCTCCATAGCCCCTCGATCGCCACCTCTATGCGCCTATAGTTTGTCTACGTTGGCACTCTAGATTTTCCCTTCGCTCCAGTTCCATCATTTGCGTCGTCCCCGGACTCGCTACCTGCCCCAACTAGATCTCTCAACTGCTATCCTATGTTGTCCATCACCACAATATTGCCAAGCTCCTCACTTGTTGCATCTACCCCAACCGCCAAATCCGCTACCCAACCCTAAGCATGCCATGCCACAACCCTGCGCATCGGATGCCGCCTCCAACTACTACCTTTGCACTACACAAGAGGACGAGAAGGCTCAAGCATATCTTGCCGATGAAGCTGTGGTGCAACCCAACGTGAAATCACAGAGCCAGACAAGAGGGCCAGAGGGCATGCACAGAGCTACGGAAGACGAAACCCACAGCCTTGCATTTGCGAGTGCGGGAGGGTGTTGCCACGGACATGGTGGGTACAACTAGGCAACTTGCAAATTTGATCTGGGTGAAGGCCTGAGGTGAAATCAGAAATCCACACAAGAAGGCCAAAGGGCATGCACGGAGCTACGAAAGACGGAGACTACAACCTTGCATTTGTGGGCGCGGGAGGGTGCTTCCATCTCCTATATAGCACCTTTAGAACACCACCCTACCATGACCTACTGTAGTTCCTGCATCGATGTCTCCTCTCTATCGGCTCTTCTACTCCATCTAAACACAAATACTTGCTCTACACCTTCATTACAGCTCCACAATTGATGCACCTCATGCACGCCTTACCTCCTCAACATTTGTCTTCACCTGAATCCACTCCACTCGGTGGCAACCTGCAGAAGAAAGCTGCACTATAACCCTCCGGCCATCACCATCTCCGCAATCACCCCCACAATATTATGGGTTATGTTTCTCGCTCCTTAGGCGATCCTTCCCTGCCCATGCCAATAGAAGATAAAGATGTGGCGATAGAAGATGTTGGGTCGCCCTCATCCCGCTTATGTGAAAAGTCACCGCCACTAATGTCAGCTCCATTGTGCGTTTCAGCTCCATGCTCGGCCTCATGCATCACAGCTCCATCGTGCCTGCCATTTCCATTCTGGCCTGGGCTCAGTAAACCAAGCAACACAGGCAACAAGGCTAGGTGGCTTGGATGTTCCCGAAGCTAGAGGTGCTATTGGTGATGGCACCGGAGAGGAGATCTTGCTGGTGGCAAGGGGCCGTGTGTGAAGGACCAAGGTGGGAGACCTTTGGTATGTGGGTATACCTTCAAGATCTCATTCATTCTAGAAATCTCTCATTGTTTTAACCTTGGATTCCTATCCATCATCCAACAAATGAAATAAATGACCACTACCTCCATGCACCAATCAAAAATTACAGCAATACAAAATTTATTTTTAAAATAACTTCCTATTTTTCATTAGCAAAAAGGGGATGCATTACTAAGGCCTTACCCCTTTGGGGCAGTCCAAAAAGGGGTAGTAAGCTTGAGTCCCATCAAAGCTTTCAAGAGTTACTCCCGTGAAGGTTATAAAAAGGCTTTGCATAGGAATTTTTCCTTGGTTAATTTAAAATTTGCAACCTTGGGTGCAAATTTTCACTTAGGGTAACTGTACCAGTAAAAAGACGGGTCTCTCTTTAGGGCCCATCCTACCCCCAAAAAATATAACCGAAATGCTCGAGTTAAGAAACAACAAGAAGCAGGTGATTCCATGGCTATCGTAGTTGGTATAGAATCTTGTCCATTAGATCATGTGTTCAGGCCTTGCTAGTGCATTTGTCTCTAAACCCTTGGAGGTTGTCCCACTGGCACACAATTTTGTTACATAAGAATGCAAAAACATGTTCAATCTTCGTTGTTCGACAGGTGATCATGATGGCGCTTTATCTCTTGCGCAAGGCTTTTGATTGAGCCCCTCCAAGCTCCAAACGATTCAAGGAAGTGCTTGCAATTCCATGTCCAATTTGGGGGTCTCTAAATCAGCTCCTTTACCCTAAGTATGAAATCAAATATTTTCCATGGTAGGGAGATGGCGTGCCCACGAGCCACAAAAACATGTTCACCTCCCAACTCTCCCAAGCTTTGGTACTGGTCATCGATGCTTTGTGTGTGTGTGTGCGTCCAAGGGCGCCTACACACGCGGGTTTCTTCCCCCAAGCTCGTCCGCATCACCCCCTTCTTTACATGCATGCAAACTTGCTATATGCAAAAAGACCACATCTCCCTCTCACCGGTTCTTGATACCAATGTGAGACACAAGGGGAATGGCCCCATAAGCACCACCCAACCACCCTTATATATCATGGCTATGTAAAGCCTCTTTCCCAAGCCTTTGCATTCGTAGCTCCCTTGCCAGGCCCTTGCCCTCACACATCACAAGCCCGCTCTCACTAGAGGCCATAACAGACTTCTCAACATGAAATGTGGTCTACAAAAACAATTTTCAAAGCATGAGTTTATTGTGATTATATGAAGGTAGCACACGATCTAGGGTCAAGGTGATGTTTATCTTGTTAGCTTTCATGAGAGGTGATATACTCCAGGCCTTGAAATGGTCATTCAAATCTTTGAAGCAACTGCACTGATGTAGTCCTCAAAATCTATATACTCTAGTGTGATTTGATTCTTGCAATATATACTCAGAAAGCATTTAAGAAATCATTGTTTTTTCAAAACAAAATCCAACCCCTTCCAAAATTTCAGGAAAAAAACTCAAGCATCACAAGCTTCACAAAACTGTGAGGACATCATGCTTTTGAAATGGGAGTGCCCTAAAAATAGGGTAGCGAACTCTAAAAATATGAAATCAAGCGTCTATTGGCTATGGTGTCATGATCGGATAGGGGAATCCCTTTGTAATCTCAAAGCTCTTTCCAACGAGTCTTCAATGGTACTCTTCAATGGTACTCGAGAAAACTAGACCAATCTACCACACTTGAATGATAGAAAGGTTATTCCATTTCCCTCTTCTTATTCATACACCCATGTGAAGAGTGTCGATCATCCTTCTTAAGTTTTGCACTAAGAAAATTGGGATATATAAGGTCCAATGTGCATCTAAGTAATTTGGCATGGGAGTTGCTACATTAAATTTTTTTAAAAAAATCTTGAAAAGTTGCATACTTTACATGGTTTTATGGTCACTTCTTCCTAGTTAGCCTTTTTATAGCTAAGGCATCATTCAAGATTTTCGAACTCCTAAGAAGCCCCATCTGTAGCCGGCCAAAGATTACCCTTAAGATTCTTTCTTACTTTACCCCCCGTATTCTAGTCTTGTGTTAGTTGGCTAGTGCATCCTTCAATAGGATTTCCCTCAAAGCTAGAATTCACCATCTCTAGTTTATACCCCACCCACTTGAGGTGTATCACTCATGATGGAGCCACTTTGTAATGTTTTTGTTTGGTCCCATGGATCATATTTGACCTCCAAGGACGATAATCTCTCTCTCTCTCTCTCTCTCTCTCTCCATACAAATGGCAGGGTATAGTAGCGCAGCACATTCAAATGATGAAACCTGAAAAGGACATATCCATCCTTGCACACATTGATTTACCTTTTAAGAGCTCAATTTCAAGATTAGGTTCAAAAGAGAATTTAGGCAGAGGAAGAAAGGACAAAAATCTTTTTTTCCTTTTGCAAACTAACACAGTGTATATTATATTTGATGCTTATCCTTCACAAGTTGGTCTAAAAAAGCTTGCTTTAACCTAATTTTAAAGCTTATTTTAACTAACTAAAAAGATAATTGATAACATATCCATTGCACCAACATAGCAAAGTCAGTATCTTCATTGATATGGTAAAATTGATAGCAAAAGACTAAGTACCATCCACCACATGAGCACCTCTTCAACCTAGACCTACATAACTCAAAAAACCCATTAGGGTTCCAGAGGGGGTGCAAGTTGCCACCCGCTTCTTGTTCTTCACTGTGTGACACTAAAGCAAGAGAGAACACGGACTGCACACCTTGCACAGGGTCCAACTGCAGTGCTAGGGATACAACGAGTCTTAATTTAGCTCAAAAAATTACCAGGAGCCTCTATCCATTGTGTGGAGACGCCACAAAGCTTGAAAAATGGCTGCTGGATATCTTGACCTGCCTTCTCTGCTGAACATCCTCACCCATAATGCTATAGCTTATATAATGCATGTCCTTGCCTGCTGGGCAAGGGATCTATGGAAGCATGCCAGAAAATGGAAGGTCCAGCACATATGCATGAGAATTCGAAGCCACATTAGATCAAGCTTTGAGTGAATCCACCACAAAGCTTGAAAAATGGCTGCTGGATATCTTGACCTGCCTTCTCTGCTGAACATCCTCACCCATGTTTGATATAGCTTATATAATGCATGTCCTTGCCTGCTGGGCAAGAGATCTATGGAAGGAAGCATGCCAGAAAATGGAAGGTCCAGCACATATGCATGAGAATTTGAAGCCACATTAGATCAAGCAACCATGTCAACCTCTCTGAGATCTGGTATTACAACATCAAGGCGCATCATGGGCTTGTATTCTTCAGGGACAGCCGCTCCTGCCTGCACACAAAGCTCAACAATAGCTGGAGCTGCTCCATAGAAAACTCTTAACTCGCTTGCCAATGGTGGACCATTACGATCTCGCAAATGCCACACGTACCTGAGCGGAATCAAATCATCAATAGCAGCCTCTTGCCAGAAATGATGGCCATATCTTTGATGATTCTTATAAGCCCTACAGTCACTAGTTCTCGGGCCCTTAGGACCTACATGCACCTGGGGACAATATCCACATACATACACAATATACTTGGACATCAGTTTCTTCACTCCGCTTCGCATCGTGAACCATGCTTGCAAGGTTTTCTCTGCCATTGCAGCAAGGGTTTCAGTTTTCACGGTTTCAGTGTTGAGTGAACATTCTTTATTACCATCAAAGCTCTCTTCCATGAAAAGAAGCCTATCATCAAATCTTTCTGTACCGGCAATCTTCTGTTTGCATAATACCTCCTCATCCAAAGCATCAAACTCTATTATTTTCTCATTGATCATCATGATTGGTTTGGTCCTCCTTTTTGTTGGATACCCAGCAACATCTACTCCTGCCTGAATGCAAAGCTCTACAACTGCAGGTACTTTGGGGATTATAAACCTGTCTTCATGCATAATCAGCTTCCCCAACCTGTCAGATAGATGAAAAGCATCCATGCGTGGAAGAACATCCTCAATTCTACCTGTAACCCAATCATGACGGCCATGTCTCACACCATTATTGCGCCCCATACAGCTTGCTATCCGATGGCCCACAGGGCCAACATGAACTGCAGGACACACTCTGCAAAAGCAATCTATATTCAGTATTTTCAGGTTATAAAGAAATAAAACAGCCAAAGAGCTACTAGTACCTGCAAGCTTTGATGGTAAAATTCTTCAATAGCCTATGTACACCACTTAGAAGTGTAGCCCTTGCTTTTAAAGTGTCGAGAGCTACAGGAACGAATTCGGGCACCAGAAGGCCATTTCCTGGCGGCTGCCGTGACTCATCACCTTTGGCCGCCTTCTTATTATTGAACTCTTTAAGTGAAGTTAAGAAAGGCTTTTTCTTCCTTTGAGGCAACTCCATAGGAACTTTGACGTTCTGATTGAAGTATGAATTCGACATGGTACTCATTCGAGAGATTCGGTGAGAGCCTGCCTGGTTCCGTGACATGCCCCTGATACGTGATAGCATCTAAGAAAAAAAATAATCATTACAATCAGAAGACTGAAGAAGGGCTACCACGCTTGAAGTGAATAAATGTTGAGATTGTCAGGTAGCATGTATGATACAAGAAGCATTATAAGCGGATGATAAATAGTAAACCACAAACAAAACGTAATTAAGTTGTTGCAGTGTTGCTCAAATATGTTTACAGTTATGCACTATCTATAATACCTTCTGTCATGGCCAAGGCTGATTACAGACATAATGGAGGTCAAAGTGGCAGCAGAAGATGCACTTGGTTGACACCAAATAGTGGCAATCTGATGCAAACCTCTCTCAGGAAAGTGGACAGCAAAATAACTCTCTGCTAACGACACAAGCACAAAGGGAGGCAAACGTCCTCTCACTTGTATGCTATGCCAGAGGCTCAGCTGACAGCCAGATCTCCCAAATCCATCTCTGGCGTCTGTGTGATTCTCTACATCCAAAGAGTCCCGGTCTCCCATGGGCTCTGCCTTAATCTGTCGAAGTGTCACCCCCTGAGCCGTGATGTAATCTCCTAAACCGTAGACAAAACAGTAGATACTACCTATCAATTGTGTCCAACCCATGGCACCTCCCACCTAAATTCTGGAATAATGCCTTTCCCACCATAGGTGAAGCATTGAACTCTGCTCTGTATCATGAGGACTGATGGCTTCCTCCAACTCATGCATGCTCGAGTCTGCTCCAAGAGAGGAGGCGTGCAGCTGTGACCAGTGTATCGATTAGCTAGCCCTTAATATGGGGGAGAATGGATACGACAACTCCTCCTTTCTAGCATGGTAATTGCAACAACATAAACAGTGTGTCAATTCATCTCTCGAAGCATCGAAAATCTAATAGCTGATGATCCCTAGATACACATGAGTTGTAACAAAATTTGGGAGGAATCAACTGCTACCATCAATAGAAAATAATCGAAGTAAGAGATTCCTAACATCATGTTTAAATATAATCAGATTTAAACATGAAGACAATCACATAACCATAAGTAGAAACTTAGAGAGGGAGGGAAAGAGAGACGACACCATATTAAGGATCGGAATGGCCGAAACTCCCCCCAAGCCGTGGGGGCTCTTGTATTACAGAAGCTTACATTGAAGCTAAATACAATTATAATGCACTATCTTGCCAAGAAGGTGGCCTTTTCATGGTGCCAACATAATGGCCTTCGCTGATCAGAAACATACTCATAGAGCCTTCTCCTTGAAGAAGCATCACCTCCTTCTTCGACATTCTTCCTCCTGTAGAAGCATCACAAAAACATACAAAGCTCTTAAAAACATGTGCATGCTTCTCTTAAAAACAGAGTTCCATGCACGTTTCAAGCATGGCAAATAACTTCTCCGTCGTCTTCTCCACAACTGAAGAGAATAATTAACGAGCAAAGATGTTCCAGAAAATATTAGACATGGTTAAAACATGAAAGTGACACCATAGATGCATAGAGCTCAAAGAGAGCTTTCATTCGAATCTTGGGTTGCGCGATTCTGACAATCAGAGCTTGTCACAAACTGCTAACGTTTGAAGACGAAGGGGGTTAGGACTCTCTAATCCTAACCCTAGCCAACCTAGGGATCACGGTCAAAAGGCCTAAAACCCTAGAAGAAGAAGAAGAAGAAGAAGAAGAAGACTTAGCCAACTTACAAAGCCCGCCCGAGGGGCCTAAAGATAAAAAGGGGTTAGGACTTTAAAATCCTAACCCTACTAACTTACAGAGCCTGGCCGAGGGGCCTAAGCCCTAAATAAAACAGATCACTCTCACACACAAACAAATTGCGTAGCAGCAGCTGATGCGGTACCCTGTACGACAGATCCCGGATTTCGCGCTAGCACATGTACGAATTTCCGTGATTTCCGTTGCAATTTAGAGGGCACTAGATTCTGGACCTACTTGCCTTTGGACCAATTGCTTTTCATGTAACTTCTTTTGGACCAGCTGCTTTTCATGTAACTGCTTTTGGACAGGCCAAGGGCTGTTGGGCTCTCTCTTTGGCATTCTACCGCGTGGAGAAGCATAGCGGAGTCCCAGAGTTGTACCTATTGAAGCAATATAAAGAAATACCGAAATGAACACCATAGTTTGAGCCATTGCATTCTGGAAGTGGAACTCCGCCACTTCGTGTCTCGTGTGGATTCTCTCTCTCTCTTTCAAGTTTCTGTTCAGTTGTTTGAAGTGTTAAACGTCTGTTCCAATATGTTCTTTTTAGTTGTGGCACGTGGTGCCCTCCTGTTACAGTGGTATCAGAGCTTCAGGCGTGTGCTTTTCTGAAAGCATACGAATCCCCCCAAGTAAGATGGTGCTTTTGGATTCTTTAGATGTGAACAAAAGAAAGGAAGCCTTACGGTTCTTGCAGCAGTTTGACAACATGTGTGCCCTTGGAACTACACTAAAGAGTCAAAGATCTCTCGAGCCGCTGGTTTTCTAAAGATAATGCTATGCAGTGGTGGTGTTCTATAGCTACCAAGCCGCATGCTCCAAGGACTTGCAAGCTTTCAAGAATATTTTTGACCAGAGCCACATAACATAACATCTCTCTTTGAAGTAGAGCTTCTAGCACACTCAGAAAACTTGAAAAATGCTTTCCACAGAGACCATGGAAGACTACAACCAAAGGTTTTTTGATGTGTACCTAGGTCCTACCTGTGTCTTTCTTCAAGCTGATACCCTTGGAGGACCATTGCGAACAATATAGAATTTCATTCATCCAGAATTCCTAAAACACATGGACTTTGAGTTATGAGTATGATCAGTTTGCTGGAGAACTTGAAGCCGAGCTAGCCACAAGGCAAACTCAAAAAGTTGTACCACTCATTGGTGCTCTTTCGATCACCATCCAAGGGTACCATGGCAAGGCAGACTTTCAAATCATAAAGCTAGGCAGCTGCGACCCTCTTTTGGGCATGCCTTGGCATGACAAGAATGATGCTACCATCCAGATCCGGATCGTACCATCACTCTGCTACGGAAGGGCAGGCCAATCGTCCTTAAAGTTCGACAGACTGAGATGAATGCCAGAATGATTTCAGTTTTGCTTTGTATTTAGATATTCTAAATTGTGTTTGGCAATATTGTTCGCAATTTGTTTGAAATAGAATCGCTTTGTTTTGAACTTGTCTTGGTGCCGATTGAGATTGTTTGATTTTGGTTTTGACATTGGTTTCAATAACTTTGGGAAAACCCTTGGATCACTCATGGCTTGGACCTTGGTCTAGGAGGAGTATTCACGAGAAAATTTATGATTAAAAATATGTGATTTACTCATGGCTCAGGTTTTTCCTAGGAGGAATATTATGTGATGAAAAGATGTTTGAATATCTCATGGCTCAAGCTTTTCTTGGGAGGAGTATTCATGTTAGTTGTAGAACCTCTCAACGAGGTAGCCTGCGATCTGGGGAGCGTTTGGTTGTAGCCAGCCTCTAAATCTCATGGCACGAACTTAAGTTAAGGGGGAAGTAATGGGGGAGTCGTTGAATTACTCATGGCTTGGGACCTTTGTCTAGGAGGAGTGTTCACGAGCGACTATGTTTTTATGTCCTATACTTGCATATGTAATCATCTATGTTGCATTGTGTTGTGCCAACCAGTGAATATTTCCAAATTGGGTGAGATTGCCTGGGTATGCGACTTTAGTCATTGAGACACCCATTGAAAGATCAACATGGCTAACCTTGCTATGTTAGAATATCAAGAGCTCTCATATGGAATGAGAAAACTGATAAACCCTCAGGATGACCCTCGGATATTTTTGAGCTAACTGAGTTTTGCAAAGATAATCGTAGGCAATTACTCTTTCTTAAACCTAGCCAACCTACAAATCCCAACCGAGAGGCCTAAAACCCTAAAAGAAGAAGAAGACTTAGCCAACTTACAAAGCCCACCTGAGGGGCCTAAAGATAAAAAGGGGTTAGGACTTTAAAATCCTACCCCTACTAACTTACAGAGCATGGCCAAGAGGCCTAAAACCTAAATAAATCACATCACTCACGCACACAAACAAATTGCGTAGCACCTAATGACAAGGCAGCTTGTACGGCAGATCCCAGAAATCACGACAACACATGTACTAATTTCCGTTGGAACCCAAAGGATGCCCGATTATGGATCTACTTGCTTTTAGACCAATTGCTTTGCATATAACTGCTTTTGGACAGGCCAAGGGCCTTTAAATAAGTGTGATGGGCTCTTTCTATGGCATCCTACCCTGTGGAGAAGCAAAGCAGAGTCTCAGAGTTGTACCTTTTGAAGCAATATAAAGAACTACTCAAAGAAGTTTGCACACAGATTAATACAAAAAGAAATATCGAAAGGGGCGCCAGTCTTTGGGGCCAATACCTCTTGGCACGGAACCTACGCCGGGCCGTGTGAACTGTTTTATAGTGAATCTCTGTTGTGTCACTGTAGAATCTTGACTTGGGGTGTCCAAGTTTGTTATAGTGGCATCAGAGAGATCTCGCAATGCCTGAAAGACATGTAGCAGATGGTGTCTATGTTTTGCTTCATCCTTAGAGAAGACTATAATGTCATCAAAGAAAGTGCCGACAAATGATCTATACTCTCGGAAAATCCTATCGATTATTCGGTTAAAAGTCGTTGGAGCATTGCTAAGGCCAAAAGGCATCACCAAAAATTCATACAAACCGAAGCTCGTCCGAAAGGCTGTCTTGTAGACATCTCCCGGGGCAATTCGGATCTGATGATATCCGCTTTTCAAATCAATCCTACTGAAACAAGAGGATCCCTGAAGTCGGTCAAGAATGTCATCGATCCTTGGAATCGGAAATCTGTTCTTGATGGTGATCTTATTGAGAGCTCTGTAATCAATGCACATTCTCCACGATCCATCTTTCTTTAAAACCAACAACACCGGAGAGTAGTAGGGTGAATACTCGGCTGGATAAGACCCTTTTTCAGAAGGTCTTTCACTTGGTTCATAATCTCTTCATCCTGGGCTCAGCTAATACGGTAAGGTGGCCGGTTCTGTGGTGTGCTTTCCGGTATCAGTAGATAAATGGTGTGATCCTCAGGTCGAGATGGGGCCAACTTGCCCGGCAGGCCCTCAGAGAAGCAATCGGCATGAGTGTGGAGAAAATCTTAGCGTTCTCTATCAAGTTCAGACATGTTTGTTCTATGTTCATCATTTAACTCTTCCAAGCAGATCGAGTAAACAAAGAGACTGGATTTCATTAATTTGAAAATGGCCGAAGCCCGCCCTTCAGTTTTACATCAAGTATAATTTTTCGGCCCTTTTCATTCGGCAACGTTGCTTGCTTTTTGCCCGATAATCGACCACAGCGTTGTTCTTATGGTGCCAAGGGACTCCTAGGAGGACATCACAACCTTCCAAGGGCATTCTGTATAAGTCCTCGTGCCCCAAATACCCCTGACAATGCAACCGAAATTTGCCAATGACAGGTGTAATGGCTATGTCCCGTCCATCCTGTCGGTTGTAATCTCGAGCCGCACCGCCAATTCGGGTGATATGAAGTTGGCCTCGGCTCCTCCATCGAAGAAAATGAGGGCTTCTTGATCTCTCACTTTGCCCCAAGCTCGGCAGAGTTCTGTACTTTCATCAATTACGCTTGGGTCAGTACCCATGCAGTCTGGTATCAGTCCTTCTTTCATCTTGCCTTTTGTGCCACGTTGCTCTGCTGCTCTCAAACTCTCTGGCCTATCTTCAGTTTGTTCTTGCTATGCCTTTTTGGGCACTTTGCGGAGATGTGCCCATGTTCCCCGCAACCAAAACACTTCCCTTCTTTGATGTAATTGGCCCTCTCTCGAAGAGTGAGCCGGGGTCGTGCCACTTGCCGGAGATACACTTTTTGGGACACATCGTCTCAGCAGCAGGAGTACAGATGGATCCGGCCAAGATTGAGACTATACATGATTGGCCCGATTTGAAGAATGTTCATGACGTTGGCAGCTTCTTGGGCTTGTGTTCTTATTACCGGCAGTTCATTTGAAAGTTTGCAGAGGTAGTTTCCCCTTTGCACATTCAGACACAAAAAGGAGTCCCTTTCTCGTGGAGACCCACAAAGGTGACTGCCTTTCAGACACTGAAAGAGAAATTGACTACTGGACCAATATTGACTTTGCCGGATTTGCAAAAGTCTTTTGAAGTATATTGTGATGCTTGTGGTCGTAGTCTGGGAGCGGTCTTAATGCAAGAAGGCCATGTCATTGCCTACGAAATGCTGACACCCTCAACGTTTTTGCAGATCTTCGCGACAAAATCAGCCCCTAGACCAGCGGTTTCCAGTTTTCAGCAGTCAGATACTGCAGAAGAAGTCCCAAACCTCGTAGATCTCACCTTCCCGCAGCAGATCCTCGCCGCACGGTTAGATTCAGCCCGGAAAACGCAGATTTCAGCATCTGCGTTTTCAGCACGTCGTCGTTGCATCGTCATCATCGACATAGAGTCAGAATTCAGCAGATAAAGATTTGCAGATTTCAGCCATTAGCATTTTCAGATTTCAGCCGTCTCTCGTCGTCCTCAGCGTTGTTGACATCGTCGGCAAGTCCAAGCATTGTAAAGATTTGTGCAATCAATAGTAGACCGCTCTCAGCATAGAGAGTGAGGCCTTCGGAGGAGGGTTTGACAACATTCTGGTGTCGTATTCTTCTCTCTCTCTATTTCTCAATCTCAGCACCTTCATTCACAATGTTCATCCACTTTGTTTGTGTCCATTGCACTCTCTCACTAAAGGAACGGAAGGCTCTCCCTTCCATAAGTAAAGAAAACCTTGAGCACAGTTCGCAGCACTCATCTTGAGCAAAGTTCAACATTCACTTCCGCTGCATCTTACAGTGAGTGTAAGCGGGTCTTGCTTTATTTTAATCTCTTTAGGTTCCTGGGCGCCATCGGACGGGGTCCCATAAGTTGGTGGGAACTCTTCTTTAAAAATAAACCCACTCGGCGAGGATTTGTAAATTGGTGAGAACTTCAACTTCTTCTGTTGCTTCTAGGTTTAGGCCCCTCAGCCGCAATCTACAAGTCGACTCCGTTCTTCAGTGGCTTGACACATCAGCAATTTGTGACACGTTGACCCTATCAAAAACGCTAGTGCCTTGGCAAAGTCCTCCCCCCTCTATCGGCAACGTTCTAAAACGCTATTGCCGGCGGGCTTCTTGGCTTCACCGGGCGTCTACGTTTTGAAACGCCACCCCGACAGCACTGTCGACAGTGGTGCCTATTGGAGTCGACGACAATCTTCCCCATTGCGACAGCGTTTCAAAACGCTGTCTGCCAGCAAATAATCCCTCCCTTCTCGGCCCTTGCTTCTCCTACCAAGTGCCACAACTAGCAGCGTTTTGAAATGCCATTAGGGGCCACCCACAGAGAGGCTTGGAGAACGGGGAGATTCTATCAGGCTACGCGGAGCGGGGAAATTTGGATCCCAAGAGAGGGATAGCACTTTTTTCGGAGCCATTTGGGATAAGCAATGTAGTGGAAAAGCGGCTTGGAGTTCTTGCAGCTTGGTTTGTGTGGCCACCCTTGGGAGTGCGAGAAGATTTCCCAAAATTCCAGATCTTCCAACTTCATCATGGCCCCCCCTTGCTCAAGCGCCAGCAACAAATTGCATGGAAATAACTACGCTCATTGAAATTTGATCATGCGACTCTAATTCTCACGGAAAGGCTTATGGGATGTTGTCGACGGCTCGGAGCCCCATCCCATGAAGGATCCCCACAACAGGTACACTCACCTTCAAGATGACGAATATCTCAAATCGTGTGTCGATTGGGATGCGGCTAATGCTAAGGCAATGTCGGTCGTTGCGGAATCGCTCACAAAAGACATTTCTCCAGCCATTCAGACCTTAACGACTGCCAAAGATATGTGGTTCAAGCTTGTCCGAATGTTTGATCGGCATTCTACAATGCGAGCAATCACCCTTCTTGGACAGTTATTTGCCATACAGTTTCCACGAGGAAGTTCCATGCAATCATTAAAGTTATTCATGATCAACTATCGGCTATGAAAAGTGCACTGACGAGTACTCAATTAGCTGCTTTGGTTCTCACAAAGTTGCGTGAGGAGTATGAATGGTGTCTAGGACACTTCGGCTACAAGTCACAAAGGAAAAGCTCGAATTTGATGATCTCATCTCTTTTCTCATTGAGGAGGAAGCCGTGTTGATAACTCAAGGAAAAATTCAGACTTCTGAGACAGATGGAGA
Organism: Adiantum capillus-veneris; assembly: GCF_014529385.1. NCBI lineage: Eukaryota > Viridiplantae > Streptophyta > Polypodiopsida > Polypodiales > Pteridaceae > Adiantum > Adiantum capillus-veneris. The sequence continues at coordinate 65,500,543 of NC_140947.1, read as the reverse complement.
AGCACATGGTGAAGAACTTGCTGCTTCGAATTCCAAAAAGAGGACGAAGACCCGTTGTTACAATTGTGGACAGCCTGGTCATTTGGCCAAGGATTGCAGATCCAAAGGCAAAGCCAAAGATTCTACAAAGAACAAAGGTAAAAGCAAGCAGCAGGAGGAAAGCAGGGAAGGACAACAAAGAGGCTGCAGGTGTGGTGGTGACTACATTGGCACGGACTCTCGCCTTCTATTCACATGACAATCAGTGTCACCACTAGCTTCAGCCAGAGAGAGGCTTGTGAGTGGCAGAGAGAGGCAAGCAAAGCTCCCTATAATTAATTTGGACCCTTGTGTTGGAGTTCAAGTTATCGGTGTTTGAACACGTAGGTCAAAGTTCAATGCACATGCATCTAGCAGCAAGCCAATAAGACGTATCTAAAACACTATGGATGAGTGCACCAATCCATTGTTGTTGGTCAGAACATGGATAGAATGTGTTCCACAATTCATTATCTTGGAGTGTTATATTTTGGACGTGATGTGTTCACAGTTCACGAATGGGGGTTATTGAACGTAGTGTTGTCTTCAATTCAAACTACAACGACAACCAATGCTCAAGATGGCATTATTCTCAGGTACAAAGTTGAGGGTAGCAACACCGAGGTGTATCCACTTGGTGACCACTTCTGGGGTGTCCATGGTAGCTTCTTCATCGACTTGGTCTCACTATTGATGTCCACTATGGTTTGCAGAGAGGGTGTTAGGGTTTTGGCATCTCAAGTGAACTGCCCAATGTGATCCCATTATTTCTTCTGGCTTTTAGGTATTTCTTTTACTTATTTGTCAAAGTCTCTGTCACAAATCGGGAGCGTACACGAGCACTTAGAAAATCTGAAAATTATAATTCTTTGAAAACATGAGAGAAGGGAGAAGATCGACACAATATTGGGGACCAGAAGATGGGTTGGTCCCCCCCCCCGTTAAGAGTATTCTTTTATTCAAGGAGAATTCTTATACAAGCACGAGAACCCGAGGAAACCCCTCCCCTCTGTAGTCTTAGACCCGAAGGTCGTGCTTTCCTGTAAAGGGCTTGGGCACAAGGCCGTTCCTTCACGTGAGGGACTTAGGCGCGAAGCCGTACTTTCCCGTAAGGGACTTAGGCGTGAAGCCGTACTTCCCGTGAAGGGCCTTCCCGTGAGATGGGAGATTCCTGCAAAAAAAACCACACAAAGCAGCAATTCTCAATGCGTATCAACACCTTATACCTGTCGCTCCTTGCTCGGAGAATCAACCTCCGTACTCAGTCGTCACGTGAGCACTTGCAAATTCCGTCGCCAGTCTCTGCTCCAGAATCCCAACGCTTGCACTTCTTGCTGCTTCCGGCTCCTCCAAACTGAAACGCTGGCTACCCTTTTATAGGGTCTGACACCCGGCAGGAATAGGGGTCCAAAAGCAGAGCTTGGCGCTCCTAGAGAGAGGAGAGAGAAAATCGCGTTTTTTAGAGAGAGGAGAGAGAGAGAGAGAGAGAGAGAGAGAGATCGCAATTCAGCCCCCCTGCGTAGGTTTTAGCGCTGGCTTCTTTTTTTAAGGGCCTTGCTTGCTTTATTTTATTAATAAAAGCCTGGTCACTTAAAAGTGACCGGCCACTTTAATAAAATAAAGTGTGAACCTGTTCGAACTTTAAAAACTCACTCAATTAGTGAAAACAATGCTACACGGACACATTCCAGGCGTCCTCGGGTGCAGGACACGACACAGATGCAATGCAGACACAGACTCCTCGCGGGAAAACATCTGTCCTCCCGCGATTGTTCCTGCTTTTCGTAAAAAGCTTCATTGAAACCATCTTTATTCTTGTGATTGCGTTCTTACGCGTATTTTCTTACTCAGTTCGGATTTCCTCCTTAGCCTACGGGATGCCCCCTTACTGATGCACCCGTCACCCATCATGTGACGCATCAGAGGCACTCGTAACCCGGCCCTTTCCACCGAACTTACGGAAACTCCTTCGCGATGTTTACCATCACCCATCAAATGACACATCAGAGTTGTCCGTTCCTGATGGCAGTTCCTGTAGCTACAATCTTTTTAACAGTTCTTAGTGCACATAATAAAATATCCAAAAAAAAGAGATTTAATCATTAAAAATAAGAAAATAGTCCAATTAGCAACATCCCTCTGGCTTCTAAACAGTTGACCTCAACTGTAGTGCTTGGACATATACCTCCAGTATCTCGGGATAAGCTGCTAATTCCTCCTGCGTCATCCACTGAGCATCTAGATTCGAATAGTTCTTAAACTTAACCAAATACTTCCGTGTTATCTTTCCGGATTTGAGAGACCGCTCCTGATGACTTACTATGTGCTCCGGTTGAAGCATTTCTTCTGTTTCCTCAACCTCAGGAGGTTCCTCAGCGCTAGGCTGGCTCGGAGGCGGTCCTACATACGGCCGGAGTAAACTGACATGGAAAGCATTATGGATCTTCCAATTAGGCGGTAGCTCTAATCGGAAAGCGACATTATTCACTCGCTCAGTGATCTTAAACGGCCCATAATAACGGGTAGAAAGTTTTACTACTTTCCCCTTATGAGACGCTTGTTTCTTAAGTCTTGCCTTCTCAAACTTGAGTAAGACTAATTGTCCAACTGTTAAGTCTAGATTCCTTCTGTGCTTGTCTGCAACTTTCTTATGCTTTTCCTGAGAGCGTAGAATAGCTCTCCTAACTTGCCCGTAGACGGTGTCCAAATCCCGGACAAATTCATCTGCTGCAAAGATCTTATCCTTAGTTAAAAGGATGGGTGGAAGCAAAGGCTTACCATAAAGAATCTCAAAAGGTGCTTTCCCCATCGATGAGTGTATGGTATTGTTATACGCATACTCGACAAGAGGCAAATATTTCTCCCAGTCAGATTGCCGGTCTGACACATAAGCTTTTAACATATCCAATACTGTGGAATTGGCTATCTCACTTTGCCCGTCCGTTTGAGGATGGTAGGTAGATGAAAAATTCAGCTTTGTACCAAGATTATCCATCAAGGCACGCCAAAAATTTCCTGTCATGCGAGGATCTCGATCACTCACAATAGACTTAGGCATTCCATGATGCTTAAAGATCTGTGCTAGAAAGACCCTAGCCATATGATCTGCTTTGATCGTTTTCTTGACTAGTATAAAGTGTGCTTGCTTGCTAAACCTGTCCACAATGGTCCAGATCGCGTCATTTCCGGTCTGAGTTCTAGGGAGGTCCATGATGAAGTCCATGGCAATACTTTCCCAAGGTTCATTAGGCACAGGCAAAGGTTGTAGCAACCCAGGCGTCTTATGCCGATCATACTTCACTTTTTGGCAAACCAAACATTCCCTGACATACTTATCAATGTCTGCTTTAAGGCTAGGCCAAAAGAAATATCTTTCCATTGCTAAGGTTGTAGGGAGAATACCCCGATGACCCGCATAAGGCGAAGCGTGTGCTTCATCCATGATCTTCTTTCTTAATGGTTCCGCCACACATATGGCCTGATGATGGTAGAGATAACCGTCCCGAATGGAATAGGGAAACTCATTCTCTCCACGATGTAGCTTTCCCCAGATGGTGGAGAAGATGGTGGAGAAGTCTGGATCATTCGGATATAAATCCGGTAGTGCTTCTAATTCTTGGTGATACACCGAAGTGATAGCGTTCACCCTTGGCCGCCTAGACAATGCGTCTGCAACTACATTCTTACTCCCAGCCATGTGAAGGATCTGGAAGTGAAACATAGACAAAAAGTTTGCCCACCTCATCTGCTTCTCAGATAGTTTCCTTTGCGTAAGAAAATACCGCAAACTCTGGTGATCAGTCTTGATCACAAAATCCGCTCCTAGAAGATAGTGCTTCCAGTTGGATAAGGCGTGAATCACAGCCGTGAGTTCCTTTTCGTAGATTGATGCATGCAACTCTGCATCCTTAAGCCGTCTGCTTTCATAAGCCACTGCATGGCCTTCTTGATTTAACACTGCTCCGATGCAATCACCTGAAGCATCGCAGTGAACCTCAAATGGTTTCCTTAAGTCAGGCACTATCAAAATAGGTCCATGGCTTAGCAAGTACTTGAGCCGATCAAAAGCTCCTTGTTGTCTCGATCCCCATCTGAAAGGAATCTTCTTCTTTGTCAAATCATGAAGTGGTCCTGCTACATGAGTAAATCCTCGGACAAACCTTCGATAATATGAACATAATCCCAGAAAGCTACGTACATCATGTACCGTAGTGGGAATACGCCAATCTTCTACCACTCGGATCTTGGCAGGATCCATACTCACTTTATTGTGGGAGACTATATGGCCGAGATAGTGTATCTCAGAGAGAAAGAACTCGCTCTTCTTTGCATTCACATGCAACTCATGCTTTCGCAATTCTTGAAACACTAAGTCCAAGTGCTTCCGAAGTTCCTCTTCTGACTTAGAGAAGATGAGTATGTCGTCAAAGAATACTCCCGTAAAAGCTCGATACGGGCTGAAAATGCGGTCCATCATGCGATTGAATGTCGCAGGAGCATTGGTCAAGCCAAAAGGCATTACCAAGAATTCATATAGTCGAAAGGTTGTGCGGAAAGCAGTCTTATGGACATCCTCAAGGGCGATCCGTATCTGATGATACCCACTCTTTAAGTCTATGCGACTAAAGACACTTGCACCCTGCAACTTATCAAGTATATCATCAATCCGAGGGATCGGAAAGCGATTCTTGATTGTGATCTTGTTTAAAGACCGATAGTCTATGCACATTCGAAACGTGCCATCTTTCTTCTGCACTAGTAGAACTGGAGAGCAGTAGGGTGAAGCACTTGGCCGTACTAACCCTTTCTCTAGAAGCTCGTTGACTTGCTTCCAAATTTCCTCTTGCTGAACAAGACTTACCCGATAAGGGGGTTGATTGGGAGGCGAGCTACCCGGTATGAGATCTATGCGGTGATCTTCCGGGCGTACCGGAGGGAGTTCATCAGGAAGTGTTTCCGTGAAACAATCCTTGTACTTTTCAATAAATTGAAGACGCTTAATTTCCAGACTAGAGAGAGAGTCCCTACTAGTTTTATCCTTTGCAAAAATCAAGTAAGCAGAAACACACTTCTTCATTTCTTTCTTAATGGAGATATGGCTTACAATTGGGAACTGCCAATCTCCTGCATCAGCTTGAATCTTTATTTTCCTACCCCCATGATCAAAAGTGAGGGTCTTTTCCACATAATCGGGAATAGGTGTCATGTGGAAGTGCCATGGCATACCCAAGATGATATCACATCCCTCGATGGGTGCCATCAAAAATGATTCGCGGTCCTTGTACTCGCCAATCCGAAGATTGAGCTGTCCTTGCACGGGAGTTGCATTGGTTGTCAACCCCTCGAATGCCGATCCGGATGTAACCGGTGTGCCAAGCTGAGCCGGTGTGAGGCACAAACGTTCCGCAGTATCCAGGGAGATGAAGTTATCCGTGGATCCAGGATCATAAAGAATCAGTACTCGCTGGTTGCTCAAAGACACCCAACCCTTCAAAAGTTGACGCTTCCCTTTCTCCATTTCTGTGTTTCCTTGAACATCTGGAATGGAGTTCGAGTTTGGTGGTGCGGGTTCCTTCCTTGTTTTCTCTTGCCTCGTAGAGGCTTGCTCTTGTCGTTGCTGCTTTAGCGGGCAGTCCGGTTTCATATGTCCTTTCTCACCACAGTAGAAGCATCTTCCTTCCTCTCTGAAAGTTTGAAGTTGAGTAGGAGCAAGGTACTTAGTTCGCTTGCCAGTGCCCTCTGAGGATATTCCTCGGGAAGACATTCTAAATCTTGGTGGTAAATGCTAGTAATAACATTGCCTTTGGAAATTGGGTCTTCTTGATAAGGCACCTACTACTATGTTTTAACTTCCAAAAGTATGTGAAATCTTGGAGTGGAAGAATAGAAAGAAAGTTAGTCCATCGCATTTGTTTCTCAGACGACTTTTTTTGAGAGAGAAAGTATCTTAAGCTCTGACGATTTGTTTTAATGTCAAAATCTGCACCAAGGATATAAAGTTTCCAAACAAAGAGCGTAAATGACGACCATCAACTCTTTCTTATATCAAGGGGCATGAAATATAGCGTCTGTAATATGAACATCATCCTAAGAAACTTCGTACGTAGTGTATTGAAGTTGATTGAGGCCATTCTTGTATCGCTTGAATCTTTGCTAAGTCCATTCTCACCTGATTATGAGATACTATATAGCCTAGGTAGTGAATTTCCGTGAGAAAAAATTCACTTTTCTTAGAATTGATGTGACAAAGGAGTGCAGTGGCTCCCATCTTCCAAGTCTTCTTCGTCACCTTGCCTTTCATCCTCAAAATTTTGCGTGCAAAAATAGCACCATATTGTACTATCACAAAGTTACTTCCATGTTGATCGGATTCATTGCTAGAATCCATGTGTGCTACAAAAAGTCAGATCAGATCCTCTGAATAAGAAGAATCAATTGAAGCTCTAATAACACTATAACCTAGAAGCCACTGGCGAGAAGCACAGCAAACACATGAATATAACTGAAATAGATAACACTTGAACTTGAAAACAATCAGTAATCAACACACAAAGTGACGGAGTTCCACTTCTAGATGCACTCACCCCAAAATCCAATGCCCCTTTCAGTACTTCTTTTTATATGATAAGTCACACAGTACAACTGTCGGGAGTCACTGTGCAACCATGCCTATCCAAGTGGACCTCCAAGGCACACTTTTATGGGCACTATGGCCCAAAGCAACAAATACAAGAGCTTGGCACCCAAAAGCAACATGTGCTAAAAACAGGTCACCTAAAAATTCAAGAAGTGAACTGCTTTTCAGCCTGCCAAGTCAGCATCACCATATAGTAGCCCGCTTTTCCCGCCAAAAATCGCCACACGATTTCTGAGATCCCATACTGCTGTATCACTTTCTGGCGGTCTCTCTTCTCGTTTATACGAGAGCCGTGGCACCTCCTCACTTTGTGACAGTTACAAACCCTATAGCTATCTACTTCTCCAGATCTGGGAATTCAACGGCGGTAAAGGGCTGAGAGGGTAGGCTGCTAAGGGTGACTACTTGGCTGAACAATGCAGGCAGAAGAGGCCAGCATTGGTAGGTTGCACAACTTCTCTAAACTTGTATGAGAAATGAGCCCTAAACCTCCATGTTTGTGGGATTTACCAACCTCCAGTCAAACCCACACCAACTGTACCTGCAAAGGCACGCCATATAGGTCGTTCAAATGCTCACACACATCATGATTCACAATCCTGGCCAATACATGACCGCGAACATGCAGGTTGCCCAACTACGCCTTCTACAACCAAGAAGATTTTACAGGGGTTTTTTATTATCAATCAAAAATGTCCAGAGATGCAATTCATGTGATGAATAGGCTCAGAAAAGTAATGATACACATTAGCCTAGGTTTTTCTAGTCTAAGGTTTGGGTATGAGTCTAAAGCATGTTTACGCGGCACATCGAGCTCACGTGCATGTGCACCTATTGACTACAATGATATGGGATTTTCAATGCTTTGGCAAGCTAAAGCACCCAATGATGGATCAATGCCTGAGTCGTGAAAAATAAAGTTCCACCTGCTCTTAGACTTGAAAGCGGATTTTTCAAATCTGTTATTCATTCACTTGTTCTTAGTGGCTTGTGTGGAGCATGGCACCGAAATGTCCTCTAGGGTACACACACACACACACACACACACACACACACACACACACACACGCACGCACGCACGCACGGACACACACGCACGCACATCCCATAAATAAACAGAGAAAACTAACCTGCACGAGCTGGCCCCGCTTGGCTTTCTTCACGAAGGCCCTGCTTTGAAGCATTTTGCCTGCGCCCTGAACAAGCTCGTCAGCCAAGGCTTCCCTCTCCCTTCTCTTGGAGGTCGCCCAGCAAGGAAAGTCACAACTTCTAAGAGAGAATTAAAATTAAGCATTTTTTGACATTGCTCGTGAACTTGTGAAGAGCCACTTTAAAAATTTCTTGTGCCGAGACAAAGGGAAAATTTGCCAAGTATGGCGAGACTAAGGGCAATTACACTAAAATTACCAAGTATGGCTCTAGAGTGTCTACGGTGACATGGAATACATGTAGCAAAAATTTATTTGATCCGAAAAACAAGTGAAATTTTCTCAAGGCTCGCCAATGTGCATTACAAGATGCAAAGTCATGTTTACCAAACCAAAAAAAAAAAAACATATAATTGACCTTCTTCTAGTTCTATGAAGTAGTTGCCATGTTTCTACACCATAAAATAATGCACCTTCAAGCTTTTGAAAAAGTTTCAATGGTCTTTCACCTCATCAAATCAATCACGTGCGTGGACTCAAACAAAGGTTTTAAAAAACGGTATTTCTTTCTGCAAATATGAGGATGGGGGTAGCAATCTAAAAGCTCCCAAAGAGCTTGGCACTTTCTCAACCATGTCAGTTGCTTTTCTTACATAATGTTCACACAAGCTTCAATTGTATGTTCCAACTTGAAACTTGTTATAACTAATACATGCTAGTATTTGACAAAAGTGACACCTCAAACTCATTGGGCGTAAAGGAAGAAATCTTTCTCTTGAGCTCAACACAGCTTCAGAAGCTACTTAGCCTAAAAACGCAAGAAAATTTGTTGAAAACTTCCCAAACATATCTTCTTTTACCAAAGTGAATCCTCATCAATTTTGTGTTGTATCATTCTTGCAAATGGAGACTTACATCATGGACATTTGTGCCATATCAGCCTCCAAACCTACCTGGGAGAACAAAAAGTTACCCACTCGCAATATAATTTTTGCATACAACCTACTTGCCTCTATCCCTTCCATCACCTCCTTGTGATCAATTATTAACCATTGGTATAAACACACGTCTCTACAATTATCTACCATCGATATAAACACGTCTCAGCATTTGTCTCCACCTGACCTATACTTCAAAATTTATTCCCCTAACTATGCTCGCTATACTCAGGCATAGCAGAACTGCTTGTGATCTCAAAGAGGCACCACCCCTTGTATTGGTGCTAGTAAGGTTGTTCACAAATACAAATAGTTGAAATCAAGACAATCGCAAAAGCATATGCAAATCTTATCATTTTGTGCATTGATAAAAGATATGAGGCAAATATCAATCAAATCGGACCTAGCTATGTGTTCATTAGAAGGGTTGAGTCCCAAGACTAGCACAAGAGCTTTTGGAGGCGTAAGCCTTTGACTTGGATACCTCCTCATATCTCCTATTGAGGCTACTACAAGATGCAAGCTTTGTGTTGTACAACCAAAGGTGCTATGGAAGAGTACACCTTTACATGGTAGAGACAAAGAGAGGATGAGAGAGAGAGAGAGAGAGAGAGAGAGAGAGAGAGAGAGAGAGAGAGAGAAAAGAGAGTACGGTCAAGGTGTGAGACACAAGCAACTTATCCCCTTAGAGGCATGGTTGGGACTCAGAGAGAGAGAGAGAGAGAGAGAGAGAGAGAGAGAGAGAGAGAGAGAGAGAGAGAGAGAACAAAGCCATAACTCCTTTTATTTTCTAGAAAAGACAAAGATTGCAATAATTCTTAGCTATCACTCGACAAAAAGGCCCAACTTCGATGACCTCCTCTCAACTCTCCCTCCTTTCAAAAAGGAGAGAAAGTATGCTTGCATACCTTATTCTACCAAAAGAGAGAGAGTACACTTTCATATATTTACCTTTATAATCTCCCTTTCAAAATGTAGCACTTATTACAATGCTATTCAATGAGCATGTAAGGATTTTTGTAACCAATCAATACGTTTTTTTTCCCTCCATGATTTTTATTCTAAAAACTAACATGGAATTTTAGTCAGTCATCAAAAAATGCCAAGCAATGATATGGCCTTTCCTCTTTGACTAGGTAAAAAAAGCCTTAATATATTGCTTAAAAAGATTTCTTTTGTACATCTTTCTTGCTACTATAAACTTGCCTCCAATTATGACCAAAATTGGGTACACTACACATTACTGTGTATGTGTGATACTTATATTTGAAATATCATCTTTGACTTGGGAAGAAATTATTTTTCTCACGTGCAAGTACAAATCACAACGTAGGTGAACATGGTAGGGATGTGTGCTCACACACATCCCTACCATGGTGAGCACACACATATGACCATCAAGGCACTTTTGTCCATAACTAGGAGGTTTTTTTCCCTTGGCTTGTATATATGCCCATCATGCTAGGGCAAGCCTTATATATGTATTAACACACTCAGTAAACTTCTTAATTTGATTGTGTGCTCTTGAGCTTCTCCTTCATTTTATCCATGGTTTCGTGCCTTCCTACAATTGTATTTTCAGCGTATGGTATCAAAGGAGGCATCGATATCTTAGGCAATGTTGCTGACACACTCCTCGCACACTCTTAACTTACTTTCTTAGATGTTGGTGATGAGCATTTGTAGAGCAATATAGCTCTCCAAGTATACTCATAGAGTTCGATATCACCAAAATTTTGATTTGGGCTCATTTTGATGTCTATTTTTAGTACTCGATGTAATGTGCAGTCAATTCCATTCTTTTCTACAAGTTCTTTGATAATGCAACTTTTGCAAAGTAGTATTTTGTGGGATGTTCTATAGACACAGGTGGGTTTCGTAGAGTCTTTCCTCTACATTGGCAACTGTACAAAATTTAATATAGAGCACTGATTTTGTGTTCATTTCCAATTTAGGCAGCATAATCATTACATATGAATCGCTAATTGAGACAGTATGGTGTCAATCACGAATGGAGGCAACATTGTTGTAGAGGTGTAAAATTGAAGGCAATTGCTTTTAACCTTGAAAAATGTTAAAAAATATGAATCAAATAATATTTTTTTCTTTTAATCCACCTTCGGTATCCTTTTGTTGGTGAGAAATATGATATAATGTGCACTCCTTTGCTTTGGGGAGCCTCTACTTTCACAATAAAGAACAAAATCTATTTAGCCCTCATTTCAGGTCTTAATTTGTAGAAGACAAGGTATGCAAACTCTATTTTAGATAAAGAAGTTTACTTTTTATCCAAAGTCAAAAGTACCTTCTTTTGGACCGTACTGATTTTGAGTTAATTAATAAAAGAGAAATAAAAGATGATAATACTAAAAATTTGGTGATCTTGCACATAATGAACAATTTTGGATAAAGCTTGCAATAATAACTATTCGTAAGACATTGTCTCATATATTATAGCATGTGGTTAATAATCCAGCTATCTTGCAAAAGACGAGTTAATAATTTGTTTATTATAGTTAATATTTTTCAACATTATCTCTCTAGCTGCTATCATTAATGACTTTTGATTTAGGGCCTACATTGTTCTCCTTTGTAGTAAAGTTTGATCGACACTAAGCATATCAAACTCAACACAATGGAGCTTAGTGGCCTCTCAAAGGATTAAATTTGAGGATGTATTGTGCATTGTAATATTTGTGACGATAGTAAATTTTTTGTTCACTTGACTTGAGGTTTGGAGCGAGCTTTATCAGGAGCTTTTTTTTTGCGTATTGCTAGACTTAACAATTATAGTGAAAAATCTCGCTCAAAAAAGCTCGCTTCAAACAAGTATAAAAAAAGCTCTCTTGAATAAATCCGTCCATAGTTTTCTCTCCCTCCCTCTATCTATTTTCATCTATCTCTCTTTTTAAACTTTTCTCTCTTCTTCCTTCTCTCTCTCTCTCTCTCTCTCTCTCTCTCTCTAGATATCTTTATCTCTCTTCCTCTTACGAATGTCTCTCTAGTTGTATGCACCTCCTATACAAATGTCACACTATCTTCCTAACTCTATGCATATGCATAAACATCTCTATCTCGCTCTTTCTCTATCTTTAGAAGTCTATACCAACTGCATGACCACTTTTTTCTTTAGTGGAACTCTCACTCTCACTCTCTCTCTCTCTCTCTCTCTCTCTCTCTCTCTCTCTCTCTCTCTCTCTCTCTCTCTCACACACACACACACACACACACACACTTTGCAAACATTTCAAAAGACAATAAATTCCAAACAATTTCAAGTATTGAGAACTCTATGCATGTGCATAAACATCTCTATCTTGCTCTTTCTCTATCTCTAGAATTCTATACCAATTGCATAACAGCTTTATTCTTTCGTGAATTCTCTCTCTCTCTCTCTCTCTCTCTCTCTCTCTCTCTCTCTCTCTCTCTCTCTCTCTCTCTCTCTCTCTCTCTCTCTCTCACACACACACACACACACACACACACACACACACACTCACACACACACATTCTCTATAACGAGGCCGGCTTCACGCTTTGCCTCTTAGCCTCACTCTCTCCTCCCTGACATGCTAATGGCGCATAGGCGACTCTATACAAACAGGACCTAGCCCCATCAGAGGTGGTTTGGTTCCTTAATAAGAGTGGCACCCTGCCAAATCAAGCTTGGAATGATGGAGTATACTGCTCGCTACACTCCATGATTATTAAAGCTCAACCTGCTTCTATTTAAACAGGTGAGGGTGCATTTGCCCTCACTTAGCCTTGGGTTTGTTGGTTTGTTTGAGAGTTTGAATGAGAGGATTGTGCGTTGTTGTTTGCTATGGTGGTATGGAGCTTAGAATGCAGCCCATGCAGGTTAGTAACTGACTTAAAGTCACTCTTATGTAGTCTGGTAATCTCTCTATGAAATGGTGGTTCTAAGGTGATGTAAGCTCCTCTACTCATACCTCGATAAGACACATTTATTGAACATTTCTATGCAGTGAATGGAAAATTGAGAGTTTGTGTCGACTATAGGAAACTAAACGCCCAAACTATTAAGGATCCATTTCCCTTGCCTTTTACTAACATGTTACTTGATGAGATCGCAGGATATGAAATGTATAGCTTCATGGATGGCTATAGCGGCTATAACCAGTTACAGATCGCTCCTGAAGATAGAGCCAAGACCACTTTCATCACAGAGTGGGGAGCTTTCATGTATCTATTGATGCCTTTTGGCCTGTGCAATGCACCAGCTACCTTTCAACGGTGTATGATGGAGATGTTTAATGAATTCCTTCATCGGTTCCTCGCCATTTTCATGGATGACTTCACTGTCTATTCAGATGAGGAACAACACCTCCTATTCCTAGAAATGGTTTTCAAACGCTGTTAGGAGAAGCGGATTTGTTTGAATCCATTCAAATCTGTTTTTCTAGTCTGGAAGGGACAGCTACTGGGACATGTGGTTTCCCGCAATGGAATAGAGATGGCCAATGACAAAATTCAGTGTGTTCAACAAGCTAAAGCACCCTGAACTGTAGAGTTGAGTTCTTTCTTGGGTTATGTGAATTTATATAGAAGATTTGTACATAAGTTTGCTTCTCAAGCAGTACCACTATATGAGCTTACAAAGAAGACTAGTAAGTTCAACTGGACTGCTGAATGCGAGGAGAAATTCCAGAATCTGAAAAAATCCATTACCAATAAACCAGTCCTTAGGCAGCCAAACTGGGATATTATTTTCCACGTACATGTTGATGCTTTGGGATTGGCAATGGGGGCAATATTAGCTCAGCCAGAAGGAAGAACTGATTATCTGGTTTATTTTGCCAGTCACAGATTCAGTCAAGCTGAACAAGGCTATACAACTACTGAGAGAGAAGCCCTTGGAATGGTTTTCAGTGCTACAAAGTTCAGGCATTACCTGTTGGGAAAGTTATTTCATTTTTATGTGGACCATCAAGCTCTTCTGTTTCTGATTAATAAAGTCATTATTCAAGGTAGGCTGATAAGATGGATGATGTTCCTGATGGAGTTTGAATTCAGAATTTTCCTTAAGCCTGGCCGAAACCATTGTGGAGCTGATTTTCTTTCAAGAAGTACAGAAGGATATTCAGAATCACCCTTGAGAGATGAACCAGTGGATGCTGATTTATTCCAGTTAGAGGCAGAAGACTTAGTGGATCCTGAATGGTATGATATTTATTAATTTCTTTCCCAAGGTGCCTTTCCAGAGGATTGGAAGCAGAATCAAAAGAAAGCCCTGATCATAAAAAGCCTGAAATTTACTATCATAGGAGGATTACTTTATCGACTGGGTGTTGATGGTATACTTCGACGATGTGTCCCTATGGAAGGAAGAATGCAAGTAATTTCAGAAGCGCATAATGGTGAATCTGGTGGACACTTTTCCAACGAAGTAACCTACAAGAAGATTCTGAAAGCTGGTCTGTGGTGGCAAACACTGATTGCTGATGTCAGAAGTTTTTGTAAAACTTGTGACATATGCCAAATAATGGGTCGACCAACAGCTGCAGATATGACTCCCTTGATGCCAGTACAACCACTGGGAGTATTCATGAAATGGGGACTAGATTTTATGGGACCTTTTAAGAAGGTTACTCCCAGGAAGAACAAGTACATAGTAATGGCTACTTGTTATGTAACCAAGTGGGTTGAAGCTAAGGCTCTTCCTGACAACACAGCCAAATCAACTGCAAGGTTTCTATTTGAGAATATTGTCTGCCGATATGGATGTCCAGTAGAGATTGTGACCGATCAAGGAACACATTTTATCAACGACACTATGGAAATCCTATTGGATATGCTTTCAGTCAAGCATCGGAAATCTACTCCTAACTATCCCAGATGTAATGGACAGGCTGAAAGTAGCAACAAGACAATAAAGACTATTCTCACTAAGGTGGTGCAAAAGAAACCAGACCACTGGGATTTGAAAATTCAGATTGCTCTATGGGCTTATAGGACAACTTATAAGGTAACTACTGGAATGACACCATTTAGAATGGTGTATGGCACTGAAGTTGTGGTTCCCATGGAGTTTGTGATCCCAAGTCTGAGAATGGCTGTGAAGTATGGCTTAGACTTCAACCATAATCTTAAAAAACGGCTAGATGAAATGATGCAATTAGATGAACTCAGGCAACGGGCTATGTTGGAACAAGAAATTGTTCAACAACGAAGGAAGCACTCGCATGATCACCGAATTAAAATTCGGGAATTTCAGAAAGGAGATTTGGTGCTTCTATATCAGTCTAGACTGGGTCCAAAGAAGCCAAACCTGAAGATTGCCTGGGCAGGACCATTTGAGGTAGACTGGGTCTTCTCCAATGGCACAGTCAGACTGAAAGATTTATCTGGATTGTTGTTGCCAGGAGTATATAATGGGGCAAAGATCAAGCTTTATTATTCAGAGGCTAGAGAAACTGGGCAAGAACAAGGTACTAAGGAACTGGAACTTACTGATCAAGAGATACCAGAATCATACATTTTTGGACTTTTTCATGTGCAACCAGTTCCAATTTCAGAACCAGTACCAGAAGAACCAAATCACACTGACCTTAGAATCAGTACGAGTATGGTCGAGCCAAACTGGAAATCAGTCCAATATCAGTGGAGACACACTTTTCAATTTTTAAGCGCCCAACGGTCAGATGGCACGCCAGTAATAATTATTTCAAGGATGGGTCGCAGTCTTGTCCAATGCATGTCTGCCACGACAGTAGCGATGCACACAAGTCTAGGAACGGCGAGTGGTGGAGCTTTTATGGCGCGAACACGTATAACAGTCAGGAGAGTTAGCATTTTTCCTCATAAATCCCCTGCGCAACGCTTTTCTCCTGTTAACCATTCGCCATCACCAAGCTCCGAGGTTTCTTCGCTACAGCCGCAAACCTCGACCTCTGAAGAGACAGTTGACTGTCAGCTAGCCTTGCCAGCGACACCAGGGTACGGCTTTGACACGACAAGTAAGTCATCTTCTCCTTCGCCTGTTTCATCGTCATCGTCTTCACAGTGTATGGGTAGAAGGAAACGCTCAGAGAAGATGCAGGAGTCTCTTGAGGAAACCCAGGCCATAGTTGTTGCTGCAAAGGCAAGCCTTCCCGTTATACTGTATAGTAAAATCCAGCATTATGTATTTGCTGACCAAGCAATGACTCTGCTACAACTATGGGATCTCCGAGTTGTGTTGCAAGCTACAAGAATTGCTTTTGATGAGACATCATCAAGCAAGTTCTTGACTCTTTCGACGTTGAAGATGGCAGTGCCATGGTAAATGGTAAATGGTAGAAAGGTGTCGGTGACACCAGAAACCATAGCCTTTGTATTCAGAATGCCCAACGAGCCCAAACCATTTGTGGCAACTACACAGCATATAAGTATAGCTCTGAAGGAGGATGAAGCGGCTAAACGTAAGCGCAAGGCAAGTGGTCAAGGAGTTCCAGTAGCAGGACTGGAAGCTTCCACTGCTTACAGGTTTGTAGCCGAAGCAGTAAGCCTTAAAAACAACCCAACGTATGTATCCGAAAAACTTTTTGCTATGTTGTTGGCCAAGATATTGGATCCACAGGTTCCTATTAACCTTTGTCAAATTCTCTCGCACAATGTACTCCAACAAACTGCCAAGCTAAAATCTCAAAATGTTTTCAAAGCTTGGTATGTTTGGCAATTCCTGTATTGGGCCACTGCTGCTGCAGATGCTCATGAGCAGGTAAAGAAGGCTTGGAGTGAGAAGCCAATTTCTGAGCCTAAGAACATTGAGCTGTCCTCAAACGACGAAGCAACGGACAGTTAGACTACTTCAACAGACCTGAAAAGAAAAGCAACTTCAAAACAGACTGGCAGTTCAAAGAAGCCAAAGACTACACTGACAAAGAGCAGTGAGTTTTTGAAGTAGATAGAAAGCCAGGTCAAGACAGGGAATACTGAGAAAGATGTAGTGAGCCAGACAGAGCAGCAATCTGCTCAGAAGACTATGCCTAGCCAGACAGTAGCACAAAGTGCAGTTGCTACTAGTTCTGGAAAAGATCAGGCCAAGTCAGCCACTTCTGAGAAGATAGCAGACCAGTCAGTGGACAAAGGCAAGAGCCACACGGACAAAGGCAAAGGTCCAGCTTCTTCGACTCTGCCAGGTGGAGTTCCTACTCCAAATACTGAACACATTCTGCAACTGGTAAAACATGACAAGTTGCAGCAAATGTAGACTCATCAATTGAAAGGGCATCTTCTGCTACGCAAAGCTGATTATGCAACTTTACCCTACATGGCTCCAGTGACAATATATGAGCCTACTGATTCTGATCCAACCACAGTTAAAGAGAGATGTTCAGTCCTCATAAAGTCTTCTTGGAATACCATTGTCAGTTGTATGGGACAAATGATGGAGGCTGTTGGATCAGAAGATGAAGTGAAAAAGCTTAAAACTGACTTGAAGGAGGCACAAGATCAGATTGAAAAGCTCCAGAATGCCCGGGAAGAGCATAATATACAACACAGGGTACTGGAAGCTCATTCAGAAAGGACGAATGAGTTGTTAAACAAGAAGCTAGCTAAGGCTGAATCTGAAATAATGATCATCAAGAATCAACAAAATGAAGCACTGAGAGCTGCAGAACGGGCTGAAACAATGCTCAGGATGAAGCGGGCGGAATTCAAAAACCTGTTAATTCGCCATACAGCTCTGAAGGCCTCTCTTACTGAAAGATACACCTATAGCAGCTTGGCTAAAATTATAAATCCATCAGGCAATGCTGTTTTCAATTTAGAGAATTTGAAGTCCTTGATGGAAAGTATGCAGAGTGATTTGCAGGACAAGGTGACTGAATATAATACTTCTCTGATGAATCAAGCTATATTAGATTATATTGAGGAGCAGATTTCTCCGGATGAGGAAGAAGAAGACAAGGAAGATGAAGCTAATCAGGAGGAGGATGATCAAGAAGCAGGGCACACAAATGATGATGATGATGCCCCACCACCATCTCCACCTCCAGGACCTGGTACTGGTGGTACAGGTCCAACTGAAGGAGGCCAGTCACAGCCAGACCAGCCATTCCGGAATGAGGGCCAGTAGGAAGGACAGAATGAAGGGCATCAGTCGGGTAACCAGCAGATTGAGGAGCAGCAGCCCAGTCACACTGGGAATCAGCCAGTTGATCAGTTCCAGCTCAGCAGGGATGCTAAAGGAAAAATGAAGGTGCAGGATGAGGGACCAGTTGTTGATCATCAACATTCACTGCAGCTCATTACCCTGAATAGGCAATTGAGACATCAATAGGCCTCCATAACCAGACAGTATCTAGAGGATGATGATCTCTTGTCTGACTTGGAAAGATTTCAAAGGCTATATGTTGGAGCCAGGGAAATGGTGGAACATTGGAAATCAACAGCTTTCCATGATAAAGAAGCTTGCCGTCTACCTACGCATCCCAGTACAGTCCAGCTGCTGGAACGAGTTCTTGAATGGATACTCAATGCTGACGAGAGAGTGGCAAACCCGCACTTGCAAAGGTAGTCTACTGTAGATTGTCGCTCCCTTGCCCTGGAACTAGAACTTCTGCTGGGTAACAAACCAACTTACCGATGTATGAAGGATGTCAGGGTACAACTCAAGGAAGTTTTGGTGCAAATGCAAACTGCCACAGGTGTTTTGGATCAGAGAGTCAAAGCCATTCTTGAGGACCAGACAGTCACTAGCAAAGGACCTCAGGCTAGAATGTCAGTTGGAGCACAGGCAACTGCTCTCCGAACATTGTTCCAACTAGTGAGAATCACCAGAAAGATGATGCAGCAAGAGAACCAGGCTGTTCTCAATTTTTTGGAATTCGTGCTTGATTCTCTAGTTCTCTTGTATGCTGTTCCAGCAAGAGAAACACAGCTGCCAAGATTCTTTCCAACATTGTATCCTCAACATCCAGAACCAGTTGATCGCCTTACATACTTCAAAATCACTGATGAGCTTCAGGATTGGTATGAGCGATCGACTATGGAATGGAAGACTTGGCAAACGCTGTTCAATGATGCTCTCCAAATCAATGATATTCAGGCACTGAAAGAGGAGATGCATAGGATCCAGCTGTGTATGGGCCAGTGGAAGATTCAAGTCAGAGGACTGACTAGGATTACTAATCAGTTGCTACAACTTACGGTCGAATCTTCTAAATTGCATGAAAAAGACATTGCAGCAAAGCCGGGTCTGGCACCACAGTACAGGGAGATGGCTGAGATTCTTTTCAAAGCTCAAGTCAAAACTAATCAGCCTCTTCCAGAAGGATGGATCCATACTGCTTCGCATTGTCATAAGTTGGCCAGAACCAGAATTAGCAAGGGCAGGCGTACACTCTATGATCCTGACACCAAAACCTATCACTCCCTCACGCCTTATGAAGTAGAGATGACCACCGACCGGCGGGATCAGCTTGAGCAGGAGGCCATTTACCGACTGATTCAGAAGGAGAATGTTGGTACTGGGACTTCTCAGGCACCCTCCAGGTCAAAGGGCAAACGGAAGACGGTCCAATGGAAGGATACTAGGTAGTTCCATCTCAGAATTCAGTGGCGACTTTTCTCTTCAGCAGGCATGTGGAGATGAGAGCTCTACCTTGGCCTGATGAGAGCTCCACCTTGGCCTGGTGAGAGCTCTACCTTGGCCTTTTCAGCTGCCTACTCGCAATCTTTGTATGGCCATTCTGTCAGTGGTCAAGCCGGATTCCCAACATCAAAACCAGACGGTGGATTTTTCAGTCTCACATCAGAATCAGACAGGGGAATTTTTCAAAAATTTTGGAATCTTGCCAAAATTCAAGAAAGAAGGGAAGGATGTAGACGGCTGGATAGTTCACTGTGTGGGAACGTCTTCTTAGGAGATGGGCAGCGAATTACTTAGTAGTTACTATGGTACTTACTACAGTAAACCCGAAGTGTAAATAGGGCCCATTACATTGTAATCGGGTTGGCAATTGTTATCATTTGGGTTAGCGCCTTGGCTATACTTGTACTTGAGAATCATTGGCAGTATTGTCGGCTGTACTTTCTCTCTGTAAATCATATTCATTGTAATCTTGATCTGTAATTCCAATCATGGCATATATTCCAGTTATACTTACTTCTCGTCCAGTCTTCTGAATCTGAATCTGAACCTTATTCCCAGTACATAAGTCTGATTCTTATTTCAGTATCCAAATTCCATTCTAGTTCTGATTCCTATCCAGTCAATTGTCTGAAATCTTCCTACACTAGTAGCTGAAATCTTCTAACACTGGAATTAGATGTTTCAAGAGATCAGCTCCAATTCCAACCTCCAGCTTCACCTATGCTCCCAAAACATCAACAATTGCCAAGGTATATGGTGTCCAATGCGCTCAAAGCACTCTTTCAAAGAATGAACTTCATCTCAAACAATATTCTAATTCCAACACCAACACAAGATTAAACACAAAGAGGACCAAAGATAAAGATATGATTGTCCTTGGGGATATTTTCTCTGGCAAAAATAGGGAAGGGATGGGAGGGTATCACTAATTGTTACATTAGCTAAAGGAGTGAGCTAGTCAACATTGAAAGTAGAACTTTTGTAGGAGAAGGTAGATGACTCTCAAGGGGGCCATTTAAGAGGCCATGGATAGCATATTGGTACACACAGTAGAGCATTCCTTCAAACCAGCAAGGACGACCCCTACAAAAAATTTACACACAATCTTTGTTTTGCTTTGGGTGCTGGTAGTCATTCATGGTGATTGTCATTTATGATAGTGTGCTACAATGCACCACTCATGATGAAAAGGAGGGGGTTTGGTCCATGCATTTCAAGAACCCAACAGATTCTTATTATTTACCTCTAAATGTAGCAGAAAAGGAAGGTGGCTAGGGATAGGTTCGATAGCCTAAGAGTTGGCTTGTTTTCTCTCAAGGCTATGAGCTAAAGGTTAGGAGCATTTATGGGTTTAGAGAGAGAGAGAGAGAGAGAGAGAGAGAGAGAGAGAGAGAGAGAGAGAGAGAGAGAGAGAGAGAGACGGAGAGAGCGAGAGAGAGAGTCTCCACCCTGAGCAACCTCTACCTCTAACCTAGTGAGGTCTCCTCCAAGGTCCTTGAAAGACTATCTTCTCTTGCTACTGACCTACTTTACACATGGCATAAACCATTAGTGCTAGACAAAAGATAGTGTTAATTACAATACATATCATGGTAAGATGACACATCAGCTAATTAAGTTTTTTCTTTACTTGGCAACCTGACCATGGGTTCAACGGTGATAGTATGCACTGAACAAGTACACATCCTGCTGCATGCATTTGTGAGTGGGGAATCCTAGGACAGTATCAAAAACTTTTATGGGGCCACCACAAGACACAAAGAGTGTTGAGAAGAGCCTTCAGCTCCGAAAGTTAGAGTGAGGGAATCTGCTCCAAGCCTCATCTACTACCCACAACCTTGATGTTGCCCAATGCTTTTTGTTGCGCTAGTTAAAGGCCATATTCCTCGACGACAACACCAAGGAGGTACAGGAGATGAGCATCAATATTCATGGTGGTCATCAGGATTATAAGCAGTAGTTGCTAGTATATGGGGCAAGCTTGGCGAGGGCTGTAGTAGGTGCTAGTGATCGAGATCAGCAAGTAGTAGAATACTGGCAAATGGGATGTCTGCGAGGCACATATAGTGGCTACGAGAGGGGGTGGCACAGTGGTGCAGTTATGGCAAGAAAACGGTTGCCAAGCCTGGAGGAGTTCATGTGAACTAAGAAGTCGGCTCATCATTAACCATGTAGACTCTTCATGCTAATATGCATTAGAGAAGCAATTAATTGGTTTGAGAACAAAATCGAGAAGTCATCTCAAGGTGTGCTTCACTGTTGACCTGATTGCAGGTTGGCTAGAAACTTGCCAGCATTAAATTGAAGATATGAGTGATAATGGCGGGTTTATAAGCTAAGGGTGTTGTGTAAGCTATGAACACACATGCTCTGAGTGCAAGAGAGAGGTTCCAAGCGAAACACACCTGTAGCCATCAGTGCCGGTGCGGATGGCTTCAGGTATGTTTTGGAACAATTTCTCATTGTCAATGGGCACAAACCTTGCGCTCATAGCATAAGCGTTCCTAGTTGGCATTCACAGTATGAACTTGCCTACAACCATCAGATCTGAGTCGAAACCGATGTGGAAACTCGTCAAAAACATACTTGAAGCCATCTGCACCGACAGGGATGGCTACAACCTGTTTGCATTTTCTTCCAAATAAGAGTCGAGTCCCACTTTGTGTTACAACATTAGTGGTGTTAAACAAAACTTCAAAATTCTAACCACACAATATTTAGTTGAGTTTAGCAATGTGAAGGGGACAAGGGTTTTAAATTTGTAGAGTAATAATACTACCAATTTTTTCAAGTATTAGAGAATCAAAATTCGAATACATGCATTACCTTTTCTTAGTAGTTTCTAGTTGTGCTTTGAAGTTTCCTATGATTTTAGTAATAGCAAGAAATCTTCTCCTAGTTCATAGTTGAAAATCATTTTTCCTACTAATAAAAGTATAAGATATGTGAGCACTTTTCTCTCCCAACATTTAATTGTGACCACAAAATTACCACACTAGAACTTAATACTACCAATACTTGTTCTTCTTAAATTAAGAGAATAAAAAGTCCAAATGATTCTTGTATTCTGGATGCTTTGTAATTCACACTTACTTAAATCTTTTGGAGAATTGTGTGGGACTAATGCTTTAAGTAAATAGCAGAGTAATACTTTAAATCATAGAGAGACTTGGCTCGAAGGATTACTCTTTGACTCACAACATTCGGATGATAACAAATATACTCAACATTTATATGCTAAAGATTTTTACGTTGTTGGAGCGTTGTTGATCCCTTTCTGTAAATATCTATTGTACCTTGTTTACGCTCTAAAACTTGTTTCTATTGAAAACACCACAACACATATGGCTAGAGACACAACCATAAAGAACATCATTGTTGGCACTAATGGTTAAGGACATAGAAATGGAGGGAAATAATATCAATTTACACACCAAAATTTCTTTTAATGACTTGAGTTGACCTATGAAGACATTCTTTCTCCACAAAATTTGTACATAGTTGTCCAGGTGCCACGGATGGCTACAAGTAGTACTCTTCCTTCATAAAAGCTAGAGCTAGTTCTTGTGAAATCTCCATCTTTTTTGCCTTCCATTGCTTGTACAAATTTTCCTCGGCACAGATGGCTACAACTAGTAGAAAGAGTTTTCTTTCTATGAAACAAGGAGGCATTGTTTCTACTGTAAGGAGTTTTTGGGTGATTGAGAGCGATGATTCATTCCTATGATGCTTATGAGGCTTCATATGTGCATTTCCTATGGGCATGTAAGATGTTGCATGACTAATTTCATTGTTTTAAGCTTTACGAACATTGTATTTCAAATTTCCAAAATCACTTTCAGTTTCTTTAGAGAATGTGATGTACCAAAAAGTTCTCTCATGCCAATGAAAAATTTGAAGGGTCACTTTCTACCATTATTGACCCAACAAAAGTGCACAAAATGTAGTATGAGTAATATTATAAGTTTCATTTATAAAAAAATTCCACATAAAATTGAAAGGAGATTTCTTTGGTTTTGTTTCGAATGAAAAAAGATTTCAAGGCTAGATTAGAGCAAGCAACGTACTATGTCAAAAGAAGACCTCAAGAAGGAAGAAGAGAAACTCCTCAATGATTTAGCTTTGAAGCATGGAAATTGCATAGAAAAGATGTGCAATTTGGATTTTGAACATTGAGGGAACATTGAATTAAATTTAAGTTTCTCAATGATGTTTTTCCACTGCAGATGCATGTAGTATGACTGTGGAACTCATAACCACTCATACAATTGAAAGCATATGTGTGTGTGTGAGTGTGTGTGATTTTTTGCTCAGTTTTTTCTTTGCTTGATAATATTTGCTCGCCATATGGTAGGACTCCTTTCCAACCTCTTGTATCTCTAAGATGAATGGATTACTGATCCAAGATATTTGTTAGCATACTCTTCATTATCTTCAAAAATTGTAACAATTCGACCCATTTGGCTCCCTAGTAAAGCCAGTGCCCAAAGTCTCCTCCACAATGTCATGTTTGTTTGTATACTAAGTAATAAATTTCCAAACAAGGCCATGCCCACATTCTATACCTCCTATAGAATCAAATATACTTAGATATAGCTCAAAATCAAACATCTTACAGTTTAAAAATATCACATTGCACCTCACAATGATGTGCCATCTTCTTGTTTTGTCCACCATTCACAATCTTCTAGCAAACCAAGTGTCCTCTCATGGCAACTTAATGGCTTCAACTAGCGATGGTTACCCTTTCCTCATTACAAATACAAGCAATGAACACACTTTTCTATTATGCTTCTTGCAAATTGGTGTCTTGCAGACCACTATGTTCGCACGGACCTATTGCCATCCAGCAATACCTAATATGTCTAGAACCATTGCATGGTCATCAGCTTGACACACAAACACTAGTACTCCTTTGTCATTGGCCATTGTATGTGCGAGCCAAGCTAGTTGTCCGATTTGGTATACATGCATATTGTTCCAGTGCAAGACCTGAGTTCATGAAAGTTCATGCATATGAGCATTGATGGGAAAAAATAGAATTGATGCATGCACTGCAAAGCCAACTGGCATATCTTCATGATATGGACGAAGGCCCTTCTTGGCTATATGTGTCTCGATGAGGCTCAGTAGGGCGTTCTTCGTGTCTTCCTCTATCTTATCTAGACTGAAATGTGCAATTTCACTACGATCGCCATTACTATTTGAAAATATCAAAGATCACACTTTGTAGCCTTTTGGTACTTCACAAAACTCAAATATCAAAATCAGCCATGCAATTTAAGCTCCACTTTGTCTCATTCAAACATCTACAACTTTAATTTTGGATAAACTTGTCAGATGATGAGTACATCACTGTTGGCAGTGTGAGGCCATGCCAGGGACCGTCGACTGCACCATCTTCAAATGGATAAACCACGATTCTTGACATCCATCCCGCTTGAGATTGACACCAAGACATGACTCCTCCTGCTCTTTGATGCCAAGTCAAGGGGGTGATAACATTCACTTTCTTTCATATGGAACCCCTAACCTCGAAATATCTTTCCTTATTGATTCAAAACTTTCCAATCAAAGCCTTCAGACTAAATTTCAACTCTACCTTCCAGGGTCAACTTGTGAGAGTTATCTAATTCACCCTTGGTTTAAGGTCACAAACACTTTTTCCCAGTTATGACCAAGCATAGCCGTCAGTGCATTCCACTAAGATGAGTGTATTTACTAACTACACGACTCCCTCGTTCCCAAGCTTGATCCCCACTCCGTAGATCGGAATCCCTTTCCCCCATTCTTGACTTAACTTACTGGAAAACATAAAATTGGGTTCTACTTTCCGACCAACAAACTAACCCTCCGGAATCCACCCTCCCACTGGATCATTTGATAAATGCACCTTTCCAAGGCAGTACTATGTGTTGGGGTATAAAGCCCAATGTGGTCGCCCAGGTAAGTGGGCGGGCCGCCAGGTATGTACACATATTCTTTTGTAAAAACCTAATAAGAACTCACTATGCTCTACACATTACAGTAGAGCGAGTTCACCATATCGTCATGCTCTTCTTCTCGCACTCTCTCTCGCGTCGCACTTCCGCTCGTACTCCTTCAACTGCTCAGATCGAGGCTCGGGGAAGCATTGCAGGAGGCTAGAGTCACCAGCTCAGATTGGAGTGAAATTCGACAGGCAAAGACACGGCCCCAAATCTCGTGGGAAATCCGAAGAGCTTGGTGTTGTCAAAATTTCATTCTGAGGTCATCTCGGCCACCGTTCGGCTTCGACAAAGGTCTGTGCAGGCCATTTTCGACTACGTGGTCTCGACGGGTGCAGATCCGACTCTGCAAATTTGGGGTTTTCGGCCTACGACTGCAGGTGCTGAGGATATCGACACTCCCAGAGTGTTGATTTGTGGCTTTCTACACATCGAAGGACGGCTCACAGTTCTTGGAGGCGTGTCACATACGAAACGGGCGCATCTACACACAGACTGTAGGCGACATCCACTAGTTCATCAGGTAGCTTGTGTTTGTTGCTTGATATTCCAGATTTCATCCTGATATTGCAGGTACTTCCACATGGGATGTATTGTCAGAGATGATGTATGTCTGTTGAGGGTTTGCTGGCTGTGAGTCACGCAGCAAACAACCGCCGCAGCGGTTACAACATACAATGGGAAATTTGTGGATGTATGACTTTGTGGGAAGTCTATGTACTGTCAGATTTACTGCAGCCTTTGTTGAGGGTCGAGTGAGGTTTTATTGAGCTGGGGGATTCTCGAATGTTGAGATCCTTTCGGTGATACAGGTCTTGGAGCGATCCCTCGAGCACCCTTAGATAGGCAGCTAGGATGTATTGACTAAGAGTTAGACAGTTGGGATTGCATCTTTGCTTTACTGCCATTGAGGCATTGTCGCAGCCTATGCTTACAGGACAGTGACAGGACAGTCAGAGACAGTACAGGTGCAGGACAGGTTTACCCACAGCTTATAGTGTTAGAGAGAGTGGTTTTTTGAGCTGTTTTTTGGTCTGTTTTTAGTACACCAGAGCCATTTTACAAAGGAGACTCTGCCAAAATTTCTGCAGAATCTGAAGCTTTCTTGGTTCATTTGACAAGTTGATATTGGTTCAGAGGTCAGTTTACAGGGGAAACTCTGCCGAATTTTTCCCAGGAAAGTAAACCATTGTGAAGCGTAGCTATGGCTGGATCACAGGACACTGCTCTTTACAATATCAAGAAGCTGGATGGAACCAATTTCCCATTGTGGAAGAAGAAGATTTGGCACGTGTTGGTACAAAAGAAGCAGATAAAACCTATAAATCTCAAGGGGATAAAACCAGAAGATATGGACGAAGATGAATGGAGCAAAATGGATGAATTGGCACCTTCTACCATTATGCTGACTTTGGCAGAAAGCGTTTACTTCAATGTAGCAGACAAGTGTCGGCTTATCAAGCATGGTTAAAGCTGAGTGATCTTTATGAGAAGCAGAGTGCAGCTTCACAGGTATACTGGCTTAAGAAGCTTGTTGACTTGAAGATGAAAGAAGGGACACCTATGTCCAATCATCTGAATGAATTCAACATAATCTATAGTCAATTGTCAGCTCAAGGTGTCAAGTTTGATGAACCTGTTAGAGCTATGTTCCTATTGATCACATTGCCGGAAAGTTGGGACACTTTTCGCACAACTTTGAGTAATTCTGCACCTCCAGATGGTTTGAACATAGCAGGTGTAGAAGGAAGTCTGCTTACTGAAGAAACCAATAGAAAGACAATGGACAAAGGCAAAGGAACAGCCTTAGTTGTCAGGGGAAGGACCAAAGAAAAGTACAAAGGTGGAAAGAGGAATCAGTCTCGTAGCAAGTCCCGTAGTGCTAAAGGCAAGAGTGACATAGAATGCTACCATTGTGGCAAGAAGGGTCACATGAAAAGAGACTGCAGAGAATGGAAAGCAGAAAAAGGCAAAGAGAAAGCTGAAGACCATGGTGAGAAGAACAAGTCCTCAGTGAAGATTCAAGAAATAAATGTGACAAACACTGTTGCAGAGGATGAGAGTCTAGTGTCAGGAGACATCTACTTCTTGAAGAATACAATGGACTCAGCTCTTCTTACAACATCTGATGGAAATGCATTGAGTGACTAGATTATAGACTCAGGGGCATCACTTCATGTGTCTCCAAACAAGGAGTGGTTTACTTCTTATGTGACCACTAAAGATCATGTTCGGCTAGGCAATGGGCAGACATGTGAGATCTTAGGTGTTGGAGATGTTCAATTGAAGTTTCAGAATGGCTCTTCTTTCACGCTGAAGAATGTGAGACATGTTCCCGCAATTACAAAGAGCTTGATCATCACAGGTTTACTTGATGATGCTGGCTACGTCACCACTTTTGGACAGAACATGTAGAAGATATCCAAGGGTTCTATGACAGTAGCACATGGAGTAAAGTCTGGAGGACTTTACATGATTTATGTATCAAATGTCTCTAAAAATGTAATCAATGTAACCGAGCAGCCGAACGTTTCTTTGTGGCATAGCCGGTTAGGACATATGTCCAAGAAGGGAATGGAAATCTTGTCTCGTTCTGGTTATTTTCCTGGCTTTTCATTTAATGATTTTGAATTCTGTGAACATTGTCTGCATGGTAAGCAAACACAGCAGCCACATAAGCATAGAAGCAGTAGAAGAGATACACAATTGGCACTTGTTCATAGTGATTTGTGTGGACCTATGCCTAACCTAGCTCTAGGGGGAGCTTATTACTTTATGACATTTATAGATGATTACTCGAGGAAAGTATGGGTTTACTTTCTCAAGCACAAGGATGAAGCGTTTAGTGTTTTCAAAACGTTTGTGACACTTGTGGAGAATCAGAGTGGCAAGAAGCTGAAATGCTTACGCACTGACAATGGTGGAGAGTATGTTTCAAAGGCCTTTCAGGACTTTTGTGAGTCAAAAGGTATAAAACGTGAACTTACTGCTCCTTACAATCCTCCTCAAAATGGTGTTGCTGAGAGGATGAATAGGACCATACAAGAGAAGGTCAGAAGTATGTTGTCTAATGCACAGCTGCCAAATGGGTTTTGGGCTGAAGCTGTATCAACAGCTGTTCATCTTGTAAATAGATCTCCTAGCAAGGTTTTGCAGAAGGATTCAGTGCCAGAGATGGTATGGTCAGGCAAAATGCCCTCATACAAGCATCTCAGAGTCTTTGGCTGTGAGGCATATACTCACGTTCCAAAAGAATTTAGGAACAAACTTGAGCCAAAGAGTAGAAAGTGCATCTTTCTAGGCTATGGTAATTCTGGTGAGATGGGGTACAGACTTTTGGATCCCGAATCCAGAAAGGTTGTCTGCAGCAATGATGTTCACTTTAATGAATCCAAATATCATTCTAAACCAGAGAGGGTTGAGGAGATTAGAAGAGTTGTCTTCCAAGAAGATGGACCTGCATGTGCAAGACAAAATGTCAGG
The DNA here is from genome assembly GCF_014529385.1 of Adiantum capillus-veneris. Lineage (NCBI taxonomy): Eukaryota > Viridiplantae > Streptophyta > Polypodiopsida > Polypodiales > Pteridaceae > Adiantum > Adiantum capillus-veneris. Next base: position 65,471,732 of record NC_140947.1, on the reverse strand, counting down.
GCTCAAGAGGAGCAAGGACAGGATAGAGTGGAACCACAGGTTGTGGCTGAGCCTGAGCCACCTATTGTGCGTAGATCTGGACGTGTCACGCGACCTCCTGATAGGTTTGTTCCATCTATGAACTATGTCATGTTGACTGATTGCAATGAGCCTTCATGTTACAAGGAAGCAGTGCAAATGAAGGACTCCGGGAATTGGCAATTGGCCATGCAGTCAGAGATGACAACTCTGCATAAAAACAAGACATGGAAGCTAGTTAAATTACCACAGGGCAAAAAGGCTCTACCTTGTAAATGGGTTTACAGGTATAAGATCACCGCTCATGATAGTCAGCCAAAGTACAAAGCAAGGCTTGTTGCCAAGGGCTTTAAGCAAGAACAAGGCATTGACTTTGATGAAGTCTTCTCTCCGGTGGTCAAGATGACTACATTGAGATGCTTTCTTGCATTGGTTGCCATATTAGATTTGGTGTTGCACCAAATGGATGTCAAGACAGCGTTCTTGCATGGTGATTTAGATGTGGAAATTTACATGCAGCAGCCAGAAGGGTTTGTTGAGAAAGGCAAGGAAGATTGGGTATGCCAGTTGTTAAAGAGTCTTTATGGCTTAAAACAATCACCGAGGGCATGGTACCATAAATTCCACAAGTTTATGCTTTCTCAAGGCTACAAACGTAGTGAGTTCGATCATTGTCTATATACAAAGAAGGCTAAGGATGGTAGTTGGCTGATCGTTATTTTGTATGTGGATGACATGTTGATTGCTGGCAAGCACTTGGAAGAAATTTCAGCTTTGAAGTCAAAGATGGCAAAATCGTTTGACATGAAAGACATGGGTGAGGCAAGTCATATACTTGGTATGCGCATTGAGAGAGACAGATCAAAGAAGTTGATTTGGTATCTCAAACAGAGTATATTGACAAGGTTTTGCAACGTTTCAATATGGAGAAGGGAAAGGCACTGAGTGTTCCATTGCCACCATATGTGAAACTTAGCAAACAAGATTGTCCTGTGTCTCAGGAAGAACAGGCTGAAATGGATAAGATTCCATATGCGTCTGCAGTGGGTAGTTTGATGTATGCAATGATTGCTACTCGCCCAGACATTGCATTTGCAGTGGGAGTAGTAAGTCAATACATGTCAAACCCAGGCAAGAAACATTGGGAGGCAGTGAAAGGAATATTGAGATACCTGAAAGCTACAAAGAGTATGGGTATATGCTATGGGAGTCAGGGGCTAAGTGTAAAGGGTTTTACAGACTCATATTATGCAGGTGACTTAGACAACCGAAGGTCTACGTTAGGGTATGTCTTTACATTGGCTGGTGGAGCAGTATCATGGCGTTCTAGATTACAAGATTGTGTTACTCAGTCTACTACAGACGATGAATATGTTGCAGCATCAGAGGCATGCAAAGAACAATTTGGCTTAATCTACTAGTAACAGATTTGGGAATCAAAGAAGAGATGCCTGTGTTATATTGTGACAGTCAAAGTGTTATACAATTGGCTCGCAATCCAGTTTATCACTCAAAGAGGCATGTGGATGTGAAGTATCATTTCATCAGGGAAATGCTCGAGGATAAGCAACTTTAGCTTGTCAAAGTTCACACCACAGAAAATCCTGCTGATCTACTTACAAAAGGACTTCCCTCAGAGAGCTTTGCGCATTTTCGCAAGCAGTTAGGTGTAGGGTAGTACATCACTTCTCTACATCTCTTGTATATTAGCTTGTATAGTAGCTTCTCTCACACTTAAAGTACCACATTGGACTTTAAGTGGGAGGTTGTTGGGGTATAAAGCCCAATGTGGTCGCCTAGGTAAGTGGGCGGGCCGCCAGGTATGTACACATATTCTTTTGTAAAAACCTAATAAGAACTCACTATGCTCTACACATTACGGTAGAGCGAGTTCACCATATCGTCGTGCTCTTCTTCTCGCACTCTCTCTCGCGTCGCACTTCCACTCGTACTTCTTCACTATGATACTAGAAAACAATATTCCAAACATATCGAACCAAGAATACATTTCAAGAATTTGAAAGCAACATGCAAACTGTTGCATACCCTTGCAAGTGTTCATTTATCAAGTCATTCCCACCTTTTTTCTTTTTAGAATATTTAACTTCCTTTTTTCTTTAATATTATTAAAGTTATCTACTTATCTTTCAAGCAATCACATATACTTCTCGAGACATATCCCTATCCTCGTCCTAGGACTTGGTTATCCTGTCTCCTCCGCCACATGTGGAGGCGGCGCCTTTACACAATTTCCAATTCTTATTTTTCTTTATCTGGTTTGAAAAAGGCTTACAAAAATAGTTTACGATAGGTTCTTTTTAAATCAATAATCCGAGGAGCAGAGCAAAAGTCCGATTGATGAGGGCAATTAAGGTTCCTTTTTACCAAACAATTAGAAGAGTTCCTTAATTAAATCACATCCTCCTCCCTTAAGCGATCCCTTCATGGATCCATGTTCTTTGCTCCTTTTCTCGTCGGCATTAGGCCTACCCAAACTAGGCCAATTTCCAGACGCATTCACGGGTCTCACTACCAGATCGAGACTCATTCCCATCCAATCCCATTTCTAGGACATTGAATAAACCCGAGCTCAAAACATAGACCAACGGTTATCAATCCTAGCCAAAAACCATCCCCTGTTGCATCCCATAGGTAAACACCTACGCTGACCTTTTCCAAACATGGAAGACAAAGTTTACACTTAAGTCTTCTATGTTATGCTAGGGCTATCCATGTCAAATCTTCTCAGTAAATTTGTAATCCTAGTTGAAATTTAGATTAGGCTCATTGAGTTATAATCACTTAGTTTCTATTTTCTTTTTATTTTTGCTCAAATAAGACCTTAAGAAAACAACGAGTCTCTTGGACGTTAAGGTTTTGTCTCGATGTAAGTTTCAAGTTTTCTTTGCATCATTTTTCATCCCTGGGACATCTTCATGGAAGCGATGGGAGTTTAATGTTCAAGCAACACGGTCGTCACTTTCGTGAAGCTATCTCCTTACTACCCCCCATATTGCAATCGCAAAACAAATTTGAAAGAATACAAACTTGAAAAGAACAGTGTATATGCTCTATACAATGACTTTTACTTAAGTGTGAACCATGAGTAGTAAACACTACAATTTAGAATGCATCAACTTGTAATCTTAAGACAAATAATCTAAAACTTCCTCTAATTGATTATGCAAGATTAAATGGTGGTTTAAGCAAGAGTAGAATCCTTTGATGAGTGATAGTCTAAGAGTAATTTGTGATGTTCTTAAGAGTGGACATACTAGTGTCGTGCAAAATGCTCATGCAATGGAGTACAAATGATCAACAAATTCTTCTCAAGATAGGGTTTATGCTTACCTCTTGCTTCCATGGAGAGGATTAATCACACAACTAGGAGAGTCTTAAAGATTTGGGATTTTCCAATTGGCAAGAGAGAAGGGAGGGAATGACCTTATTTGGAATGGGAATCTTTTTTCTCAAAGAAAACTCCTTTGGTTATGATAAACTTACCCTTCAAAACTCAGCTCCTTCTTGAAAATTGGACATTAACTTAGTATGTCACTAAAATTTTTACACACATAATTTATGCAAAATCAAGAGCATTTCTTTTGGAGAAATAATAATTCCTCTTTTTGGAAATAAGGTTAGTTCCAAAAAACAATCCCATTACTTAGTTGCCTTTGATTTATGGCATTTACCTTTTAAAAGAGTAATTTAGGTAAGAGAATGAAAGTAGCTAAAAAATCAATAAAAAGGTTTATGCGGGAGATTAAGGGGTAACTAAGGATTAGTCACCATTCAATCATGTGTACTATTTAGGTAAATAAAATATGATCTCTAGTCACATATGGTTAGAGAGAGTGCTTTCTACTCTCTCTATTCCATATTAGTCTGGTAATTTAGAAAACTTGAAATAATGGAACTTGAAATAACATCATGTTAGTGGTTAGCAATGTTACTAGTTAATATTAGAAAAGAACCATAATTAGAAATTAGAAACATCTTAAGAAGTTATTTCTTCTTTCCAAGTAAAAAGGCTTGCTTATGGAAATGTGAAAGCTTACACATGAATTTAAGTACGCATAAAAGTAAATCACTTTCAAGAAAGTGCAATAGCATAAAGAAAACAAGAAAACGTTACATGTGTGTGTGTGTGTGTGTGTGTGTGTATGGTAGAGTCTTCTCCTCACTTGATAGAGTATTGAAGAAGTGTGTTGATATAGTCGGCTATTTTCCTCTTCATTTCACTTAAAGACCATCAATTTGGCTACTTGGAATGAGAGGATGGCAAGAGGCTAAGAGAATTCAAGCTATGGAAAGCTTGAGAATTATGGGAAAGGAGAGGGAAAGGGTAATGTGAAGAAGAAGATTTAGTTTGACAAACTTGATTAGGGTTTTGTCCATGGATTCTCTTGAACGGGGGTATGCGTGTAGCAAGTGTGTATGTGAAAGAGGCTTAGCTATGGCTTTCTCAAACCTACTCTCAAGTTTGCACCTTGAGGAAATGAAGGAGAGAAGTGTAAAATGAGAACAGAAGCCCTCTTTTTTTGCACATTTTTGATAAGCGTCTTCATTTATCTTGATAGCTTATCTTCTTTATCGATAATTTTTTTTTACTTATCTTGATAACTTATCATCATTTTCAAAACTTCTTCAACAAGCTACTTATTCAACTTATCTTCTCTTTTTCCTTTTTTCTTATCTTTTTCTTTTTGTTATTTTCCTTGAGATGAAAAGCTAATTTCTCATGCATTGGTTATGCCCATCTTCCCATGGTGTAAACCGAAAGCGTCTCGTGAGTATACTTTGGTGCTTGAATTGAACCCAAATTTACTCGAATTTCTTTTCCTTTTTTTTTTTCTTTTTAAAGTCAATGGCTTAGATGTGCTAGTCAAAAGTAAGGGTTAGGAGGAGGCCCTTACATGCAACATCAAGTATTTTTGTTTCAAGACTTGTTGCGAAGTCAATCATGTCCTTGGAAGTCAATTTGAACATCTTTTTCCCTAATATAGAAGCTAAATAAAAGCAATGATACATCTTGAGAAGTCATGTATCATTTCCTTTGAGCATACACAAAATAAAACAGGTACCATAACCTACTATTTTCATTTGTGCGAGCGTGCAATTGTGTACATCCTGCGTGTATAGCATTTCCCCAAAAAATCCAGCCCAATAAATATCCTTAATCTTTGTTTCAAACTCATCATTCAATTCTTGCCACAAAGGATCCCATTTTTGTATGGTTTTGTCACATCGACGCCTATAGATGGGTATCCCGGTGCATCCAATGAACAAATAAAAGATCCCTTTGGTTCATAATACCCTTTAAGCAAGAAAGTATTGGCCAAGATTTTCAATGAGTTGGGGTTCGAACTCACCTGCCTTGCTTTCTCTAGCTTTGTTAGTCAATATAACGAAGTCTGTCGCAACGAGATGGCAACGGAGCCTTGCGCTCCTCTGATATGTTTTTAATAACATCATAAACCATAATTCGCTATAAATCTCACTTCAATGTAATCAAAATAATAAATACCTTTAGTGTACGTGATGCATAGGAGCGCATGCATGCGATTGTGATGAGGAGCAAGAGACGATGTTTGGTGGAGCTCCCGGTGAGATTAATACTCACCACTCCTTATTCTTCCATAATCCAAAGAACAAGAGATGTGGTTAGTAATGATGGACGGACGGCCCAAGTGGCTAAAGTGTAAGAGTTAGTCTGTATAACTTTACAAGTGTGAAGCATGACCATGGCTTCACCCTACGCCCATCATCTGTAAGCAATGTGCAAACTGCTCTGAGGATAGGCTCTTTGTCATAGCATCGGTTGGGTTCTCATCCATGTGGCTAACTCAATGAGTTTGCTAGCCAAAATATCCCATATCACATGATACCTGACCTCAATGTGTTTTGATTTGGAATGAAATGCGGGGTTCTTTGCTAATGAAATCGCGCTCTGGTTGTCACAATGTAACATTGGAGTTTGGTGTGTACCAAGGCTCCCACTAGACGAGATAACCACACAGCTTCCTTGCTAGCACTGGAAACTGCAATATACTTAGCCTCAGTGGTGGAAGACGAAGTGCAATGTTGAAGACATGATCTGTGCTGCTCCAACAAACAAGAAAACATAGCCAGATGTGGATCTTCAAGTGTCCACACAAGCCGCATAATCCAAATCAATGTATCCAACTATGGATGCATCACTGTTACCAAGCATAAGCACTTGTTGGCTGAACCCTTGATGTATCTCAAGATATGTCACTGCTTCCCAATGCCTTTTGCCCTAATTTTCCATATATCGACTGTCCACTCCCATGTCAAATGCAATGTCTGGTCCCGTGCTAACCATGGTGTACATGAGACTGCCAACTGCCCGGATTTTCCATATACTAGCTGAACACTCCCATTGCAAATGCAATGTTTGGTTGCCTGTTAACCATGGAGTACATGAGACTACCAACTGCCAAAGAATATGGCACATTTTGAATCTCTGTCTTTTTAGCATTCTATTTGGGACAATAAGTCTTGCTAAGTTTTACAGATGTAGCCATTGGGGTACTCAATATTTTCACCCCTTGCATGTTAAAATGTTGTAAGACCTTGTAAAAATACTCTTCCTATTAATAGTTTAAGTATTCCACCCCTATGATCTCTCTTCATACGTATACCAAGAAAGTGATGTGCATCGCCCAAATCTTTCATGGAAACTGCTTGCTTAAGGCATCTCATCAATGGAGAAATTATCTCATCAAAATAAATGGCTACTAGAAAATATCTCATCAAAATCTACACCTTTCTTTTGCTTCAATCCTTTAGCAACCAATTTAGCTTTATACTTAGGCTCGAGATATTCTGTCGTATACTTTTTCTTGTACACGCATTTGCAAGGCAATTCTTGTTTACCCTCTGGTAATTCTATCAATTACCTAGTCTCATTGGTTGAAATCAAGTTATACTCAAATTACATTGTCCGCTCCCACTTCATGCTATCTTCCATCTTAGTAGCTTCTTTGTAACAAGTGAGCTCACCATAGTCTGAGACTAACAAATAGTCCAAACCTAAATAAAAACGTTCAGGTGCTTGAGATACACAATTAGATCTTCTAAGGGCCTGACTGTTGGATTTTTCTCTCTCTGGAGCAACATTTGTTTGTTTACTAGTGGAAGGTGCATACTAGCACGTCCAGCATTCTGTGTAATTGGTGGTGAGGAAACATCCTCAAACCTTACTTTGTGATATTCAATCTCTTTCATTGGATTTCTATGCATCTTAGACTTGTTGAATATCACATATAGCTGTGTATAATATTCTTAGATTTTGGGCGTCAGAGGCCATATCCAATTTCTCCATCCACGCCATATTCAATAAAGATGCACTTGTGTGATTTGGGATCCAGCTTTTGTCTAAGCTCTTTTGGCACATGTGAGAATGCCTCACACCCAAAATACACACAATCGATAGTAGTTAGGTTGTTTGCCCGTCCATATCTCCTATGGAATCTTATACTTCAATGGTGTACAAGGTGGCCGGTTTATCAAGTAAACAGGTCTCATAACAACTTCCCTCAAAACTCCTGAGGTAAAGTGGTCGTAGACAACATAGAGGTGACCCATTCCTAAATAGTTATATTCATCCTCTCTGCCACACCATTCTGGGTAGGTGTGTAAGGTGTGGTGAAGTCTCTTCTAATGCCTTTTTTATTGCAAAATTCTTTGAACTCAAAGGAGATGTACTCGCCTCCATTGTCAGTTAGCAAATCTTTAAGCTTTCTACCTAACTGGTTTTCTACCATTGCTAAGAACTTCTAAAGGTTTCGCTCCTTTGTTTCAAGAGATAAAACCACCTTCCTAGTAGATTCATCTATGAAAGTTAGGGAGTGCCCCCCCTAGAGACTTAACATGCATAGGTCCGCATAAGTCGCAATGATCAAGATCTAGAGGACTTCCGAGCTCCTTGTTGAAAGGCACTGAGGTCAACCTAGTTTTTTTTCCATAAATGTGGTGTTTACATATAGAAAAGTTGGAGTAATCTAACATAGGGATATAACCACAATGTTGTAGTACCTTCATTCCTTTCTGACTCATATGTCCTAGCCAATTATGCCACAACTCCCTAGATGGCAGCTTGGGTACACAAATATAATTCTCTTTCATTAAAGAGACATAGAGCGAATACAATGAACTAGAATTTTGGGCTTTAAGCATGACCAGGTTTCCCTTCTTGATGATCCAAGTTCCATGTGCAAAAAAGGTAGTGTAACCCAAATCGTCTAATGGCCCGATAGACATCAAACTTTTTGTCAATTTGGGTACATGTCTAACATTCTGCAACATAAACTCGGTGTCATTACACATACAAACTTTTATGGCCCCAATATCACATATATCAAGCTAATAAGAATTCCCCAACCTCATTGTACCATATGTAGCAGTATATGTAGAAAACCACTCCTTATGAGGAGTCGCATAAAAGCTAGCACCTAAGTCCACTATCCAATTTTAGATATAACACTCATTAAGAGCTAACAATGCATCAAAACTCAAATCTAAGGTGAAGATCAACACATTTGATGGCTTCCATACATCAACAACTGGAGACTCAACAACATTTAAGTTCTTCTATCTTCACAGTGCTCTTAGGTGTGTCAGACTTCTCTTTTTCTTTGCATGTTTCATGCTTTAATGCATGGAAATTGTTCTTCACCTGTTCTTTTTTTTGGTAGTGATTTCATTCAACATTCTTCATGTCTCTTCCATGACTCTTGCTACAACTTTTCTTGTGATCTTTAAAACGATCTCAACTACGACCACAGTACCTTGGCTTGTCACGGTTGCCATTAGCCATATATGCATCACCATGCCCACTCGCATCAAGATATTGGCATCTAATCTCCTCATTGAGCAAGGATTTGATCTTTTTGCGAGCTTCCTTTGGCGAGATTTTTTGAGAAATGAACTTTTTTGCGAGCTTCTCCACTATTGAGGAAATTTTTATGAAAAGCATACCACTATCAAGACTTCTACAAATCATGAAGGCAAAGTTATAAGTGATAGTTTATACAAACCCATTAAAAGTATGGTTGGGCAATTCCCAAGTTTCTAAAGTCCTCTATCAATGAAGATAAGCTAATTGTATGAGTTATTTCATGAGATTGGTCTAGGAAGGTATTGCATGTTCTTGTTATTGTTAGAAATCAAGCATTTTCATATCAAGACATGCTAAAGAGGACCCTTGAGACAAAAAATGTGTACATATCTAGACGGATATAAGGACTTATCGGATGGCTAGAGGATATAATGGCATGCCGATATAAGGATGGCTAGAATCCCCTATGCCCCTATACTCCTATCCCACACAGTTCTAGCTGGATAGTACCACTTCTAAATTCATTTTAGAGTTGCATCCCAATTAGTGCTTACAATGCATGCAACACTTCAATGCACTGCCATTCACCAGTTTTAAGCTCCACATCATCTTTTTGACTCCGTCTACTTTGTGTGGGATTGTAGCTCATGAAATTTTAGGAGTGCTTCAATGTTAAGTGTTGTAAGTCCCTTATGCGCCAGGTGTGACTTAGCTCTTAGTATCTCTTTTTTGTTGGTATACGATTCAAGAGTTTATAACGGATTTGCCAAGTTTATAACAGATTGGCCTTTATGAGAGCCAACTCCCTATATATGCTAACGTATTACTGGTACGTTTTCGGTTAAGAGATTCCGTATGAAATTGTTTGCTTGCCGGATATGTCTTCCGTAGGTAGGGAATGCTATTTTCTCACTTAACACATTGAAATTTGTCAATGTCATTTAGGAAAAGGGCAATTTTCCTTCAATGCATACTATTACAAGGTAAAAGTCTAAGACCAACACGGCTCGGCTCTTACACGTAAAAATCATTTCAGATCTCTATGTGGACTCTACACCTTTAATTTGCCACGTTGGACTAACCCACTTGTAGGTCTGCTCTCTCTCTCTCTCTCTCTCTCTCTCTCTCTCTCTCTCTCTCTCTCTCTCTCTCTCTCTGTGTGTGTGTGTGTGTGTGTGTGTGTGTGTGTGTGTGTGTGTGTGTGTGTGTGTGTGTGTGTGTGTGTGTGTGTGTGTGTGTGTGTGTGTGGAAATTCCCTTTCTTCTATATTACATTATTTTACATCTTTACACGCTTCTTGAGGACTATCTTACTTTGCCAAAGCAATTGCAAATGAAAATGCAAGAATACTCTCTCTCTCTCTCTCTCTCTCTCTCTCTCTCTCTCTCTCTCTCTCTCTCTCTCTCTCTCTCTCTCTCTCTCTCTCTCTCTCTCTCCCCCCCCCCCCCCATTGCAAAGAATTGCAAACAAAGCTCTGGCTTTTTGACAATATAGTAGCATCAGCTATTCTTTATGGAGTGCAGATTTGGGGACCCTTAGTGGACCAACATGGCATATCTGGTAGCACCGATGGATAGAGAGGCCTTTAGTCTCTCTGATCTCTCAGATGGATGGATGGAGAGGCCCTTAGTCTCTCTGATCTCTCAGATGGATGGATGGAGAGGCCCTTAGTCTCTCTGATCTCTCAGACGATTTGGGCTAAGGCCTCAGTGCCACATGAGATTATTCAAGCCGAGCTAGTTGCCTCCCCTCTTGTGGTCTATGATCTCTTGTATGGATGGATGGATGGAGAGGCCTTTAGTCTCTATGATCTCTCCATTGATTTGGGCTAAGTCCTCAGTGCCACATGAGATTATTTAGACCAAGCTAGCTGCCTCCCTCTCGTAGTCGAGGCACTTACTATATCAATATCCTTCATGCATAGTTTATGGGACCTCCCTAGAGACAGATATGCTCAATTAGCCCTTGAGTCATCCCGACAGATAGCGCTACTGGGAGATGCAGCATGGTGGTATGGGCATATGGCATCATTGTTTCAGTCACATTGTTTCAACATGGATAGACTCCCTCCATTTCAGTACTCCTTGGATGCACCCTCCCAATCTCTCACACGTACAAAGATCAATAGACTCATATGTCGGGATTTGATTCAGCTCGACACTAGGAGCACATGGATATAGCTGATATAGGAACTGGGCACAAAAGATGGATTTCTATAGAGAGCGTCTTTTGCAACTAACAAATGATGGATATGTGATCAGAGTGGCCTATATAGACACTCATTTTATCACATGGGATACAATGTGTTATTGGTCAGATGTGCACATCGTTGCATCATTTAGAGATTGAGACTCGCAGATTTAGGAGAGTACTCGCAGAGGTTGGATTTGACAGTTGTGCCATATAGAGCCAAAGGCAAAGTTAAATCACATTTATAAGTTTTCGGTATACTATGAGATCATACGAGGCCTTTTTCATTGTTTATTGAGAGGGATCAAAGATGCCTCGGGTTGTTTTTGTTAGAGTTGTACAGACAAAGAGAGAGTTTCTTCAGGAGATCAGGCAATGGGAGACATTCATAGAGGGGGATCACTGACTTCCCTAGAGGAGGGGCTTCATAGCAAGCTTCAGAGCCCACCTATACCAGAGGTGTATTAGGTGAGAGAGCTATTGATCTTGGGAGAGCTAGGCGCCCATGTCTACAAGGAAAGGATTAGGACTATTCTAGCACGACATGGGAGACATCCAATACGCCTATTTACAGAAGTGGACATTCACGATGCCCTTCAATGACCGATGCAATACTTCTCGGACAACGCCCAATGTCGGGCATCCTCAGGCATTGATGATGATGATGATGGTTTTAGTTTTTCACTTTACTTCATTTTTATTTTATACCCAGACATTGTTTTAGATCCACCAAGATTGTATCAGTTTTGGTCTTTTGAAGACGTTTAAAATAACACTTCATTTCATTTCTTTCTCTCACTCTCAGAACGATGATGAAAACAAAAATGAAAGGTTCTGAGGCCCAGGTCCTCTATTTGAGTTGTAAAACTAGCTCACAAAACTCGAACAGTTGTTGAACGATCCATAATCCAATGAATTTATTGGTCAAGATTTGGCATAGCAACAAGCAGCCTGTCCATCTTCTGAAGCATTGTGCAGGTCCTCTCTCTCTCTCTCTCTCTCTCTCACACACACACACACACACACACACACACATACATTACACAGGTCAATAATGGTGCAAGTTCTCTCTCTGTCTCTCTCTCTCTCTCTCCCCCCCCCCCCCCCCAATCAGAAGTGGCATGAATGGCTATGCGTCGTTTGGAAGCGGGAAAGAGATCATATTATGCATTTGAGAACATGTGTAATGCGAGAAAAATCAAGTGTTGGATTCTCAAGAATTATCCTTTTGATGCATTGGTGACACCGGTTCTTCTTTATGGAGTTGAAGTGTGGGGCGGGAGCATTTCAAAGTCTACTTGGAATGAGTTTGGGAATGTCCAAAAGCGTTTTCTTACAAACTTTCTCCAAGTTAAGACACAAACACCATATATGCTCCTACTTCTTGAGTCGGGATCTCTTGCAATTGAGGTTATGGGCATGGAAAGGGTTGTGGAGTACATGATAAAGATGCGTCAAAACCCCTCACATCAACTTCCTACAATTGCATGGGAAGCAACTAAAAAAGTTCAAAAGACGCATAAAAGCAAGAACTTGAGCACGGGATGGATGCAAGACATAACAAGTGGTTTGGGAGATGGGATGCATTACACTTGCTACATGATGCTTCAATTGACTCCCAAGTGAATGAAGCTTTTCTACAACGCCAATGTATTATGGCTTGGGAGAAATCCGGTGAGTCACGCTTCATACATTACACCACCCATATTGCCCCCAACTACAAAACCATGTTCTTTTATGAACAAGGAAACCGTACTCACACTTACATGCTTGAGCCTATCCCCTTGTCGGCGATACGCACTATCGCAACCATTCGGCTTAGCTCCCGTTTCCTTTGATGCGAGATAGGGCGTTGGGGCAATGGAGAAGAGTCAAATTGACTATGCACATTATGCTCACTACAAGTTCAAGAGTTTGAGTACCACACACTACTCGAGTGCTCAGCTTTTGGTCACATCCGAACTTGCTTCTCTTACGTTTTCAGCCGTAACTTAGATCTACACACTTTCCTCTCCTAGCCACAGTGTGGGCTCTCTCTCGATTAAAAATGCTTCAGATTAGCATGGATGAGTTGCACACAAATCTCCACAAATTACACACTTTGTTTGGGCAAGGAGGTCATCCGCATTAACACGGATGACCCACTCACTGAGCTTTTGGCTTCTTTAGCTGGGTTGAGACTGACTAGCCAGTTGGCCTTTGATCTCTCTCTCTCTCTCTCTCTCTCTCTCTCTCTCTCTCTCTCTCTCTCTCTCTCTCTCTCTCTCTCTCTCTCTCTCTCTCTCTCTCTCTCTCTCTCTCTCTCTCTCTCTCTCTCAACGAGGATGAAAATGATTCTCATGAAAACACCAAAAATGTAAATCTCAGCAAATTAGACGCTTTGTTCTTGCAAGTTGGTCATCCATGTGAGAACTCATCCAAACGTTTGACCTATATTAGGTGGGTTGAGAGTCCAGTCAATAAGGGATGTACTAAATCGACATGAAGATCATTGCTCCGAGTGTAGACAAGCCAGTCGGTAGTTCCGCTCTTTTTCTACAAAGGGATGGACACAATCAATTTGACGAGCGAAGAACATCAATTAAGCAGGTTATTGGTGCAAAGGGTTATCCGCGTTAACATAAATGATCCACTCATCCAAACTTAAGGCCTTGGAACTTGTAGAAATCCAACAGAGAATAGGGATTTTGGCAAAAAAAATTATGAGACTTGATTGTAGTCAACTCAGCAAAGGGATCATCCACGTTAACACAGAGGATCCCCCCTTTCCAACTTGGTGCCTAGAGCATGTAAAAAAAACGTTGTAATTTTATATGTTTGACCAAGAATGGCCATGATGTATTCAGGCAAGGGGTCATCTACGTTAGCACAGAGGACCCCCAATTGCAAGCTTAGTGAATTATCCATATGCTTGGCCAAAAATGGGAGAGGTTGTTTGAGTTCAAACGTTGCAGAAAATTACATTATGATTGGCCAAGATTGGGTGAGATTATTTGGGCAAGGGGTCATCTACTTTAGTGAAGAGGAACCCCCATTTCCAACTAAGTATTCCTTTGGGAACCTCTGTAGGTAAACCTCCCCTTTCATGGCCAACCATTGTAGGTATCAATGTGAAACGTCCCTGTCCAAAGCTAGTTAGAATGATATAAGAACATCTAGCCTCCCCGTAAGCTCACATGCCATGCATGCTTTGCCATACAATGTACTAATCCTATTGAGCTCTGTCATATTCTAATTAGTATAGAAGCACACCATTTTTTTTATTTCCATAACTATGTGAAGGCTTGATTATTTAGCTATGCCATTTCATAAACAACTTACAAAAGAAAACATTGGGCAACAAACAACCATAGGTAGAAAATAACAAAAGAAATTGACTTACTTCTGTTCATCTGCCAACAAAACTAGAGTTGTTACTTTTATATGGTTTAGGAAATAATGCTCAACTGACTTTTTGGGATCAATAAGATACTCATTCACAGGATGCACAAACTACTCAAGTTTTATAATCTAGATTTTTCATTTTTGACAAACTTCTTAGTTTTGCAGGCTTTGTGAACAGGTATGGTTCCCAAGAAATGAGGGCAAAAGGCATCGAATATAAATAAAGGTTGGTTCTTAGCATATATATATATATTTTATGTCTAGAACTTCAATGCATACATTGACCAAAACATTTGATTTGAATATGTCCGGTAGCAAAAAAAGGTTATTCACTCAAATCTGGATATGTGTATTGAACTTTGATTGAAGAAGTGCAATCTAGGACTCCTGCATACTCACATTTATCTATAGCTCGACAGAAAGATAGATTGGATACATCATCCCATGATGTGGGCTATGATCAAGATATGGAGCAACTAACTACTGCCATGCTATCACCCAGCTCCCCAGCTATTATCTCCACTATACAAAATGTTAGCCAATCACAATCTGAGAGGAAGGATACCACTAATGATGTGGAGGCTAGGCGTAGATGGCTTCTTGGACAAACACTTGATTTGGGATTGTTAGGCAGACTAAGATACCATCCTACTATGTGCAAGAAAATAAGATTAAGAAATGCCCCAACATAGATAAAAAGTATAACCAAAAAGATGTTAATTATCCTTCACAAACATAGGCACTAAGGCAAAAGCAAATCTCTTGTAAAGCAAAACTTCTTTATCCACACTCCATATTTAGTAGCACAATAATCACTATCATATATATATATATAACTTTAAGATATAGAAATGGCTAAATACACACACAAGCAAAAGAAATCATATCTTTGTCTTCTCATATGTCATGCAAAATCTACAAGGCATGATTTAGCTAGCTCAAGCTTCAACATCATCTTCTATCCCTAGATAATGTCTCTTCAGCTCTTGGCATGCATGCCCTAGGGCTCCACATCCAGCAAAAATATCCAAAGTGGCATCTCCTTCATCCATGAAAGTCCACACTAACCATCCGTGGCAAAAAAGAATCTTAGTAATATCTCTTTCACCATAAGAGTTTTTTGAAACCACAACGAGTAAATATGATGAGTTTCTATCTCACATAAAAAACATAGGAGACCTTTCTGGACCACCTCAAACTATTCTTTTAATGAAGTTTATTTAAGCATTGAATAAAATTTGTATGACCTCTTACTTGTCTCACAATCAAATAGAGGAAGATTACAATATTCTCAAAAGAACATAGTTAGTGCCAATCTTTCCACCTACAATTACACTTGTGTGCACCAATTTATAAAATGAAATTAGCATTTAATTATTTAAAAAGGAAACTAAATGTCCCTCCTAATTCTAAAATGCGGTGTACTTCCTTATTATGAGACTTCAAAGCCAATAGCAACTCTCCTTCTTGCTTCTTGTCAATCACCAAAAAATTGACACCTTACACGCACATGGCAAGAGGGGACCCGTAACCAAGCTATCAATAAAGGAACATAAAAAAAATTTAGGATATTTCTCTCTTTGTAATACATCAAAAAACTCCAAGTATTTTAAAAATAATCTCACCTTCGTGCACACGTGACATCCATGCTTTCACACGATGATTACCATCCCAAACTAGAAATTTTTCACCTTTGAGATCATCCCACTATGTTCCATTGATTTCTGTCTCAAAGCTCTCATGTTGAAGAACCCAGTTTGGTCCAAACTCTTGAAAATATAGCTGTGTCACGTCAAAGTAAATAGAGCTTCCAAGGTGAGTGAGGGAGACCAAGAAAGGGAAGATACATCAACATAACTTTGGCTATCAAAGTAAGTACAAAATTCTCAACATGGCTAGAGTCTATGTAGATTTCTTTATTAGGAATCAATCTACACAAAGGGATTGATGGAGGAGAGAAACTTTGTTTCAAAACACATCATCTAACAATTCCAAATCAAGTGATTGTCCAAGAAGCCGCCTATGCCCATAGCCTTTGTCACATCATGAGTGGTATCCTACCTTTTAGATTGTGATTGGCTCACATTTTGTGTAGTGGAGATAATAGCTAGGGCAATGGGTGATAGCATGGCGGGTAGCTGGTTGCTCCTTATCTTGATCATTGAACACATCATGGGATGATGTATCCAATCGATATTCGGCTGAATTGTAGATAAATGTGAGTGTGCAAGAGTCCTAGATTATGCTTCTTCACTCAAAATTTGATACACATATCCAGATATGAGTGAATAGCACTTTTTTTATTTTTGCCAAGAAGTGGAAGTGCTAGTGGTATAACCGAGCTTCCAAATTGCAAAGTTTGTGCCATTAAACTTTTTGATGTAGTACTCTTCCTTGTTCGAAGCACTATTAGTAGCCATAATTCAAGAGAATGTGACCAAAAAGTTACGGAGAAATTTTTGGAGAATTTTCACAGAGTGTCCAGGAGTAAAACCTCAAGACAATATAGAGCAAAATTACTATGAGAACAACCAAATATGCCAAGAATGCATTTGAGGGACTCCTGGGAAAAATCTGGCAAGTCTCCTCAATCTAGAGATCAAAATCTCAAGGAAAATTGGACCTAAAATAACACATAGACCAAAAAAGTATAATCACTAGGCATAGACTGGCATGAGCTGCTCAAATAAATTGTCGGCGGATGACTGCCAACTTGGCATCAAAAGCACCTATACCCGTCTATACATAATCTATGGCAAGGCCACGAGAGGGATCTCCAGCAACCTATCCACCTCGCATTGGGTAACCCAGCCCCCGATGCTCGGCTTCCAAAAAAGCTCATGCAATGACCCTCACAAAAGGCTATGTAGACTCAAAGACTAGCCACAGTCTCAAAAAGGGTAGGCGCTTTCGGACCGAGTCTCAAAAATGGCCGGGTAATTGCCAAGAATAAGCCAAAAATGGCTCCACAATGTCGTACCAAATGGCAGTATCAGCAACTCAATGTACATGTGACAAAGGTCTCTGCTAGTGTAGCAAGATTGCACACAAACAGGCACCAAAAGAGATGCAAGCAAATCTGTACTGATGTCTCTCTCGACGGGTAGTGAAAACCGCTCTCAACAATGCACAGTAGCACCACAAGTGCTAATGACGCATAAGATAGCGCATAAGACTCCCATTGCAACATGAATCTGTCAAAAAATAGCCAACTAGACCAAGCATGCACTCACAGTGGCCATCCATGTGCTAAGATTGGTATGGCAGAAGCAAACCTTTGAAAAATACGGAGAAAAGGGCAAATCCTGTAGCAAATTAGATGTGTGAACTTGTCTCCACATGTACCTGTAAGCCAACGCGACTATGGAAAAACACGATCTCTGAACCACATATGGCATACATCAATGAGCACTCTTGTGTGTGCATCAAAAAACTTCTTGTCGGATGTCTATGCCGATGTGATGTCGAAAACGCCAAAGTCGAGGCCCATGTCGAGAACAATGCCGATGTCAAAAACATCAAAGTCAATGCCGAAGCTGGAAGTGTAAAAAGCTGAAATTCAAAGGGCCTATGCCGTGAAAATTGATCCCGAGAGTGCCAAGAAATTATGTGTGTGAGAAGAGAAATGTCGGGCTGATCTATATGTGTCAGAACCAGCCCCTCTTCTCTCTTTTCCATGTTGATACTGAGAGAAAAATCGGTCAAGAGCTTTCTCTTTCTACTTGCATACGTTGCCACCAAATGGCAAACTTTGAGCCATCAAACTTTTTGATGTAGTACTCTTCTCTTTTGGAAGCACTACTTGCAACCATGATTAAGAGAATGTAGCCAAAAACTTTATGGTGAATTGCCTGGGATAATTTCGATAGAGTTTCCCTTAGAACAAGAGCAAAAACTCAAACCAAAATGTAGTAAAATCACTGTGTAAAAACAACTAGAAGTGCCAAGAACACATAAAACGGACTCACAAGAAAAATTCGGCAGAGTCTCCTTTGCTTGCCAATGTTGAATGGTGTGTGTGTGTGTGTGGGCGACACACATACTCATCGAATCTGAGAGTGGGTGTGTGTGGGCAACACATGCACTTCTTCTCCTCCTCACTACGACTCCTTCTCTCTCTAGCGCTCCTGCTTTTCCTTCTCTGTAGTGCTACCTAGTAGCCAAGAAATGCCAATGCTATGTTGTATTGATCTTTGGGTAGCACTACTATTGTGTGTGTGGGCAACACATGCACTTCTTCTCCTCCTCACTACGACTCCTTCTCTCTCTAGCGCTCCTGCTTTTCCTTCTCTGTAGTGCTACCTAGTAGCCAAGAAATGCCAATGCTATGTTGTATTGATCTTTAGGTAGCACTACTATTGGGAATTTTTTTCAATGCTATGCAAGGTTGTACAATAGTGTTACTGCTTTGCCACTGCATGGCTTCCAAAACTCACTTTGATTTGTTGCATTGTTGCAAAAAATGTTATCTATGACGCTATACAAAGCTACAGTACTTAGTGAAGTTCAGTTTCTCCTAAAGCTTTAAACCTTCCGGTTGGGAGCGGGTCAAGAGAGCGTCGTGGCTCTGAAACCACTTGTAAGTGTTGCATGGGAGCGTGTGCGTGCGATTGCAATGTTGTGCATTAGAGCAAGAGACAATGTTTGATGGAGCTCTTGGTGAAATTAATACTCGCCACTCCTTATTCTTCCATATATCCAAAAAATAAGAGATGTGGCTAGTAACGATGGGCACCCAGCCTCTTGGCTTCAACCTCAACATTTAGATATTTTAGATGTTTTATTAACATATCCTACGTAGCGTAACATCCTCATTTATTGGAAAGTCACCACCACAAGTAGCTCCAACTGACGTATGCTTCCATCTCTCTGTCGTCAATTTCCTCTTTAAAATCTTCCATGTTTGTGATAAAGTTAGGGGAGGTTTCCTCGTGCACTTTGCCTTTCCCTTTGCAACCTTTTTTAGCGCAAAAATAGGTGCAATGGGTGGAGACAGCATGCTATAGACATGCGTGTCGGGGGAACTGAAACACTTGATGTTCGACACATGTGAGTACTTTCTTCTCTTCTTGTCGACTTTGAAATTTGAACTTGAGCGGTTCTGTGCCAAATTAACTTAAAATATATCAAAGAGAAGATTGAAAACTCTTAACAAGTCACTTTTGGCCATGCAATGAGGCTTTTGTCTACCTTTTTTAAGGTGTCTATTTCCATGTCCAACCAAATTGGACATGGGAAAGGGGAGTGTCTTTGCCATTGTATACTTCGATTACAGCAATGGGTGGAGACGGCATGCTTCAGACATGCGTGTTTTGGGGAACTAGAACAATAGATGTTCAAGACACATGTGAGTGTTTTTCTTCTCTTCTTCACGACTTTGAAATTTGTCGCAAATCATTGATCAAATTTTCTCATCGCGAGCGGTTCTGTGCCAAATTAAATTAAAATATATCAAAGAGGAAGATTGAAAACTCTTACCAAGTCGTCTTTCGGCCATGCAATGAGGCTTTTTTTGCCTTTTTAAAGGTGATTATTTCCATGTCCATCGGCTGGACATGGGAAATGGGAGCATCTTCGCCATCGTATACTTTGATAACAGCCAACAGAATAGCAAGCAGATGGCAACCCCTACCTTGAAGATGGGATAAGTTTGATGTCTTCTCAATTTTTTCTTGTCCAACTGCTTCACCATTGTAAAGAGCAAGAGAGAGAGTTGGATGGAGAGAAAGAGGGAGATGGGATGAGGGTTTGTCAATAACAAAAATATGTATATATATTCCTCTTTCTCTCTCCCTCTATCTCTCCTTATATTTCTCTCATCCTCTCTCCTCTCTATTTCTCCTTCCTCTCTCTCACACAATTTGTCTCTTAATCTCCCTTTCTTGCTCTCCATCCAACTTTCTTTCTACCTATCCCTTCTCAATCTCTCTCTCTCTCTCTCTCTCTCTCTCTCTCTCTCTCTCTCTCTCTCTCTCTCTCTCTCCCAGTGTAGCCGATTTTTTATCTAGTAGACAACAATTCTCTCTTTTGATCATAAATTCTTCCTCTGCTCCGATTTGGGTGACCTATAGCCTCAATCAAAGAGCATGACGCCCTCTACGTATTGATGTAAAGACATAAACTTTCAGAGTTATGGAAGGCATTTTTGTAGCAGCATTTCCAAAGTGAACAGGTTCATGAAAGTTGACTCTCATCTCTTATTTTATATACATTGTCTTTCGGAACACGCAAGGGTTCTTCTTGTTCAACAAGATCCACAATCGTTGAAGAAAATGATCTCCTAAGTGTGGAGATAGCAACACAACCACTCAACCAATGACATCGAAAACCATGATCATGACGTACTTGGTATCATTGCAAGAGACCGTAAACAAACAAGGTGAAGACTTACGGGCACTTGCAATGGATAATGGCACGGTAAGAATTCTTGTCGTTGAGAATGAGAATCTCAAGAGGACACTTGAGATGCAAACAACATGTTTGATGTAACTTAAAGAGGAAGTCAAGGAATGTAAACGCTCCCTTGTGGACTTGATTACTTTAAAGGAGCGCATGAGCAAAGTAGAGCATGACCATTTATTGAAAGAGGAGAAATTTGACACCAAGAGTCGGAATGTATGCGACATGAAAAATGTATGCACAAACAAGTCTTGAGTTGATGTATGTGGTAGCATGTTGTTCGTAATTCCTCTCTCATGCAAGCTATGGCTCAAACAAAGAATGTTGAAAATGTGGATGTGGAGGAGTTGAAGGAATGAGATAGACATTCCAAGAACATTGTTATTCGTGGAATTCCCGAAGAGAAGCTAGAGACACCTCCTTCTCTTGCCATTGTTATCAAATATTTCTTCAAAACCCCCTTTGGCATGTCCGGAGTTATAGGCTATGGAGCACATAGCGTGGGTAAGCAAGGAGCTCCTCGCTTGGGAGAACGACCATTGTATGCACCATGCCGAATGAAACCAAAAGAAAGATTATTCTTGATAATAGTTGGATCTGTTTGAGGGATACAAAATGCTTTGTATGTGAAGATCGCACTATCAAGCAACAAAATATGTGTCGCAAGGCATATGAAGAAAAGAATAATAAAAACAAGGAGATCTCTCATGAAGAAAATGTACCCAAGGAGGAGGCAAGTTCCTCAAAAAAATAGGGATGCGCGACTTATGAGACCGAGTTACAATTGAAAATATGCTTTTGAAATTGTAACGGATATCCATGGAATGCAGGGATTGGCATTGATGAACTAACAAGCAAAGACGATGTTGTACTTCTTGTTGAAACTTGGGAGCATAATACACAAAGGATTAACAGCTTGGAGAATTACAATGTACATTCATTGATGTGGTCAAAGAATCTCAAGCAATGAAGAGGGCAAGGAGAGGTAGCATGTATGGTTAAGAAAGGATTGGAAGATTTTGTATCATTGTGAAAGATGAAAAATACAAACATTATGTATGGCTGAAAATTATGACACCAAAAAGAGCACCCATTTTTGTAGCCGATTGCTACATTCCTCATCATGATTCTCCCTTTTATGCTTGCATGGATAGATATCATCCATTTTTGGATTTAAATTTGCTTATTTCAAAGGCAAAGGTGATGGTATTGTATTTGGGGATATGAATGCTCGCACAAAAACATTGCAACACGATACTCAACAATTTGATATGCCATACATTTCAAGGGAGTTGGAGGAAATCCACTTGTATGATCGTAATTCAATGGATGAGAAAGAGCCGGATAACTATAAAAATTTACTTTTACACGTGTAATAACACGGGTATGCTCATTGCCAATGGTGCATTTTTGTGGATTGGAACCAATGGATTTATATGTAGAAAACATAATGGGGATAGTGTGATTGAATATATGCTACTCTCCGAAGCCATCATGTATCGCGTAAAGAGTTTCATGTTTGGCCAATGGACCTCGAAATTAGACCATCGGACCTTATGTATTGAACTTGCATGTGGAGAAGCAACTAAGCATGATCATCTTAGCCAAAGGGAGGAGAAGATATCACTACGTATGGATTTCAAATAGGCACCAATGTACATTGAAATGATTGAGCAAAAGCTATGGATGACAAAGCTTCAATATGATGCACCATTGGAAACTAAATAGGGTGAGAGAGGGAGAGAGGGTGAGAGATAGATAGAGAGGGAGGGAGGGGAAGAGAAAACAAATTCAATTTCAAGTTTTACCTCTCTCTCTCTCTCTCTCTCTCTCTCTCTCTCTCTCTCTCTCTCTCTCCCCCCTTGTATTGTTGTTTTGTGGACTTTAAGAAAGCCTTTGATATGATTCCACGTAACAATTTGTGGAGAAGGATGGAAGAACCTTAAGTGCCAAGTGAGTTTATGCTTGCGATTTCTCGAATCTATGAGAAGGTGATGTGAATTAAATTGCATGTGAGAAGAGGAATTTCAAAAAAAAATGGAAGCACTATTGGGGTTAAAAAAGGATGTCCGTTGTCACCAACTCTCTTTGGTCTATGCATCGATCAACCGGAACAAATGATACTTGACTTTATGCAAGAAGAAGGTATT
This sequence comes from Adiantum capillus-veneris, assembly GCF_014529385.1. Lineage (NCBI taxonomy): Eukaryota > Viridiplantae > Streptophyta > Polypodiopsida > Polypodiales > Pteridaceae > Adiantum > Adiantum capillus-veneris. The sequence goes on along the minus strand of NC_140947.1, from coordinate 65,448,728 downwards.
GAAGAGGTCACTATTTTCAATGCGGTAATCATGCTTTTGTTGTATATGGATGATGTAGTGCTTCTAGCACTACATTGAAGAGGTCACTATTTGCAATGCCGTAATCATGCTTTTGTTGTATGTGGGTGATGTAGTGCTTCTTTCACACACTTTAGAAGATGCACAAAAGCTTATGGTTGTCCTTGAGAGCTTTTTCTTACATAGTGGGATGATTGTGAATGAATCCAAAACAAAGGTTATGCTTGTGAAAACCAACCATAAGGAGAAGTCGTGCATTGTGTACAACAATGAGACACTTGAAGTTGTTGAGAGCTTTAAGTACCTTGGCCTTGAGGTTTTGGCCAATTACAAGTGGCATGAATGTGCTATGTGTTGTTTGGAAGCGGGAAAGAGAGCATACTATGCATTTGAGAACATGTGTAATGCAGGAAACATTAAGTGTTGGGTTCTCAAGAAGTACCTTTTTGACACATTGATGACACCGGTTCCTCTTTATGGAGTTGAAGTGTGGGGTGGGAGCATCTCAAAATCTACTTGGAAAGAGTTTGAGAATGTCCAAAAGTGTTTTCTTACAAGCTTTCTCCAAGTTAAGACAAAACACCATATATACTCCTACTTCTTCAGTCAGGATCTCTTACAATGGGCATGCAAAGGGTTGTGGAGTACAGATGCATCAAAACCCCTCACATTGATTTCCTACGATTGCATGGGAAGCAAGCAAAAAAAGTTCAAAAGACGCATAAAAGCAAGATCTTGAGCACGGGATGTATCCAAAACATGAAGAAGTGGTTTGGGAGATGGGACGCATTACACTTGTTACATGATGCCTCAATTGACTCACAAGTGAATGAAGCTTTTCTACAGCGCCAATGTATTACGAATTGGGAGGAATCCAATGGGTCACGCTTCATACATTACACCACCCATATTGCTCCCAACTACAAAACCATGTTCTTCGCTGAAAGGGAAAACGGTACTCACACTTACATGCTTGAGTCTATCCCCTTGTTAGCGATATGCGCTATCGCAGCCATTCGGCTTAGCTACCACTCTCTTCGATGTGAGACAGGGCATTGGGGCAATAGAGAAGAGTCAAATTGATTGTTCACATTATGCTCATTGCAAGTTCAAGAGTCTGAGTACCACACACTACTAGAGTGCTCAACTTTTGGTTACATCTGAACTTGTTTCCCTCACATTTTTAGCCATGACTTAGAACTACACACTTTCCTATCCCAACCACAATGTGGGCTCTCCATTGCGACTCTTGTTACCACAAATTTGGAGCATCGAGATTCACATATCAGCCACACACATACTACATCACGTGTAACTTTGGTCCCATAGGTCATATTTGACCTCCGAGGACGATAATAAAATCTATCTATCTTTCTCTTTCTCTCTCCCTCTCCCTCACTCCATATCTCTCTCTCTCTCTCTCTCTCTCTCTCTCCGACTTGCATTCATGGGCAGAGATAGAGAGAGATAAAAAGAGAGACAGAGAGAGAGAGAGGGGGGAGGGGAGAGGAGAGGGAGAGAGGCTGAGAGAGATAAATTTGGAGAGAAGGAAGGAGAGAGTGGGAGGGATATGTAAGGAGAGGTGAAACATGGTGTGCTCGTCCCTGCATGCAAGATTCCTCTTGGCTTTAAATAAGGGGTCAACTAGCAGTGTGGGGAATTTTATCTCCACAACTCCCAACGTAGACATGGTGGAGCAATCTGACAACTCTTATGATGGAAAAAGTGGTTTTGTTGGTCTTTTTAACAAAAAAAAACAAATAGATTCTATCTCTATGTTTCAAACTTCTATGGAGGAAGTTTGAAACAAAGAAGGAAACTAAGATCACAGCATTTATGCAAGTTCACACGAGAGTCGGAAAATACAGAGTACTCTAGAGCACATAGTGCTCAATAGCCACCAATACCCGAAGTTAAGCAAAATGATTTCAAGGTGGTCAATTAGGAAAAAGGTGGTTGAAGTGCCACAAGAATATAACGCTAATTGCGTCTACGAGCTGAATCATGTTCCACATGGAGTTTCCAAAATGGGTGGAATGGAGAAAATGTATGATAGACATTGTTGGGTAAAACCTATACAATCAAGAATGAAGTATCCGACTATCATCTGGTGAAGTAAATGTGGTGGACACTTCATTTGCAATAACAGTACATGCCCCATTAGAGCAATAAACGGACGTCCAAATAAAACATTCTGTCTGTGTTTGTGGGTATGTGAAGCTTGAAAAACGAAAATCTAAATCACTTTTATTGTGGGTAGATTCAAGTTCTACTTCGGGAATGCCCTTGCACCGTGTATTACTTGCTCGCTGAGAACAACTGGACCGGTTTGTTCATGCATCTTGAAAGTCACAACCATCATGTGTTGCAATCTACAATCCAACAGGACGAGAGAGCTTGTTTAACATGTGGTCATACCTACGACTAGCCCTAGACATTTGCAACTGAATCTTGCAAAAAGAAATGGTAATGGGAGCAGTTGCTTCATGAAAATAAAGAACAGTTAAATAGCAATGCAGTTCTTTGGATCTTGGAAGAGATGAGACCATTGATCCATACACAAAGGTAATCTTTCAATTCCTGTAAAAGGAGAGTCAATGTGCATACAATTGGATAGTAACATAGTAACTCCATTTTTAGATTTAAGCACATGATGAAAGAAGCCACTACTACAAGGATTGGAGTTGGAGCAGAGCGTCAATTGCTTAGGTTGAAGAACATGTGTGCTTTTAAATGGGCCATAAAATCTTTTTGCTAGCTTAGCATAATATCGATGACCTATTGAGCATCCTTTTGCTAGTTGTATACAATTTACAAGCTAATGCAATATACTATGATCGTATAACATTGGGATCAAACAAATATAGCATGGTCAAGCACTTATCTTAAACAGAAACAAACACAGACAATAAAATAATGATATTGTATGTAATCTTGCCCCTTGTATTGTAAATACCTAATTCACTACCTCGATCAAAGGTAAAGGCTTTTAGCCCCATTATCACGAACTAAATTTAGAGATTATGTATGCCTTGAGCCTTACACATATTGTTGAATCACTTTCATTAAAATAAGGTGTAGAATAATGAGTGAAATCGACCTGTATACGTAGTTCATGAGGTTCACACTTGCTTAGAACAAATAATAAAGTACAAACTAGAAGCTCCAAATGCCCCGTCTTATTAATGTAGATCAATGTAGTATAATAGGATTTCATGAAAGTAGCAATTATCCATCACAGAATGAAGGTCCCTTGATAAAACAAAACTTTGTGACTATAAACCGTTGTGTACTCCTTGTAAGCACTAATCACATCTTAGGGTATGCCTATGGATAACTCTTTTGTTATTTGTGTCATCGTTTGTTCTTTTTTATCCCAATCACAACTAATCATAGTAAGCGTGGTGACACTCAATATTTGTTTTATTATTCAAAGTTATTTTCTTTCATCCTACTATTGCTAATTAGTGCACCTTTTATACAAAGTGTTGGGTTTTTCTTCTTATCGTGATTGTCCTCTATACTCATTTCTCTCGCTCCCTTTGCGACTGTAAACCATTGTGTACTCTTTGTGAGCACTAACTCCATCTCAAGGTACTCCCGTAGATAACTCTTTTCTTATCTGCGTCGTTGGTTTTGTGATCCTTCTTTTTTATCCCAATCACAACTAATCATAGTAAGCTTGGTAATACTCATGATATGATTTATTATTCAAATTTATTTTCTTTCATCCCTACAATTGCCAATTAGTGCGACCTTTATACGAAGTGTTAGGTTCCTCTATGGTATCTCCCTTATGTTGATTGTCCTCTATACTCATTTCTCTCGCTCTGCTCTCAAATGAACACACCTCATCAATTCAAGTACACATAATACGAATAGTGTGTGTGGGCACGTACACACATACACACAGACACACACATGCAAGCATACGCACGCATGGGGTCATTTAAGTGTGGCAAAGTTTAACATGGCTACCATGGAAATAGTAATACATGAGAGGTCGTGCTTGGTTAGTGTTGTTAATAATTAAGGGGCTCTATTAAACTAGGGCATCAAGATACATGCCTAGAGTTTGGTTGGTGTTTTTTTAAATGAGGCAACCTAGCTTATCATTAAGGGGCTTTATTAAAATAGGCCATCATGATACATCATACAACCTTCTCACTAAGATTTAAACACGTCTGGTTAAAGGTATGTAGAAGAGTAATAATTCATATAATATTATTGTACATTTAGAAAAGGGATTGCCATATTATGTGATATGAAAAATCAATAAATCTTCTTCTTTGGAAGACAACAAACTATTTGTTCTAAAAGACCACCTATTACAGGAAACAAAAGAGGGGGGGGGGGGGGGGGGGGGGGGCTTTGGTTTTAATTTGGTGTGAATGGCTCACCCTCGCATGGGTTAACCTGTTTTAAAGACCTTTCCAACAGTTTCTAGCTTCACATCATTGCCAAATGAGACCCACACTCTCTGTTGGCTCCCAATGAATTGACAATTATATGATTGAATTTCCCCCATCCAATCCAAGATTAAACCAATGGCTCACATCTATTGCACCCGAAAAAGAAGGGTAAATACATCCTTTGAATTGTGCATCTATATTTGAGCACAAAATGTCAACATACTCTGGCACCGTCAACTTGCTCGCAAGTGCCAAAGCATTTAGAAGTACATTTTTATCACATTCTCGAGTATTTTGAGTAATTACATCCCACAGTAATTAATGAACAATTCTAATATTGAACACCTCAGAGAAGTCTTACAAATAAATCTGTTGACAATGATAACACTGATTAGATTTAAGTTGTTTTCTACTCACACCTCTTTTTAGGAATATGTCCATAGGCAAAGACATCATCATCATCAATCAGAACAATCCATAAACAAGCATTACCCTTAATGCGGAACCCACAAAACCACAACAGCTTTTAACCATAACTACATGCTTGGTCTCCACCATTGCTTTCCATCTTTCCAAAAATGACAGGCAGAACCCATAAAACCACAACAGGTTTTTACCATAATTACTTGCTCGGTCTCCACCAACTTAGATCCAAAAATGAGAAAGAAATACACACTAGAAAGTCTTTCCTGCCATTTCGTCATAGAGGGTCTGTCAGTGTCAGTGGAAAAGATGCTAGAATATGTCAGATAGTAAACAAATGGCTTACTTGAAAATATTACTTTGGTAACAAATTGAGCCACATTACAAAAATTTGGCGCAGGTGCTCGAGTCTCATGTGTATGATCCTGAAAATGATACACACAGAACACCTACTATTGATTTGGGATATTGATTTTATCTTTGCCTGATGGTGATATTCTGAGGTGTCTACAAGAATGGTGCACCGCAAAATTGAAAACTCTGGTTCCAGTCCTTCGTAATTAGGATGCCTTAAACTCTTCATACACTGAGATGAAGTCACCGATAAAAAGACCTTCGCGCCCATAACAGCAGCAGCACAATGCCAATTACAATAGCAACCGGCGCCCACTTCCGGATCAGTGCCTACAACAGTCCACATAAGTAAGCTTTTAGTCTAGGGACAACCTAAATATAACACACACAAATTCTGGTAATTGAAAGCCAGCATCTAGCTTTGGCTGGACAAAAACCTTCTCCTAAGAACTCATGCTTGATATGATCTGACAGAACAAATCCTTACTTTGTGATAGAACTTTCATCTCTCATTAGAATAGCAATTTTCAGGCTTGTAAAAACGATGGTAACAACCAACTCTATTACATTAGAAACCAATCACAAGAGATGGATTTAAAGCCAATGCTCAATATAATCTGGCAGAACAAACCCTTATCTTGTGATAGAACTTTCATTAGCCTAGCAATTTTCAGGCTTGTAAACAATGGCAACAACCGGCTCTAGAGCACAGCAAGCTTATGACAGAAGATGGTCTTGAAACCAACCCCCCAGCTCCTACTCATAATGTTCCCTCCAAGCACTCAAATCTATCATTGTTAGACATGTTTGCAAAAAACTAGAAATCTGCACAAAACCTACAGCGGAAAAAAAATAGCATGTATCTGTCACAACCTGTGACACTATGCGTACATACACCATTGTAACACTTCCCACTACTTTACCAGTAGCTGTGAAAACTGCAACCAACCAAGCAAAGCCTCACGTATGGGTTTCAACGTTCTATAGTCAGCAAAACCTTTTTAATTTTTTCAAAAAGAGTGCTCGACGTTTCTTGATGTTTCGTGCCGTATGCATTTCAACGTTCAATAGTTATCAAAACCTTTTTTTTTTAAGAGTTCATGCTGTTTCATCGAAAAATTTTGCCCATTTCGAGGTTTCAGGGTTTCAGAGTGACGAAACGCGTTTTTATGTCACTATGCTCAGGAAGAATGACTGCTCAAAAGTCTCAGAACTTAGTAAAAAATTAACTAAGCCTTAGTAATAGAATTGTTTTTCTCGAACCTATGGGTTCCTCACCTCTTGCCGTAACAGCTCAAGTTCAGAACAGCACTAAACCTAGGCTCTCTTCGAAGTCTTGTGAGACAGATTTGCGTTATCATGCTTCAGCTCACACCTTGCAAAAATGATTTTTCTGTACTGTCTGCTACCAATAAACATGTTCTGATCACATTAAATTTGTGATCATGAACATCTCTGCAGGCAGGGAAAATTTGGAGCACCACAGATCGAAGAAATATTGGACATCTACAGAGACAAACTCTTGTAAACCAGCTGTACTAGAAATAGATGGGTCATTTTGTACAACTGTTGGAGTCAATGTTCGACCGACCCTACCCTGCATTTGGCGGACTCTCTTAAAGTCATTAAAGCTTGGCAATAGTAGCTACTGTAGTGCTCCTAGAAGCTCTTTTACTGGACATGCGAGCAACACACAAAGACGTACTTTCACAGACCAGGAAAATCTCACAACTTTGAAAAATGACAAACTGCAAAAATGCACAAACTCAAGTGCACATACACACACTGCACATGTACAATACTGAACAAGAAAGCAAACTTTCAACGGTAGACAATCATGATTTTGTGATTAACTCCCTTCCCATCATTCAATGACACCATTCCTTTAACTTTCAAACTTTCTTATCTGCATTTGTGCAATGAAAGAATGTCCTAAATTGATTAGCCCTCACAAAGAACAGGACACACTTAAATTGCAATCCATCCTGACAGCTTAACTCACATCCAGCTGAGCTGATGCAAAGAAGGCTTATGCAGTCTCAACTGACAAAGCCAAATGTAGTACCATACCTGTCTGCTGAGATCTTTTGCCTTGTCTGCATAGATTCGAGATTCAGATGTCAAACGACTTGACATTTGGCTGACCTCTGAAATTACATTCAAGAATCTCTCTCTCTCTCTCTCTCTCTCTCTCTCTCTCTCTCTCTCTCTCTCTCTCTCGTATTTCATGAGATTGTATCCCCTCATTGTATCTTCCAGGTTACCACCCCTCTTTCTGTATCTTTGTACTGGCTAGAGTCTATCCCCCATTTTTTTTCCGTCCCACTTTCACTACAACACTCAGCTTAGTTTTTTAGTCTTTCTTTAAGCACACAGACATTGTATCAGACTCACCAGTTTGTAACTTGTTGGTTTCATAGGTCATTCTGGCCTTTTGTAGACGTTCATAGATCATTTCATTTCATCTCTCTCTCTCTCAGTGTCTGTGTGTTTAAAGAAAGACTAAAAAACTAAGAAAGCACATTGCTGATAATCTATTACTTGGATCCCTTGGAAGCGCCCAAAAGGTGCCTACCTACAGGGAAGTTAAAACTGATACAACCACCTGAAGGCAAAGTACAAGGCTGCCCCAAGGCATAGAGCCTGTAAAGAGTTAAGAGGCCCATCAGTGTCGGGTGCAACGGAAGAGTTTAAGGATTTAGCTCGGATCTAGTACTCCGCACAAACACAAGGTTACTTCACTTCACTTGAAGGAGAGATTGAACTGAACACAATGAATGAGAGAGACGCAAAGAGAGAGAGAGAGAGAGAGAGAGAGAGAGAGAGAGAGAGAGAGAGAGAGTGACGACACGGGATGTCTGGTCCCAACCACCCTCAAGGGCCCCCACTTGCTCTGTTGTCAGAGCAAGTACTCAAACCTTGGCCCCCCTTTCGGTATTTCTTTATATTGCTTGAACTCGGTACATTGCTAGTACTCCATCCTCTACACCTTCACGCGGAAGCATGCCAGAGAATGACCCCTTGGCTAATATTTAAAGGCCCTTGGCCTCTTAAAAGCAGCTACATGAAAAGCATCAAACACTAAAAGCATCAGGCCTCCCAAAAGCAGCCTAGCGTTAATCATGGGAATCCGACAACTTCTATGTCAACATGTAGCAACGGGGGAGCAAGCATGCGTTTGTTGGATTCAAAGGCGGAGCTATTGATTTCCAGCTTCTTCTTCAAAGAGAAGTGTTCAAACAACAGTAAGATCTTCTTCATCACTTTTGGAGTCTGGAGCAAGTTTCTATTGCTGTGTTTTCTTTGAGGAGATGAATTGGCATATTTGCTTTGCCTTTTGCAAACTGTCACGTGCACATCTAACCCTATGTACATGTGGACAAGCTGTACCTACTTCTCGGGTTTAGGTAGCCTAGGAAGTGTTCTACCACCTTGTGAGCCTGTACGCAGGAAGTGCATGTCCAGGCACTTAGAGTAGCTGCATACCCTCTAATTGCACAACCCATTAGTACCCGTCATAAGCATTTTGCCACGTGGGAACCACCTCTTGTTGCGCACGTGAACCACCTCTTATTTTATAAGTGGATGTTTAGCCTATTTTCCAAATTGTGGGGTTTGTTGGGAAGATTGCCTGACCCAGCAGTAAGTTTCTATAAAAGAATACCTAGCGCCAGCAATTGAAGGCAGAGGAGCAGAGCAGATAGCCTCTCGGCAGTACCCAGCACTCTATCATTCTTGCTAGCAGCAGCACCAACGTTTTTCAGCCCTAGGGAAAAACGCCAGATCCCCATCACTAATCAGCCCTTAGACTCGCAGCGCAATACCATTCCCCGCACTAGATCCTCACCGGAAATCAGCCCATCGCTGTCAAATCAGCCAACGATTTTCAGATTTCAGCCACCAACGTTTTTGCATAGCATCATCGTCGCCGTCGCCGTCGCCGTCGGCACAGTTCTAGATTCAGCCCTAGCCCTAGCGATCTCATCGGCATAGTACCTCGAGGCATCCCAAGCATCTCAGCATCATAGAACCATTGTACCAGACTTTGTGCAATCTAAAGCAAATACCTCTCTAGCAATAGAGAGGGGGGCCCTTGGAAGGGGGTTTGGGGCCCCATCTAGTGTCCTCTCTCTCTCTCTCTCTCTCTCTCTCTCTCTCTCTCTCTCTCTCTCTCAACACTATCATTCACACTTTTCAACTCTTTGTTTTGGTCATTGCACACTCTCTCTAAGGAAAGCTCTCTCTTCCACCAAGTAAAAGGAAGCTTGAGCACTCTATGATCACTCATCCTAAGCTTACACCATCATTCACTTCTGCTGCACATTACATTGGTATCATAGCTCTTTGGCAGTGTTTGGTATCATCATTCAAGGAAAGAATCACAAAGAACCACAGGAATTCTTTTTTGCTTGTTGTGATCGCACGTAACCCAAGACCACTTGGGCGTGTCGATCCCTAATCTGTGTTTTTGAAGAGTGGCAGGTAACCCAAGAAAGAAGGGCTTGTCCAACCTCCCCTTGTTCCTCTTTTCCACTCATTGAGAGCAGACCTTGCACTTAGCGACAGGCCAATCGACGTGAGGTGGGAAAAAGCAACCTTGGTGTGAGCACAAAGCCGCCAAGGGGTGCACCCGCAGGCAAGAGTTGAGCTTGGGTAAGAGAAAAGCCTTCTTAAACACAGATTGCAAGCCAAGAACCCGAAGTACCCAAGAACCCAAGACCTCAATGCATGGTCATCACCAGCTTTTGGGGTACAGTGCTTTTAAATTGATACTTCAGATCACCTCGCAATTGTGTTTTTAGGTGGACAGCAGACTCTTGGCTTGTGCTTTTCACAGAGGATGAAGTTACCTATTGCCAGGACACCATCCGATGGTGGTCCGTGCGGTCTCTCAATGACTACTGCAGTACACGATATCTTTGACATCGGCTTGATCATCTGCGGGCGTACGATCCTTGGGAGATCCATTCATTTTAGCCATCATTCGGCGGTTGCGCACTCCAGAGGGGGTGGTGACTTGTGATTTGCTATGGACACACCTATGCACTCATGAGAGGAGTTCACACGAGATATGGCTATGTTCATGGCATATGGAATTCCGACATTCTCAGAGAGAACACCACCATCTTGGGTGGACAGATACTTACCTTGACCTCAACACGTCAAATCCATAGTTACCCGAAACGCGGAACGGGAATGGCGACGGGCCTCCCTGCAAAACGGGGGAATGGGAATGGATCCGGAACGGGAGGCTTAAAAAACACCCAAATAATGCAATTTTTAGCGTTATATGTTTGAACCTTATTATGACTTGATTGGGATGTGCGGCGCCACGATCATGGTACATACACAACAGACACGATGCCCATACACAATAACACATGCAATTACAGATTAGAGATCTCAAATAATTGCAAGAGTAGAAGTCAGAGATAAGACTTGAAACTTTGAAAGTTGAGCCATAACATTGAGCAAAATACACTTTTCGCTTAATTTTGGTTGACAAGGCCCGCCAAGGCGCTACAAAAAAACCAAGGTGACATATACCATAATGAGACTACAAGGGGGGCAGAGTTGCAAACCACAATACCAAAAGACCAAAGGTGACAAATAACCATAAAGATGCTACAAAGAGGGCAAGCAACAATACAAAAAGGTAAGGATAATCAAAGTCCTAAAGTCAACTCTCGAGTCTCAAGAGTCACTAGCCTGAGAAGCCTCCCAATTCGTAGTAGCCGGCTGTACGCCATGCACATCCTCCCATTCCTCATCATCGAGCTCTAGGCCCGGCTCGACCTCAACCATGGATGAAGTACCTGGTGTCGGTGTCTCTGTATCTCCACCTGTCTGAGGAGCCTCTTGCTCCATCTCCCACTGTGTAAAAGGATCTGTCTGTTTACTTGCACTCTTGCAAAGCATTTTCAAATTTGCGCTGACAAAGACAAGATCATTTGCCTTTTCCACTCCAAGCCGATTCCTCTTCTTGGAAGCAATGTGGCTAAAGGTACTAACTGACTGGCTGAGAATACGGATCGCCAATCTCTGAAGCTCAGGGCCATCATAGCCATAGTCCTCCCACCGTAGCACTGAACCTATCTTCCTGCGATCAATCTGAGCATCTAGACTGCCAAATGACCCCCGCATCTCTCTGTATGTCTTAACTGTCTCTGACAATGCGTCGCCCATCTCTGTTTAGAACCATCTTGTTTAAGATCTCTGTAAATTGGTTCATGACTTCTCTATTTGTCTCTTGCCCTGCACCTTGGAACTCTGGATCCACCATGTACGCTGACCCGTGTAAAGGAGAGGCATATAAATTCCACCTCGAGCTACAAAGCGCATGGATCTCCTCATATCGCTCTGCTTTCGGCTCAAGCTGTGCAAGCTGCTCGATCGTGCGGTCCATTGCCTCATAAACCTTGCCAATGCAAGGGTCCAAGTCATCCAGAACTCAAAGCAAATGAAACACCGGTTTTATCTGTGTGTCTAGACTGTTGAGCTCCTTCTAAAATTCAAGATCCTTTGCCTTCTCCTTGCACAAAATCCCTGCAACTGTCTTTGCATAGGGGGAGGTGGTGAACTCATCAGTGATGAAGACCTGTCGAACCGCATTTTGACATTCAGACAGCTTGGGCACAAGAAGAAAGTTGAATGTGAAGGGGGTGTTTGAATATTTTAGAAGCACTTTGCTGCCGGACCTCTTGAGGTACTCGCTACGAACCAAGGTATGATTGTTGATGAAAGTAACAATCTTCACTGCATCACCAATGACTGGAGCGATCCATTCTAGCTTGCCGATGTCTTTTAGAAGGTTATTCAAGCACTGTGCCATGCAAAAGCACATTCTCACATGCGGATAGTGGCCCTCTACAATAGCTGTTGCTGCCTTTTTGGAGGCCTCCCCATCTAAGACAAAGGCCATGACGTGTTGCTCACCAATCGTTTCTATGACCACTGTCCACTCTGCAAAGAGGACATCAGCGGACTTGCCACTCTAGGTGGCATCATGAGAGTGCACAAAGTACATCTCTCTAAACTTTAGAGATCATAGTGGCGGAGACGACGATAATGGAAGAAATGAGAGAGAAGATCGATAAAACATACCTTGCCGTGAGAAATGGGATATGGTAGTGATAGAAGAATCGGGCCACGGCGGCATCCACCTCTTCCTTCTTCTTTGGGTCCGCAGAGGTGGCAAGGGTCCTTTGGCGACGAATCGGACCCGATGAAGATCCCCCGGCACCGGCACTGACACCGGGTAGAGAAGGAGGAGGAAAAATGAGGGTCTTCGAGTCGATATCTTTACGTGCGGGCTTGGATTTATGATTGAATTGCCGATCCTTTTCCTCAAGCTCCTTCCTCTTCTCGACGCTTACGTTGGTGCAAAATTTTACCTCATGCCCCGGCACTCGAAGAAAGTGTTCCCTCACTTTGTCATGCCCGCCTTTCCACGTGTAAGAGCATAACTTTTGCATCCCATGCACGAGAACCTCCTGCCGTCGACAAGGTGCCCTCCAAGGTCACTTCATCCCACCACGACCATTCCTTCGCCTTTAGAGTGTTGCCCGCTTGAACGGAGGGGGCTGAACGAGAAGAAAGGCCATGGATGATGCGTGCGAGAGAGAGAGAGAGAGAGAGAGAGAGAGAGAGAGAGAGAGGTGAGCCTTGTAGCAATGAGAGCTTCTTGAATCTTCAATGGCAAATGCGTATCATGCAGGCTTGAGCCTTGAGAGCTCGAGACTCGAGAGAGATAGAGGTCATAGTTACACGGAACAGGAACGGGGAATGGGAATGGGGGGCTCCGGGACGTTTCCGGAACGGGGGCCCTTGGGGTGGCGGAACGGGAACGGAGGCCGGAACGGTAGCCTTGAGGGGAAGGGAGAGGGAGAGAGAGCCTTGAGGGAGAGGGTGAGGTAGAGAGCTTGAGAGAGAGAGGGTTTAAAGCCCTTCTTTATATAGGAGAGGATGGAAATAACACCCCCCCAAAAGTTCAAAAAACCTGCCCCAAACTGTCATTTTTTTAAACTTTGGTGTTCCGCATTTGCCGTTCCGCGTTCCGGATGCCGTTCTGGCCGTTCTAGGCCCTGTTCCGGCTGCCGTTCCGGTTATGCCTGGGAAGGGAACGCCGTTTCGGTCCCGTTCCCGTTTCGAGGAGACGTCGGGCTTGGGAACGCGTTCCGGGAACGGGAGGGCCCCGTTCCGCCCGTTCCCTGTTACTATGATAGAGGTAGGAAAAGTCAAGACTCAAGAGGGAGGAAGAGAGAGAGAGAGAGAGAGAGAGAGAGAGAGAGAGAGAGGGTAGAGATTAGAAGATTGATGTTCCCTAACATGGCCATGCCCCGGAACGCCGTTCCGACGTTCCAACCCTCTAAACCAGCGTTCCCCGGTAACTATGGTCACATCACTTGCTTACATAAGAGCATCTACATGGACTTAGGGAGAGGATCTTGGATCTCTTCTTGGACAGGTTCATTGGTTGGATCTACAAACTGGAGTGGGACTTTAGTGCTTTGGACTCTCTTGGAGAGTTTACCTGCAAGATACGGGAGATCGCCCCCTCTTCACCATATGGTCAGATCACTTGCTTACATAAGAGCATCTACATGGACTTAGGGAGAGGATCTTGGATCTCTTCTTGGACAGGTTCATTGGTTGGGTCTACAAACTGTAGTGGGACTTTAGTGCTTTGGACTCTCTTGGAGGATTTACCTGCAAGATGCGGGAGATCGCCCCCTCTTCATCATATCTTGCGTTTGTGGCAAATTCCACCAAAGGTAGATACTTTTCCCATTGAGTCTTCTAATCCGAGATATAAGACTTCAATAAATCTAAAACCACTGAATTGGCAATCTCAGATTGCCCATCAGTCTGCAGGTGGAAAGATGACAAGAATTGCAACCGCACGCCAATGTTCTCCCAAATTGCCTTCCAAAACAAACTCGTGAATTTGGGGTCCCTATCGGAGACCATCGTCTCAAGCATGCCATGTAATCTGAAAATCTGGGGCACAAACAGTCTCCCTAACTAATCCGGCTTGACTGTTTCTTTACTGGAATGAAATGAGCATGCTTGCTAAATCTGTCAATAACAGTCCAGATACCATCGTAACCACTCTGTGTTCTCGGGAGATCAAAAATGAAATCCATTGCAATACTTTCCCACGGGCGGGTGGGTATGGGCAAAGGCTGTAACAATCCCTGTGCTTTATGCCTGTCAAACTTGACCTTGTGGCATACTAAGCACCTGCGCACAAACTCGTCCACATTCTTCTTGAGTCTCGGCCAAAAGAAATATCTCTCTACCCCTTTCTCGTGGTAACAATGCCACGGTGACCAGTAAAAGGCAGACAGTGGCATTCAATCATAACCTTTTCCCTCAACGACTGTGTAACGCACAACATGGTTTTCCTCATTAAGTAGCCATCTCGAATGGAATATCCCGCTACTGTCTCCCCATCCCATATCCGTGTGAAGACGTCTGCAAAATCTGTATCCGTGGCATATTGATCGACCATATCCTCGAAACTCCTATGGTGAATCACGGAAATAGCCAGAACCAACGGCTTCCGAGACAAAGCATCTGCCACCAAATTCTTCTGTCTCTGCACATGGACAATCTGGAAGTGAAACTGTGACAAGATGTTCGCCCACCGCATCTGCTTTTCCGATAGCTACTTCTATGACAAGAAGTAGCGTAAACTCTAATGGTCTATAAAGACAGTAAAATCCGCTCCGAGTAGGTAATGCCGCCACTGAGTAAGAACATGGATAACCGCCAAAACTCTTTCTCATAGATCTGTGTTGTCAATTCCGACCTTGAGAACAATCAGCTCTCGTAAGCAATGACATGGCCTTCTTGCATTAAGACCGCACCCAAACTACGACTACAAGCATCACAATATACTTCAAATGACTTCTGCAAGTCCGGCACTGAGTAAGAACATGGATAACCGCCAAAAGCTCTTTCTCATAAATCTGTGCTGTCAATTCCAACCTTGAGAACAATCAGCTCTCGTAAGCAATGACATGGCCTTCTTGCATTAAGACAGCACCCAAACTACGACCACAAGCATCACAATATACTTCAAATGACTTCTGCAAGTCCAGCAAAGTCAAAACTGGTCCCATAGTCAATTTCTCTTTCAATGTTTAAAAGGTAGTCACCTCTGTGGGTCCCCACGAGAAAGGGATTCCTTTCTGTGTCAAGATATGCAAAGGGGAAGCAACCTCTGCAAACTTTCGAATAAACCGCCTGTAGTACGAACACAATCCCAAGAAGCTTCTAACTTCATGGACATTCTTCAAATCGGGCCAATCACGGATAGTCTCTATCTTGGCCGGATTCATCTGCACTCCTGCTGCTAACACAATGTGTCCCAAAAAGTGTATCACTAGTAGGTTCACTTTTCTTCGCATTAATCACTAACTTGTGATCTCGTAATGCCTGAAAGACTTGAAGCAGATGATCTCTATGTTTTGCCTCATCCCTGGAGAAAACAATGATATCGTCAAAGAAAGTGCCAACAACTAGCCTGTACTCTCAAAAAATCCTATCCATCATCCGGTTAAATGTCGCACGAGCATTGGTTAGGCCAAAAGGCATCACCAAAAACTCAAATAACCCAAAAGTCGTCCGAAAGGCTGTCTTGTAGACGTCTCCTAGCACGATTCGGATTTGATGATATCCACTCTTCAAATCAATCCTGCTAAAACACGAGGATCCCTGTAATCTGTCGAGTATATCATCGATCTAGGAATCGGAAATCTGTTCTTGATGGTGATTTTGTTCAGAGCCCTATAATCGATGCACATTCTCCAAGATCCGTCTTTCTTCAAAACCAACAACACTGGAGAGCAATACCGTGAAGTACTAGGCTGGACAAAATCCTTTTCCAAGAGATCTTTCACTTGGTTCATAATCTCTTCGTTCTGGGCTCGGCTCACACGGTAAGGTGGCCGGTTTGGTGGTGTGCTTCCAAGTATCAGATCAATGGTATGATCTTCATGACGAGCGGGTGGGAACTTGCCTGGCAAGCCCTTTGAGAAGCAATCGGTATGAGAGTGGAGAAAATCTTGGCGTTCTTTATCAAGTTCAAACATATTAGTCCTATCCTCATCACTCAACTCATCCCTACCGGATGCCGCTAGAACTGCCTCGCAAGTGGTCCCATCCGATCAGGAGTGATCTTGAGCCGCGCCGCCAATTCTGGTGAAATGAAGTTGGCCTTGGCTCCTCCATCAAAGAAGATCAGGGCTTCTTGGTCTTTCACTTTGCCCCAAGCTCGGCAAAGTTCTGTACTTTCGTCCAACGTGCTGGGATCAGTACCCACGCAATCTGGAACCAATCCTGTTTTCATCTTGCCTTTTTTTCCACGTTCCTCAGCTGCTCTCAAACTCTCAGGCCTCTTGTTGTCCTTGTCGTTCTGTTCTTTCTGTGCCTTTTTAGGACACTTCGCGGAGATATGTCCAGTTTCCCCGCATCCAAAGCACTTCCCTTCCTTGATGAAGCGAGCTCTCTCCTGAGAAGTGAGCTTGGGTCGTGCATCCTTCTTTTCTCGGTTGCTCTTCCTCTTTCTACTTTTATTTATCGAAGTCTGTTTGGCTCCTTGTGTCATGATCTCAGCGGTGAGGTAGGTCAAACTGCCTGCGTGAATGGCAAAACCCCGTTTCGCATGACTCATCACCTCCTGAATGGAAGCTGACTTTTATTCCAAGCAGTGATCTCGGATCTCTGTAGGAAGACCCAAGGTGAACCGCTCAATCTATTCCTTTAACGAGATCTTCTTAAATGAAGAGGCGGGTAGCAAAGAGAGAATCTCTCGCAATAAGCGTCCACTATATCCTTCTTGGTCATCCGAAGATGGTTCCAACCAGTTCGTATGTCGCGTTCATACTCTCGAGTCAATCATGAAGAAATAAAAAGCCTCTTGAATTTCAGCCATTGAACTGGCCCACTCTTGTTTAATAGAAGCGTGGACCACCAAGTTCAAGCATTCCCCTTAAAGTAAGAGGCAGCTCTCTGAATCTTAGAATGCTCTGAGTAACGCCCTCCCACGAAAGCAATGTCAAACTGTTGTACAAAAGACAAAGCCTTCGAAGCATCTCTATAACCAGAAAACGTGTCAAATTTAATTGACTGTCCACCTTCCTTAAACTCTTGGACTTTCTTGTTTTTGTCTTCCAGAAAGTCATACTGGTTGGCTTTGTAAAAATTCTTCTTCTTTGCATAAAAGCTGCTGGCATCCGAGTCCGAACTAGACGAGTCCTCTATAGAACTGTCAACCACAGGGCGAGATTTAGACTTCTTTGCCTTTTTCTTGCCCTTTCTGAAGCATTGCTTTTTGCTTCACTTTTTGCCCTTTCTGTTCTTCTTCGCTCGAGTCAGATGAGCTAGAAGAACTGTCAGAAGACGAAGAAGAAGAAGAACTGAGTACTCCTTCAAATCGAACAAGCTTCTTCTGCTTTCTTGCCTTTTCAAAAGTAGACTGATGACCCAAATAAACCGAGAAGTCAGTGCTTTTCTTCTGCATTTTGTCGTGCTTTTTAACTTTGTTCTGCGCGTCAAAAAGCTGAGCAATTCGTGCATCAACTAATTCTTTCTCTATATACTTCTTGGGAGTAGGAGGTTTCTTGAGAGCGAGTTTGGAGGGTGGTTTTGTGATCTTCGGCCATGGCGTGTGCACCTCCTCAAAAGAAGTCTGGCTCATATATTTTGCCAATTTCGGGTCCTGCGCAAAATTAAGCATCATCTTTGTTGCATCGCCGATCAATTGTCGACGCTCCACCTCTTGACGCTCCGCCTCAGTAGGCTGAGGCGAGCCATAATCCTTGCTTGAATCTTCATTGTGATCCCTTCCCGCATCTTCGGATGCAGAGGGAGTCGACTGATCTTTGCTTGAAGCCATAGGTGTCGCAAAAAAAAGGATCGAATTTCTCGTAGGAGAGAAATCGGCCGTGCTCTGATACCACTGTAACAGACTTGGACACAGCAAGTCGAGAATCTACCACGAAACCACAAATAATCACTTCAAACAGTTCACAGTTGACAATTGATTCGACACTGGCCCGACGGAGTTCCGTGCCTAGAGATATTGGCCCCAAAGACTGGCGTCCCTTTCGGTATTTCTTTTTGTATTAATCTGTGTTCAAAGTACAAGAGTGCGGGCGGGCGCTCACACTCACTCTGTGTCCAGATGCTCTCAGTTGTGAGAGGCCAGCCCGCGTATTTAAAGGTTACAAAGGGATGCTAAAAGCAAAGCCCAAAACCTGAAAATCAAAAGCATTAAAGTAAAGCAGGTTCTCTCTTTTAATCTCTCAAGCCATTCTTGGCAATAAAGCAAAAGCTTTTTAAATAAAAGCTCTCCCTCTCTCTAATTCTTTCTTGCGTAGGGAATAAAGCAAAAAGGCTCTCCTTCTCTCTTTGCAATTGCGTGGACAAAAGCAATGCCCAAAAACTGTAGCCAAAAAGCCGTACGCTCAGCCACGTCAGCACCTGCATTTTCCTAATTCGCGGGATCCGGACAGCCTGGCCACGTCACGTCCTCAGCAATTCGCGGACGTCCGTACTGCAGCCAGTCACGTCACCATTGTGTGTTGGACAACCACGTCATCATCGGCCAACAGAGAGTGTATGTGTGTGTTGTGGCACGCCACGTCACCAGTATGTGACATTGGCTACAACAACACCCGACACTCCTCTACAGGGAAGGCTCCAAACGAAATAATGTCACAAATTGCTAACGTGTCAAGCCACTGAAGAACGGCCGAGGGGCCTAAATCCTAAGTGAAGAAGCAAAAGCAACAAAAGAAGTTTACCAACTTGCAAAGTCTTGCCGAGTTGACTATTTTTTATGAGAAGTTACCGCCAACTTATGGGACCCCGTCCGATGGGGCCCAAGTAACCCAAAGACAAAGCAACCGATGACGTGGCAGCAATACGGACGATCCGCAGATTGCGTTGGCATACTGACGTGGCAGCCGATACAGATTTGCGCAATTTGCATTGCTGACGTGACAATTGTATAGATTTTCATAAATCACGCTAGCAGCATTTGGACATCTGATTTGGACTAGACGCTTTTGAGTTTGAAGGCTTTTCATGTAAACTGCTTTTCATAGGCGAAGGGCTTTTAAATAAGTGCAAAGGGCTCAGTCTCTAGCACGCTTTAGTGAGAAGGTGCAGAGCGCGAGTACCGGCATTGTATCGAGTTCAAGTAATATAAAGAAATACCAAAAGGGACGCCAAGGTTTGGGGCCAATACTCTCTGGGGTGGAATCCCGCCACTCTCTCTCTCTCTCTCTCTCTCTCTCTCTCTCTCTCTCTCTCTCTCTCTCTCTCTCTCTCCAGTTGTTATTGAAGTGCTATTTCCCGTCAATTTTGCGCTCTTCTATTCATCCTACAAGCAACCAAGACACTAGATCTCTTCTCTAGCATACGCAGCAACAAAATTTTATCTTTGTAAATATGGTTCATGTTTACTTTTATGCATGTGCACATGGCAACTAGCATGATCTACGAGTGTGAGTCTACTTAAACTCACTCTCGGGTTGATTGTAACTGAGCTCAATCCTAAGGTACTTGGGATGAGTAAAAATCTATTTCCTTCGAGGGGGGTATTAACCCTCATTCTACCTCTTGTCTCTTTGAAGTGTTGTGATTAATATTTTTTCAAGTTCTTTAAGCATTAAGCACTCTTAGTTGTACGGGGACATTTTTTAAAATTCAACATTCAAAACAGTCGCCCGTCCCCCCAACCGTTTCAGCCCATTCCGCCCGTTTTGGCAAGCCGTTCCCTTGTCACATTCCGCATCCGGAACGTTCGGCCGTTCCCGTCCCCATTTCGATGGCTCTGGCCGCACCGCTTCGGTATGGCAAGGGGCCGTTCCGCCCGTTCCCTATTACAATGCACAACAACCTCTAGTGAAAGAATTCTCAACATATGTGCTGTGTATACTACAAAGTAGAGAAGAATTAAAACCTATTTGATCCTCACAACCTCAATTCTGAACTTATGTGTTTTGTGCTCTCTACAAAGCACGAAAACCTAATCACTCTCTCATATATATCAAGTATAAAAATCATCCTCCTTTTAGCTTAACCAGTGCTACAATTTAAATTCTGACTCAGTAAAGTGCTCTCTTCTCCTTTCTATGTTAAGGGCAGATTTCAATTCCGTGTGAGTACTGGTCAGATAATTCGCCAAAATAATCCAAGAGTAGCTAGCTAAAGTCCAATTAGCTCAAACTTGTTCTCAATGCTTATAGCCGAGCTGCGATGCAATCATTTTGTGAAAAAGATCGGAAAATATCTACAACATTCACAATCAGTGACAGACCTTTAAAATATCACAACAATTCTAAAATACATAACACTTACGATCCAACTTCTCGCCGACACCCAAAACTTCCTGAATATTCCGTGTCATTATCTGCTGAACTTCATACAAATCATCATTTAACTTTGACAGATTCCTTTGAGTACGTGTGTCCAAGTACAGCTTCCGGGTCTTCTGAATGAATGTATCTACAGTAATCCACAAAATACAAGAGGTTAGTGAGTGGCATCTAATGTTGCATAAATAGCCTTGAAAAACTGATATATGGTAACTTGCTCATACCGAATTTGATAAAAGCATACGGTCGGGCAACTGTCTCAATCTGCGATCGATTGACCTTCTCAAATTCCCTCTGTAGGTCCTCTAAATACTGAAAGACTAATTTTTTGGGGTATGATCGGTCACACATTGTTAGGTAGCAAACACCGCCCTCAATAATGTAGCTATGGCCACTATCAAGGAGAACAACTGATGGCAGCAGAAACAAATGGATGCTCCAATAAAAGCAAGAGTACACTAAACACATGGAACACATAGTACCTTCACTCAAATTCTACTGATCCAAAAGATCAAAAGGATACTGGAATATATTTGGACCCGTTTCTATGGACATGCGTGATGGTTCATGCTGACTCTGAGAGAGCTTTTTGAAAAGAGTTTTGGCTTGCTGTTTGTAATATTCCAGATCTTTCTCTCCCCTCCCATCGTCGAGCCCCTCTGCCAGAGGCAACCCATCATTGACGCGAGCAATCATGGTAAGCTTCACCATACCGAACTGGATGCAGATCGAGCTATGAAGACCTTGATCTCTGCTACGCAAGCCTGTCCTGTCTGCCTAAGAAGAACCCGGACAATAGGGTTCTGAAACAAAAATTGCTTAGAAGAGATATACAGGAAAGAAGAAATGGCTATGGCGGAGCCACGCAAAACCAGCAGCCCCTCTTCGTTAAGAATTCTGTCTCTTGTACACTACTAGTACTCCGTTCCGACGTTTGTAAATGCTCATTGGTCGTGAGAGGTGACGTGTCTTTTGTCCATTGGTTCAATGATGTGGTGAAATAACTATTCAAAAAGTGTAATATAATGCTCGTTAGAGATGCCAGGCCATAACCTAGTGTAGTCGGAAATCCAAAAAGTGTAATATAATGCTCGTTAGAGATGCCAGGCCATAACCTAGTGTCTTGAAAAGATCAAGGAAGAAACCAATGCTCTTTTCCTTGTTGCATGAAGTACCCCATGTATCTTGTTTGCTTGGTATGCTAATATGTACCACCCCCTCTTTCTCTGATTGCCACCATGTATCTCGCACTGTGGTAGTGATGGCTCCGTCCATTGAGCCACCCCCTGTAATTTTTGCTTCTTGCTGGTTTAATTCCTTTGCACTTACGGAAAATAAAAATTAAAAAGCCCAGTGTGCATTGGGGGGTAGAGTGAAGTGCCCTAGCTCTTTAGCCCTAGCCATGGCAGACTGCTAAGGCCCCCTCAAACGTCCCTTCTACGCCCTCGAGGAGGCCGTCCCCACACCCTCATCACAAGCCATGCAAGGAGGCCAGATGCATGGAGCTCCCTTGTCTTGGTCCCCCTATCAACTCCTTTGCTTGTCAAGCTCCAAGCCCCTTTCCCACTTGCCCCAAGGACATTAATCTACCACTCAACTCTCATACTTCTCTAGTTGATGTTGAAGCTCTAAAGATTCCCCTTAAGTCTGTTACAGATAAGATATTGTAGTGCAAGTCCTTCAAGGATACCATCATCCATGGAGCACACAAATTCCATGCTACG
Organism: Adiantum capillus-veneris; assembly: GCF_014529385.1. NCBI lineage: Eukaryota > Viridiplantae > Streptophyta > Polypodiopsida > Polypodiales > Pteridaceae > Adiantum > Adiantum capillus-veneris. The sequence continues at coordinate 65,426,405 of NC_140947.1, read as the reverse complement.
GACCCACTTTGTTGCAAAAGGTGAGGAGATCTATAGTTGTAGCCCCATGTTGGAGAGACCCACCCATACCCTTCCAAAGACCTGCTCGAGGAGGAGGACTTTAGCAATATTGGGACGGTAAGGACATGGGTCCTACAGGCAAGGCCACCGGCACGGCCGGACAGTGTATACGTCAGGGGGAGGCTATAAGATAGCACGGTTGGGTGGAGACTAGCACACGCATTACCACGGCCCTTTCAATGGTATCCTAGCTATTTTTGGGAGGAGGCGAAAAGCGGGTTGCATGTGCGTGCGACGCGCTGCTTCTCTCTGACGTTCCACAGACAGCGACGTCTTCGTTGTGCAGCAAAAAGAAGACATGCACAGTTTCCTGTGCGAAGCGCGCATGGACAGACAGTGGCCACCGGCACGGCCGGACAATGTGTACGCTAGGGGGAGGCTATAAGATAGCACACACATTACCACCGCCCTTTCACTGGTGCCCGAGCTATTTTTTGGGAGGAGGCGAAAAGCGGGTTGCATGTGCGTGCGACGCACTACTTCTCAAACAGAGACGGCTCCGCTATGCAACAAAAAGAAGACATGCACAGTTTCCTGAGCAAAGCGCATGCGGACAGACAGTGACAACTAACAGCGGACACCCCACCTACGCCCTCCATAACGCACGACACGACTTAAGGCAGACGACCAGGGCAAACTTGATCGGCAACTCAACGGCACCGAGGAAACTCGACCGGCAACTCAACGACATCGAGGCTCCGAAGGCTTGCGTTGGTGCCGTTTTGGAGCTTCCGTTGGCTATGCGCGTAGGAAGGCCCGCTCAACCCTTGCATGAACGAAGGTTGAACCCACCCCATGGGGGTAAGAGGCCAACACTTTATGATCAAGCTATCGACCCTTGTTGTGTATAACAAGGAAAGATAGCATACTTGTGTTTAAAGGAAAGCTAGAAGGAAAGGGAAAGCTTCAAACTTCAAGGAAGTAGTTTCACCTTTCCTTTTCACTTCTTGGAGGAAGGCAAGTTTTCATCCCAAAAAAAAAAATCATCAAGGAGGTAGCTTCAAAGTGAGCAAAAGCCTTCACAAAAACGACAAGTTTTTGTAAAGAGGCAACAAAGGTGTTCTTACGACGAACGACACATGAAGCGCTACAATTCTCGCAAGGCAAGGTTCGCATGCAACGCAAATCGTGGAGCTTACAAAACACAAAGACTTCAATTTCGCAAGGTACAAGTTGACGTCTGGGAGATCATGGGCTTGTAGATATGGCTTCTTTCAAGACTTTGGAATATCGCCAAAGCGTACTTGAAAGCAACCTCTCTGCACTCAATGCAAATGTTATCAATCTTACGGAGTTACTTGTGACATTTATGAATTCACAGACGACTCAAGGAGCCACAAGTGGCACAGTTCAAGGGAACCAAGCTCGCATGACTCAAGGAGTCCAAGAGACAAGTGCTGCAGAAGATGCAGAAGGTAGCAATGCATTACTTAAAAATATCACCATTCCTGAGTTTCACAGGGAAGAGCGTGATCGCAACAAGGATGCGGTCAATACGTTCTTACACAAATGGAGTGATATTCATAGATTGAGACACACCCCATATATAAAGATGGCTGTGGAAACAAATCTATCTCTTAAAGGCAAGGCCTATAAGTGGTGGATGACATTTGCAATAGATGCTCGTCCTCTGTCTTGGGCTATGTTTCAAGCTTCTTTCTCCAAAGAGTTTTTGGACTCCAATGAAGAAGATAAGAATTGGTTAGCATGGGATGCATGCCGCATGTGTGGCCTCTCTCTCACACAGTACCTTTCGAAGTGTTGGAAAATCATATTAAAACTAGAAGGTCTAGATGAATTCCAAAAGATACGGGGTTTTAATAGGGGTCTTGACAAAGACTATTGTCTTCATGTCAAGACCCAACATCCAAAAACTTTGGAAGAATCCATCAATCATGCCCAAAGATATGATGATGACCAAGAGAGGAAAGAAAATGTTCCCTACTTTAAGAATACTTTTGCTAAGAGCAATGTGGCTAAGAGCCAATGGCGGGTAGATCTTCCAAACGTTCCAAGAGGAATAAGAGACAATCTACCTCTCCACGCCCACAAGAGGCTAAGAAGCCTAAGCAATCACGAGATACTCCACGTGGGTTTCTCAGCACTACTAATTTTGAGCGTGCAAAGAAAAACAATTTGTGTTTTAGATGTCTTTTGGACCAACATAACAAGAAAGATTGTCCTCTATTGCAAGTCAAAGAAAAGGCCATACACACGGTGCAACGCCTCACATTAGATTCATCTCCTAATACTGTGTTGTAGAGGTTCTTCATTTGGAAAAAAAGCACAAGTGTTGTGTGCCTGCTTCAATGTGGCAGCCCACCTTTGGCCCCCATGATTTGATTCGCATGCATGGCACTATTAACGGACAATGTGTTCATATTTTAGTGGATGATGGTGCAACTCATAACTTCTTGAACTATAAGCTAGTCAAAAAATTGAAGCTTACATAGACTCCTTGCTCTCACAAGTATGTGGTGGAGCAGATGTCTGGGAATGATAAAGAAGTATGGAACACGGTAGTTCAAGGGGTTGAGTTTATTGTTCAAGATCATACGATGACCCTTGACTTCCAAGTTCTAAACATGGACCGTGCTGATGTAGTTTTAGGATGGGAGTGGCTACATGGTTTAGGAAACACATTGTATACTAGTTATGAACACAACTCCTTATCCTTTATGGCCAATGGTAAACATGTGCTTTTGCTTGGTGAGAAAAATATACCATTTGCACCTCTTATATGTATAGCCGAGCTTTCTATTTTGCAGAAAGAAGATTTAATAGATGAAGTCTTTTTGTGTTACTGCTTGTCTCCAAGTCTTGTGAATTCTCAAGAGCAAAGTGCGGTGAATTCTAGTAATGGTATGCAAAGTGCGATGAATTCTAATGATATGCAAAGTGCAATGAATTCTACTGATAAACAAAGTGTTAACAAATCTAACGAGCAAATTGTTCTCAATTTTAATTCTATAGAGAAACGTGCTTACTGTTGTAAAACAAACATTACAGGAATTACAAGATTCTCCATCCCAGCATAACTCTAGTTTACTTTCTCCTTTTGCACGGCAAAAGCTAACTCACTTACTCACGGAGTATAGTGATGTGTTCTCAAGTGATTCTACACCTGATGTGCAGCATGGCATAGATGTCTTGCCAGGCACTAAACCGGTGAGTAAACCACCTTACCGTATGAGTGCTAAAGAAGCCAAGGAGGTTGAGAGTCAGTTGTTGGCTGACTACCTCGCTCGTGGTTTCATTAGACCTAGCACTTCGCCTTGGGCATCACCAATTCTATTGGTAAAAAAGAAAGATGGTACTATGTGAATGTGCGTAGATTATCACAGATTAAATGCGATAACCATCAAGAACAAGTATCCTCTGCCTCGAGTGGATGAGTTGTTTGATCAACTCCGCGGAGCAAGATACTATACAAAAATAGATCTTCGTTTAGGATACCACCAGGTGCGTATCCTACTACAAGATATCTCCAAAAATGCCTTTAGAACACCGTTCGAGCATTTTGAATTTTTGGTTATGCCTTTTGGTCTAACCAATGCTCCAAGTACATTTATGACACTCATGGATAGTTTCTTACGTCCCTATTTTGGAAAAATTGTCGTGGTTTTCCTTGATGACATTCTCATTTATAGTAAGATTGAAGATGAACACACAGAACACTTACGATTAGTGTTCGAACAGCTATGAGCTCACGTGCTATATGCTAAGCAAAGCAAGTGCGATTTCTTTAAAACAGAGATACATTACCTCGGTCATGTGATCTCTTATTCTGGCATCAAAATGGACAGTGACAAGGTCGCTTCCATTCTTCGCTGGCCACATTTCAACACGGTTGAGGAGCTTCAAATATTTTTAAGCATGGCTGGATTTTATCGACAGTATATCGATGATTAGGCCAAAATGTTGTTCCTATGACGGATCAACTTAAAGCAAAAGGTAAGAACTTTTCTTGGGAAGAAGCCCAAAAACGCAGTTTCAAACAGCTCAAGGTAGCTATAGCCACTCCCGGGGCGGTCACTTATCAAAAGCTTCCTATATCACGTGCGTTCAAGAGGTTATTAATAATACCTCAATATACATACTATATTTACATTACGTGCCTATTTAAAAAACCCCCACCCCCCTCTGTATGTATACATTTTGATCTTTTAATAATCCTCTCCGGTTAACTCACGTGATAGCATACACATTCTAAAAAGTGACCGCCCCGGGTAGCCACTACTCCCATCCTAGCAATCATCGATCCACTTAAGCCGTTTGTGGTAGAGACTGATGCTAGTGATAAAGCAATTGGTGCGGTACTTCTCCAGGAGGGAAGACCTATAGCCTTTGAAAGTAAAAAATTAGATAGAGCTCAACAGAGTTATTATGTCTATGAGAGAGAGCTCTATGCCATAATTCACGCTTTACGAAAGTGGCGACACTATTTATATGGTGCCAAGTTTGAAGTAGTTTTTGACCATGAGAGTATCAAATGGTTTACTACTCAAATGGACTTGAAGGGCCGTAAAGCTAGATGGGCCGAAATCCTTCAAGATTATGATTGTAAGCTACGATATGGCAAGGGGCGATACAATGTAGTAGCGGATGTACTAAGTCAAATACCTCATATTAATTCACTTGCTTTCACGGAAATAAAGAGTGGATTTTTAGAGTCATTACGTGGCAAGTGTGCACAAGATCAATCATACGCTAAAGTGTGGAGTGCAATTTTAGAAAGGGATCCCTCACACTCACATGTCTCTGAACAGCTAGACCAACATGTCTCTGCACGCGCAGATAGAATCTCCAACACACAGAGCTCCACCCCTACTTAGGAAGAGCTTAAGCGATGGAAGAATTTTTCCATTGATGATGGCTACTTACTCCACAAAGGTAGAATATGTGTGCCAAAGGACTTAGACACTAGGCGCCAAATCTTATTTGAGTGTCACGATAGTCCAAGTGCTGGTCATCCAGGTATTCGTAAGACGTATGCCTTAGTTCGACGACAATTTTAATGGCTGGGCTTACATCATGATGTTCAAGAGTACGTACTAAATTGCCGCCAGTGCCAAGTCAATAAGGCAGAGCGCCTCAAGGTAAGTGGCCTTTTACATCCTTTAGAGATTCCACAAGGTAAGTGGGAGAGTATCTCTATGGATTTTGTAGTAGGACTACCTACTACAAATCGTGGCCATGATGTCATATGGGTAATTGTAGACCGTCTCACCAAGATGGGTCGATTCATTCTCACTAAGACTACGGTTAAGACACCGGAATTAGCACGGCCATTTGTAGAGCATATATATAAACTCTACGGTCTACCAGCTAGTATCATTAGTGACAAAGATCGAAAGTTCGATAATCACTTCTGGAGAGCTTCTGGTCAAACAGAAAGAGTTAATCAAGTGCTAGAGGATATGCTACGAGCGTACGTTAGCAAGAAGTAAACCAATTGGGAAGACTACTTACCTATATTGGAATTTGCTTATAATAGTTCCAAGCATGTGACTATAGGGTTTAGTCCATTTATGGATTTCAACCTAGATCATCCGTTACTGTGGGGTTGGCTAAGGAGAAGATACAGCAAGCGAAGGATTTTCTCCTAGACCATTTTGACATGCTTTGAGTTGCTCAACAGAATGTTAAGCAAGCTCAAGATCTATATAAGAAGTATGCAGATGAGCATCGTCGTCTTGCTACTTTTGAAGAAGGAGCTAAGGTTTTCCTCAAAGTTCCGGAGCATTCAGAAAGTCTGAAGACGGGAAAAGTTGCTAAACTTTCACCATGCTATTGTGGACTGTTTACCATTCTCAAACGTATAGGTCAAGTGGCTCATAAGTTAGCTCTTCCAGAGCACTCACGAGTTCATCCTGTTTTTCATGTTAGCCGTTTACGAAAACAGCTAGGAAAGAATGATAATGCCATTGACGCAACTGTGTTAGTTGACCTTATCAAATCGCCAAGCATCCCTCATGAGCTCGAAAAGATTTTGGATTCTCATGAGCTTCGCACCAGACATCATGTCAGACGACAGGTGTTGGTAAAATAGCTAGATAGACCTGAAGAAGGTTCTACATGGGAGAATGTCTCCGCACTTAAGAAACGTTTTCCTACGTTCATTTTCGAGGACGAAAACGATCTCCAAGGGGGGGGGGGGGGGGGGGGGGGGGGGGGGGGGGGGGGGGGGGTAATGTAAGGACATGGGTCCTACGGGCACGGCCGGACAGTGTGTACGCTAGGGGGAGGCTATAAGATAGCACGGTTGGGTGGAGACTAGCACACGCATTACCACCGCCCTTTCAAGAACACACCAAGTACTTGGTGTCCCTGGTAAACTTCGTGCAGTACTACCATATGTGCAAATTAAACAGTAATAATTTTTTGAAAACTACTTCTTTGATAGGCCTTTTAGCAAGCCCACGCCCACCAATAGGAACACTTAAAGCTTGGATTACGGCAAACTTGATGCATGCGTCTGTTATAGAAAAGATATTGGCTTATAAGTCCTTCAAGGATGCCATCATCCATGGAGCACACAAGTTCCATGTTGTGGACTTATTGCACAAGGTGAGGAGATTTATAGTGGCAAGTTGAGGGCTAGAGAGACCCATACCCTTCATAAAGACCTGATTCAAGAGGAGGACTTTGGCAGTATTGGAACACACCAAGTAGTTGGGGTCCTTAGTAAGCCCTGCATAGTACTACCTTCTGTGCAAATTAAACAACAATATTTTTTGGAAACTATTGCTTTAATAGGTCTTTTAACAGGTCCACTTCCACTGGTAGGAACACTTAAAGCTTGAATTAAGGCGAATTGGATGCCACTAGGGATCCAAACCATTAGGTATGCCGCTAGTGTTCCCCTAAAAACCATTTCTTGTTCATCTTTAAAGACCCTGGCATGGCCTTCCACTCTAAGGATTGGATCTTGGCTTATAGGCAACCCTACCTTCTGAGTGTACAAATGACACAAGCATTTTGCACATGAGGAGTCGGCCCTGCTAAGTTACCCACACTAGTGTGGGTGAGATTCCCAAACTTGCCTCTAAAATGCATGGACCATCTAAAAATGATTAGATCCAAACTAGGGAAAGTATTGAAGGGCCTAAGGGAATATATCCCCTCCTTATATTCCCCTCCTGGCACCCCTAAGAAATTATCGAGATGGACATCTCTAAACTGCTCCCCACAACTATGGATATCTGCTCTAATGATGGTGAGCAATTTGAGAAAGTCTTGTTATACAAGTACCTCCCTTCAACATGTTTTCAATGTGGCCAAAAGGGACACTTCATCAAAGACTATCCCATCAATTTAGCCTAAACGTTGTTCTCCTCAATGCACAAGGTCTCTGGCCAATCTTGAGTCCAAGAAAACCTCTCCTTATCAGCAAGCAAATAACCAACCCAAGAATGCTCCCCCTCTTCGTCTTACTCATCCCTCAAGCACCAATAAGAACACCTAGAACCCAAACCTCCCCAAAAGAACCCAAAATCCCCAAACCAACCAAGAGAGCAATACGACTCTGAAACCCCCCGCTAACAAATGCGTGGTCCTAACCTCTCTCCACAAATGGGAAGACTCCATTATTGAGGGCTCTCAAGCCCTCTCATCAAAGGGAGAAACTAATTCTCTTCTCTAAGCCCAAGTTAATCATATGGGTAGTATCTCCAAGTCCAAGGCCGCCCTGGATCTCAACCATGCTCCGGGGAACCCATATGAGGGCCCTAAACCAATGGATACCTAGAAGGAAAAGAGTCTTCCCACTACTCCAAATAAACACTCTTCTAAGAAAGGTACCCCCTAATCAAATGAAGTTTACATCATGGAATGTAAAAGGGCACTCTAACCCTAACAAGGCTTCCCTGGTTAGTAAATATATCTTTGATCGCCCTATAGAAGTCATAACTATGAGTGTGTGCAGAGTGTGCGTGCGGTGAGTGAAAGAAGGAGAAGACACGCAGAGCATGTATTGGAGCGTAGGATGAGAAGAATACTCATCCACTCCTTATTGTTCTATCAAACCAATAAGTGAATTATGTTAGTGATGAGTTAGTGGGTGTATGGCCTAGTTGGTATGAAACCCCAACAATATCCCACTTGAAAGCCAATGTGGCCCACGTGGCCTATGTATGCACAAACCTATACAATTGTGAAGAATGATTGTGGCTTCACCCCACACCCATCATCTACATGCAATGTACAAACCGCTTTGAGGCTAAGATCTTTGTAAGAGCATATGCTGGGTTGTCATCCATAAGGAAGCACTCATGTTGCGTTCTGTCTCATCTTTTTGATGAATTTATGTGAAGCAAGGCTTCACTTCACGGCATCTTGCATGGAAGTTTCCAAATTTTGGAATATGCTATTAGCATATGAACTTCGGGAAACTTGGCACCATGTCTATTTGATTTTCTCTTGGAGGTCGGTATAACCCAAGCCACGATGGCATGTAGGGTACATTCAATATCTCTAAATTTCTCGGCATACATGGCTATGAACCAGATTCCAGCGACAACCACTCGTCTCATAGGGGCAACAAGATTAGTAAATTTCACATTATGCTTGTTTTTTTTGCAATTTAACCTTCCATTCCAAAAATATTTCTCTACAATGCAACGCAAAGTGCTTTTCTAGACTTCATGCAAAGCAAGGCTTCTATTATGTGCCAAGGTACTATCAATTGACTTTAGATCAAGGATAATGGCAGACATATTTGGCATTAAGTGGATATATGCTCACAGTTTGAGTTGGCAACGGTGCACTATGATGTATCCATGCCCATATAATCATGTAAGGCACGTATAGCAATAGCTCACAAGGTTGAGACTGTCATTGAAGGGCTTTATCAATCCATTTTTTGATATGCATGCATGGCATGTGAATAAGATGGCAATACAACCACTTCATCATTGTGTACGTTTACACAATAGCATCAGCTACTCTGTCCAAGAAGATTTGAGATTGGTAGATGGGCTTCCAATCATTGTATATGTATACAATGGTGAGCACTTTACATCATTGGCTCTATGCACAAGGTGTAACCAATCCCAATAACGGTTTCTATGGGTAGCAAGTAGGCATGGCCTAGCTTTCAAGCAACTAATTCATCGAAAGACATGAATAGATTAAGAGAGCCTCCATGCAGATAATCTCTTGTGTAGACGCCTGAGAAAATCTAGTATGACTATTTTCTTTGGAAGTATTTCACATCTTTTGCCTCTGTTCATGGAAGAAGAAGATTCTCTCATGACTTAGTTGTGAATAAGATTCCAATTGCAAAAGATCTATTGCTTCATTGCATCATTGATTATGTCTCTAGGGGTGGTATTTTCAGGGGTATGACCCAACTAATACACAATCACTCCATAAGTGTTGAGAGCCACGATTTGAGCTCAACACAGGTGTACTTTCAAGGAAAGAAGTCCGCAAATCTACCAAGGGGTAGTGGAAAAGATCAACTTTCTGCCGCTGAATCCAGAAACAAAAATAACTGTTTTGCAGGAGGAGGCGGATAAAGTCCAAGCCGTTTATAATAAAGTCAGGGACGCTCAATTGATTCCAAACACTTTTGATCACAGAAGACTGTGTTCATCACCGTTGGCTGCTAGGTTGAGCAGTTTTCATGCAAAGTCTCACCAAGCAGTTTGACATTGCAGAAGCTAACCAAGGGGTTTGGATTGCAAAGGCAACACCCATGGTTACCAATTTCTACTGCTTATTTTGCACTAATCTTTATTTAGTGTTTAAAAGGTCGCCAATATATTACCTCTTTCAGGATGGTTTTATGGTAAGGCATTTTCCAGTGGTATCTTTCAGGTTTGCAAAGTGCACCTGACTACAGTAAGTGAACATTATGTTCAACCTCCATGTATGCATATGATTCCGTTTATTTCCCTTTTTGAATATGATTTGCTTGACTTTTTTCAAGTCGGACAAATAAGCTTAATGCTTTCATACCTTTTACTCTTCAGAGACATGACAATGTCATGTAAGAGCACATAATTTTGGGTTGCAGTGTCTCAAATACATTTTTGGATTATGCAGTTATGGACCTATACATAGGGTTTTCTTTGGCACATGTTGTCACATGGCATACAACATGTTCTAGGAACTCAAGGAGTTTGGTTTAGCCAGTGTGGAGCAAGGTTAATGAGGGTCCCTCTCACTCACATCGCACAGTGTTTTCAGTTACCTCCACACACAAGTACATCTATACTTGAAGGATGTTCTTTTCTTAGACATCCTTTGTTGAGACATATTCCACATGTGGAGAATATGAGTCTCTGGGATTGACACTGGCACCCGCTATTTCGATTATGTGTCGCGAAAAAGACCCTAGGTTCTGTTCAAATCCGTTTATAAACCATTTTCAACATGTCGTATCATGAACAATTTCAATGGTCAAGAATTGTCGGGTACTTAGGATAACTTGTTAAAATTACAAGTGCTACTAAACAACATTAGTTGATGGTTGTTTATGCATATAGCAAGGCTATGTGTTGTTAATGAAAATGTTTCATTGTTTGTATCTAGAAGTGACTTATGTTTCACATTCTATTATGGTTCAAACGTTTCAACAAGGCTTGCAAATGATTGTAGTAAAAAATATGTTGTTTCTTTTCAGAACTATTTACACTCCTCTTTCATGTGTGCTATGAGCACCATATTCACCATAAGTATTGGCAAGTGTGATCATGGATATGCCGGTTTGGATCTATTTTTGCTAAAGACATGCACACTAGGTGGTATGGGCCCAAGTGCTTAGCAAAGGCTGATCTAGAGCGGCATGCACATTCATGACATAGATCTAACAATCACCAATAGAGTTCATGACTCGATATGGGTGCTTCTGGTTCTTTCAAGTTAACCAAGATGGTTGTTTATAACGTTGTTGATTCCTCAACCATGGTGTAAGGCATGATGATCCCTGTTTACTAGTCATTTTGGAAGACTGTCTGTAAACAGCTGGAAAATACACCCAATACTAACATTTATCCAAAAGGGATAGATAGTACAAGTGTACTCTTGTGCTAACAGATATGCGAAGCGCTTATGTTAGCACCAAGTAATCCAATTAAAAAGCATGTATCGCTCTAGTTGGAGTTTGATTTACATAAGGTAAATCATCTTTGCGATTAGGTTTAGACTCTTCATGTTTAAGTCCGGTTCTCAACCTTGAAAACTAGTTATAGTGGGGTTGTTTACTGATGACGATTGATAACAAGTCAAGGACTTACACTTTGCTGATGAGTTATGTCAGGTAGCTACTTTCATGGAAAGTGAAAAGAGGTATTGAGTACGTCTTAGTCGTGATAACTTGTTTAGCATATTCAAGTGAGTGCTAAATGGAGTCTATACGCTATATTGGTTATGGGCCGGTTACGCAAGACGATAAAGGGACAACAATGCTAAAAATCAAGATGCTTTTCTTGATTTCATTGAACCTCCTACTAAACCATGCTCCGATCAAAAGGATAGTTGGATCCATGAAGGATGCCACTGCCAAAAACTTTAGTGTTCTTTATGATGCTATCACCACTTTTGTTTTCAAGGACAAAAACACTTCTCTAAGGGGGGAGTAATGTCATGCCGAGGGCCTGGGGGGCCACGGCCCGGGCCAAGGGCCGAGTGCTATATGGGTAGGGAATCCTACCAAGCGAAGGGCCTATATATTGGGAGGTAGGGAGGAGGATTTAACACGGAAATTCCATGGGCTTTATAGATATCTCTTGTTTTTTAGTGTGTTTTTCCATGATTTGCCATAAATCAATCAACCACTCCCACTACAAACACTATGTCTAGTCTAGTGGGTACCATGGCATACATTAAGACTACCCACTGTTGAAGAGTATGGCACCTTTGCCATTTTCACCTTTTCAACATCGGATTTGGAATCATCACTCTTACTAACATTTGCATATTTCTGCATTGGACTACTCAATGAAGCCTCCTTTCCTGTACATTAAAATGTTGCAAGACTTTGTGGATATATGTCTCTTGAGATAATTACAATATTCCACACTTTCTATCTCTCTTGATACGCATACCAAGAAAGTGATGCATCTCCCAAATCCTTCATAGCAAACCGCATGCTAAGTGATTTCTTCAAGATGGCAATCTTGACCTTAGACTTCCTGGCAAAGAGCATATCATCCTCTTCTAGGTCCCTGTGGAGAAATGCCATATTCACATCCATTGGGACAAGTTCCATTCCTCAATGCTACTAGTCCAAGCACAAGATGTAATGTTCATCTTGACTATTGGAGAAAAAATCTCATCAAAATCCATGCCTTTCTTCTACTTGAATCCCTTTAGCAACCAATCTAGCCTTTTACTTAGGCACATAATCTTATGCCGTGTATTTCTTTTTATACACCCATTTGCAAGGCAAGTCTTGTTTACCCTCTAGCAATTCTGCTAGTTCCTAAGTCTCATTGGCCACAATCAAAATGCATAGCCTGCTCCCACTTCACGCCATCTTCCATCAGAATAGCCTCTTGGTAGTAGGTTGGGTCTTCGTAGTCCATGAGTAATAGATAGGCTGACCCTAGTTGAAAATGTTGAGGTGCACAAGAGACTCTCTAGATCTCCTCATTGCCTGACTACTGGAATCCGCTCTATACTAATGATAGGAATGTCACCCCGAGTTGTCGGTCTTATCTTGATTGAGGCTACATCTTTGAATCTAACTTTTTGATATTCCACTGCTTTGACAGGTTTCCTCAGCATCTTTGATTCATTAAAGATAACCTGCTAGCTCCAAATTACTCGTCGAGATTCTAGATGTGAGAGACAATATCCCATTGCTCCATCGACACCATAACCAATGAAGATGCATTTTTGTGATTTAGGGTCTAGCTTGATACGTAGATCTTTACGTACATGTGAGAATGCCTCACACCCAAATACACAAAGTCTATCATATTTTGGCTTCTTGCCAATCCATATCTCTTCTCAAATCTATTCATTCAATGGCATACAAGGCGATTTGTTGATAATGTAACCGTTGTAAGGATAATCTCTCCCCAAAACTATATGGATAAGTTTGCCATAGATAGCATTATTGTGACTCTCTTGTGTATAGTTTTATTTGTATGCTCTGATACACCATTCTGAGTAGGTGTGTTTGGTGCAGTGTATTGCCACCTTATGCCCTGTTTGCTAAATCCTTGAACTCTGTGGAGGTATATTCTCCCCCATTGTCAGTGCGCAAAGCCTGAAGCATCTTGCCTTAATTGGTTCTCAACCAATTTTTCTCGAAAGTAGTAAAGACTTTGTCTTTCCTCTAGAGATAGACCCACACCTTCCTAGTAGATTCATCTATGAATGTTTCTCAACCAACATTTCTCGAAAGTAGTAAAGACTTTGTCTTTCCTCAAGAGCTAGACCCACACCTTCCTAGTAGATTCATCTATGAACGTTAGGAAATATAGTGCCTCCCTAAAGACTTATGAGGCATAGGCCCCCATTGATCAATATGTACCAAGTTTAGAGGGTTCCCTAACTTATTCAATGGAAAGAAGTAAACCTACTTTGCTTGCCATATTTACAATGCTCACACAAACTAAAATCAAAATAATTTAACACAGGTAAGTACCCCAAATGTTGAAGTTGTTTCATTCCTTTTTGACTCATATGACCGAGTTGACTATGCCACAAAAAGAAGATAGCCCAAAAACATGGAATTCTCTTTCGCTAAAGAGACATACAAAGAATACAATGAGCCAAACTTTTTTCCTTTCAAGATAACCAAGTTTCTTTTGAAAATCATCCAAGATCCATTTTCAAAGCTAGTAGTTTAGCCCAAGTCATCAAATTGACCGACTGACACCAAACTTTGGCACATATCTGATACCTCAAAGCATAAACTGAGTGTCATTATGCATACATAATTTCAAATCTCGAATGCCACAAACCACAAGCTGATAGGAATCACCAAGCTTGAGCAACCATTGTGGGAGCATAACTGGAGAAACACTCCCTATATGCAGTAACATGAAAACTGACACATGAGTCAATGATCTAGTTTTATGAATAACACTCATCTAGAGCCAACATTGCATCTGGATTCAAATCAACAATGACAATCAACACATGTAAACCCTGCAGAATGTCGGGAACAACCTCGGGGGGTGGAGACTCAACTATGGTGAGCTCCTCAATCTTCACATTGCTCTTTGGAGGATTAGACTTCACAATGGATTTCCCTTTCTCATGCATCAAAATGCAAAAATATTTATTTAAGTGTCCCTTCTTGTGGCAATGGTATCATTCCACATTATGCATGTCACATCCACCACTCTTGCTATGACCATTCTGGCGTTCTTTAGAACGACTACAATTGCGACTGCAACCGCTTTGCACCATTAACCATGTACACATCTCCATGCCCACTAGAATCAAGAGATTGACATTGTATCTCTTTGGTGAGGCAAGCGTTAGTAACATCACTGAATGCAAGTTTCTCACTAGGTATGGAGTTACTTATGAATGTGTTAAATGTATCCCATGATGATGGCAAAGAGCATAAGAAGAAGGTGGATTTCATCTCATCATCAAAATTGATTCCCTTTGTGTACACAAGTTATTGAATTGATTCAAATGTGAACTGACACTGCTACCCTCTTTCATGATTAAACCCATGTATTTCTTCATAAGAAACACTTGTTCGAAGAACTTTTTCCATCCCATGTTGAGCAAAAAGAATCCATAAGTCCTTCGCATTGGTCTTGTCCATAATAGTGAAGAATATGGATTCATTATCATGTAAGTGAATAGTCTTTCTAGCACAAGCATCAAGCTCCTCCCACTAATAATTAGCGTATTGCATTCTCTTTGCACTCTTTCAACGGCGCTGCAAGGACCTTATCAACAAAGACGTCTAACAAGTGCTGTTTTTGAGTCGTGAAATTTGTGCCATCAAACTTCTTGATATAGTATTTATCTTTCTCGGGAGAAGAGCCATAGCTGCAAATATAGGAGAATCAAACTTTGAATTTATGGCAGAATATTTGCAAAAATTTTAGTAGAGTCTCCTGTGCATATATCAAGAGCAAGAATATAAACATAAAGTGTAAATTTCAGTGACAAGTGACTACCAACATGGCGTCGAAGCACCTATACCCCTCTATACATGGCCTATGGCGATGACACCAAAATAGGAAACTCCAGCAACCTATATCACAAAAAATATCTCAACATTTGAGAATACCCCAGCTCAATAAAACCTCATGCAAGACCCTCCAAAAGGTTAAGCGGACACAAGACACTAGCCATAGTCTTAGAAAGGGCTCTTTCAGTTCGAGTATCAAAAAGGGCTCTTCTAGTTCGAGTCTCAGAAATGATCAAGGAATTGCCAAAAAATGCCAAGACATGGCTCCACATAGTATACAATGGGCAATATCCGCAACTCAAAAGGAACCACGCACAAACATGCACCAAAAACTGATGCAAGTAGTAGACTAAATCCTTACGGGGAAATTTTCTCTTAAAAAGAGCTCAATGGCAATCTAAGTGCTCAAGAAAAAAATGGATATATTAATGCATAACATCTTGCAGTGAAAATACTCCCAAAAATACCCGTGAAAACGTTGCACCCCTATCTAGTGAGCATGTAATCCCTCTGCCCAAAGTGGCTAACAATTCAAAGGAAATCAAGATCTATGATCTCTCAATGAGAACCCACAAGTGTATACCTCAGTGCCAACAAGTATAAATGGAAATATGAACCACTCTCAACACGTATAGAGAGCACAATACACATGTGTATGCAAAGCAGTTGTCCCTAGAAAATAAACTCCACCTGTAAATTTGTTGCCAAAATCTACACCTCAATTAAAATGGAGATCTCGATTGAAACTCCAATGCTAACACTACTTGTGATGTTGATGTTGTATGATGATTGTTGGAGGTAGATAGTCAATAGGGAGGACACAAGGGATGAGAAGAATACTCACCCAATCCTTATTGTTCTATTAAACCAATAAGTAAATTATGTTAGTGATGCATTAGTGGGTCTCCGGCCTAGTTGGCCCGAAACCCCAACAATAGCTCTTTCGGAGGTCAAGTTGAATGGGGAAGATCTCTATTGCTCACTAATCAATATCTCCAAGTCCCATGCAATCATGCCAGAGAATTGGGTGGTGTAGCATTATGTCAAGCATAAGGTAGGACTGAGCAGGCCAAGGGCCATGATGCACATGCGATACAAGGGGCCTACATTTAGCAGGTCAAAGGGACTATATATGGCATGGTTGGGTGCAAAAGTGGATGTGCTAGTCCTTAGTCTCTTACAATGGTATCAAAGCCAACCAATTTTGTGAGGAAAGGTGCATGCACGTGCAAATCACCTATGGCATAGTGGAGGTGCAGAGTGACGAAGTGGTGAGCCACACGGGATAAGCCACTTGCATGGAGGGTAAAGGCATATTGTAAATTTTTCTTGCATGGGCAATCCCTCTTGCGAGGAGGGAAGGAGCGGGCCGACCTACACATACATGCAAAAAATCACACCAAAATGTATCGCCCTGTTGTGCAAGGAGGAATTTTTGCTTCTTTGGCATCTTCATCTAGAGTTTGCACCTCATGGTGCAAGCAAATTTGTGATCTATCACACTGCCTGCAATTGCAGTTCACCATAGTTGGTTTTATTTTTCACACTTCTTGTGAGCTAGGGTAGGGTGCCTAAGGATGGTCAAAAGGCCACAATAAGGGCTCGATCCCATCCCACTCCTACTTGCCCCATGTGAGTCGAAGCGACTTGGTGGCTTCAAAGATGGTGATTTCGATGATGCTAGGTCTCAGCATCATGTTCATGAGGATGCAAAATCAAGAAAGCAAAGAATCATGCATGACAATTTGCATATAAAGCAAGATGTTCACCCTCTCAAATCTTGTTGGACAATTGAGTTTATGCGGCGGCTAAGCGCCAAGGGCTATGAGACTCCACTCCAAAAACGGTTAAGCAAGGACCGTATTCGTAAGGAACTCTCAAGAAGAAAGCGATATCCTTAAAGAAATTGACAAAACATGATAGCCAATTTTTGTGAGTGATCTTCTCTCAACATTGGGCAATATCAAAGAATCATAATGTGGTAAGAAAGCTACTTTGGAAGCAATCAAGGCATACAAGAGGCAAGCAACTCCTAAGCAGGGTTAACCTTGAAGGTGTCATAGGAAAGAACATATGGAATTTCAATAGGAAATCCCAAAGGTTCTCCTATGCAACAATTACAAGGTTGAAGTGGTCTAAGTCCATTTGTTGAGACCATTTCATGGAATTGAGGTTGCATATTTTTGGCAACTTCAACAGAGAAAGTAGTTGAAGGTATACACGTGTAGGGTCCATCCAGCAAGGAGACTTTTGCCAAAAATCTCAACAAAGCAATCTTGGAAAAGAATCTAGACAAGGACACGGTCCTCTGCCTAAATTTCCTTGCAAAAGAAGCCCGCCGACTTCTCCCCATGCATGGCATCAGACAGAGCACATAGATTGAGTATGACCATAAGGTTTGAAATTTCATGTTTTCCATGGGTCTTTAAGCTTTATATATGATTTTATAGTGCAAGAGGTCTCCAAAAGGTCTCCAAACATTAATATTTGAAGCAAAGGGAAGGTCCGTGTCTAGAAATGGCAAGGGTACGAGATTCAACTCCCATCCAACTCATGCATAGATTTGAAAAAACATGTCGACTGCTCGGCATGGCCGGCTTCCTGTTGGTAAGACATATCTCTCTTTCTCATGTCTATGATTAACAAAGGAGGGAAACATGCTTATCATGGCCAATTCTTTGTCACAACTCAAAGGAGTCAACTGAGGATACTTGCTACTATGAGGCACCATTGACAATTTAAGGTACGCTTTGTGAGTACATCAATTACAAGCACTTTTATGATTCTCAATAAGACCTACAATTTGACAAGGTCGATTATTTATAAATGATCGACAAGGTTGATTTTCCTTTGCCATGGCGTGAAGCAAATGTTAGCTATGAGCACTAAAGCTCCATCAAGTTTTAATCATTTTGATGTACTTATGCAAAGCAAGGCTTCAACTTTAGGCGTATTGCATAAAAGCATCCAAGTTTGGAATATGCTATCACCATACAAACTTGGGGGGACTTTACAATGTGTCTTGTTGGTCCTTCATTGGGTGTTGGCATGAACCAAGCCAAAGAGGGTTTATAGGGTACATACGATAACTCTAAGTTTCTCAGAATCCATGGCTATGGGCTAGATTCAAAGAAAGACAGTGAAGTCATAGTGAAATTCACTATCAAGTGAGCTAATACTTGTGGGTTTCAAGACAACTTGCAACAGATGGGCAACAAGCTTTAATAATTTCAAGTCATTCTTGTCTTTTAGTGCTTTAATGTTTATTTTGGAAAAGATCTTCCGCTTTGCAAAGCAAAGTGCTTTGAAGGTCATCATCAGAAGCAAGGCTACTACCCCATGCCAAGGTACTACCATTGACTTGGGATCAAGGACCATGGTAGATAGGATTGGGCCATTGGCAATAAGCGGATATAAGCTCACATTTTACATATGGCAACATTGAATTATGATGTATCCATGCTAGTACAGATTGTGCAAGGCATTTTTGGTATCGGCTCAAACTGTTGAGGGTGTCATTGTAGCCCATAGCTTATCAATTTATTTTTCAAATTGGCATGCATGGTGTGCCAGTTAGCTGGAATTCATTCCACCCCATCATCTATGCTTCCACTCTAACACCAGCTACTCTGTCCTAGACGAGGTACGACCTTGTTGTTTCCAATGTTTTTTCTTGATGCTTCTCCTATTAAAGTTATTGTAGGGGTTACCCATAGTTGTAACCCTCTACTCAATAATAGTTGAGGTACCCATAGTTGTAACCCTCTACCCAATAATAGTTGAGGCTGGCCTATTTTCTTGTGTTAGTTGCATATGATTGCAACAACGAGCATTGTATATCATTGGTTATATGCACAAGGTGCATGCACTATAGATGATGTTTTTTGTTAGTAGCAAGCAGGCATGGACTCACTACCAAACAAGTACTTCATGGGATATCCTGATTCTGCAAAGAGAGTCTCCAGGCAAGTACTCTCTTGTTTTAAAACAACCAAAGAAAATATAGTATGACTTCGTTCTTTTTGGTGTTGGAAATCTTCTCTTCTTTTACTGGGAAGGTATGATTGTTTCAAGATCAAGTGGTGAATAAGATTCCACCTTGAGAGGATATGTTGTTTAGTTTATAGCATTGATTGTCTCTATAAGAGTGGTGTTTTCAGGGGTATGGCCGAGCTAATGAAAACATCACTCCCGAAGTGTTGATGGTCCATTGATTGACCTCTTCACACCTGTATTTTCACGGAAAGAAGTTTTCAACTGCCAAGGGTAGGACTACATTCACTTTAGCAAGTTGTTTACAATAATTATTGGTAACATGGTGGCCTATGCTGGTCTTGGCTACCTTCACTACAGAATCTAACCAAGGGGTTCAGACCAAGGCAACACCCATGGTCATCAGTTACATATTGGTTTATTTTTCACTAATCTCGAATTTGGTGTTTAACATGTCAAATGAATACTGGGCCTTTTGAGGCTGGACTTTTGGTTATGTACCTTTCAAGTTTGAAAAGTGCACTTGACCTTCAGGTAAGTGTAAGATATTTTCCACCACCTAGTAAGCATATGATTTGGTTTTCATTTCTAAATATGCTTTGATTGAGTTTTCCACGTGGGATGCATATGCTAGAATGCTTGCATCCGATTCACTCTTCAGACACATGACAAGGTCATGTAGGAGCAAAGAATTTTGGGATAGTAGTGTACACTCATGGAGTTTGGTTTGACAATGTGAGCAAGGTTTATGAGGGTCCCTCTCGCTCCTGTCTCACTGAGTGTTTTTCAGTTACCTCCACACATAAGTACCTCCACACATAAGTACCTCTTGTACCTGATGGATTTCATTTTTTTGACAGCGTTGTATGAGACATATTCTACATGTGGAGAATATGAATCTCTAGAACTAACATTGGCACTTGTTTTTCCAATTATGTGTTGTGACAGAGCCCCTTGATGTTGGTCAAATTTGTTTGTTCGACCATTTTAAGCATGCTGTATCAGGAACATTTTCAATGGATAGAAATTGTCGGATACTTCATAAGACTTGTCAAAGTTACAAGTACTACTGAACAAGATTTATGGATGGTTGTTTATGCATACAGTAAGGCTGTGGTATGTTTAATGAAATTTTTTTATTTTTTGTACCTAGATGTGATTCATGTTCACATTCTATTATGATCTAAATGTGTTAGCAAGGCTTTCAAGTGATTACGATGGGAAGTATTTAGTTTCTTTTCATAGAACTATTTACACTTCTCTTCCATGTGTGCCATGAGCATACATCTCCCATAAGAATTGGCAATTATAGTCATAAAAATGCAGGTTTGCCTCTCTAATCACAGGCCTCTCACTATGCTCGCCACTACATATAAGTGATTTTCCAAAGGATTTGCCCTATTTATCTCCCATATCCTCTCCAAGTGGTTGAACATTGAGCAAAAAGGAGTCATAAAGGGCATAAGAGTTTTAGAAGTTGTCATTGCTCTATATGGGGGCCATAGATCATGCTTGTGAAACAAAATTGGATTCTATATGCTTCAAAATTGACTTCGATAAAGCCTATGACACATTAGAGTGGGAATTCATTCTCATACCTCTTCATTTGTTTAGGCTTCAGTCCTAACCTTGTTATATTCATGAAAGTCCTATTTGGAAATGCTAGAGCTAAGGTTTGCATCAATGGGAATTGTCATAATAAGCATTCCAATTTGGCAATTCTATTGAACAAGATGTCCCCTAGCCCCTTTATTCTTTGCTCTTGTAGTGGATGGTTTATATTGCCTAACCAAAGAAAAGATGCACCAAGGGCTGATCAAAGGGATCCAACTCCCCTTTGGTCTCCAACAATGTCTCTTCCCCTCCTAGTTGGCTCATTAACCAAGGCTATAAATGTTGGGGTTCAGTCAACTGGCTGGATGCCCATTACTAGCCCACCTCTAACCCTCTTATTATTTTCTCTTATATAAATCAATAAGGAACGTGAGGGTATTATCCTCACAATGTGCTCCACCCAAATCTGCGCTCTCGTTCTTCTCCACCTTCCCCACATGCACACTATCACAAGGCACTGTGCTTCACAAGTGCTTTCAGAGCTTCGGTAGGAGGGAGCAGCTTCATTGACCTCTTGTGCAGGAGCTTCTAGCAAAGCTAACGTTGAAGACTTTAGACAAAGCAAGAGATTGGGAGCTCTGCAAGACATGCACAATGAGCAGTGCATTGGTTGGAGTTTAGAGAGCTCAAGGAAGAGGAGCACATAATCCAAGGATGCCAATTTCGGGAAAATTATGCTGCAAACTCAAAGTAGCGCAAGTGCAGAAGGTACCATAGAAAAAAATTGCTATTTTGAGATCATATCAAGTAGTGCAACTGAGATGTAACACAAGGTAGAAAATGAGAGGTAGCATTGTTGAAATATTTGCCAACTCAAGTGAGCAAGGAGAAGAGAGAGGGCATGCAACACTCACACACACACACACACACTCATAAGAAGAGGGAGTGCATTAAAAGTAGGGTAGCATCTTAGCTTTGCAAGGGTGTGTTTTTGAATACACGCATACACCTCCTATTCTGTGTCTTTGCAATCACTGGCATCTAGATTTACTTCGGCATCGACATCAACCTTGATAGATCTTTGAATGCACTTTCACACACTTTTGGCCTTACTTAATGGAAATTTTTGGTGTGCGTGCACACACACATGCAAAACACCTCCTTTGGCATCCAGATTTCTCGCCAATTTTTGTCATCTTCTGGCATCGGCGACTTTGGTATATTGCGAGAGAGAGAGAGAGAGAGAGAGAGAGAGAGAGAGAGAGAGAGAGAGAGAGAGAGAGAGAGAGAGAGAGAGAGAGAGAGAGAGAGAGAGAGAGAGAGAGAGAGAGAGAGAGAGAGAGAGAGAGAGAGAGAGAGAGAGAGAGAGCACATCGGATCTCTTTCGACATTGACACCATTTCCCACTGATGGTTACATCAATGACATGCTCGGGTGAGGTGCCTCTTTGAGAGAGGAGTGACACCCGACATCGACATCAACGGTGACAACGACATTGACTCAAGATTCTCAGAAACACGCTCTCTAGCATTTTAGAGAGTGAGATAGGGAGAGAGCTTATCGGTAATGGGAGGCATGTATAGGTGGAGTTATATCTTGCCCTTACTAGCAGATTTTATGCATTCACAAGTGTTTTTTGAGCAGGGTATAGGTGATTTGACACCAAGTTGGTAGTCTTTTGATAGTAATTTTTGAATAGTATATGCCAGTTGATGCCCTGTCAACACTCTTTTATGGTTTATGCATTGTTTTTGCTGAGTTTTGGTTGAGAATTGAATCTCTGTTCAAAGAAAAATCTATCAAAATTTACGTAAAAATTTTGCCACAAATCCTTAGTCTCACTCTCTTGCATTTGCTCTTGTCAGTTACGGTTGTTTGCTCTTGTCAGTTATGGTTGGATCTTCTGAGAAAGAAGAGTATTATATCAAAAAGTTTGATGATACAAAGTTCAAGATAAGGAAGAAACATATGCTTGATGTCTTGGTCAATAAGGGCCTTGTAGAGCCATTGAAAGAGAATTAAAAGCGTGTTTACACTGATGATCAGTGGGAGGAGCTTGATGCTCATTCTATGGCGACCATTTGCTTGCACATTGGTGAGTCTATTTTCTTTACAATTATGGACAAGACTACTACAAAGGAATTATGGGAGTCCTTATGCTTAGCTTGGGATGGTAAGAGTACCTCAAATAAGGTATTTCTTATGAAAAAGCTCATGCATTACAATACTGAAGAGGACGGTAGCGCCACTTCACACTTAAATGATTTCAAAAGCTTGTTTATGTAGCTTACATCTAAGAGAGTCAACTTTGATCGTGAAATGAAAGCTATTTTCTTGCTATGTTCTTTGCCTGCATCATTTAACACGGCCATTAATAACTTTGTCCCTAATGGAAAGCTCCTTTTTAGTGATGTTACTAGTGTTTTGCTCAGAAAAGGGATTAGACATTAGTCTCTTGACATTAGTGGGCATGGTGATGTGTATATGGCTAGTGATGGTCATCCCAAGCAACGAGGTTGCAGTCATACTTGCGATTGGTCACAAGGTCGCAAGAATGCTCGTAGCAATGAAGGTGCCATGGGAAGCATGTGTGAGTGCAAGTACGAGAGCAAAGAGAGAGAGACCTGCTGTTGGGTGGAGCGCACAACAACGTTATCCTGTTGTAGCTCCTTATTCTATTTCGTACAAAAGAATAAGTGTATATATGGCTAGTGATGGTCATCCCAAGCAACGAGGTTATAGTCATACTTGCGATCGGTCACAAGGTCGCAAGAATGCTCGTAGCAATGAAGGTGCCATGGGAAGCGTGTGCGAGTGCAAGTACGAGAGCAAAGAGAGAGAGACCTGCTGTTGGGTGGAGCACACAACAATGTTATCCTGTTGTAGCTCCTTATTCTATTTTGTACAAAAGAATAAGTGTATATATGGTAAGGTTAGTCGATGGGTTAGTAGTAAGTGGGATGTCTGGCCAGTTGGCTTGAATCCCAACAAACTCCCACTTGAAGACCAACGCAGCCCAAGTGACCTAGTATGTCCAACCGTGAAGCAATCTAGTGGCTCAATCTATACCCATCAACTCACTGCAATGTGTAAACCGCTCCAAAGCTAAGCCTTTAGTCAAAGCATCTGCTGGGTTGTCGTCAGTGGGTACCTTGACCAAATCAATGAGTTTTTTTGGCCAAGAAATCTCTCACAAGATGATACCCGACTTCAATGTGTTTCGATTTGGAGTGAAACACGAGATTCCTTGCCAATGCAAGAGCACTCTGACTGTCACAATATATCACTGGAGTCTCATCAATGCCAATATTTTTGAACAAGAGAGATAACCATACAACCTCTTCACTTGCATCCGACAGTGCAACGTACTCTGCTTCTGTAGTGGAAGACGATGTAAAATCTTGAAGACATGACCTCCAAGATACTGCTGCTCCAACAAATATGAAGACATAGCCAGATGTCAATCTCCTATTGTTGACACAACATGCATAGTCTGCATCCGCATAACCCATGATGGATGCATCACTATTCCCGAAGCGTAAACACCTACCGACCGTACCTTTGAGGTACCTAAGAATGTGCTTCACTGCTTCCCAACGCTTGCTGCTAGGATTCGCGATATATCGGCTCACCACTCCCACTGCAAAAGCAATGTCTGGTCTTGTGGCCACCATATCATACATGAGACTAACCACTGCCGAAGAATATGGTACCTTAGCCATTTCTACTCGTTCAGCATCAGATTTGGGTGCATCTTCCTTTTGTTGAGTTTCAAGAATGCCTGCAATGGGGTACTCAATGCTTCCCCCCCTGCATATTGAAACGCTGCAAAACTTTCTGAATGTATGTTTCCTGAGATAACTCAAGAATACGACGTTTGTGATTTCTTTGATTCGCATGTCAAGAAAGTGTGTAGCATCTCCCAAATCTTTCATTGTTATCCACTCCCTCTGGAGCATTGCTAGTGGAAGGTACATCACTAGCCCACTGAGTTGATTTCACTGTCTCTGAGGCAACATCCTCAAAAGTGACTCTTCGACCCTCTATTTCCTTAATAGGTTGTATATGCATCTTTGACTCATTGAAGATCAATCTGAGCTACGGATGACTCGACGAGATTTCGAGTGCCAGAGACGATATCCCATCTCTCCATTTGCACCATATCCAATGAAAAAACATTTGTGTGACTTTGGCTCTAACTTCTGTCTAAGTTGTTTAGGCACGTGAGCATAAGCTTCACAACCAAAAACACTTAGATGGTCATAGTGGGGCTTACGTTTATACCATAACTCTTCTGGAATCTCATAATTCAATGGCGTACTAGACGAACGACGTATAATGTGCATTGCGGTCAAGACGGCTTCTACCCAAAAGCCTTGTGTGAGATTTGCCATAGAAATCATGGCTGTGACTCTTTCCTGAATCGTACGATTCATGCGCTCAACAACTCCATTCTGAGCTGGTGTGTATGGTGCAGTAAACTGCCTTTTAATCCCCCTTTTTAGCACAGAAATAGTCAAACTCCTTGGAGACATACTCTCCACCGTTGTCAGTCCGCAACCTTTTGAGTTTCTTGCCAGACTATTCTCAACGATTGCCAAGAATTTATGGAACACAGGAAGAACTTGATCCTTATGTTTCAAAGGATATGCCCACACCTTTCGACTAGAGTCATCTATGAATGTCACAAAATAGCTGCCCCCCCTAGAGATTTGGTTATAGGACCACAAACATCACTATGTACTAAATCTAGAGGTTCAACTCGCTTTTGACCAAATGGTAAGTGGACGGACCTAGTCTATTTGCCATAGATACAGTGTTCACAAACAGGAAAGTCAACATAAGACAAGACAAGTAAGTTGCCAAAATGCATTCCTTTTTGGCTAATATGACCTAGTCGGCAATGCCACAACTTAGTAGATGACAGCTCGCCTATAGATATGTAGTCATGACCAACATCTGACACGTGCATGGAATACAAGGTACCATGCTTCTGACCTTTGAGTACAACAAGATTACCTTTGCGTACTATCCACTAACCATTGCCAAATGTGGTGTTGTAGCCCAAATCATCAAGCTGACCAACAAAAAACAAGCTTTTAGTCAACTTGGGCACATGTCTGACATTACATAAAGTAAAGGGCGTGCCATTCCTTAGATGCAATTTGAAATTTCTGACACCCTCAGTGTCTAGTTCATAAGCGTCACCAAGTCTCACTTTGCCACAAGAGTGAGAATAAGTAGATCATAACCATTCTCTATGTGGCGTCACATGGAAACTTGCACCAGAATCTACTATCCAATTTTGTGCATACTCCACATCTTCTGTAACAAGAGCCTCGATAGGTAGATTTGCTGTGAAGACCAATACGTCAGAGGTAAGTGGCATAACAACCGCTGGAAGAGTCTCTACAATTGGAGCATTTGAAGACTCTAGCACATTGATCTCCTCTAACTTTGCTTTGCCCTTGTTTGAATCATCAAACTTAGAAGTGTCACCGAATTGTTTATCCTTCTTGCTTTGCTGCCATTTCCTGCAATCCTTCTTCACATGCCCTTTTTTATGGCAATGATAGCACTTGACATATGCATAGATCCCCGAGACTTATTGCATGAGCCCCCACGTTCCTTGCTTTTGGCACGACTTTGAGTGCGACCTCTCTGTCTATCACTAGCAACATACGCATCACCATCCTTCTTGCCTTCGAGAGATTTCCTACAAATCTCCTCGGTAAACAGACTCCCAAGGACGTCATTGTACACAAGACCAGTACTAGGTGCTGAGTTGCTAATCACAGTATAGAACGTATCCCAAGACGAGGGTAAACTGCATAGCAAGAAGATACATTTGATTTCCTCATCGAAGACCAAACCCTGAGTGGTCAACTGAGTGAAAATGATATTGAACTCATTAATGTGAGTAGAAATAGTGCCCTCTTCCTTCATACAAAGGTCAAACAGCTTCTTCATCAAGAAAACCTTATTAGTGGCACTTTTGTTCTCATAACTGGAACACAACTTATCCCATACATCTCCATCAGTACTTTCTCCAACTATAGTAAAGTACAGATTCGGCCAAATGCAAACGGAGGGTAGATTTGGCCTTAGCATCTGTTGGGATTCAGGCCAACTTGCCAGACATCCCACTTACTACTAACCCATCTACTCACTTAACCATGTATATACTTATTCTTTAATACAACAGAATAAGGAGCTGCAACAACAGGATAATGTTGTTGTGCGCTCCACCCAAAGCAGGTCTCTCTCTCTCTCTCTCTCTCTCTCTCTCTCTCTCTCTCTCTCTCTCTCTCTCTCTCTCTCTCTCTCTCTCTCTCTCTCTCTCTCTCTCTCTCTCTCTCTCTCTCTCTCTCTGTGCTCTCGCACTTGCACTCGCACACGCTTCTCAAGGCACTTTCAATTGGTATCAGAGCAGGGTTTGTGCTTGCCGTCTTCGAGTCCGCGTGTGCGTGAACTTTCAAAAGTGTAAATAGGTTTCCGATTTTGGCATCGCAAAATTCAGCGTTCCGAGAGCGTTTCCACCAGGCATCCTAGGGTTTTACTCCCCTTTCAAAGCTGTTCGTGCATTCGAAAGATTTATCCGAGCTACGCTTCAGGAGTTGTATTTTTCAACTCCACTTTTGCTGCAGCTACATGTACATTTACAGGACATAGGTGCAGGTTGTTCAGAGACTATTTTGGGATGGTATATAGCCGCTTTATGGCTATTATGTGCTATTGAGATGGTGTTTATGGGCTGATTAGAAGCACTTTTCGGCATCGACATTGTCTCGGGTTTTTCAGGCATCCATCTCCTCACAGGTTCTTGCATACATACAGGACATCCAGGTTTCTTACAGGTTGCAGTGTTTAACATCAACACAGATTTCAGTGGGAGTATTTGATGCACATATGCATTGTTTTGGCACTTTTGATAGTGCTTGAGCTCTTTTGAGAGCGGTTTTACTCCCCGCAGGGATTTGTTTACTGCTTGCACATTTTGTCTGGCGTCTGTTTGAGCGCGTATATTGCACCTTGCAGTATTGTTGATAGTGGATGTACGTTGAGTTGCGGAAACTACCATATATATCTTTTGTGGAGCCGATTTGACTTGTTTCTGGTAGTCCCGACCGTTTCTGAGACTCGGTTCGGAGGCCCTTTCTGAGACTGGGCTGGTTTCTTGTTTGCATAACCTTTTGTGAGGGTCGATAGCGTGAGGTTTTCTTGAGCTGGGGGACTCGAATGTTGAGATCCTTTCGGTGATACAGGTTGTTGGAGTACCCCTTTTTTGTGGCCTCACCATAGGACATGTATAGAGAGGGCTAGGTGCATTTGACGCCGTGTTGGCAGTCTTGGGTCAGTTTTTTGACTTTTAATGCACAATTAGTACAGTTAGTGGTTGATGCGCCTGTCTTATGCTCTGAGAGCATTACTTTTTTATGCGTTACTGATCTCTTGTGATAGTTTTGGATTGAGGTCTTGTCAGTTTTTCTGGGGAAACTCTGCCAATTTTTTTCCAGAATTACCAGTGTTTATCGCCATATTATCTTTAGCTTGCAACCATGTCATCTAGCGGTGAAAATGATATTTACAATATCTGGAAATTTGATGGGACAAATTTTGCTATCTAGAAAGAGCATATTCAAGATGTTCTTATACAAAGAGGCAAGCTGGATCCTATCATGGAGCGCCCAGAGGGTGAGTATACAGATGTTGAGTGGGAGAAACTTGATGCTAAGGACAAATCTGTGTACTTTACTATAGTTGGAGAAAGAACTGCTAGAGATGTATGGGATAAGTTGTGTTCCAGTTCTGAGAACAAAAGTGCCACTAATAAGGTTTTCTTGATGAAGAAGCTGTTTGACCTTCGTATGAAGGAAGAGGGCACTATTTCTACTCACATTAATGAGTTCAATATCATTTTGACTCAGTTGACCACTCAGGGTTTGGTCTTCGATGAGGAAATCAAATGTATATTCTTGCTATGCAGTTTACCCTCATCTTGGGATATGTTCTGTACTGTGATTAGCAATTCAGCACCTGGTACCGGTCTAGTGTACAATGACGTCCTTGGGAGTCTGTTTACTGAGGAGATTTGTAGGAAATCTCTCGAAGGCAAGAAGGATGGTGATGCGTATGTTGCTAGTGATAGACAGAGGGGTCGCACTCAAAGTCGTGCCAAAAGCAAGGAACGTGGGGGCTCACGAAGTAAGTCTCGGGGTTCTATGCGTAATGTCGAGTGCTATCACTGCCATAAAAAAGGGCATGTGAACAAGTATTGCAGGAAATGGCAGCAAAGCAAGAAGGATAAACAATCCGGTGAAACTTCTAAGTCTGATGATTCAAACAAGGGCAAAGCAAAGTTAGAGGAGATCAATGTGCTAGAGTTCTCAAATGCTCCTATTGTAGAGACTCTTCTAGGGGTTGTTATGCCACTTACCTCTGACGTATTGGTCTTCACAACAGATCTACCTGTCGAGGCTCTTGTTACAGAAGATGCGCAGTATGCACAGAATTGGATAGTAGATTCTGGTGCGAGTTTCCATGTGACACCACATAGAGAGTGGTTCTCTACTTATTCTCACTCTTGTGGCAAAGTGAGACTTGGTGATGCTTATGAACTAGACATTGAGGGTGTTGAAAACGTCAAATTGCATCTAAGGAATGGCACACACTTTACTTTATGTAATGTCAAACATGTGCCCAAGTTGACTAAAAGCTTGATTTCTATTGGTCAGCTTGATGATTTGGGCTACAACACCACATTTGGCAATGGTTCGTGGATAGTACGCAAAGGTAATCTTCTTGTACTTAGAGGTCAGAAGCATGGTACCTTGTATTCCATGCATGTGTCATATGTTGGTCATGATTACATATCTATAGACGAGCCGCCGTCTCTACTGAGTTGTGGCATTGCCGGCTAGGTCATATTAGCCAAAAAGGAATGAGAACTTTGACTCATTTTGGCTACTTACCTGTCTTGTCTTATGTTGACTTTCATGTTTGTGAGCATTGTATCTATGGCAAACAGACTAGGTCCGTGCACTTACCATTGGGTCAAAAGCGAGCTGAACTAGATTTAGTGAATAGTGATATTTGTGGTCTTATGTCAACCAAATCTCTAAGGGGGGCCATCTATTTTGTGACATTCATAGATGACTCTACTCGAAAGGTGTGGGCATATTCTTTGAAACATAAGGATCAAGTTCTTCCCGTGTTCCAGAAATTTTTAGCACTCGTTGAGAATCAGTCTAGCAAGAAACTCAAGAGGTTGCGGACTGACAACGGTGGAGAGTATGTCTCCAAGGCGTTTGACAATTTCTGTGCAGGGGGATTAAAAGGCAGTTTACTGCACCATACACACCAGCTCAGAATGGAGTTGCTGAGCGCATGAACTCGTACGATTCAAGAAAGAGTCACAACCATGCTTTCTAGGGCAAATCTCGCACAAGGCTTTTGGGTAGAAGCTGTCTTGACTGCAGTATGCATTATAAATCATTCGCCTAGTACGCCATTGAATTATGAGATTCTAGAAGAGTTATGGTCTAAACATAAGCCCCACTATGACCATCTACATGTTTTTGGTTGTGAAGCTTATGCTCACGTGCCTAAACAACTTCGACAGAAGTTAGAGCCAAAGTAACACAAATGTATTTTCATTGGATATGGTGCAGATGGAGAGATGGGATATCGTCTCTGGCACCTTGAATCTCGTCGAGTCATCCGTAGTTCAGATGTGAACTTCAATGAGTTGAAGATGCATAAACAAACTATCAAGGAAATAGAGATTTGAAGAGTCACTTTTGAGGATGTTGCCTTAGATATAGTGAAATCAACTCAGCGGGCTAGTGATGTACCTTCCACTAGCAATGCTCCAGAGGGAGGGGATAGCAATGGTGAAGGAGTGAGATGGTCTACTAGAGTCTCTCGTCCACCTGCGCGTTTCGAGCCAGGTCTTGATTTCATAATGGTGACCGATTGCGGTGAGACAAGTTGCTACCAAGAAGCCATGATGACGGATGATGTGGTGAAGTGGGAGGAGGCTATGGAATCTGAGTATAACTCGATTCTAGCTAATGACACTTGGGACTTGGTAGAACTGCCAATTGATGCAAAAGCTTTACCTTGCAAATGGGTTTACAAGAAGAAATTTACCTCAGGTGATCCAAATCCAAAGTACAAGGCTAGACATGTAGCGAAAGGGTTCAAACAGCAAAAGGGAGTCGATTTTGATGAAATCTTCTTGCCTGTGGTCAAGATGACAACGCTTAGAACCGTACTTGGTCTTATAGCGATTGAAGACACGGAACTTGTTCAGATGGATGTGAAGACATCATTTCTTCACGGGGATCTGGATGAGGATGTTTACATGCAGCAGCTTGAAGGGTTTGCTAAGGAGAATGCATCTCATGAGGAGCTAGTATGTAAGCTCAAAAAGGCACTTTATGGCTTAAAGCAAGGTTCAAGGCAGTGGTATCATAAATTTGATGCATGTATGAGGTCTCAAGGATATAAAAGGAACGAAGAGGATCACTGCTTGTACACAAGAAAGCTAGATGATGGCTCGATGATCATTCTAGTTTTGTATGTTGATGACATGCTTATAGTTGGGAAATCCATTGCGGAAATTGCCAACTTGAAGAAAACACTTAGCAATAATTTTGCAATGAAAGATTTGGGAGATGCTACACACTTTCTTGGAATGCAAATCAAAAGAGATCGCAAACATCCTATTCTTGAGTTATCTCAAGAAACATACATTGAGAAAGTTTTGTAGCATTTCAATATGCAGGGGGGGAAAGCATCGAGTACCCCAATGTACGCATTCTTGAAACTCATCAAGGAAGATGCACCCAAATCTGATGCTGAGCGAGCTGAAATGGCTAAGGTACCATATTCTTCGGCAGTGGGCAGTCTCATGTATGCGATGGTGGCTACAAGACCAGACATTGCTTTTGCAATGGGAGTGGTGAGCCGATATATGGCAAATCCTGGCAGCAAGCATTGGGAAGCAGTGAAGCACATTCTTAGGTACCTCAAAGGTACGGTTGGCATGTGTTTACGCTTCAGGAACAATGATGCATCCATCGTGGGTTATGCGAATGAAGACTATGCGGGTTGTGTCGACAATAGGAGATGACATCTGGCTATGTCTTCATATTTGCTGGAGCAGAAGTATCTTGGAGGTCATGTCTTCAAGATTGTACGTCGTCTTCCACTACAGAAGCAGAGTACGTTGCATTTTCGGATGCAAGTAAAGAGGCTGTATGGTTATCTCGCTTGGTCAAAAATCTTGGCATTGACGAGACTCCACTGATATATTGTGATAGTCAGAGTGCTCTTGCATTGGCAAGGAATCTCGTGTTTCGCTCCAAATCAAAACACATTGAAGTCAGGTATCATCTCGTGAGAGATTTCTTGGCCAAAAAGCTCATTGATTTGGTCAAGGTACACACCGACGACAACCCAACAGATGCTTTGATGAAAGGCTTAGCTTTGGAGCGGTTTACACATTGCAGTGAGTTGATGGGTATAGGTTGAAGCCACTAGATTGATTCATGGTTGTACATGCCAAGTCACTTGGGCTGTGTTGGCTTTCAAGTGGGAGTTTTTTGGGATCATGCCAACTGGCCAGACATCCCACTTACTACTAAACCATCTACTAACTTAACCATGTTGTTGGGGTATAAAGCCCAATGTGGTCGCCCAGGTAAGTGGGCGGGCCGCCAGGTATGTACACATATTCTTTTGTAAAAACCTAATAAGAACTCACTATGCTCTACACATTACAGTAGAGCGAGTTCACCATATCGTCGTGCTCTTCTTCTTGCACTCTCTCTCGCGTCGCACTTCCGCTCGTACTTCTTCAACTGGTATCAGAGCTCAGATCGAGGCTCGGGGCAGCACTGCAGGAGGCTAGAGTCACCAGCTTAGATTGGAGTGAAATTCGACAGACGAAGACATGGCCCCAAATATCGTGGGCGAGCCCGAAGGGCTCGGTGTTGTCATAATTTCATTCTGAGGTCATCTCGATCACCGTTCGGCTTCGACAAAGTTCTACGCAGGCCATTTTCGACTACATGGTCTTGACGGGTGCAGATCCGACTCTACAAATTTGGGGTTTTCGGCCTACGAGTGCAGGTGCTGAGGATATCGACACTCCCAGAGTGTTGATTTGTGGCTGTCTACACATCGAAGGACGGCTCACAGTTCCTGGAGGCGTGTCACATACGACACGGGCGCATCTACACACAGACTGTAGGCGACATCCACTAGTTCATCAGGTAGCTTGTGTTTGTTGCTTGATATTCCAGATTTCATCCTGACATTGTAGGTACTTCCACATGGGATGTATTGTCAGAGATGATGTATGTTTGTTGAGGGTTTGCTGGTTGTGAGTCACGTAGCAAACAACCGTCGCAGCGGTTACAGCATATAGTGGGAAATTTGTGGATGTATGACTTTGTGGGAAGTCTATGTACTGTCAGATTTACTGCAGCCTTTGTTGAGGGTCGAGTGAGGTTTTATTGAGCTGGGGGATTCTCGAATGTTGAGATCCTTTCGGTGATACAGGTCTTGGAGCGATCCCTCGAGCACCCTTAGATAGGCAGCTAGGATGTATTGACTGTGAGTTAGACAGTTGGGATTGCATCTTTGCTTTACTGCCGTTGCGGCATTGTCGCAGTCTATGCTTACAGGACAGTGACAGGACAGTGAGAGACAGTACAGGTGCAGGACAGGTTTACCCGCAGCTTACAGTGTCAGAGAGACAGTGTTTTTTGAGCTGTTTTTTGGTGTGTTTTTTGAGTACACCAGAGCCATTTTACAAAGGAGACTCTGCCAAAATTTCTGCAGAATCTGAAGCTTTCTTGGTTCATTTGACAGGTTGATATTAATTCAGAGGCCAGTTTACAGTGGAAACTTTGCCAAATTTTTCCCAGGAAAGTAAACTACTGTGAAGCGTAGCTATGGCTGGATCACTGGACACTACTCTTTACAATATCAAGAAGCTGGATGGAACCAATTTCCCATTGTGGAAGAAGCAGATTTGGCACGTGTTGGTACAAAAGAAGCAGATAAAACCTATAAAGCTCAAGGGGATAAAACCAGAAGATATGGACGAAGATGAATGGAGCGAAATGGATGAATTGGCACTTTCTACCATTATGCTGACTTTGGCAGAAAGCGTTTACTTCAATGTAGCAGATGAGATGCCGGCTTATCAAGCATGGTTAAAGCTGAGTGATCTTTATGAGAAGCAGAGTGCAGCTTCATAGGTATAGTGGCTTAAGAAGCTTGTTGACTTGAAGATGAAAGAAGGGACACCTATGTCCAATCATCTGAATGAATTCAACACAATCTATAGTCAGTTGTCAGCTCAAGGTGTCAAGTTTGATGAACCTGTTAGAGCTATGTTCCTGTTGATCACATTGCCGGAAAGTTGGGACACTTTTCGCACAGCTTTGAGTAATTCTGCACCTCCAGATGGTTTGAACATAGCAGGTGTAGAAGGAAGTCTGCTTACTGAAGAAACCAATACAAAGACAATGGACAAAGGCAAAGGAACAGCCTTAGTTGTCAGGGGAAGGACCAAAGAAAAGTACAAAGGTGGAAAGAGGAATCAGTCTCGTAGCAAGTCCCGTAGTGCTAAAGGCAAGAGTGACATAGAATGCTACCATTGTGGCAAGAAGGGTCACATGAAAAGAGACTGCAGAGAATGGAAAGCAGAAAAAGGCAAAGAGAAAGCTGAAGACCATGGTGAGAAGAACAAGTCCTCAGTGAAGATTCAAGAAATAAATGTGACAAACACTGTTGCAGAGGATGACAGTCTAGTGTCAGGAGACATCTACTTCTTGAAGAATACAATGGACTCAGCTCTTCTTACAACATCTGATGGAAATGCACTGAGTGACTGGATTATAGACTCAGGGGCATCACTTCATGTGTCTCCAAACAAGGAGTGGTTTACTTCTTATGTGACCACTAAAGATCATGTTCGGCTAGGCAATGGGCAGACATGTGAGATCTTAGGTGTTGGAGATGTTCAATTGAAGTTTCAGAATGGCTCTTCTTTCACGCTGAAGAATGTGAGACATGTTCCCGCAATTACAAAGAGCTTGATCAGCACAGGTTTACTTGATGATGCTGGCTACGTCACCACTTTTGGACAGAACATGTAGAAGAATCCAAGGGTTCTATGACAGTAGCACATGGAGTAAAGTCTGGAGGACTTTACATGATTTATGTATCAAATGTCTCTAAAAATGTAATCAATGTAACCGAGCAGCCGAACGTTTCTTTGTGGCATAGCCGGTTAGGACATATGTCCAAGAAGGGAATGGAAATCTTGTCTCGTTCTGGTTATTTTCCTCGCTTTTCATTTAATGATTTTGAATTCTGTGAACATTGTCTGCATGGTAAGCAAACACAGCAGCCACATAAGCATAGAAGCAGTAGAAGAGATACACAGTTGGCACTTGTTCATAGTGATTTGTGTGGACCTATGCCTAACCTAGCTCTAGGGGGAGCTTATTACTTTATGACATTTATAGATGATTACTCGAGGAAAGTATGGGTTTACTTTCTCAAGCACAAGGATGAAGCGTTTAGTGTTTTCAAAACGTTTGTGACACTTGTGGAGAATCAGAGTGGCAAGAAGCTTAAATGCTTACGCACTGACAATGGTGGAGAGTATGTTTCAAAGGCCTTTCAGGACTTTTGTGAGTCAAAAGGTATAAAACGTGAACTTACTGCTCCTTACAATCCTCCTCAAAATGGTGTTGCTGAGAGGATGAATAGGACCATACAAGAGAAGGTCAGAAGTATGTTGTCTAATGCACAACTGCCAAATGGGTTTTGGGCTGAAGCTGTATCAACAGCTGTTCATCTTGTAAATAGATCTCCTAGCAAGGTTTTGCAGAAGGATTCAGTGCCAGAGATGGTATGGTCAGGCAAAATGCCCTCATACAAGCATCTCAGAGTCTTTGGCTGTGAGGCATATACTCACGTTCCAAAAGAATTTAGGAACAAACTTGAGCCAAAGAGTAGAAAGTGCATCTTTCTAGGCTATGGTAATTCTGGTGAGATGGGGTACAGACTTTCGGATCCCGAATCCAGAAAGGTTGTCCGCAGCAATGATGTTCACTTTAATGAATCCAAATATCATTCTAAACCAGAGAGGGTTGAGGAGATTAGAAGAGTTGTCTTCCA
The DNA here is from genome assembly GCF_014529385.1 of Adiantum capillus-veneris. Taxonomy (NCBI): domain Eukaryota; kingdom Viridiplantae; phylum Streptophyta; class Polypodiopsida; order Polypodiales; family Pteridaceae; genus Adiantum; species Adiantum capillus-veneris. The sequence goes on along the minus strand of NC_140947.1, from coordinate 65,390,473 downwards.
AGAAGATGGACCTGCATGTGCAAGACAAAATGTCAGGGCTCAAGAGGAGCAAGGACAGGATAGAGTGGAACCACAGGTTGTGGCTGAGCCTGAGCCACCTATTGTGCGTAGATCTGGACGTGTCACGCGACCTCCTGATAGGTTTGTTCCATCTATGAACTATGTCATGTTGACTGATTGCAATGAGCCTTCATGTTACAAGGAAGCAGTGCAAATGAAGGACTCCGGGAATTGGCAATTGGCCATGTAGTCACAGATGACAACTCTGCATAAAAACAAGACATGGAAGCTAGTTAAATTACCACAGGGCAAAAAGGCTCTACCTTGTAAATGGGTTTACAGGTATAAGATCACCGCTCATGATAGTCAGCCAAAGTACAAAGCAAGGCTTGTTGCCAAGGGCTTTAAGCAAGAACAAGGCATTGACTTTGATGAAGTCTTCTCTCCGGTGGTCAAGATGACTACATTGAGATGCTTTCTTGCATTGGTTGCCATATAAGATTTGGTGTTGCACCAAATGGATGTCAAGACAGCGTTCTTGCATGGTGATTTAGATGTGGAAATTTACATGCAGCAGCCAGAAGGGTTTGTTGAGAAAGGCAAGGAAGATTGGGTATGCCAGTTGTTAAAGAGTCTTTATGGCTTAAAACAATCACCGAGGGCATGGTACCATAAATTCCACACGTTTATGCTTTCTCAAGGCTACAAACGTAGTGAGTTCGATCACTGTCTATATACAAAGAAGGCTAAGGATGGTAGTTGGCTGATCCTTATTTTGTATGTGGATGACATGTTGATTGTTGGCAAGCACTTGGAAGAAATTTCAGCTTTGAAGTCAATGATGGCAAAATCGTTTGACATGAAAGACATGGGTGAGGCAAGTCACATACTTGGTATGCGCATTGAGAGAGACAGATCAAAGAAGTTGGTTTGGTTATCTCAAACAGAGTATATTGACAAGGTTTTGCAACGTTTCAATATGGAGAAGGGAAAGGCACTGAGTGTTCCATTGCCACCATATGTGAAACTTAGCAAAGAATATTGTCCTGTGTCTGAGGAAGAACAGGCTGAAATGGATAAGATTCCATATGCGTCTACAGTGGGTAGTTTGATGTATGCAATGATTGCTACTCGCCCAGACATTGCATTTGCAGTGGGAGTAGTAAGTCGATACATGTCAAACCCAGGCAAGAAACATTGGGAGCCAGTGAAAGGAATATTGAGATACCTGAAAGCTACAAAGAGTATGCGTATATGCTATGGGAGTCAGGAGCTAAGTGTAAAGGGTTTTACAGACTCAGATTATGCAGGTGACTTAGACAACCGAAGGTCTACGTCAGGGTATGTCTTTACATTGGCTGGTGGAGCAGTATCATGGCGTTCTAGATTACAAGATTGTGTTACTCAGTCTACTACAGAGGCTGAATATGTTGCAGCATCAGAGGCATGCAAAGAATCAATTTGGCTTAATCGACTAGTAACAGATTTGGGAATCAAAGAAGAGATGGCTGTGTTATATTGTGATAGTCAAAGTGCTATACAATTGGCTCGCAATCCAGTTTATCACTCAAAGACAAAGCATGTGGATGTGAAGTATCATTTCATCAAGGAAATGCTCGAGGATAAGCAACTTCAGCTTGTCAAAGTTCACACCACAGAAAATCCTGCTGATCTACTTACAAAAGGACTTCCCTCAGAGACCTTTGCGCATTTTCGCAAGCAGTTAGGTGTAGGGTAGTACACCACTTCTCTACATCTCTTGTATATTAGCTTGTATAGTAGCTTCTCTCACACTTAAAGTACCACATTGGACTTTAAGTGGGAGGTTGTTGGGGTATAAAGCCCAATGTGGTCGCCCAGGTAAGTGGGCGGGCCGCCAGGTATGTACACATATTCTTTTGTAAAAACCTAATAAGAACTCACTATGCTCTACACATTACAGTAGAGCGAGTTCACCATATCGTCGTGCTCTTCTTCTTGCACTCTCTCTCGCGTCGCACTTCCGCTCATACTCCTTCACATGTATACACTTATTCTTTAATAAGGAGCTGCAACAACAGGATAACGTTGTTGTGCGCTCCACCCAAAGCAGGTCTCTCTCTCTCTGCTCTCGCACTTGCACTCGCACACGCTTCCCATGGCACCTTCAGCATGAAGTCTCTCCCGCTTCACGTCTATACACTCGCCCTCTGGGCACTCCATGATAGGATCCAGCTGGCCTTTTTGTATGAGAACATCTTGAATCTGCTCTTTCTAGATAGCAAAATTCATCCCATCAAATTTTTGAATATGGTAAATATCCTTTTTACCGCTAGATGACATGGCTGCAAGCTAAAGATAATATGGCGATAAACACTGGTAATTCTAGAAAAAATTCAACACACTTTCCCTAGAAAAACTGACAGAACTCAATCCAAAACTGTCACAAGAGATTAGTAACGCATCAAAAGTAATGCTCTCAGAGCATAAGACAGGGGCATCAACCACTAACTGTGCATAAAAAGTCAAAAGCTGACCCAAGACTGCCAACACGACGTCAAATGCACCTAGCACTCTTTATACATGTCCTATGGCGAGGCCACATAAAAAGGGGTACTCCAACAACCTGTATCACCGAAAGGATCTCAACATTCGAGAATCCCCCAGCTCAAGAAAACCTCACGCTCCCGACCCTCACAAAAGGTTATGCAGACAAGAAACCAGCCCAGTCTCAGAAAGGGCCTCCAAACTGAGTCTTAGAAACGATCGGGACTGCCAAAAACAAGCCAAATCGGCTCCACAAAAGGTACATATGGCAGTTTTCGCAACTCAACGTACATCCACTATCAACAATACTGCAAGGTGCAGTATACGTGCTCAAACAGGCACCAAACAAAATGTGCAAGCAGTAAACAAATCCCTGCCGGGAGTAAAACCGCTCTCAAAAGAGCTCAAGCACTATCAAAAGTGCCAAAACAATGCATATGCGCATCAAGTACTCCCACTGAAATTTGTGCTGATGCAAAACACTGCAACCTGTAAGAAACTTGGATGTCCTATATGTATGCAAGAACCTGTGAGGAGATGGATGCCTGAAAAACTCAAGACAATGTTGATGCTGAAAAGTGCTCCTAATCAGCCCATAAAAATCGTCTCAATAGCACATAATAGCCATAAAACGACTATATAAAATCCCAAAATAGTCTCTGAACAACCTGCACCTGTGTCCTATACCTGTACCTATACTTGTAGCAAAAGTGGAGTTGAAAAATACAACTCTAGAAGCGTAGCTCGGATGAAGCTTTCGACTGCATGAACAGCTTTGAAAGGGGGGTAAAACCACCGGACACCTACTAGAAACGCTCTTGGAACGCTGAATTTGCCAATGCCGAAATTGGAAACTTGTTTGCACTTTTGAAAGTGCACGCGCGTGGACGCGAAAACAACAAGCACAAACCTTGCTCTGATACCAATTGATGGTGCCACAGGAAGCGTGTTTGTGCAAGTGCAAGTGCGAGAGCAGAGAGAGAGACCTGCTGTTGGGTGGAGCGCACAACAACGTTATCTTGTTGTAACTCCTTATTCTATTTTGTATTAAAGAATAAGTGTATATATGGTTAAGTTAGTAGATGGGTTAGTAGTAAGTGGGATGTCCGGCCAATTGGCCTGAATCCCAACAAGAAAGAGTCGTGGATGCAAATTGTATAATGCTATCATAGAAAGGCCATTTGAAGAAATATCTTTGCATTTTGCAATGTGAAAAGGGTAAATCCATTGTCAAGTATGACCCTCCTAAGAGCATTGTAAAGATCGAGGAGCTCAATGTAGTTGAATCCCCACCAGCTGAGGTTGTTCCCGATGTGCCGCAGTCATCAGATGTCTTGATATTCATTCCTGACTTGAGTCCAGATGCATTATTGGCCCTTGATGAGTATCATGTGCAAAATTAGATCATTGACTGAGGTGCTAGTTTCCATGTTACTCCCCATAGAGAATGGTTCTCCAATTATGCTCCTATGCATATTTTAGTCAAGCTTGGTGACTTGTATCAGCTTGACATTTGTGGCATTGGAGATGTGAAGTTATGTATGCATAATGACACTAAGTTTATGCTTCAAAGTGCTCGACATGTGCCAAAGGTGACTAAGAGCTTAGTGTCAACCAGTCACCTTGATGATTTGGGGCTATGCTACTATTTTTGGCAATGGTTTCTGGATGATTTTCAAAGGAAGTTTGGTCATATTAAAGGGCTAAAAGTGTGGCTCATTGTAATCTTTGTATGAGTATTTTGTGAAAGATAATTCCATTATGTTGCTAAGATGCCTTCTACTAAATTGTAGCGTAGCCGGCTTGGTCATATGAGTCATAAAGGAATGAAACAACTTTAGTGTTTCGGCTATTTACCTGTCTTAATCCATTCTCATTTTAGCTTGTGTGAGCATTGCACTTATGGCAAAAAAACTAGGGTTACCACTTCGCCATCGAATAGAGAGTTAGGGAATCCCCTAGACTTGGTACATAGCGATCAATGTGGGCCTATGCCATATACATCTCTAGGGGGGCATTATATTTCCTAACATTCATAGATGAATCTACTTGAAAAGTGCGAGTCTACCTCATGAAGAGGAAAGACAAAGTTTTTGCTATGTTGGAGAGGGGGAACGTGGAAAAGACCCAGCATGCACACGAAAGCCCCTCTATAGCCCAATGTATTCACAACACCCCTATCCTCTTGGAAAACACCTTCAAACAACACACTTTCACCTAGCAAACCACCATTTTCACACAACCCGATGCACCAACATTCTCACCAAGATCAAAACACATGCACACACTTCGAAAAAACACCCATGCATGATCTGCACAACTTCTATCACTTAGACCACCAAAACATGCAAAACCTCTCTCTCACTCTCTCACTTTGTGTGTGTGTGTGTGTGTGTGTGTGTGTGTGTGTGCGCGTACCACAAAACGGTTTGTGGCCACACACATCCATCAACACTGACACACACACAAAGAGCAGCAATAGAAATGAAAAAGGGGGGGGGGGGGGGGGGGAGGATAGACCGATTGTAGGGAACTTCAAACTTGATTCAACACCAAAACCCTACACACTCACACTCTTATCACTTTGAAGGCACCTCCTCTTGGTAACTGGGCAAAAAGTGCATGCCTTGGGCTTTGTAGGCACACACCTCTACACAAAGAAGCCTATTAAAAACACACACTCACCCACTTGGCTTCCATGTAAATTGTAATGGAATTGATATTTTGGAATTTTACTATGGCTGACAGGTGGAAAAGGCTTGATCGATCGAGGCCTATGCAAATCGATATATATATATATATATATATATATATATATATATATATATATATATATATATATATATATATATATATTATGTACATTTTATTTAAGTGCTCTTTTATGAGCTTTGGCCATTTATGACCGGCCGGCCATTTTGTACTCACTTTGACCATCCAAGAAATCTATAAAGTAAATATGTGCAAGAGGGAAATGGTCACTCTTGCATGGGGGGAGATTTCACCCAGTGTCTGCCTTATTCTTCTCTCCTCTCATCTCTTCTCTCTTGCCGTGCCGGCTTAGCACTCCACTCTAGGAGGTGCTCCTGCACGTGTTTTCCTACTCTTTGTCTCTCTCTACCTCTCTCCTCTTGCGTATAGCTCGGATTATGTGCAAGTACAATTATCAGGTATGCAAGTTTATCGTTCTCATGAGCTTTGTAGTGCTATATTTGATATTTTGCAGGGGATCTCCACGCTTCCTTTTGTAGCACAAGCGGCATGCAAAAAGCCCCAAAAAATGATTGTTTCCCTCTTGGTAGGCCTTGTCGACTTCTTACTCTTTCTCTCTCTCTTTCTGCTTTGTGGGATAGGTCCCCTGCCCCTACGAACTAGCGCTAGCGCTAGTGAGGAGGCATTTGTCCTCAATAAAAAAACTTGGGCCCTTATGGGGCACGAGAACGGATTCCTCCTAGGCCTTGCCATGTCATCACTCTATCGTTCAACCACTACCAATATTGGCCACTTCCTGCACCCTCGACAACCTCCAAAATCACCATGGTGCCACCCACTGCGTGCACACAACACCCACCAAGCAGGACGCCATAGCCACCACTCCAAGGGGCCTCTCTCTCCCCATGCTTGTGACCTTATGGAGCTCACACTCCTTTATAAATACTCGGTTGATAGAGGTTCACCCATCGCATGTGGGTTTTTTGAAGTGCCATGTGGCACTTCCACAATGCTCTGCCCTCCAAGAGCTAAAAAATGTTAAAGGACATATATAAAAAACTCCTCTTCTATCCCACTTTCTCTACACTGCACCTCTCTGTTCATGGATCCAATTTCCAAGCCATAAGAACCAGTCAAAACTTCACTTTTTTTACTTTGACCCGTGAGTACCTCACTGGATTTTGAGACTCCTTGGACTGCAAACAGAGGCCACCAAAACGGGTAAAAATCATTTGGCACCATCCCTCCGGCAACTTCAGCCCGCCAACTTCAGCCCGGCATATCTCGACCATCACAACTCCAACTAATGAGCCATGAAATCTTCCTGGCTCCATGTAGTGTCTACTACTTCCTGAATCTCTAGTGAGGCTAAAAAACCTCTAGATTGCAAGCCTACCAATGAGGTCAATCCACCCTACAACTGGCTCCCCCCCAAAAATCTTCAACTGTCCATAACTTGTCCATCTGATTGATGATCCGAAAAGATTGGCATGCTCCACAACTTGAGAACTTCAATCCTATCCATTGACGTTAGCTTTGACTACCTATTTACACTTGCCCTATCCGTCGAGGATCTACAAAGACTTCCATTTTTGGACTTCGATATCTTTCACAACGTAGCTCCATTTGAGGACCCGTCTAGAACAGCTTATAAAGCACCTCGAACATCGCTTCCCAAGGCACAACTTCAACACTTTGGACACCTTTCCCTACCAACTTGATTGGCCCATTTGGAGACTTCTTGGCCTAAAAAATCACATAAGAGATACATTTTTGCTATCACCTGCATGCACAGGACCTTTACACTTGCTTTAGCACTCCAACTTGCACTCATAGGTACCCATAGCTTTGCACTATACTACTCACATCACTGATCGGATTTAGCTGCATCAACGTTTTAGAAATTCCTTGCAATGGTAGAGAACCAGTCAGGAAAGACACTGAAGGCTTTACACTTTGACAATGGGGGAGAATACATCTCCATTGAGTTGAAGAATTTTTGTAGCAAAGAGGAATTAGATGATAGTTTACTACACCATACACACATGCTCCAATTGGCATTGATGAGCATGTGAATAGAACAATCGAAGAGAGAGTCACAACCATGTTGTCAATGGAAAATTTAGCTCCAGAGAATTGGGGAGAGGTTGTTATGACAACATTATATATCATCAATCGATCGCCAAGTACACCATTGAGCTATAAGATTTTGCAAGAGATGTGGACTGGCAAGAAGCCAAACTACGATATATTACATGTATTTGGGTGTAGGGCATTCTCACATGTCCCTAAAGAGTTACACAAGAAGCTAGATCCCAAATCACACAAATGCATCTTCATTGTATACAAATGGATAGACGTGATATCTTCTATGGTACTCGGAATCTAGAAAAGTCATTTGTAGCTCACAAGTTATCTTACATGAGTCAAAAATGCACAGATAGCCTGTCAAGGAGGTTGAGTATCCCAAGTTTAGATTTGAGGACATAGCCTCAAGTGAGATCAAATAGACAACTTAGTGTACTACTGATGTTTCTACCACTAGTAGTGCTCCAGAGAGAGCAGAGTCCAACTATCTCTGTGAGGAGATCTATGCGAGTCTCTCATGCCCGTCAGCATTTTCAGATGGGGTTAGACTATTTGTTGGTCTCATTGACTGTGACGACCCTACCTACTACCAAGAGGCTACTCAAATGGAAGATAAAGTGATTTGGGAGCAAGCAATGCAATCGGAATATAACTCACTTATAGCACACTCGATAAGGACTATCAAAAGATCCTCTTTACTCTCCCCCCCCCCCCCCCCCCCCCCCCCCCCCCTCCTTCCCCCCCTCCTACAGAAGGAAAGTACCTTGCTATCTAGGATCTCATTAAAAAGGGTAAATATTGTTGGGTTAATATTTGGAGTAGATATGATTAGAGGTTCCTATCTCTTGGAGAAATAGCTATCAAATTTGAGCTAGCTCCATGGGAAACCTGACATAAAGAAACTCAATGTTTTCCTAGAGGATGTCTTATGGGCAGTCCATCTCAATGGATCTACATGATACTCTGCCTTCATTTGGGAAAGGGGATATGAACTTCACCAACCTCCCACCTTCCCTCCACCCATTGCTCCCCCTTTGTGTGTCAAACTTAATAACAAATGGAAGATCAACTATTGAAGAAGACAAAGGATGTTTAAATTTGAGAAGTTGTTGAGCCCTATGATCCCACCTAGAAGTCAATCTTTCTTTGGTTAATTATGGACAAGGCAATGTGGATAGGGATGGACTAGCCAAAACCCTAGCCAAATCCCAACTCTCCCAACAAGGAGAGAGAACTTTGCATGAAGAAGTTGGCTCAATTATTGAGTTTCACATTATTTTTGCAATTAGCTTGAGTATCATTGTATTGACAAAGATATGAGGCTTCCCTCTATCCCAATTTCAAGCTCAAGCTTAAGCCCACAATTAAGTCCATGATGACCAGATTGACCTCCTTCAATAGAGCATTTTACATAGCAATGGCTTTCAACCAACCTTGGGAGAGTCCATTGTGTCGAAGATTTTACCCATTCAAAGGGCCTTTGAGCAGAATGCATCTTTCATAAAAAAGGAACGGTTACTTAATTTGACGTGCTTAACACTTGTGGTTTTTGTAAAATATTGTCCTCATGCTGTACACCAATCGTGTGATTCCATAAGAGCGAGATACACATACTTTGTTTGGGGTTTTAGGAACTGTCTTTTCACATGCCGGTGCCAAACTTTCCACTCAAGCTTGGACTCGTAGTTTGGTAGATACCACATAGTGAGCTGTTCAAGGGCTTTACTGACCAACAATCTTTCTATCCCACTGAGGCTAAACTGATGGCCCATTACGGGGACAACTTGTCGTGCACCTCGATCCCTTTTCATTGCCCACCTTGCGAGCATATTCTAGAGTTTTGGGAGAAGCACAAACTCCCACCTTAGCATCTTAATCATGAATTTCTCCATAACCCACAAGAATCTATGCATGTTTGTAAAAACAATGGTTTGGTGAAAATTTCCATCTTCCAAAAACCATGTCCCACAAGAATTTTATAAGCTACTATCTGCTTAGCAAATTCACTCACAATGCATGTTCTTTTTTGTTACTAGTTTATAACATCCAATCTTGTGAATCTTTTTTTCTTTGCAAAACTCACAATTGTGAGTGATTGTATTAAAAAGTCACCAATTGATTACAAATCAACCTCAAGCTCATGTCGAGCCTTGAGGGATAGAGGGTTACATCCGAGCTTTGTAACAAGTACCTACTATTCCGAACATCCCAATCCTTTACAACGCAGGGCTCGACTGGATGGCGAGAGTCGCGCTAAGCCAATCATTCGAGTTATGTCTTTTACTTACTACATATATTGTTTCCTTGCTTTCTTGTACAATCTCTCAGAAGCTAGCCACAAAGAGGTCGCTATCAAAGACTCGACAGTTCCTGGACTTCCAATTATTACTGAAAAAATAGTATTTGACAATTTGAGTACAAATTAAAAGTGCAAAGCTTCCAAATTGTTTGTCACCAAGGCACAGTTCCCTCTTGAAAAACCCAATCTTCCACGACCTTTGTATCCGTTTGCACAAATTTCCTGCAATGCCTCTAATAGCCGAGCATTCCATGAAAAGGTGGCCAAGGTCTTCATTAGCTGCTCTTCACCTTGAGCACCTATTGGGCCCGATACCACGTGCTTGAATCTTGACGTCTATTAGCAAGGCCCCCCAAAGTATCTTTCACAAAAATATTTTCATAAACTGAGGCCATTGTGGATTCCAAATGTTCTTTTTCGTTACTAGTTTATAACATCCAATCTTGTGAGTCTTGTGTAAACTATCTATTGACATAGTATAATAATCATATACAAACCATAGATTGAGGTAGCACAACTCTAGACAATTGCTTTCAAACTTGGGAATATTCATTGTTTTGAGAATAAATGGCACATGAGTATATCTACTCTAGTATGCATACTCCCTCTGATTTTGGAAGCTGGTCGCATTAGTGCAAATCTCGGAGGATGCCGACTTTTTGATCAAAGAGGAAAAGGGAGGGGTCATAGATAAATATAATGTGCTCATATGCTTATGCCAAGGATACATTCACAAGAATAAATGGCATCCATCTTTATATTTTGTGGGAGCTCATGCGATCTTAGGTGATTCAAACTCTATTCAATGTCAACTGAATAGAATATTTTAGTTTTGCTTGAAGTGAAATTATCTCTATTTTTTAGCACTTTGAATTCAACTATAATGAATACACCCAAAACCTTGCTCTTTAGGCAATGAGCCCTTTATCCAAGGTGATACCTTCCCTAGAGCACTATCAATAAACATATAAAAAAATCGGCATGAAGGAAATTCTTTAGACGATTGAGCAAAAGGTTTTTACATAAATACACTTTACATAGAGTGTCAAACTCTATTATGTTACAAATGACTCCTAGTGTATGATCCATATTGTATAATGTTTCTCATTTAGTTCTAACTCAATAAATCTACCTTGGTGACTAAATGTAATATCTAGAAATCTTAGGTTGGCACAAACTTGAAGAAGGAGAAGATGGAGAGCACATATGAAAGTACAAAAATAAAGCCCTACAATGGTGTATGTGTACAAAAATGTGTGTGTGTGTGTGTGAGAGAGAGAGAGAGAGAGAGAGAGAGAGAGAGACCCTCTTCCAATTTCACAAAAATGATAGACTGTCCAACAAGAGGTAGAGAGTGAGGGACCCTCTTTTGCATTTCTCTCCAACTTCACTTTGTTCTGAAGGTGTTGTGAACAACTTCTTGTCATGGCCTCCTTCAACAACTCAATTTGCCACCCACCACCTTCCACTTCTTAGCCTTGTTGCACAACTTGTAGGAAGTGGGTTGTGTCAGCATCTATGGCAATGACCACATATTAGCAATGCAAGCACTTTTTTTTTTTTGAGCTTGAAGTGAGTGCTGCATGGCATGCCTGCCTTTACGGTGACTCACACTCCAACACACATCCCTTTCAGTTAGAACTCTGGAAAGCTTCCATGCTTCTAGTTGTTCATTTTGTTTTTGACTTGCTGGTTGACCCTCCACATGCTGCCTTGTGATGTATGAATTGTTGAAAGGGCTTGAATATCTCGAGAAGTAGAAATCAAATCATGGTTAGATAAATCATGCTTCTTGTAAGCACCATTTTGAGTGTACATAGATGATGAGAGAGAACAAGAATAAAAAGGGAGGGATTGAAATCAAGAAAAGAAGAAGACAAGAGAGAAAAAAATGGAGGGATTGAAGGCAAGCATGCACGAGAGAGAGAGAGGAGAGGGAAGAAGGAAAGAGGAGGGAAGGAGAGGCTTAACATTGCCACATGGATTTTTGGAGTGCAAAAATTGACATTAAATTTCTTTTTCGAAAAGAATGGATAGTCCTTGTGAAATTTTCAACGCCAAAATGAAAAAAGTTCTTAAATTACAAAAAGTTCTTAAATATCGAATTCCATGTGGATACCCCTACCACAAAACTGACCCGCGTGGATATCCATACTGCTAAAATCCTCGTGGTGATCTATGTGGCTAGTTGCTCGAGAGATTGCAACAGGAAAGGCGAGAGGGAGAGATGGTGGAGAGAGAGAGAGAGAGAGAGAGAGAGAGAGAGAGAGAGAGAGAGAGAGAGAGAAGGTGAGAACAAGAAAGAGGGTGAGGGAAGGTGGGAGGTAGAGAGATAAAGAGAGAGGGGAAGGAAGGTGAGAGAGGAGGGGTGGGTGCAAAGAGAGAGAGAGAGAGAGAGAGAGAGAGAGAGAGAGAGTAAGAGCGAGAGACAAAGAAAAATATTAAAAGAATCTTGAATTAAAAATTGCTAATTTCAAGAAAATGATTATACAACTTTTATAAATATTTGATTAGAGCTCTCATTAAAAGCTCCAAGCTTGTATATTTAAATCATTTTCTAATAATTGTCTCTTAACCTTTCTAGAACTTTATCTTAATTTTGTTTTAAAAATTATCCTCTCTTTCTTTACTATACTTATTTCTAGAGTTTCCTATGGAAACTATAACTATCCCATCTTTCACTATAACTATACCTATAACTATGTAAAATAAGTTTGAGGGGTCAAATTGGCAAAGAGGATATCATGCTCCAAGTACCAATAATTACTAATCAAGATGACCATCTTTTTTTTCTTTGTGTTGGAGTGTCTCGTTCTTTAAACTACAAGGTTCTTTGTTGTGCTTTCTTAGAAGAGGCTTCAAATATTGCTTGAATTCTACAACTCCTTGGCCATTTTCCAAGAATGGGTGCACCATCTAGCCCCCTTCAAGGAAACAATAGAGTGCTTGTGAGGCCTAAACAAAAAGAACATACTACGCAAAATTCTTGAGCACATCATAAAGGAGATAGTAAAGGTCAATGAGATCCCAAAATAGTACAATGACGATGTCATATTTGAGTTTCCACCAGCTTTTGGGACATGTAAAGGAATGGATAGAGTGGAGTCCAAATATAATTGACACCCTTAGAAAAAGCCTATGACAACCAATTTGGCCTTTCTTATAAACACGATGATTTTCCTCACGAGAGAGGATGCCTCAATACAATATCTCCGTCTAAAAACAAAAGATCAATATGCAATCCCACTTCTTATTAAGTATCCTACTTTCCCTTGTGCTCTTGCAATTGTATACCTGGTGTATAATCAAAAGGATTGTTTGGTAGGATTTGTAGCCCACTATTTTAGCATGCTTATCGATAGCCCCAAAGTGGTTAGAAGAGCATGGAGCAATGTACTACCATTGTTCTACAACTACAAGTGATGCTAGAGATACAACTTTCTTGATTGAAATGGTAGAAAATGGGTTTCAATTTGGAACCAATGGTAGCATAAGCCAAGCTACATGATTCAAACTAAGTAGAAGTACAACAATCAACATGAAGAGACAATGTTGACAAGTACGTGCCACATCAAAATTAGAACTCTTCACCAGACATCCTATAGGAAAATCAACAAACACAAGGGAGGCAACAAGGTAACTCTTCTCCCCTTCCAATGTCAAATCATTAACGTTGAACTCCTGCAAGAAATGAAGAATCTTAAAACAAAACATTGAGAAGTTTCATGGCATTATTATTTGTGCAAGCATGTGTGTAACAAAGGATGTACAAGAAAATCATTACTTCTACACTTGGACATGAATTGTGGTTCCACTCCTTTTAAATGGTTCATGTAATTGAAAACCATAGATAAAAATTATCCTTTGTTAGATTAATCATATCTTTCTCTTGTACTACCAAGCTATAGCAAAGCAAAAGACATCCCATTTAGTAGGTTTTTCTATCAAAAACACCTTCAAAAGAGAAAATAAGGTAATTATTAAAAAGCAAAATTTAGATTTTTGAAGAAATTTATTAACCTTTATAGTATACACAAGGCAACAATGTTTGCATGTGACCTCATAGTCACATCTAAGCATTTGGGTGGGTGTTATATACCTATGGTGGTAGGTGAATAGTATCATATTAGAGTTCAATCAAACACCATCATGTGGTATGCTTTATGTAGCTAGTAATGTAGCATTGTGGTCATATGCATGTATCCACATGTATGCCTCTGGGTGTGTGGGTGTATGCTTAGTGCCAATAAAAACATGTATGCTTAGTGCCAATGGAAGCATGTGCAGAGTGTATATTTTATGTCATAAAATCTAATATCTAATCAACCCAAATGATTTTCTCTTATTAAACTGATCATTTAATGTGGGAGAATAAACGGGAACAAGGGTTAGAATATAGACATGCGCTTACAGATCTATCTCAACATGGGGCCAATGGTAAAGGGGTCCAAATGAGCGATGGATTGTCAAAGAGAAAGGCTAGCTAATGGAGCTTGAAGACCTTAGGGTTAGATTCATTAAAGACCTCCAAAGGTTAGTGTTAAAAGTCCTTTGACCTTAGGCAAGCTAGGACTGTGCTTGAGGTGGTAACCTGACCCAAGCTTGAGGTGCTTGTCGTGCTTGCTAACAAAGGTGCTTGAGGTGATTAATGACTAAGGTGCTTGAGGGGTTAAGGTGTTCAAAAGTCAAAGCACATCCCTACTCATGAGGAGGCAAGCCCTCTTTGTAGGAGCTAGAGAGATAACACACACACCCTCACACAAGGCAAGCTTGGTACAAAGAGAGCAAATAGAACACTTATCAAGCTCCTCTTCATGTTGCCCTCATAGTGTGCCTAAAGCCTATTGGTTGGCCTCCCAAGGGTTCCAATGATAATTTAGTTAATTTAATTAATTGTTTATGCATTTATTAAGTCCTCTCTCTCAAGGGGAAAGGGGGACACTTGTCCCAAGGCTACCCTTGTTGCTTGATATGCACTAACCATGTGATTGGCCAAGCTTGAGGAGGTCCAATCAAGTGCAAGCTAGCGCTAGAAGAGGGGATGGACCAAAGCAAGGAGGGGGCTAGCTTGGGGGGTATACCTCCCCCCCCTCCCACACACTCTCATTGTGTGAGTTGCAAAGTGCAAGAGCTCCATCTCCTTCTTTAAGCTAGTAGAGAAGTTGAGAGCCTACACCAACACTCTTGGCTATGGAATGCAAATCCAACCAAGAGCCATTCTCCAATGCTTAAGCTTGCCATCTTCTCTGTCTTAATTATTATGCTATTATGTATGCTAAGCAAGAAGAGTGATGATAAGTGAGAAACTATTTCTTTCTCCTATGAATGTTTCTTCTTCCTCTTCCCTATCCTCATTCTTGGCTAGCTCTCTCCACTTTTGAAGGTGTTTGGGGCCTTGGGACTGAGGTTGGGGATGGTTAATGCTTTTTACAAAGTCTATATTATGCTCGTGATGCATGAAGCTTTCCATCTTCATTGCATCACCTAGGTCACAAGGAACACAAAGATTGTATTTTACCAAGTCTCTCTTGATGGGAGAATCTATAATACAAAAGACTATTGGAGGGGGGACAGGCTCCACATAAATCGGGTCCTCAATTGTTGTTTGTCAAGTTCTCTAAACTCTCTCTCTTGCAAAAGTATTGTTCATGCCAAGTTAATTAAGTATTATGGCTAAGTCGCTACCGCTAAATAAGTTCACCCTCTATGTTCTCAAAGTAGTTTCACAAAATGCTCTCTCTAATCCTCCTAATTCCACTATTCTCAATGTTCATAGGCCATTTCCGTTACATTTAACAAATATTAAATTCTTGAGTGCTTAATTTTGTTTTCAAGGTAGCAATGTAATCATGTCCATTTGGTCATGTGTATGCATGTAGGTGAGGGGTTATGGAGATAAAATTACTTTGTATGCCCTCTCTTCGAAGACGTTTTCACTTTTAATGCTAGAAAGGGCCCCTTTATCTTTTGCATACATGGAGGGATAATTATGCCTGCAATCTCTTTTATTATAGAGACATCAAACTCTTCCTATCAAGTAAGACAACTTAATAATAAGAAGCAAAAGATTAAACAATTGAGATCCAAGACACGACAAAGAAGAGTAAATAAGTGAGAGCTACGACAAGAAAAGAATATACTAACCCTCCAAATAAGCATTGCTAAGAGAATAGTTGGTACATTGTGCCATGTACCCTTAGCCACCTTCCTTTCACAAGCCAGTTCTACTTCTATCTCATGCAGCCAATCCTTTGGAAAATATACTAACCCTCCAAATAAGCATTGCTAAGAGAATGGTTGGTGCATTGTGCCGTGTATCCTTAGCCACCCTCTTTTCGCAAGTCAATTCTACTTCTATCTAATGCGACCAATCCTTTGGAAAATCTTTTAAAAGAGAATCTTTACAAACAGTACAAAGATTCTAAAATAGATAAATTTCTTGAAAAAAATTCATGCAAATGGTTAACTCATTCTACCACTCAAATAAGGCAATAAATTACTCATTGATATTAAGTCCTTAGATCAAGCGTGATCTCTCCCTTTTATCCTTTTTGTAAATCCACAAATTGACAGTTGATAGAGTAGTGCCTCCATTTTATCATTGAGTACTCTAAAGAATGAAAGAGCATCATAAGTAAACTTACCTTCTCATAAGAAAAAACTTACACAATTTCAGCGTGCTCATCGAGGCCATTAAGGGATGATTGCCATCCCAAACAAAAAAATTCTTATTACGAAGGTCTTCCCATTCTAGAGGCAAGGTTCTCTCCAGTGATACTGTGATGTGCATGAGTGATAGGCAAGATTGGACGGAACTGGGTCCCTCATGCAAGCACGAGCACCTCCTTATATTGAGAATACGAGGGAATACAACCGACTACACATTATCTTGGCACATAGGACTTGGGTTCACACCAAGGCCCTCCGACCACACACCACACCTCCCCCCTCAGGGAGAAAAAAGATGGACATATTTTTTACAAATTTGGAATGAGAAGGGACTCGACACGACTGAATAGAATCCATCAACTCCAACGCCTCATGTGGGGGGAGTGATCTTACAAGAGCTTAGGGACTAGGGGACTCGACTTGAGGACTCGGCATTGAACATCCTGACATAGGCAATGCATTAGGTCGCTATCCCCATGCAAGTGGCTACGCGAGGAGAGGCTGCATCATAACGACAAGGACGTGATATTTTTGCTGCCATACATCCTTCTCCAAACGAGCATTGGTGTGATGGTTCTTTATTCAAGGACAGTAAAAGTTACAAGGACTGGTTGCAATCTGAACAACTTCTAAAAACTTTTGTAAAGAAACCTAATAGATTAGCTTCGAAAAATAACTGGTGAGAACCAAAATTACTAGTATTGGAAAAAGTGACAGACGTTGGGATACTCTATTGAAATGGTATTGATATGAGGGTGCCTTGATTGTTGCTGGGTCATTGACAGTAACGGATTCATTTTTTTCTCCCGGACCTCTTTTTGAAAAAGCTATTTGCTGAGCAACAAGAATACTTGTGGGTTGTTGTTGTGCTTGTAGTCCTTGTTCCAGGCCTATTTGAGATGGAGTCATGATGGATGTAACTTGACTTTGTCCTCCAAACGTAAGACCTGGTTGTTGTTGCTGTTGCAAAACTATGTTCTGCAAAAAAGAACCTGGTTGATTTTGTAATAACTCCAACTCCTAATTTGTGGCTGCAAGGTGTGACATCTGTTGTGCACTTGCTAAGAGAGGACTATTATGATGCTGTTGTTGCGGATGCATTTGGAAAAGATGGAAGCCCAGTAGCATGACAAAGGATAGTAGCATACACATGGCCGCAAGCTGTTGCCCTATGTTTAGTATCTCCTCAGGTGGCTCGAGCACCATCGGTCCCATCAACAGTGTAGACACCATACCCAACGTCCACATTGGACTCTCTGTAGTCAATAGTGAAGATGCCGAGGGCGAGGGCATACACATGCCCAAAGTATTGAATGGGCAGCGCTCAAAGGGCTACAAAGGATCAACAAAATTGATGGCACAAAATACGAGCAGAAGGGGGACTTCTTGTAGATCAAGTATCACACTCTAGAGGTCTTTAGTTGATGGTTATGGCGGGAGCAGATTAGCAAGAAAGCGAGGAGTGAGGATACCAACAGAAATCACTACCCTGGGTCAACCAAGAAGCTCACCATAGCTGCCTACTCTGTTGCAGTGCACCAAGAAACTGAAAACGAAACCTCTAAAGAACCCTCCTAATGCCCGTCAACTCCACCAACGTGATGTGCATGAGTGATAGGCAAGATTGGACGGAACTGGGTCCCTCATGCAAGCACAACACCTCCTTATATTGAGAATACGAGGGAATACAACTGACTACACATTATCTTGGCACATAGGACTTGGGTTCACACCAAGGCCCTCCGACCACACACCACAATACCCTCAATTATCTCCTTTAGGATACACCCTTGCACATCCTTGCCAAAAGTTGTAGGATGGGTCTATTGTGTTGTCCTACACTCCTCAATATCCTCAAACTCAAAGATGGGAGTATCTTTTGTCCCTCTCCCATGACCAACCACATTGGAGAGCACCATTGATGCTCTAGCTAAGGACCTATGTAAATTCTTGCAAGAGTGTAGGCTGTATCCAACTCCTTACACAATGAAAGAGGAATAGGATTACTAAAATGATTTTGAAAATTAACATTGAATAAAAATAAGCTCTTAAAGACATACCTCTATGTTGCTTGCCCCTCTTAAGTGTTTATGAGCTTGATGAAGGACTTTCCGTATCTATATATAAAAAGTAAACATCACTATTAAATAATCAATACATATTGCACATTTACAATTCATTTTGTGAAACAAACCATGCTGATAAATAGATTAATTTTGCACTCTCGTTTAGTAAATGTTTCAAAAAATGTTGAATCTTATAGATTATTTTTCTCACTAAAGGAGCAATGTGCACTCTCATAAGTATATGTGTGAAAAAACATGTTGAAATAAAAGCGTGCACTCTCATAAGTAAATGTTTTAAAAAAGGTTGAATTTTACGGATTATTTTGCTCACCTAAAAGACCGGCGTGCACTCTCCTAGGTAGATGTGTACAAAAAAGCTTCAAATTAGAAAATATTCATCACATTGAAATCAAAGCGTGCACTATAATAAGTAAATGTTTCCTTTTTTTTGTTGAATTTTATAGATTATTTTTCTCTCTCTAAAGGAGCAACATGTACTCTCCTAAGTAGATGTGTGAGAAAAAAAATTCAAATTTGAAAATATTCTTCACATTGAAATCAAATTGTGCACTCTCATAAGTAAATGTTTCAAAAAATTTGAATTTTACAGATTATATTGCTCACTAAAAAAGCAGTGTGCACTCTCCTAAGTAGATACGTGAAAAAAACTTCAAATTATTAAATATTATTCACATTGAAAGCAAAGCGTGCACTCTCACAAGTAAATGTTTTTTGAAAAAATTGAATTTCACGGATTATTATACTCACTAAAAGATCAACGTGCACTCTCCTAAAAGGACGTGCAAAAATTTAAATAATATTTTTCACATTGAAATCAAAGAGTGTAGTTTCAAAGTAAACGTTTCAAAAAAAGTTGATTTTTACAAATTATTTTACTGACTAGAAGAGCAACGTGCACTTTGCTAAGTAGATGTGTAAAAAAACCTGCAAATTAAAAAAGATTCTTTACATTGAAATCAAAGTGTGCACTCTCATAAATAAATGTTAAAAAAAAGAATTTTATAGATTATTTTGTTGATTAAAAGACAAGTGTGCACTCTCCTAAGTAGATTCTTGAAAAAAACTTCAAATTAAAAAATATTCTTCATATTGAAATCGTATTTGTATGTGCATGAGTATGTCTATACGCGTTTATGTATGATTGTTATTTGTATGTGTTTAAGTATGTACGCATGTATTTGTAGGTCGTGAATATATGTATGTCTATGATGTTTTGGTAAGTCTATGAATGTTTGTATCGGTCTTCAACTGGACCAAAACTACATTTGTATGTGTTTAAGTATGTACGTATGTATTTGTAGGTCGTGAATATATGTATGTCTATGATGTTTTTGTAAGTCTATGAATGTATGTATCGGTCTTCAATTGGACCAAAACTACAGGGCACTTTTGAAACATATACCAAGATGAATCCAAGATAAGGCCATATTCACTTTTGTACTTGTATGTTTTAATGGTAATATGGACTTCGCGTGTATGATATTGACATATGTGTGATGTATTTATTGGTATGTAAATGTAACAATATGTGTGATGTTTTTATAAGAGTGTGATGTATGTATATACATGTTTAAGTATGCATGTATGTGTATAAGTAGATATGTATCTATTTGTCAGCATCTCTGCATTTAGGAATGTTAATATGTGTTTGAGTATGTTTAATGTATTTATGTATGTATTTGTTGGTCTGGAAAGGTATGAATGCTCAAATTCAATTTAAAGGGAAAGTGCAGGGTCTAGACTCATGGTAGTCATCCACAAGACAATCTCACCATGAACCTATTGAGGGAGCTGAAATGGGAGGCTACATATTTATCAATGAACACTTTAGTGAAAGCTTTTTCTACTGACAAGGAACATGCGATGACCATTTTCTATCGACAAGGAAGAGAATAGTGAGTGAATTGCTTTATATTGCTATGCCAAAATCTCCGAGTTCAAGCTAGGGCTAAAAAAACACACTTCTCCAAAAACTTGTCAAACCTACGCATGAGAAATTGGAGAGGTAGATTGTCTAAATTTGAAGGTTTTTACACTAAATTTGTGTAAATTTTGTAGGTGTTAACACCTTCAAATTGAAAATTTAGAGAGATACATCTCAAAAATTTGCAGGTGCTCAGAAGAGAGAATAGCCCACCGACTGCAACTTTAGAATTTGCTGCAAGCATCCACGTTTTGGCAGAGCTCAATAGAGCAACAAGCACTGCTTTGTCCTTTGTCATTGTGAGTTCGTTTATGATGGGTTACATGTGCTCTGGTCTCTCAATGACCCTTCATGTGCTATGTTCTTGCAATTACTTGCCCTCTTAACAAGTGCTTGACTTTAGTACTAGGCCACCTTTCTTCCCTCACAACCACCGAGTGTTTTTAATTCTTAAAAAGAAAGATTGATGGCATATCTGATTGCGAAATCAACGGGGTGAAGGCACGAGTGATGAAAGCCACAGGGTTGAAGTAGCACCTTCAAGTTTCAACAAGACAATGAGATAACAATAACTTTCATGAGCACAGGAAGCATTGATGGAGGAAGAGAGACTAGCAGGCGAGAATAGTACAGATGAAGAAGATAAGGTTTGATGAGGGGAATTTATCAAAATACCCTTGAATTCACAAAATATCCTTGTACAAACATTTTGGATCCAACTAGGGGGTACTAGGAGATAAAAATTCTTGAAAAAAGACAGAATCTTGCAAAGATGCCTTTAGGCTCCATGAAGCCAAAAAATTGACAGAGGGGGTAAGAAGTAGAGGCCGCAAAATGGTAGGTAGAGATCAGATTACTCTTTTTTAAATTAAGTGTAAATGCTCAATTACAAGCGCTCAATAATATCCAACTGGTTTATGTCAGTGATGGATAGACTACCTGACATGCAGAGTTCAAATCTTGTTGTTCACTTATAAGCTGATGTTAGAGGTTGTCTCTCAACCTTGGGGTAACGTACTTGAGGGAGTTCAAATCATTTTGTTTACTTATGAATTGATGTTAGATGTTGTCTCTCAATTTTGGGGTAACGTACTTGAGGAAGAAGAATCTGTTGGAGATTCCGCTTGGATTGAGAAGAGAAGCCAGTAGAGTAAGGTATAGCAAGTAGGTAGGTAACATACTTGAGGAAGAGAAATGTGTTGGAGATACCACCTAGATTGAGAAGATGATACGGTAGTAGGGTAGAGAAAACAATTTATCGTTTTTATTAAAAAAGATATATCTTGAAGTGGTATAGACAATAAAATTTCACAATTTAGATTAAAAATAGAGTATTGTGCCTTGTGAAAAAAAGTGGTAACCCTATTATTGGAGATCGTTATAATTATAGTTTGCATTAAAAAAAGAGATAAACGTTTCCATTTTTTTCATCGAAGCCACTTTCTAGGACAAGAGAAAATTTTAGAGAAGTGCTTTTTATTTGAAATGTCTACAAAAGGCAAAGGCTATTGGATCTTGTGAATCACATGAGGAGAGCAAGATCAAGGGACTTGAAGGACACTTGGGGGCATTTTGATCACACCCATAGAATTGATGGATAGGCTACAATGTTTTGTTCTGTATACGATTCTTGATATGTTCAATTTTATTCATATGTTTCTAGACAAGTTAGGATGCCTCATTAATCACCTTGCATGCAATTTGAGGAGTCTCATTCTAATTGCAACGTATGAAACTAAGCAAATATATTGATACACAGATCCTATTTTAAGAAAGTCTCAATGAAATAATGCAACAAGATCAAGGATATTCAAAGAAGACTTTGCATGGTTCGTGGCTGATGAGGCTGGTACAAATTTGATTGCCATAAGAACATTTTTTTAGTTGAGGACAAGAGCATTCCTTTCTATTTCACTGGGATAAATAAGTGTAAAGAAAATTCAAAGCACAAGCTACCTAATGCTACTATTATTAGGGAGCATCAACACCCGAATGCTGCATATGTAGCTGGATGACAACTTGGTGCACATAATGTTTATGGAAAAACATTCATAAAATCATGTGGGTTATCAGAAGAATGCATCTTCATTGTAAAAAAACATATTTTGGTATGTTGAACAACCAAACGTGTCAAGCTTACATATACAAAAAATCTTTAGGTGTGATGTGGTGCCTTATTTTTGGTCAGCGAGAGAGTATAATGGAGCAAATATCTCAATGGCTGTGGTTATACAACCATGACATGACATTCAACACACATGGAATGTGGATACATAGGTGAAAATTGTTCCTCAAGTACCCCAAACTTAACCTCTTATAAAAGACAAAATTGTTCCTCAAGTACCCCAAAGTTAGCCTCCTGTAGAAGACCAAAATATAATTATTTTTGAATTAGCATAGTTGTGATGGATAGGTTTTTCATTACAGAGTGATATGATATCATAACAATTTTCAAAATGAAAAACAGGTCAACATTGGTGATATAGGGGAACTTTTAAGGCTCCCTCCAACAAAAGAACCAAAAAATGGAGATATGGTATATCAACAGTCTAAGAAAAAAAGAGTTAAGTCTATAGAGTTACATGCAATATTTATAGATGAAACTTATGTGAAAAGAGATGAGTACATGCAATCTCATATATTTAACATAAGCCCACAATCATGTCCACATCAAGAGTGAGCCATCTTGTTTGTGCTCAAACTTTCAAAAAGAGGGAAGAAAGTAGGAATCCCTTCGTGGCTTGGAAGCATCTCTATTTCATATACATTTGGGTGCTCGGCCAATTCGTTAGCATCAACATATAAGTATGCATCAACCAACACTACAAGTTTAAAATTAGATTTTTATTTAAAATCACCCATGCTTAATGCAACCTTCAAATGGAATCAATATAGAGGTTTCAAATGGAATCAATATAGAGGTGATTTCACAGTAGAATGTGCATCCCATTGGTAGAGAATAGCCTTTTCTCTTTTTTTAAAAAAACTTTCCAAAGTAGGCTTTGGATTTTCAAAGTCTCTCACATGACATTTGAGTTCTTATTATGTTACACACCCACCTTTTAGAGAATTTTGGGGTCATGTTTACATAAATATTATGATTTTCTTTTCGAAAAAAATCTCTATTATCAATTAATCATGTCTTTGTCATAAAATGAGCATTTCTCTCTCATGATGTCTTGTGCTCTCTCTCTAGAATGTTTAGATCTTTTAATGTGCCTTGTACGTGTGGTTGGGGTTTACTCCAAACTATTGGCTAGAAGAAGTGACTTTGCTTAAAAAGCTCTATAAAAAATAAAAAAGCTCTAGATAATTTTTTGAAAAGCTCTAAGTGAAAAGCTTCCTTTTTTAACACCCCTCCTTTTTTAACACCCCCCTAGAGGATGAGGAAAGAGATAAAAAGGGCAAGAGCGCACAATATCAGCTGGTCAAAGATCAAGAGTTAGCCTAAAGTCATGCCATTTTCCTAAATTCAAAGCTAATAAAGTAAGACTCTAGACTAATTATGTTATGTGAGTTACTAATGGTCCTCAATTGATACTCATCCACTTAGCAAAGCATGCAAACATAATGACATGATCTCACGCATACCATGCTACAAACATAAAGACATGAATGATATGTCAATAAAATTAAACAAGAAAGCAAGGCATGGAAGAATTACGCTTCTTTCTATACTTGGGATATCCTTGGGTAGATGGAAAATCCTCTTAGAAGCTACATGACAATGGATGGCCAATCTAGTCTCCATGCTCTTGCACATTGCACAAAAGATAACCAAACAAAACACTATACCTCAAGGAGGCACATCAATGTGAAAAGAATTCATTGATGCACTGGAAGAAAAAATTGACATACATTGGAGAACGTTAATCTACCTATTACTTACCACACTAAGAGTGATCGAGATAAGAGAATGATGTATAGATTGGTTGGTAGTCCTAAGACTAAACCTCTATCCTCATCATTAAGATAAATAAGCTTGAGTGAGACCATGATTTTCATTTGTGCAATGTGATAAATCTTCCCCATCATCCCATACACATAGGTTCACTAGGAATTTCATTGGGCATGGATACTCATCTTGCTCAAAAGGATAAGCTTATGAAATCACTGTGACATTCTCTACTCAAACCGGATGTGGGATGTGTGTCTAACCTCATTATCCTATCTTATTGCAGAACCAAGATTAAATTGTCAATCCATGGGATGAAGCTGACTCGACTAGTGCATAGAGGCTACAAGAGGTTGTCAATATCTCGGAAAACAACTAACAACTCGCATCTAATTCAAGCTACACTCAAGTGACTAAAATCACTAAAAGCCAATCGCTCATCGGCAAACAAATCACATCCGTTACAGCATCAAATGATATCCAATTGTAATGAAACTTTTAGGACAAGTTTATAAGACCTAAGCACACATGCTTATGGTCTCAAACCCCACTTTAGGTCAAGTGCCAAAATCGCGATTATTAACAGCAGTGGATTTTTGACCTAGTCGTTTTCGACCCAGAATGCATCTAAATGCTTAGCAATGCTGCCCCGATATCCCGCCTATGCTTAGTTTTTGGTTTTGAAGTGTAAATTCCTACTTATGATGAAATTAAGCCGCTGGTCGACGACACCAAAAGCTACGAAATACTGTGATGTGTTAATGTCAATGCATAGAGCTCTTACCTGCGGTTGCAATGCAACAAACATGACTGCAATGTGACAACCGATGAGGGAGTATGAAGCGCGAGAAGGAGAGAAGTGAGTGCCGTTAGCTCATGCTGTGTATTTCATTATCCAAAACTTCTTAATAACTTACAAAAAAATGGCTTTTATACCTTAGCCAAGGTTTTTGGTGGTCAAAACTAATAATCTGGGAGTTCTACCAAAGATGGGTAATAGGTTATACAATCTGGAAGCTTGTAGCCCTGGCTCATCAATTACAAGGTTTATCCAAAAAATAGGAGTTACAATATTCCTGATTTATCAAAATAATAAGTGTTTTTACAATGAGAACTCCAAAAAATGGTATGTGTGTTAGCTTGCTGTTAACATTCTCCCCCTCCTCGCCTCTGTTGTCCCTTGACACAACTTTACGGGCTGAATTAGTCTTTAGGTTGACGACTAGAGAGGTGGTCTTTAAGTGCATTGACTGCCTTTTGGTATCTGATTTTCCTTTCTTTATCTGGCACTAGCAAGAACTGCATGGTGACTTTGTTTTTCAGCTCCACTGTTGAGTAGCGTACAAAGTGTGATGTCAGGTTTCGAATCACTGGCCCAAATATTTTCGTTCGCCAAGTGAAGAATCTTGTGTAGAACGCTTCCTCGAACGAACATATTGTGAGAAGGTAGAAACATACACCTGATGTAGAAGTCATAGAGGACTTCTTCGGAAGGTTGGCCACTGAGATCATAGCACAACCCTTTGTTACCCTCGAGGAATGACATCCAAGGGGTGCCTGCTTGCTCTGGCTCATGGAACACTTTGATGCAGGTAAGCAGCATTCGACAGATTTTGTATAACATTGCACATGAAAAATCTGGTAGACTTTTAAAGAATGACAGGGCCCCCTTTAGGGTTTTCACCATGTATTCTTCAGTCGATGGTCCCTTTTCTGGAGCATGCAATCTGGGGTAATTCAACCAAGTTTGCCGCTTCTTTAGTAGTGCCTCATGTGCTATCTAGGTCCTTACTCTTAGTACACGGCAGAAGGTTGGATCCTTTTCAGGGCTGCAGGTGCTCTTGTGAACAGAATCAAGTACCTTGGATTCTTGTTCCACCACCTCAGCCTCCACTTTGGGTGGTCTTGATCTACGCCCTCGACTTTCATGTTGGTGTAAAGCCTTTCTTTTACTTGTAGCAACTCCACTTTAATCAAAGGGTAGGGTAGGGATTGTTGGTGCCACTACGCATTGATTTTCTTGGGAGTGAGTTGTGTGACATTGACGGAATGAAGTACTCTCAGCTCCCAATCCATTGCTGCCTTCCACTACTCATCTACCTCTTGTATAATTTTTTCCTTCAGTGCATCTTCCTTAGCATTTGAGAGTTGGACCATTGGCACTTTGTCTGCTTCGGTAATGGTTACTTGAAACTCCTCCTTGCCACTTAGATCTTCGGCTGGCTGCATCTCTATCTGAACGAATGACAGTGAGGGGATTTCTATCTGAGGTTGCTCTGAAGTGCTTGCCTCTTCTTGTGTTTTCGACCGTCCCTCTCTTAGTAATTGGTTGACTCTTTTGAGTTCAGCTATTTCCTTCAGCAGCTCGTCTTCTCTTTGGACCCGCATTAAAGCCAAGTCTCTGCGCCGAGACTGCTTTAGCTTAAGCTCCAACTCGAGGTCTTTGTTTTTCTTCTCTAGTGCCTTGTAGACCTCGTCTGTTCCTTTGATCGAGGCCACGGCTGGATTCTCTCGTATTTGCCGCAAGAATATCGCCTGATCATTTATCCTTTGTTTTGAGTACTGTAAGGAAGCACTGGCCACATCTAACCATACCTGAATTTTCTGAACTGAGAGGGTTGTAGTTAGAAGTTCATTTGTAAATTTTTTCAGTTGCTCATCCTTCACTTTGCATGCATCTGACAATTTTGTAAGCAACTCACCAAGCTCTTCCATTTGTTTCTATTGCTTATCTCTGGCGAGCTGATGTTGTTCAGATTCTGGTTTCAACTCCTGCACTTGCCTCTGTAGATCGGTGATGACATTGAGTTGGTCGTCTAACTTTCCTTGGAGTGCGTCAATCACCATCTCTAACTCTTTGGCCCTTGTGCTACGGCCAAGTGCTACTGAGCGAAGTCGTTCAATCATATCCTGCATTTGCTTAACACACTCATTTACTTGCAGAATGACTTCATCATTTGATTGCCAATCTTCGCTTTGTGTTCGTTGTCTTGATTTTTCTGCATATTCGTTTACCTCTGGCTGAGTCATGGCTGCTGGATGCTGTTGCCCTTGTGGCTGTGGCTGATCCTTTTCCGTTGAGGTAGAGGGTGGTACCTCAGCCTTCTCTTGCTGTGTTGAGGTAGGGGTGTTTCCTTGGCCTCCTGCTCTCGTGGTTGCTCAAACTTCTTATTGTCCCCTGATGGTGCAGGACTGGCTACCCTTTCTGGCTCTTTGTTGTGCTCCTTTTCCTATTCTTGTGTAGACTCAACTGCCTTTTCTTCTGATTCAGCTGCCTCTTTTTGTTCAGGTTCCTGTGAAGATTTAGCTCCCTTTTGCTGTTCAGGCTCTGTTTGCCTAGTTTCCATGGTTCTAACTGCTGGTGATGGTGGTGGGCTCGGCATTGGGTGACCTCGGTGTTCGGAAATAGGAGAAGTGATGCGGGGAGACACATCACCTTGGGCATGTTGTTCTTCTCCTTGTGCAATGGCTTCCTCTGCTTGCTTTTGCTGTTCTACCACCTCTTTAGCTTTACTTGCTACTTCCTGTGCTTCTTTCAGCTTTGAAGCTTCTGCTTATTTATACATCTGTTCTAGGGATTCCGTGGGGTCTTCAGCCTGCTTCCTGGTGTGATGTTTGGTTCTTGGTCCTTCAAGCCCAATAGGCACCCGCTTTTTCGGGTCCTTTCCTTGTGCTTGGCGGCTGCGTTGGTAAGAGTGTTTTTCTCGTTCAAACCGGACTTGCTTTTGTATGGGTTCCTCCTGGTGTGCTGTCACGGCTTTTGTAAGGTCTCTGACCCGATCACAAGAGCACCCTTGTACCACGAAATGAATACAATGGAATAAGTTACTATTTTTAGCAGTTTTCCAGATTCTGTCAGTACCATGATGTTTAGAATGTTATAAAGCTTCAAAATATGAATTAAAATAATTTTTGTGAAGAATTTCTAAAAATAGTAAGTTTTTGGTCACCCGAACCGTCCAGTCTCGACCGTCTCGAAAATCTGCACCCGTACCCCGAATTTGAAAAAATGCATTTTCGGACCCCAGGGGGGCTGCTAAACATGGCAGGTACTCAGACCCGTACGTCTTAGTTAGAGCTTAGTATAGCAATTTACGGCATCAAAATCCGATTCGTATGACCCGTTTTAGCTTAGAACCAATTTTTCACAAAATTGTCCGGGGAGGTACTGGGGGCCCGGAACTGTGTGGGAACAGGTCCCAGGCCACTTCAGATCATCTTTAGCAGCTAGGGGGCGCCCTCTTGCTTTGTGGGAGTCTTGGGGAAGCTGCGAAGCCTGCAACTCAGTCTCAGAACCAGTTGACTAAGCCAACCTGACACTTGGTGGGCAGAGAACTGGACTTGCCATGCTTAACTGGAGAAGCTCCCAGGTGCATTTAGCAACCCAGATCGATTTTCAGCCTGTAGGAGCCTATTTAAAGACCTGCACACACACACACACACACACACACACACACACACACACACACACACACACACACACACACACACACACACACACACACTTATGACCACACACACACAGAGTGCATACACACACCCACATACATTGGGGAGGTGCTGCCGAATAACACACCTATTGAAGAAGAAGCTAGGAGGGAGGTGCTGCCGAATTTTCATCTCAAGAAGCTCGATTAGATCAGAAAATCGAGAAGATTACCAGCTCTTATTCACGGTAACGACAGTTTAATTAATGCCATCTGAAAATCCCTTTCTCTACCATCAAAAATTTCTCGTATATTATGCCTATTCCTAGCCGAAAATCTCTATGACTACTCTCTAAATTCTCCTTATTCGTACTCTATTATGTAATCATCATTCCATAGCTGAATTATCAGCCATTCTTCACTCTCGATTAATGATTAGAGCATAATTACCAGAATCTTCTCTCTCTAGATAGCATAGTAATTAATCGGTAAGCTAGTATTTGTGCAGATTGAAGAGAATCACTATTGTAATCACTCATTAACATTGTAGCTTAATTGAATTCATTTCTCTTATGCATTAAGACGTAATTAAGGAGAAATTAATCCGTCAATAAGTCTCTAAGAATTGGGTTTTCCTCACACATATGCATAGGGTAAATCTGCATCATCTAATTACTAGGAAATAGTTTAATCATACTTAATCCAATTCTCTGGTAATTCCAATAGTGAAATCCTAATTATTCTTGATCATGTAAGCCGAATAATTATCTTAGAGCCGGTTCCCATAGGATTATGTGCCATCCTTAATGATTGCTTTATGAAAGAAATCTAGACTCTCATATAGGAGGGATTAATTGATGTCACTAATCTACCCATTGGACTGTTATGATGCTTGTGAACCTTAGCTCTTTCTCCAAGCTAATCATTTAAAGTAGTGAGAAATGGCCCCGGTTAAGAGGACGCGCTTCGGTGGTGCCCATGATCGCGAGGCAGGAACGAGCAATGTCAACGGGAAGGGGAAGGCTCCCATGGAGGAACAAATACCGGCCATCTCACGGGCCATCGATGAAGAAGTGGAAGAGGTAGATCATATTTTTATTCAAGTTGTTTAAATTAACATTGCATACGCTAGTTAGGAATGCTCATATCCCCAAACATGTTGGAGAAATCCGACGGAAACCTCGGCATTGAAATCATTGTACATTAAGTTCTAAAGTAGGAAGGTAATGTTTGATGGCAATGCTGTTTGCAATAGGAAAGAATGTCTGCTAGGAAAAATTTAGCTCGGCGTGTTCATTTTATTTCCAATGTTGAATTAGTCCTGACCCCCCTACTGATCACAGGGGGCAGAGTTCCTCGTTAAGGGCTCTTGAACCCACGACTTGCTTTCTATGCGGTGGGAACCCACGTCTTGCTTTCTATGCGGTGGGAGTGTCCATGACGTGCTTTCTATGTGGTGGACATACCTAGTTGTATGGGCAGCTAGGCGACAACGGGAGGAGTGAACTCTCGCTGGAGGGGGGATGTTGTACCTCCTGAACATTGGAACTTTTATGAATAAGTTTGAGTAGAATTTTTACTAGAATTCTGTCTTGGTGTTGTTTGCAATACTGGTTGAAGGGCTGTTTTAACGAACCATGTGATTCGGAATTAAACAAGGAATATCTATGTTGAACAACCTTTGTGGTAGTAATTAGGTCACACGAGGAAGTGTGAGTGTGGGGGTGGAAAGTGGGGGCTTGGCTCGGGTTGCCAATGCCTACGAGATGGGTGGTCCCGATTGGTCGGAAACTCTCTGTCCCCATAGTGTTTACTCGATATTAGTAATGCTCATTGCCCCTAGAGCGGCGAATCCTCGAGAGTACGTGCCTCTGAAACATGGGAAAAAAGGCACTCGGGGTTTCTCTCCTCTTGGAAGGTGGGTCTTAGGATCGCTAGATAGTTAAGTACGCTTCCCCTGCGAGGTGGAGCTAGATCTCGTTGCTAGTAGGCTCGAACTCGACTCACTTTGTGATGAGAGATCGTCCGCTAATTGAACCCTGAACCATTTTGTTTGCTTCCTCTATAGATCTAGAGGCCACCAGGTTTACCATCAGATCCGTTGTTTGATACGACGGGGTGGGGACCTCACAGCTTTTCTCTTTATTTCTTCTATCCGCGCTCTCCTTTCCTCATTATCTGAGATTTCACTACTGTGCCGTTCTGGCAAGCTCTCAACGGACTCTTTATCTGACTTGTATGATCGCTTGGAAGATCTTGTAGCTCAAGGAGAAGGTTGTGCTGACACTATCCAAGTGTTTTGATCTGGGACAGGCGACAAGTTGTCGGCCATGCCGATCACATGGTAAGCAATCCTTGTCAAAACCTTTGGTGCACCCAGGTATGTGATTTTTCCTTCTTTCTTTGTCCCTTTTAATGTGGACAAAACATATTGGGCGTGGTCAATTGGTTGCCTGGTCGTTGATTTGAGCACTTGCGTAAAGGTTATTGCAACCACATGATTTGGTGTTGTATACCTCGGCGACCTCTTAGCAAGGAAATGGAAGTACTGGTGGTATAACCTTGCAGGCTCTTCCACCTGCTTGTGAATGATGTCTGCAAATGTGGCCGTGGCGGTTTCTTTGGTGAAAGTTCTGGCCGTCTTCCTATCTCTTGCCCTCATTGTCATTCCTTCTATTGGTATTTTGAGTGCTTCTGCCACTATCTCCTTGGTAATCACAACTTCAACTTTATTCCCTTGCGGGTCAGAGATGTGAGTGGTGCCATCTTCTTTGATTGTGGACAAAAGCTCATTAGCAATTTGGAAGTCCACCCCACACGGCTCTTGTTCATAGAAATCTCTCAGTCCTAGCCTTCTGTTGGCTTCTTTGGTTTTAGGATTTGCGGCAACATCATATACTTCTTTGGGTAGAAGTTGCAGCTCTACCTGGTGTCCTTCCTTGCTCTTGAATCTGCCAGTGAACACTGTGGTGTTGTGCTCTTCAATCTGTTCCTTTGAGAGATAGGTCGCTTTTGCATTCTTGACTGAATTGGGGTCTAGTTGATATGTTGGAAGCTCTTGCAACTTTTCTTTTTGGTTGAGCTTCTTCTTGGCCCTCTCTGCTGCTTGCATGGCTCCTGTTCAGTGAATAGAGCGTCAAAGTTAGTAGATTTGACAAATTTTTCTTTGAAATGTCCTTCAGTCTAAAATGCCGACAATTTTGGTCCAATTTGCTTCAAATCAATTTTTGAACAAGCATAGATGCATAAAAACATGCAAGGAACAAAATTATAAAGTCCAAACAAAAAATTGCAACAAAAGTAAATAATCGTGATTATTTACAGCTGAGTAAATTTTTTCAACTTTTTACAAATTTGGCATTACAGGCTTGAAGTATATACCAAATAGATACTTTGAGTGAAATATGGGCTTATTTGGATGTACCAGATTTTGGCTTAGATCTCTGAAACAGTAGATATAAAGGAAATTTGGGATTTTGGCCTAGATCTCTGAAACAGTAGATATAAAGGAGATTTGCGATTTTGAGCTCCAAATTTGTTCAAACTTGGCTAGTGGACTTATCACATCATGTACTTTGGATGTGTGATGGCAAAATAGCAAAATTCCCCCATTTTGGCATGAAAGTAAATAATTGCGATTATTAACTTTTCTACCAAAATCAACATTTTTTGGCACAACTTGGTTCTATGCATTGTATAGACCTTGTGTATGGGATATGAGTTGATTTGGATCAAGAAATGTGGCTCATAACTCAAAATTTGGATTGCAAAGACTTCTTTGCGTTTTTTTTGGTAATTTTCCAAGTTATATGTGATCATTTAGGCTCATACTTGAATTTTGGCACGTATTAGGTGTGTACAAATGATATGTGAGGTGATGATGCAACTTTTAAGCAAAAAAAGTGCAAAAGTAAATAATCACGATTATTTACAGCAGTCATATTTTTCGTGCAAAACTTAAAATTTTTGACCTAAACACATTCTATACACCTAAACAAGTTCTAAATTGAATATGTAAAGTTTGGTCTTATCGGCATCACTTTGTGCTTTGTCGACTCTGAAATCACCGATCTCTATGACTACACTGCCTGTTGAGTTGGTTAGTCATCTCTAAGGCTATGGACTTGTCCGCAATATAGTTGTGAAGCAACTCATCCAATTTTGGCTCATTTGGAGTCAGTCTGACCTCGGATGTCGAATTTGATGCTTTCTAGACTTCGAGCCGTTTTTTGCTTTTTGAGGGCTTTGCGTGATTGATTTCACGAAACCAATCATATACATTGTATATGAACCTAGTAGGCAAGCTGTCTATGGAGTCAGAACCGAATTCTGGCATCTGCCAAAAACCTAGCTTTTCTACTGGGGACCCCCTTGACCCTTGCCGAATGGTCAACTGATGATATAGAAAGGTTCTATTATGCTAGGGCATGCTACAACTAAATCTCATCCGATTTGGTCGAGCTAACAGGCCGCTACGGTCAGTTTTTGGTGGTAGGTCTTCGTGCACTGCCTGGATTCTAGGGTTTTTTCTAGGGGTTTAGACTAGCTTTCGGCCGTACAAAATGGATCATTGATGAGTAAAGAACTTACCCCTCATGTCTCATGTGAAAAGGCGCTGAAAACGGGTGACTGTAGAGTCCGGAAAGTATGCGCGAAAGAGGTCGAAAATCTCTCTCTCCAAAGGCAACAAGTGAAAATGAGGTGATTTTAGCCTCCCTGGAATATCTATACCCGGACTTTTCAAACCATTTTTTCCCAGATTCCCTCGTTAGTACTACTAAGCCATGAAATCTATGTTAAACTCAAATTTTTCCCGATCAGATTTGTGTAGCTCATTCTGCAAGAATTTTGCAAAAGTAGGTATGGCTGCCTAATTTAGGCTTCCGGCTTCCATCTTCCAATTTCATTGAAAATTTTGATGCTGTCCACCTTGTCTTTTTGATCAGCATCTTGTCTTTAATTTTTCCATCTGAGATCCCTTGCTATTTATTATTAACTTTTGACCTGTTTATTGAGAAAAATAAAAAAATAACAAAATGCACTAAAAAAACAAAGTAAAAATCCAATAATTAAGAAAATCCATTGAAAATTACAGCTTTATTGTTTTTTATTAGATTTTTCCATTTTTAAGTCTCAATATCGAGGAAAATGATAAAAAATAACAAAAAAGAACTATTTTTTGATGGTTTTCTGATAGTATATACACTATTTATACTTAATGGCAAAATTTTATCCGTGAATTTTTCCCTGTTGATGATATATAAGGGCATTATTAGTTAATTTTGCAAAAAATCACACGTTAACATCAAACTTTTTCCTCCCTCTTCAAACATTGCGCTTAATTACTTAGCCACCCCTCCTAGATGGCGTACTCCAGGACGACTGTGCATGGGTTGAACAATCGTGTCTACACATAGCCTTGGTTGGCTCTAACATGCTTTGAAGATCAATGCAGTTCAAACCATTATGCTATGCAAAAGTTGGGTCTTGAGTAATTAACTCAAGGGTTTCTGATGTTGAGGCTTGTTGTTGCTGTCTTCCAAAGAGCAAATTTTGTAGCTTGTGTGCTCTTTGCTTGATTGTACTATCAGGATGCTTTAACACGCCGACCTCTTGGGCTTTAGGTACCAGTAATGGTTGTTGTCGAGCTTTTTCTCGCCATTGGTAGATTGGTTTGCTTGGTGCAGAATGGTGTGGTGGAGTCTTCTGAGGCTTAACTCTCCATTGCTTGATTGGTTTTTCCATTTGCGAAGAAGATAAGTGCTCCTTTTTTTTCAAACCCATTTTATGTTAGGTTCCTTGTGCGGAGATGCTCGTCTCTGTGTTTTGACCTTTGGAACCGTCTTTGGTGCTCTCGATGATGTTTTGGGCACCCAGATTTGAATTGGTTTGTCCTTAAGCTGTGCTTTCAGTACCCAAATTTGCCTGACTCCTTGCATGCTACCTGTAGCATTTGGTTGTCGATAGGATGGAGAAGATTGATTATTTCGTGGTTTGGTTTGCTGACTGCTTCCTTTCCATTCCTCCTTGCTTGGTGCAATTGGAACAATGAGTTGCCCGCCTTTAGGTGATAGCTTGAGCTGATTTGTATCCCAATCTGGTACTGCTTTGTATGTCTGCATCCAGG
Organism: Adiantum capillus-veneris; assembly: GCF_014529385.1. Classification (NCBI taxonomy): domain Eukaryota; kingdom Viridiplantae; phylum Streptophyta; class Polypodiopsida; order Polypodiales; family Pteridaceae; genus Adiantum; species Adiantum capillus-veneris. Next base: position 65,355,719 of record NC_140947.1, on the reverse strand, counting down.
GAATACCAAGGATCATCGTTTCATTCATGTGTTCATATGGTAAGCATACAAACTGATGAGGACATGAACATCCATGTACTATCATGTTCAAGTTGACTACTCCCAATGTTGGTGTTGTGTTCTTGTTGCATCCTTTGATTGTTGCTATTCTTGCTATCAATGACCGAGTTGTTGCTTTCTTGTACGTGGAATAACTGACTGCATTTACTCTAGCTCGTGTATTGACCAAAGCATTTGTGCTATGATTGTTGAGATGTACTTTTATGTGAAGGTCCATTCCATCTAGCCATATATCATCTATCAATACGGCATATTTAGGCAATTCCCATTGTCGGTCCTCTATTTCCAGAGTGTTGATGGGAATCGATATCTGTTGATTCTTGAGAGCAGCTTTCCGTTTGAGTACTGAAGCCAAGATTCCTCTTGGGATTCATCAATAATTTGTTGTTGTTTAATCCTCCTTTGCTTGGCTGCATGCATTATTTCTAGCAATTCATTGGTTAGCGGAAAATTGTATTTCTTTAAACAACATCCACTAATCCAATTAGCCATTGGTTCACCATCTAGGGTGGATAGCTTACATGCTCCACTTGGAGATACATCTTCAATGATAAACGGTCCGTTTTTCTTTTCCTTAAACTTGGGAATGTGTTGCTTAAGGGAATAGACTAAAACTAAGTCCCCTTTCTTGAAGATTTTTGTGATGAGATGGGAATCAAAAACCTGTTTTTGTTTCCGCTTTTGTGCATAGATGTGAGCTACGGTAATTAGCCTTTGCTCATCTAGATTTTCTAAATCTTCTAGTCTTTTTGACAATTCATGTCCAGTCCACTCAAGATTCTTTGCTACCCTTAGTGTCGGCAATAGAAATTCTATTGGCAATATGGCATCAAGACCATAAACAAGGTTAAAGGGTATAGCATTTAAAGCTGTTTTGAATAAAACTCAATAAGCCCATAAAGCAGCATGGAGAGTCATTTCCCAATCTCTCTTTCCTGAACTAACCACTTTAGTCAATACCGAGCTAAGAATTTTGTTCGTATGCTCAACTTGTATGTTTGCCCGTGGGTGATAGGGAGCTGATTTGTTATGGATGACCATAAATTCATTAAGCAAATACTCGATTACCTCATTGAGGAAATGAGTTCCCCAATCACTGAAAATTTCTACTGGTAGTCCATATCTCGTGAATACATACTCATATAAGAATGCAGTAGTGGTTCTGGCATCATTCTTTTGAGTTGCTATAGCTTCGGCCCACTTAGTCAAATAGTCCATAGCTACAATGATATACTGAGCCTGGGTTCTATAAGCAGGTGGCTGTATTGTCCCAACAAAGTCTATACCCCATTTTGCGAAAGCTCTAGCTCCCATCATTGGTCTTAAGGGTATGCTATCTACACGTGTTGGCATTTTTGGTCGTTGACAAGCATCACACCTTCAAACATATTCTTTGGCATCTGCAAAAAGTGTTGACCACCATATGCCTACCATCAAGGTTTCTCTTGCGGTGGTTTTACTAGAAAAGTGACTTCCAGCTAATCCAGCCTGTGCTTGTTCTATAATTGGAATATATTCGTCTTCATTTGCACAAAGACGCAAATGTTGATCCTTACCTCTCCGATACAATTGGTTTCCAATAAGAGCATAGTCTCTTGCTTCAATTTCAATTGCTCTTTGATGGCGTTTGCTCATATCCTCAGGAAATGTTCAGCTTGATAAGTAAGTAACTAGATAGTTACTCCACTTAGGAACATGTGACATTTGAAACAATGTTATATGAGGTATGGGTGTTTTTTTTTGACATTGAGGACAATACTTTACAAAAGAGCGAACATCACTCCTCATAGTCGGCCAAAATACTCCAAGTCTCAAAATTCATCGCATAGTTTGGTCTTTTGCAAAGTGGAGTCCTACTATGGTAATATGTGCTTGACTTAGGTACTGGTTTTTCTCTTCAGGATTAATGCATAAGAGCAATATTCTCTCTCGATTTCTTTTGTATAGCCTACCAGCTAGTAATTGATACATAGCCGATTGCTCAATTAATTTGTAATAGGAAGTGGTATTTGTGAATCCACTTGAGCTATTGTCATCAATGGCATCATGTTTTCTAACCATTGAGGTATCATTTCCATGGAGAACAAATAGGCATATGGTAGATCATCGTCTACCCCTTTAGGTTATTCTCTTGAAATAATCCTTGACAAATGATCTGCTCTTTGATGTGTAGTGTCCTTTTTTACAAACACAGTGAAAATCAAATCCAGAAGAATAATGAACCATCTCACTATTCTTCCTGTGCTGCATGGCTTGTTGATCAAGTATATCAAAGCTTGGTGGTCCACAAAGAACACAAACTTGCTGGCTAATAGATAATGCCTATACTTTTTAGCAACATAGATCATTCCTAATCCTTCCCTTTTTGTGGTAGTGTAATTCTTTGCTGCCATGTTCAACTGTTGGCTAGCATAAGAAATAGGAAAGTCAATTTTCTCGTGTCCTGGTTGAGCTAGTATACAACCAATGGCATAATTGGAAGCATTTACATGTATGTGGAATATCTTATTCCAATTTGGTGCTTTCAATATTGGAGCTGAAGTGAGAGCTTGTTTAAGCTTCATGAAGGATTCTTCACATGCCTCGGTCCATTCAAAGTGTGTAATCAAGCTATACATGGGTTTTGCAATTATAGTGTACATGTAAATGAACCGTCTGTAATATCCACAATGTCCCATGAAGACTTGAACCCCCTTGATTGTTGTTGGTCTAAGCAAATCAACAATAACATGAATTTATCCATATCAGTAGCTATGCCATTTTTAGACACTATATGTCCAAGAATTTATCCTTGTCTACCCATGAATGTGCACTTTTCAGGATTTAGGAAAATCCTATAAAGTCTACATTTTTCGAATACCTTTTTGAGGTGTTCAAAATGACCAGCCTGGATTGATGAATGTATGCATACATACACTTCCAAGAATTTCCTAAGATAATCTTTAAAAGCATGACTCATCAATCTTTGAAATGTGGCAGGAGCATTAGTTACCCCAAAGGGCATAACCCGATAGGCAAAAATATCCCATTCCATTGCAAAAGTAGTTTTATGCTGATCTTTTGGGTCAACCAAAAGTTGATTGTATCCCAAAAAGCCATCTTAGAAACTGTACGTTGCTTTTCTTGCAACTCGTTCTAACACATGCCAGTGATTGGAAGAGGAAAGTTGTCTCTAATGGTAGTTGCATTCACTTTTTTGAGATTGATACACACTCGTAATTTCCCATTCTTCTTGGGTACTACCACAATTGGAGACACCCAATCTGTGTGTTCAATTTTGTAAATGAATTCGGACTCGTTTAGTTTTTCAATCTCTTCTTTGATCTTTCTGGCAAATGTTTCATTATATGTGTATGGCCTTTGTCTACTTGGTTTCGCATCATCTCTCAAGGGTATGGTATGTTGATAGATTTTTGGATCAACACCCTTGAGATCCTTGTAAGACCAAGCAAATATATCACGGTATTCTTTTAGTAAGCTTAGTAAAAGCTCTTCTTCATCTTCTGTTAGGTCATTTGCAATGTAGGCAGGCTTACAGCCAAGTCTATCTTTTTTGCGTTCTCAGGCCCTTCGTAGGACTCACCTTGTTTTTGTAGTTCTCTAACAAGTTGTTCTACAATGATTTTTTGATCTTGGAGAGTATACTTTTTGTAATGGGATGGAACACTCATTACATCCTTACCATCCTCTTTTGTGGTTTCCATTTTGGTTGTATATATCTCCTTTAGAGCTTTTTTCAACTCTTGATATTTCTTTTTGTGCTCAACTCGTGTCATGGTTGGATCCTTGTCCTGTTTTTTTGGCTTTGCTTGAGTATCCTTCCTTGTTTTTCTCGATGTTTTTGACATTTTTGGATTTTTGTTTGAAGGATATCTGCCAGTAATTTTGTCCTTGAGACAATCATGTGAATCTATCTGCATTAGGAATTGTGTTCTACTGGAGACTGATGGCATAGGTCTAGCTTTCACATTTCTGGTGTCCCTTTTTCGTCTATACCATTTCTGTCTTCTCAATTTCTGGTCCAAAAACTTTCCCTCCCCCCCTTTCAAGAGTAGCTTAGCTCTGACATGTTCTTTTTCTGATCCCGAATCTTCTGAGGTAGCTGAGTGTTCGTCTAACTCATCTGTTGCATCGTAGTAGAAGTCTGAAAAGACTTGTTGAGCTTCATCAAGTCCTTGAGTTCCTCAATTTCATCTTCAATGTGAAGGGTTGAAATCATTTGGATGGGAATTATGCCGTAGTCATCCTCATTGCAAAATTGAGTAGGACATAAACGTATTCACACATACATCCATTGTCGCTAAAATTTGAGTCCACTCAAATGGCTCAAACAAATGTTCCGGAAAGGGTTAAGGTAGATAGGCTTCGTCTGTATAATCCCTCTCTAAGATACATTCCTCTCGTTTTAAGCTCCCATTTTTTGAAGCTCCACATATCCAAATAGGAGTGTCTTTGTTTAACCAAGAGGGAAGCTTAGTTTCAGCCGAAGAGGCTGAATCGAACTCTTGTATGGGCGTTTTCAAGACATCTCTATAAGTGTGATCTTTTAAATTAACCCTTGTTATAGATCCCACTTGCTTCAAGTATAGATAGTTGTTTCCCCAATCTTGGATAAGCTGTACCTGTCACATGAAAGGTCTTCCCAATATGATTTCGTAATTGAGTTTCTTCCCAAAGTCTACTATGAAAAAGTGTGTTGATATTCAATCCCACAGGAATTAACTATCAGATTTTCTAGCACTCACAAGGGTCTTTCAATATGTCTATCAGCCAATTGTAATTTCATTCGAGTTTGTCTAATGGCTGGTTGTCCCCAGGATTCCCATACTGCTTTCGTGGCTATGGCTATGCCCGCTACATTGTCCAGTATTGCCATGGTTTCAATGTCATTATATTTCACTGGAAGGGTGGTGTTTCCTTCTTCCCTTTCATAGTATTCTCATACTTTGTTCATTGGAACAAATCAAATCTATTTGTTATCCACTGGAAGGGTGGTGTTTCCTTCTTCCCTTTCATAGTATTCTCATACTTTGTTCATTGGAACAAATCAAATCTCTTTGTTATCCATTTCGTGTTTCAAATTTTCCTAATTTTTTGCGACTAGCCCCGCTATCCCCACCTTCTCTAGAGTTTTTTGTAGATCATTCCATAAATATGGTCTGAGTTTTAATAGCTCTCTCAAAGTAAGAGTACATTGGATGGGTGTAGACATGATTGAATGAATATTGTCTACTTCCAGAGTTTGTTCCGCTCTTTTTACTTGAGTGGTCTTACACACTATGGATTCATCTTCGTTATGTCTCAAGTAAGAGGGTAATGTTCTCAAGGTCAATGGTTTCGACATTCCTGAAGCTTCAGATCCGCAATCCCCATACAAGGATTGTACATCCATGTCCATATCAGGAGGTAGGTTGTCTAACCAAACTTCCTCTATGGGAGCTGACTTTAGAGTTAGGCTCCCATAATTGATCTCTCTAACTTTTTTCCATAAGTGTCCTGGCCAGTCTTTCTCTACAAATGGAATTCCCTCTAAGGCATCTTCACTGTCTGGCACTATAAGTTCTGGTTCTTTTGTTTCAAGGTGGGTTCTACCACCACTTTGGATTTTTCTTTAGTGTCTCTTACCACAAGCTCCTCAGATTTTGCCATACTTTCGAGCTTGGGTTTTTGTTTTTTCAGCATCTCTTGCGTGATTCTTACCAAATTTTGATAAGCTTCAAGCTTAGCTGCTTCCATGTCTGGAGAAGGATAGTTTTTCCATTCGTTTTTCATGTTGTGGCATGCTTTAAGTCCTACTTGGTAAGCTTCCAATGCTGCATTAATAGGCTCAAAATTTTTATCAACCAATCCTCTAGATTTTACAGTTGTTTCTTTGATTTTGCTTCCAGTTTCTTTCACCTTTTCCTGGAATATCTTTTTTGCTTTCTCCTCGATTTCAGCTTGTTGTTTTTGTTTTCTCAATTCATACCTTTTTCTTCTGCTTCTTTTGATCTTTTGAGAGGCACTTTTTGTGTTTTCCAAATCATAGGAGGAGTTATGTTTCTTTTTCTTAGCCCGAGCTCTAGTGATTACCTTGATTGGAACAATCGGTTCACTCTTAGATGAGCTACTAGCTATCACTTGGACTACATTCACTACTGTTTTCCCCTTGTTTAGAGGATTTTTAGGACAATCTTCTGGGAAATGTCCTCCCTTTTTGCAACATTATATGCAATAAGCTTCAATCGGCTTGAGGTTTTTATCAGGCTCTAGACATTCATTTTTTCAATGATCATCTGCTCCACAATTATGACAATTTCCTGTTCTTGGCTTAATCATGGGTCTTACCATAGGAGGTCTGACACCTAGATTAGCTACATAATACATTGGTGCACGCTCTGGTGGAGCATAAGTTACACGTTCTTCCATTGGTGGTGGATGTGGATTATACCAATCTCCTTCTACCATTACTATAGATGGACTAGGCTCAGCATAGGGTGTAATAGGCACTAATGCTTGTTCATCTATGACTCCTTTGAAATGCATGTACTTTACAGGCACTGCATTATGTCCTAGATACAGAGGTTGTTGACCCAACACAGGTTGAGGTCTTTTCATACCATCGGTGGTCTTTGAGCTTGGACCATATTAGGCTGATATCTGTACATGGGTTGTCGTGTGGCCTCATGGGCACATACTGAACATTTCCATCATACTTTGGTTGGAAGTAGCACTTGTTGGTCTCATGGTTGGTTCATTTACCCTCAATTGCACACCATTTTTGTGGTCTAATTGGTTGTCCCTGTTGAGGTATCCCTTGTCCTGGTCCTCGCATAGGTGCTTTTTTCATGTTCATCATGTCGTTTATCCTTTTGAGCATGTCTTCTATGGCTAAAAGCGGTGCTAAAGCAGCCGTTCCCACTTGTGCTGATTTAGTGGATGCTGTTTTCTCACTTTGGTTATCCTTAGGGACATCTTCTTCGTTGAAAATTGTCTCCTAAGTCAATAACATCTGACACACACTCTTCTAGGGTTGTATGCTTCTTGCTATAGAGATTAGCATGAAGTTCTTTGTTTAGCAGTCCCTCTAGAAACAAAGATACGAGTCGTTCTTCTGTAGGTATCTCTAGCCTTGGGCATCTAGCAATGTATTGTTTCATTCGAGTTGCACAATCCCTAATAGACTCACCATGTTTCTGTTTAAAGCTATAGATTTGAGCTACTGTATTATGTTTGATCCCCGTTTTGAAGCAAGCAGCTACAAATCCTTGAGCTAATGTGTTTAAGTCCATGATTGACCTTGGTGGAATTTTTTGGAACCATGTCAATGCTTTTCCTTCTAATGTCATTCCAAACCCCTCGAATTGAGTATGGAAATCAAATATACGTTCTGCTCTTAGCACTTGCTTAAAGCTTGCTAAGTGGTCATATGGATCCCTTGATCCACTGTATTTTCTGACCCATTTCTAAAAATCAGATGGTCTGACGCGTCTGTTTGGTTCAACTCCCGGTTTCCTGGTAGTTGGGTCCTGTTCCGAGTCCTTCAAACCAGTTTGTCAGAAATAGCGACTCATGTAGCCCTAGACTGGCCTTACTGTCACCTGGTTTTCTACGTGATAAGGTTCATAAAGACTTGCGAAGCCCTGGATAGAGTACTTACCTTTGGATTGACTTGTTGTCAATCTCTTCCACTTGACTTGATTGCACTTCCTGTCAAGCTACCGATTCCTTGTCTGCAACCTGATTCTTGTACAAATTTGATCAAGTTAGCTATTCTTCTATAAAGACTGTATAGTTTTTGCTAGCTATGGTGGTTGGTCTATGTGTATCACTTCAAAACGAACTAATTGAGTCAAGCGTTGCAATTTTCAAACTCGACTTTGGCAAAATCAAAGGATTAATTTGCAACCTGGAAACCGAGTGAACATGTATCAATTTGGATCCGATTGAACCCAAAATTGCCCGGTGGCTTTGTATTATACTGGTCTATCACTATTCAAGTTCAAAAGCAAAATGATGCCTATGTATAGCAGTAGTAAATAATCGCGATTATTTACTTTTGCCATTTTTTTTGCAATTTTTGGCTTGGATTACCAAGTATACACTCTGTGTTAAAGTCTTTGGACAAGTTTCAACAAGTTTGGACAAATTATGTGCAAGTTTATCAACTGTTTTATGTCTGCAGACTCTGATTTCAAGAATCTGGCTTAAGTCTCAATTTTGTGATCCAAATTTCATCAAAATTGATTTGTGTGGTCTACTTGATATGCTTGACCTTGTGGTATACTCAAATTTGCAAAACTTCCAAGTTTTAAGGCTATATTTTTTTCACATTTTTGTCCCAACCTTGACATAGATCTGTTAAGCACCTCAAGTTAAGGTCTCTAGCCAAGTTTCAACAAGTTTGGACAAGTTTTGGTCAAATGATCATCAGTTTTTTGTCCGTAGACGAACTTTGCAATTTTAGTCACAATTTCCAATCCAATGATCCAAATCTTACCAAATTTGGTTTGTGGGCTTATTACAACATGGTAAAGCCAACTTGGTCAAAAAAGTTGAATGATGGGGCATATGTAAATAATCACAATTATTTACTACTGGCAACTTTTGCATCTTTTTGGTCAACTAAGCATGTACACATATTTATCACATCAATATAAGCCTATGAATCAAATTTTATCAAGTTTGGATAAATTTTTTTCCAGTTTACCATCAAATTTCAAAAAGTCAGTACAAACTTTAGTTTTTACCCAATTTTTTGCCAGTCTGGTGATCCAAATCTTTTGTGCCTTTAGAAAAGTTGTTTGTACACATGCAATGAGTCAATGGTATGAACCTTGGTCAAATCTGAGTTGAAAGTTCATAATCACGATTATTAACTTCAGGCTTGAAATGAACCAATTTTTACACTTTTTTCAAGGACAATCCTTTTATGAGTTATTTTAAGCCTATGAATCAAGTCAAAACTTAATTTGGCATAAAATATTAAGAAAAAATAAATAATCTGAGTTTTGGCCAACTCTTGAAATTTTTACCTCAAAGTGTCCTTGAGCTTACCCACTGGTTCATACAACTTTTAAGCTTACTCTCTAGTTGGATTGAGTGGTTTGGAGTCTTTTCGTGCTATTTCTAGCCGTAGACCTGAAATTTTGCAACTTCAAATAACAACTCACACTTGATTCTTTCAAAGAGAGCAATGTTCTGAAATCCACCTCGGATCCTACTTACCCTACTCCTAGATTCTCATGCAATGGGGTTGTGGAAAGTGTCCAGAAACACTTGTTTTCTTGTTTTTTAAGGTTTCCTGAGCATTGATATTAAGACTTGTCTTAGATATCAATCATTCTCAAAATCCTACTCTAATCCTACAATCCTAAAATCCTAAAGGCACTCGACAAGTACGATTACTTCCAAGCTACCTCTACACGGCCAAAGACGACAATCTTAGGCTATGGGTTTCTAAAAAAAAGTTTTTACTCTAGGAGATCCTAGAGGAAGTTAAAGGATAACTTCACAAGAAGCTCGTGCTTTTCCCTAGTTTAGGTCTCTTCGATCCCCGGCAGCGGTGCCAAATGTGGGATGCGTGTCTAACCTCACTATCCTATCTTATTGCAGTTTTAGCGAGAACCACGATTAAATTGTCAATCCATGGGACGAAGCTGACTCGACTAGTACATAGAGGCTCAAGAGGTTGTCAATCTCTCTGAAAACAACTAACAATTTGCATCTAACTCAAGCTACACTCAAGTGACTGAAAATCACTAAAAGCCAATTGCTCATCGGCAAACAAATCACATCCGTTACAACATCAAATGATATCCAATCGTAACAAAACTTTTAAGACAAGTTTATAAAACCTAAGCACACATGCTTATGGTCTCAAACCCCACTTTAGGTCAAGTGCCAAAATCGTGATTATTAACAGCAGTGGATTTTTGACCTAGTCGTTTTTAGCTAGAATGCATCTAGATGCTTAGCAATAATGTCCCAATACCCTGCCTATGCTTAGTTTTTGATTTTGAAGTATAAATTCCTACTTATGATGAAATTAGGCCGCAAGTCGGCGACGCCAAAAGCTACAAAATACTGTGATGTGTTTATGTCAATACATAGAGCTCTTACCTACGGTTGTAATGCAACAAACGTGACTGCAATGTGACAACCAAGGAGGGAGTAGGAAGTGCGAGAAGGAGAGAAGTGAGCACCGTTAGCTCATGCTATGTATTTCATTATCCAAAACTTCTTAATAACTTACAAAAAGTTAGCTTTTATACCTTAGCCAAGGTTTTTGGTGGTCAAAACTAATAATCTGGGAGTTCTACCAAAGATGGATAATGATAGGTTATACAATCTGGAAGCTTGTAGCCTCGGCTCATCAATTACAAAGTTTATCCAAAAAATAGGAGTTAAAATATTCTCGATTTATCAAAATAATAAGTGTTTTTACAATAAGAACTCCCAAAAACGGTATCTGTGTTAGCTTGCTGCTAACAACGGATCACTCATGGTCAATAGACGTATCAACCATTCTAACTTCTCAATTTTTTTTTCACATGCTAGTTAACCTACTAGGTCCCATTCAGAGGTAAGTATAGGGTAGATCACATGACACACTTGAGAAAAGTAAAGTGGATACCTCTCATCAAAAGTAAAAGTGGATGACTCTGGTTTGCTAGCCATATCTATGAACATAGGTTGCAAGTAATAGAAATCTTGTTTCATTGTGCGTGATGTGACATTGTGAGTTTTGGTCTATGGGTTGGATCTTGTATGCTTCACTCTTGTTGCTAGATGGCTCTCACTCTTGTACCTTTTTTTTCATTTTTTTGCTATATGTTTCTTGAGGTTTGGAGGTTAAAAGGTCAAGGAAGGAAGGTTGAGAGGGAATTCATAGGAAAATACATGGTAAGCTGCATTTCCCCCTTTCTTGGGTAGATCATGCCTTTTAAAGAGATGTCAATACCTTTGAAACTAGTTATTCCACTTGGTAATAGGAGAGGACGTTAGCCAATTTTTTTCCATCACCTTAGGTGCCTCGTCAAGTTTCAAGGGCGGTAATGTACTCTTCCATGAATAAACCTGAAGGGTTACATCAGGCAATACATTTACAATGGGAGGCATAAATGCTTTGGTAGCTTTGTGGAGGCTGACAATGGTAAGTGGGGATTGTGTGGAAGCTTTTATATCTACGGATGAATTACATGAGGAGCTAGAAGATTCATGTGACTCCCCCCTTCTTGAGCTAGGTAGAATAGATTGTTCTTGCTTTGGAGCCCAAAGTAGCTATGGGATAGGTGTGGAGTACTCCAATCTTTTCTTTCCCAGGATCCTTAAAGAACCGGCCTTAAAGTTGCAAGCTTTAACTTACATGGTTCTGTAGGTGACAGAAAAGAACATAGCTTACTTTTAGGTACTCAAATTTTATCGTGTCGTCATAGTAGCCTTGGGCTTCCAATAGTTGTTTGGGAACCCAATGCAATGTAACCTTGCCATCAAATTTTATCATTTACCTCATGGTAGCCTTGGGATTCCACCAATAGTCATTTAGGAACCCAATGCAACATAACCTTGCATTTCTTAGGGCGAGTGGATTATTTCCTATGAGGCTTCTTTTTTGAATGAGATTGAAGAGTAGAAGGGTGTGTTAATGAAGCCTTTGGGGCCCATTAATATGTGAATCTCTAATTCTTTGATGGAGTCAGGTATCCCTCACTAGATGTCCTCTCAAATACATAATGTGTATGCCCAGTTTGTGATATCTTACACTCATTTCTTCCTTAATGATACTAGGTATGGCTAATGGTTTGTGGTCTTTGTGAGGTTGAGTTTTCATGGGAAACACTACGTCCGTAGTCCTGATCTACTTAGGTTATGGATTTAGTTCCCTTTAGGTCTCCTCTACTAAGCTTCTTAAGTGCTTGACTTGGTCAATCTCCTCTACACAGTTTGGGTAAGTCCCAATATTCTTTGTGATTTCCTTAGGTTTTGAACCATGCGGATTCTCTTGGAGGTTCTCATTCCTTTGGTTAGCTTTGAAGACACACATTGAATCTTTGGTGGTGGGGGAGTGGTTTTCTTATGCCCTCACCTAGTGTTGTCCTAGATTGACGTCCTCTGATGGTGATCCCCATTGGATTCTCCCTCATGATGGTCATCTTAGTTTCGATAGTCTCAGTTGAATTTGAATCATCTGAAGGGTCGTTCACATACACACGGTCATCACTGATGCCTATGTTAGTCCTTGAACTAGGGTTTGGATATGTAGCCTTTAGTGATTGCTTTCTTTGTGTTTTTTTCTTACTTACTTGGGAAATTGACAAAACATCTCTCGCCTTGAGGATATAATTTTGATTTTGGAGCATTGATTATGTGAGTACATTTATTGGCACTGCATGTGTAGTTTGTGGTGTCCCAGTGGTAATCACAATGAAGTTCAATGGTGTGATATTTGGTGCGTTTGGATTATTGGGACATTGGGCAATCAAATGATCTATGCCCCAAAGATTACACATAAGTATTGGCATTGTACATGTGCTCACTTCACTTGGTTGCATTGGTGTAGCATGAATTTGTATTCTCATAGGACACTCATCTACACGATGTGGTCCACTACATTCGTAGCATTGAAGAGGCGATCTCTTGGTAGTGATGGTTATCTTTTGGCCTCTTGTTATTGCTAGGGTATCCACCTGATGTACAAGCTTGACTTGTGTCCAAGGGTCCTCCATACTAGGGACACTTCTCAAGTGCATTGACTCCATAGGTAACCCTACAATAATAGACCCGGGGGATTCACTCTATAACAGAAAAGACATGCCATCTATGAGCAGCGAGTTTTGGAAAACCCACTATATATGACTTATGTGAAGTAAAAATGACCCCCCTTTCTCTTTTATATGACATGTAGTTACTAAAATTTCTATATGCCCTAACTTATATATATATCTTGGTATAGTTTCTCATCTTCAAGTTAAGAAAAACCAAACTTGATGCCATAGGGGCATGTAATGGGGTAACCACATGTAATTCACTAGCAATACTTGGCTTGTTTACTATTTAAAAGCCTTAATTTGTATGTTATCAATCTCTTCCACTACCCCCAAACATCCCTTATTTACCCCTTGAAGCATATATCACAACCCCCCTCCCTTATATTTTAGTAATAAAGGAGAAATTATTAGGGGCATACCCCTAACTTATACGCTTATCTAAACTCCCAAAGAACCCCCTTCCCTGGCACTTTCATGGTATAATAAGTTTGTCATGGTGAATCCTCCGAGGTAATAGATGTCTCACAACCTACTTGGTTTATTGGCGTAACTCTCAGATGTGGAGGTTGCGGAGGTGGTAATGATGTGGTCTGGACAATGTTTTGGGTTCTAGGGACTATGTGTTGTGCTGTGATGGTTGCGCAGTATGTGAGGTACTCATTAGTGTAGAAACTCTGGGCAAGTTTGTTCAAGCTAAAAGTATTCTAATTACCATTATGCATTTGAGTAGCACTAAGGAATCCTTAGCTTGATGGCCATACTTATCACATGCATTGTAATTCCCATTAAACTTTGCTATGAAGGTAGGGCATTCACTGGCGCTATGTGGACTCAAAAAAAAAGAGCACCATTGTTGCTCTGATTTGGATCACTTTAAGTTGTCAAAAAGCCCAAATTTTAGTCTAGTAGATAGCTTGATTTCAATTGTTGGTCTCTATTGGTGATCCAATTGACCAAATTTTGTTTTGACTTCTTCACCTATGGGATCTATTAAGCATGTCTATACCCTATGTGTCAAACACTGGGTGAAAAAGTCAAATTTAGGTCTCCAAGTCCAATAGACTTTTGCCTTAGATTTTGACCAAATGTATAGGTTTTGTTGTTCATTTCCTTGTAATTCCAATGGACTTGGAAGAACCAATGTCCTCGTCTTGATAAAATTTCAGTGCCACAAACAACTTATTGCTATGATTATTGCAGAAGGGTGGACACTTTCTATATGAATGTCTTAAAAGCCTTAACAATAAGGGAAAAAATACTACAAAAAATGGTGAGATTAATTTCATCAAGTCCATTAGATAGTGAGCCAATCATGCCATAAGAGAGATCAAGCTAAGATCCAAGGGCAAGAAATTGGTGAAAACTTGGATGGAGGGAAATATTCATTCATCTTGAAATAAGAGAAGCCAAAAAAGAAAATGTCATGGAGAAAAAGAAAACAAAAAGCAATAGCCAAGAGGGTTGACATTCAATTGCTCTAGAAAAGAGCTACATCAACTATTGAAGACAAGAAAGAGGAATCCAATGACCATGCAACAGGGTTTAGTCTTGGTAGAGACAAAGTGTTTGATCCAATAAATGATGCATTAGAAGCATATTAAGCTGAGCAAAACTTGGAAAGTGAACTCAAATACTATTAGGCCCCTAGGCTAGAAAAAAGCAATCTTGAAGCTTACCAAAAGTTGGCATTAAACCAGAATTGTTGGACATGAAAAAGAAAGGACCATCAACACTATAGCCAAAGCAAAACAAGGTAAATCAAGCACTAGTGAAAAAAGGGGATATAGTGAAAGAAAAATAACTTTAGCTCTTAATAGAACCAACTCTTATCATGTCAATTAGGACGGCTTAAACAAATTTCCATATAATCTAATCATCTATGGGATGTTGTGAGAGATGCAAATTATGATGGTTCAACTCTTGGGTCTGCACCATTTGAAGAGTTGTGTTTAGAACATCCACCCATGGAACTATACATGCAAAGCTTAAACCTAACCTATGGATTGACTTGCATAAATTTTTGAGAAAATGGGAACTACAAGTCTAAATCAAGGGCATCTTGAGGAATCAAAACAAGAAAAATCTCAAGTAGGACCCAAGTAGAAGGCCCAACTATATAAGAGAAAACATGTAAAGGAGATACTTGTATTTAAGATACACAGACAAATCCCATCAATGATTAGTTTGAGTAAGACAAGAGGCCAAAATATAGAGAGTTGAAAAAGACCTTGAAAGAGGTTTAAAAAATAAAAATGGAATCACAAAGTACACTCGGGAATGCGATAGAAGTACCATCCCATTATAAAAAGTATACACTTCAAGAAATAAGGATTGTGATTCAACAATCTATAAGGGAGTTGAAAGAGCATGTGAAGTCTTCTGATGGCCCAGAAGATGGTAAGCAAGTAGGCCTTGCCCTACAAGGTGAAGATCTTAAGCCATCATATATTGCTATAGACTTATCCCTTGAGGAAGAAGTGATTCTAATTAAAACCCTAAGGGAATATAGAGATGTATTCACAAGGTCTTACAAAATTTGAAGCAGGTTGATTAAAAAAATTTCAACTCACAATCCCTATGGGAGATGATGCAAATCCATAAAGACAAAGACCTTACTTATAATGAGATCCTTGCCAAGAAGATTAAAGAGGAACTTTAGAAACTCAAAGATGTAGAACAAATCTTTGGTATTGAACATACTTATGGGGTTTCATCTATTGTGATTGTATCCAAGAGAAATAGAAAATTTAGAGTTTGTGTGAATCTCAAAAAGGTGAGTGTAGTACCATTAGGGTTAATTATCCTCTTTCCATAATGGAACATGTCTTGGAAAGGGTAGCAGGTAAAGAAGCATATAACTTTTTGGGTGGTTTCTTGGAGTATAATCAATTGGCTATACACTATAAGGATCAACACAAGACAATTGGGTGGTTTCTCCGAGTATATGTTTATACACTCTAAGGGTCAACACAAAACAACTTTTGCCACTGGATGTGATATTTTTTATTATTTAACCATTGCAATCGCTAATCATAATTCCCCATGCATTTCATAATAACATTAGCACTAATTACGCTTTCTGTTGATTCTTAATTAGCCAATATTTGAGCATGTTCTTGGACTAGTTCCTTGAGCCACTACTCTTCTTGTCCTAATTGAAATTAGTTAGAAGGTGTATTGCATTGTAATCTTCATTCAATTGTTTGAGTTTATATGCTTGTAACCCCTTGGAATAGCTTTCGATTGCACTAACATATACTCCAGTTATGTGTTTTGTTCCCTAATCTTTGCTCATTACCTTGATGGTGTGGTTGTGCCTTTGAGTGTGTGTGTGGCCTAGAAGACAAAGATCTTCGATGTATTTTGAAAAAGAAAAAGCTTCCAATTGTGTTGTGGAACCACTTTCTAAAGGCACATTTGGTTTTATCTTGCTCGACCCCGCTACCTACTATGCTGTCAATTCATCATTGCCCCATGGGCTGAGTAAGAGGCCTTTAATATCATTGTCTGCAATCGGCTATCCTCACATGTGACCTCATTGCAGGAGCCCATGTAGCTTCCGCCACCACAAGGTAACTCGCCGCTGCTACCATCAAAAGGATGCCTTCGTGTAGGCTAAAGTCATTGGCCCCATGCACTTAATAGCTATTTTCCTTGCAAAGTGTAAACCGTAGCCGCTTAGCCTCATGATCAACTACCTAAAACTGCCATGTAGGTGCTCTCGGATTTCTCCATGCTCTCTCGGACATTCCATTGTTGGAGTTTACTCCAAAGCCCATGCTCCCATGCTGCTCCAACCACAAGCCCAAAATCCCACCACTATGTGATTTGGTTTCATTATCTCTTTTCATTGGTGTTATCATGGCACTAAGGACTTTCCTACCTCGTTGGTACTATATTGGCACTAAGGCCCCGACTCTAGCAACACAAAATTTCCAAAGCACTTTCAAAGTAATCAAGCATGAGAATTCAAACCATTCATGCATTTAAGCCTTTGGGGTGAATTGTAGTGTATGAAAAATCTGAGTCATCAAAACTCTTACATAAAAGTGCAACCATTTATGCTATGCATGTTAAACTTAATCTTGAGATTATAAAGGGTCATAGACACTGCCAATATCTATTGGTAAGTCCACTCTATAACCAAAGCACTAAAGTCATCATACACATACACAAAACGTGATTCTATGATGATATGCACCTAACACAGATCAAACCATGTGCACCCACATGTGCACCACTATCGGGATCCTCAAGATTCCCAAAGTAAGGAAAATAAGGCATCGAAGATGAGGCCCTAACATATTTCCCAAAAAGAAAATGATGACCTACATTGTAAGTGCTTAGACATTGCCCCAAACCATATAGTTTGGAGGTAAGACATACACAATTTCTTGCATCAGATTCCATCTTTAGGAGCCCCATCGATGGATCATAATCCATGCTCTATCGTGTAAGTTTTAGCTTATGAGGGCGTCTGTTGGGGTAAGCCTTAGCTTACACTCATGGTGAGAACACTCCCTAAAATCCAAGCATGCACCATAAAAGTGCATAGTCACATTTTTCCTATGGACCCTACAAAGCCTCACACATGCTACTCATTCCCTACACACATGCTACACACTTGATGGCCACATGCCACTTGTGGTAGCTCACACTACCCTTTCCATTTCCACTTGTGGTGCATATCCATTCAACCATTTATTGCACTTCTCTATTGAGCCTATCTATGGCTAATACCCAAAACTCGTAAACTCTCTCTCCAATTCTAATCAATCAAGCAAGCTATTTCCATTCTACATTGTGTATTGAGCTCACTCTCTAGTCTACTCCTAATTATCTACTAGCTATGGTGCAACATTGAATGCCTCATTGCTCTATCCACCATAGATTTACACTTGATCCTTTGAAGCGCATTTGGAAGCAGAATGGCCCTTCTTCCCACATTTCGTAGAATTTGTTGATGTAGCAATCCCTTGATACATGTACCATTCTCCCATAGTCGTATCATTTCTTGAAATTCAAATTTAAGGATGGTGGTGATGGTTCTCCTCCCCTAGAGGGTGCCATGACATAAGCTCCTCTTGATGATGTCAATGAGATTTTGTTTCTTTTCTTTTGATTGAAGAGAATTGATAATATCTTGAAGCGATGGGCTGGATCTTTCTCCTCAAGGATGGTGAGACTAAGTGGTCATATAAAGGTGGAAGTGCACTCAAAATGATGACCATTATATAATCTTTGGGGACTTCGCAGTTGATGTAGGTAAGTTGGGTGATGATTCTCTTAAGCCTATTGACTAGGCTAGCTATGTTCTCGCCTACACCCATGGTAAGTTTGTAAAGTTTTCGTTTAAGGACTAAATTTGCTCCTTCTAGCTCTAGCACACCAAAATTCTGCTCAAGGAGAACCATGCTTCATGTGCAGACTTGCATGCATCAATGAAGTGAACGTAATTTTTGTTGGGAGGTGATGATGATGCCTAATACCCTGATCAACTTTTTCTATGTTTATTACAACAATTTCCCTAATTTTTGAACCCTCTTGATTGGTTGGTGGTGCTTTGACTACCCCCAATAAGGTTTTCTTTATCAAATATACCCTAATCTTGGTTTGCTAGGTATGAAATCCCTCACAATTAAATTTGGCAATATTCTTCTCCTCCATTGTGCTTTGAGGACGGTCTTATCTCAAAGACTCTCCAAGATAGTGTCTGATTCCTCTCACAAGTGCACAATTACCCCTTAGATGACAAAAAAAGTGTGTTACAATGTGTTGTGTTGGAATGTGGTTCCTTTTAACACAAAGAGGGAGAGAGAGAGAGAGAGAGAGAGAGAGAGAGAGAGAGAGAGAGAGAGAGAGAGAGAGAGAGAGAGAGAGAGAGAGAGAGAGAGAGAGAGAGAGAGAGAGAGAGAGAGAGAGAGAGAGAGAAAGAATTTTCTTTTTAATGTGAAGCACCTCTTTACCAAGGTGAAATCACTCTTAAGCCTATGAACCTTGAGGCTTTGTTTAGCAAATTGCTGCTCTGTAGCAACCTCTTTACCGGGGTGAAGCTACTCTTAAGCCTACGAACCTTGAGGCTTCAATTAGCAAAGTTCCACTCTGTAGGAACCTCAACCAAATAAAGGATAGCACCGGGTGACTATGGTGGGAGCTGACCCTTCACTAGTGCCAAAGGATGGCGAGAAAGGCCTATAACATTAAGCTTTGGGCTTTGAAAGCCTTGACAAAGAGTAGCCACGTGGGAAGGGAATAGACAAAGAGTGGCCACATGGGAGGGGAGGCCTTGCTGAGGAGTCATCAAATGGAGTTTTGGCACCTTGGGATAAGTCCATCGGGCGATCAAAAAAGGTCTATGCATGTGTGACAATGTTAAATACTAATTGAATATACTTTATTGAGCACCTTATTTTAAGTTTGTACACAAGAATTTGCTAAAAATGAGGTTCCCTTTGAACCCACGATGCTGCAAGGGGCCAACGCCCTATTATTAGCAATCTACACCAAAAAACCCACGTTATTTGAGGATCCTCAAAGAATAGGATATTTGAACTTGGATCAGTAGAGGAAGACAATGTGCTTTCCTTGAATTTGAGAGATCAATTGGAGGATAAAATGGCCACCAAAAGGAGGGATTGATAGCTTAGATGAATTTTTGCATGGATGCCACACACATAGAAATTGATGCAAAATGATGGAATGCCTAAGGGTTATGCCACATCAAAAGCTTGACTGAAAATGCAATAACTATGTCATATAGAAGGTCCATATGATCTACTTAATTACATGAGGGTAATTGCACATTTGTATTGCCAAGAGCATGCCCAAGTGGATGGCTAGGGAACTTAAGCTAGATAGAGATTAGGATCTAATTAGTGAGATTAGAAGTTACATACCTCATTATGGCTCTGATACCAAATGTTAGGTAGAATGAAATTCATACTAATAGCATGCTAATTACAATGCTAATCACACAATGTGAGTTGGCTAGAGCATAGACACAAAATGCACTTGATTACGTGGAGGAAAATGAGTACAAAAGAGGTGCTTAAATAGCACAAAGGAGGTAGCATTTGTTGACCTCATGCATGACAACTTGGAGTAACCTATTCTGAGAGGCAAACTCAAATTTTCATTTTAGGGAATTTATTCATGCTACATTACTCCTACATGTGATCTTAGGCTCTAGAAATGCTCCACATGAGATAGCCTATGACCAAGGCCTCTTTTGGCAATGCTACACATGCCAGTTAGGATGCCAAGTAGATCATGGACATGCTCCATGAAAACTCTAGGATAAAACCCAAATGGGATAGCCTATGACTACGGCCTTTTTTGGTAGCTCTACACATGTCATATGCCACTTAGGATGCCGATCAGATTAGTGACATGCTCCATGACGACTCTAGGATAAAACCCACAAACCTTTCAAAAAGCAAGTCAGAGACCTTGAAGCTGAGTGGTGGACCATTGGATCTATATAAGTCAACACTCTTGTACATTCTATGGTTCACTTGTTCTCTAGTTAGTTCATTCTTATTTGAGTTCTCTCTTGCTTTATGTAAAGTTCTCTATGTGTCTGTGTGTGCGTGTGCGTGCAAAGGTTTTAAAGAGCTTATCATTGTTAAATGCATCTATGGTGGTGACTTCTCTTGACTTTATAGAATCTCCTATGCTTGGAAATTGGAGGGCTTCAACCACTATTTTCCTTTGTATCCTCTTCTTATTTTATCCACATACGTGGTGGAGTTTCTAATTGTAGCCATGCCATGCTCGTGAATTGTCGATATTAGCTCATGTGCTTTCTTGAAATCCACTCCATAGTGTGGTAGCATAAAGTATTTTTCCTTCCCAATTTTCTAGTTATGATTTGCTAAGTGTTGGAGTCTTGAAGTGTAGCCATGCCATGCTCTTGAATTGTGGATACTAGCTCATGTGCTCTCTTAAAATACTCTCCACAGTGTGGTGACATAAAGTATTTGTCCATCCCAATCTTTTTAACCACTCTTTGTGCTTGCTTTTGCTTTGGAAATGACGAGCTCTTTTGGCATGATGGGGATCTCTACTAGGGTACCATGATCATCTCTGAACTTTCCCTTGAATAATGTGGTTTTGTACTCGCTCAAGTAACCTTTGTCCAACTAATAGGGTATTTCTTATTGGATTATCTCTTCATCCAGTTGGTAGGGATTAAGTTCTCAATTTTTCACTCTTTTTCTACCTCTTTGAGATTGATTCTTGGCTAAACATTGAAGCTCAAATCATCAAGTGTCAAGACCAAAAATTTTGAGTTAGAATTTTCCATTGGGGATATGCTTTGGCAATTTAGAGTACAAAACTTACATATGCAAAAGATGTTCTAGGTGTCAGGGAATGGACACAAAGTGAAAAACCCTAGAAATTTCACAGTGGACCAATATCACAATTGTAGACTATTGCTCTTGAAATATACTTTTTTTCATAACAACTTGGATGTCCACATGTCCATGAGTATGTTCGTCAACTCTTGAGTGATTTGAATCTCTAAAGGTATGTGTTAAGTCCTTGAACACAATTTTTTGTCTCTAAAATTTTCTCCCATTAAGGTACTTGGGGATTGGTATGTCCAAATGAGACAATTTTTGGTGTGGGGGCTTAAGATGTATGTGCAAACACTGAGGTGATGAAAAAACCATGCATTATGAAAAATCGTTCAATACCACAAGACCATACATCGGTTGTATAAGCTCTTGCAAGACCCAATGTGAAGTTTTTAAGAGATATGGACCTTTAAATGTAAAGCTAGACACCAAATTTGATGGTGGGACTTTGAAATTTGCAACTCCTTGGGTTTTGAAGGGATTCTTTGGTCATGCTTGATGGAAATTGCTAGGCATGATGTATACATAGTGGTGACAAGGTCCAATACTATGATACTAGACTTTGACATTATTTTTGGCCAATACTTTGTATCGCACATTCCCCTATGCATAAAGAACATATACATGCAAGTTTATAAGCCAAAATTTATGTTTTAATAGTAAATTTGGCTTATAGTATCTTAAATCTGTATCTAACTCCGTGAAGTCACTATAGAGTGCGCGTGCGGTGCGTGAAGCGTGCGTGCGAGAGAGGTGAGTGCAAGCGTGAGAGGTTGAGGTGCAAGGGAGACAATATGTGGTGGAGTTCTCTCAGAGGCAATACCCTCTAGCCCCTTATTCTCTATATGTACATAAGAATAAGATGAGGGTTAGTGTTAGTGGTCAGTGTCAGTGGGCGGTCGGGCACTGGGCGCCCAGCCCGGGGTGAGACACATCGCCTTTACCCCAACATACTCCCACTTAAAGGTGACTGTGCCAATAAGTGGACCCTACTAGCTATCTACTAGTATATACAAGATGATAGGTGAGAGACTCTCTCAACCCATGCCCACTGGCTCACTCACTCGACCTACATACAGTCGCATTGTCTCTAGGCGAGCGTGAAAATCAATGCTAGAGCCTGCATGCAAATCCTATAGACATCTCTGTATGGTCTGCAATGCTCCACGAAGTGTCACGCTAGCATCAGTCATTGCTAGATTGGAAATCCCTACTGCAGATGATCCCACTAAGCTGCTAAGTTGGGCCTCGACACTAATAGGTTGTACATGAGACGCCTGAACGCTGATGACATCTGCACAATCCTGGCTCTGTCAGCTTCCTCAGCCCTATATGCATACACTACATCATCAGGAACACTCATCATGTATGGGTGTGTCTTGTGTGACACTAGAACATGCATGTCCCTGTCGTCCATAGGTGGTACCCTGTGTCCTGGCAAATCGTCATCAACGCCTAGCATAAGCATATCAAAAAACTCCATATCCGTCATCTGCATATGCCTCTAGGGAGCAGATCGGCTCTACCTCTCTCTGCATAAAATGAGATAACTCCTGTTGTGACTTACTGGAGCAAACCCACTTCACCTCTGCTACTGCAGAGTCTACTGACATGTCCTGCACAACTAAATGCTCTGTCTCTGGAGCATACTAGAGCTCACTCGTGAATGAGACTTGCCTAGTCTCTCGCTTATCACACGTCAGTGTAGTAACTAAGACTCTGCCGTCTCATACATTAGAAACATGTAGTGGGTAAACCACAAAAGACCTAGATCCTCGAGCAATGACTATGCAACCCAATCAACTGGAATGATCGCTCTCGAAGCAGTACCTGACAGCCACGCTGTCTCGAACATGTATCTAAGATCAAACTCTGTGAAATCCCAGGAACATAGCGTACATGTGTAAGTGTATAAGATGCACCACTGGGTAGTAATAGACATATATCTCATGCACCCTCTATGTCATATGCTGAACCATCAGTCAAATGAAAACGACCATAAATCCCACTAGCAAATGTACTAAACCAGTCACAACATGGTGTGACATGAAATCCTGCAGACTCAACCAGCAGCAATCGGGAGCAAGTGTCATCTCTGTCAGACATGTACCGTGGGTGGAGACTAGATATAAATGTGACATCATCGTCACTGGCATATGTAGCCGTCTCTCTAGTCTGTGTCATAACTATTTGTGCATCACGCCTCTGTCTCTGCTGGTGTCTCATGTGTCTAAAACAACAGCACCTAATGTTCCCTGTATGACCACAATACCAACATCGCATATGTCGGGAAGATTGAGACCTCTGTCTCTCATGAGCCGTCACTATAGACTCAATAGCGTCACACATCATGTCAATGCATAAGCGTCAAAAGTGGGAGACCATTCAACCTCCATGCTAATTAAGCATAAACCAACCAATAGCTCAATAGTGAACACCTATAACCTACATGCTGTAGTCTCACGCTCGGAATATGCGTCGACGTGAGAACATGAGGCAAAATCAAAGAAAACCTGTAACCACTACGAGCATACCATAAACCTCACTCCTGCGAGAGTGGATACGAGAACATAGAAGTGTGTCCAAAATTGACAAGAACCTATCAAAGTGAAAGTAGAACTCGATCACTATCAAAATAATGGCAAGAACCTGGAGAAAATCTGGCAGAATTTCCCCTGTAAATTGAGCAAAATCTCAAGTCAAATCTCAGCCATAAACGACAACACGAAAGTAAACCAACTCAAGTGAAGCGAAGCAAGGCTATATCATAATTAGACTGCAAGTCTGTCTCACTGCATAGCTGCCGAAAATCAAGTCAATTGACCAAAACGCTCTCTATATACGATAGAGGCAAGACAACATATCTGTGATAACAAAGCATATAAACCTGTCAAAAACTGATCCACATAAGGCATACATAGGCCAAAACCATGGCAAGGTGCTCACTTTTGAACGAGTGGCTCCTAGACAATCTGTACCTGTTTGTGTAACCTGTACACTTGTGAACGTGTGATGTATGAGCTATCTAGGGTAGCTCACCTACAAAAAACCTGTGCCCAAGTGAGAGTAACACTCTCACTTCGACCACTGTGTGTGGGAGTCACACTCGACCACTAAAGCATCAGAGAATAACACTGCAGATACACATGTAATTCCATGGAAAGAACCTGGGAAAAATCCGCCAGAGTTTTCCCACAAAGTGATCAAAATCACATCAAAACTCAGCTATAAGATACAATCCACATCATGCATACATCACCTACCAAAAATATGGCAATTGAGCTCACTCCGCCCAACACCTGTATGCAGGTGAATTTGTCAAGTGCGAGCTCTAACTAGCTCAAACTGTATCCGCACATGCCATACATAGCAAAGCCTCTCTGAATCTTTGACCACACAATCATTCATGTGCACAACAGTTGTACCACATAATCCGCATGATGGGGCAAAACCTGTGAGCAAAATAGATCCACAACCTGCTCAAAGCCTAGAGCACATGGCTGCCATGAAATCACCTGAAGAGTAAACCACCTACACTCTACCTTAGTGACACGGCTCGAGTCTCACCAAATCAGCCCCACACTTTCACATATGCATTCATCCACTCTAAATGGGCTGCTCTTCAAAGCTTTCCATCACCCTGATCTGAAGCCCTGATTTAAACTTCAAAACACGTACCTATGAAAAATCCGAAATACACACAGCTGCTGCAAAAAAAATTGTGATCAAAATTAGGTCAAACAAACATTGTTATTGCATCTGGAACATGCCAAAACCCCACAAAAGAGTCATGAGTTGCGTAGATCTGAGTCCGTATGAGGGATTTATGCCCAAAAAATTGATTTTCAGGTCCAAAAATGCACCTACGCGAGTATTTTTCTGCAAACCTGTCTATTGTGTGGTGTGTATGAGCTGATCTGTGGACACAAGGAGCTCAAAATACACTCCTCCTACAAGCCTCTACAAACTGGATTGCAAGCTCTTCGATCTGTGCTCCAATTTATGACCTCCCCGCCATGGTCAAGCTCCTGCAAAGCTTTTGCTACTGCATATGTGTGCTCTGCCTCTCTGTGCCTGGGTTTTGATACCAGCTGTAGAGGTGCATGCGGTGTGAGAAGCATGCATGCGAGAGAGGTGCGTGCAAGCGTGAGAGGGTGAGGTGCAAGGGAGACAATATGTGGTGCAGCTCTCTCAGAGGCAATACCCTCTAGCCCCTTATTCTCTATATGTACATAAGAATAAGATGAGGGTTAGTGTGAGTGGTCAGTGTCAGTGGGGGGCAGCCGGGCACTGGGCGCCCAGCCCGGGGTGAGGCACATTGCCTTTACCCCACCATTCACCCCATGTCGATTTTGAGCACAAGTGACATCATTGGACTCCCTTTATCATGTAAAACCCACTAGCTTTGAAAAAGCACAATTTTGATAAGCTGGAAGTATTGTGATCCTAGTCAACTTTGTCATTTTTGACATTTCTTGCATTGGTTTGGTTCCTTGCAATATGTCAAACTCATTACTACCGTTTGTGATAAATTTGCAATTGTGGATATCCAGTACGGTAGAGATGGTAGGAACGCTAGCATAGACTCCTTAGGCTTAGAGGTGATGATGCACCAATGTGACCTGAGAAAAACAATCCACGCACGACACATACATTGAAAAGCTAGCATGGTTCAGAGACATTGTGTGCTTGTGTTCAGAGGTTGGGCCACACATAGCCTAGGCTCACTCAGAGTCTAGTAGTATTCCACCAAAATACAAGTCCTTTAGCAGGAGAACTCTGAATGTTAAATTGAACTCAATGAAAATGTTGGGGAAGTTAATGCACTGGTGCTCTTATCACGTGTTGCTAGTACCACAGACAATTCTAAACATGATTGCATGATGAATACAAGTAAAACTCGTAGGAAAAACCTTTGAAGTTTTAGAAAGCCCATGAGGTTCACTCGAACATCCTAAGCTTTTAGAGCTGTCCACTTAATGTATCTCCATTTGAAAGCAATCTGGGTTCTCTCCCTTGATGTTAATGCTCGCCCCTTGGTCGGAGATAAGCTTCATATTTTTCTAAGATTAGTTGGTTTTATTGAGTATGCATAATCCAAATGTAAGAAAGGTCCTTTTGTAATATGCTTTCTTGAGTTGATTAAAAAGAAGAACTTTGGTAAACATATAATACACTGTTATGTGTATCTACAAGCTTTATCTACTCAATCTTCCACATACTTTATCGCATTTCAATTTTAATTGCTTTTATGTGCTGCCAAGTGAAGGATCTTCAAATTGATGTAAGTCTCTCATGCTATTTCTCAAGTTTGTTGATGGATTCCTACAAGCAAGTTTGTGTTGTATCTCAAGATTTACGAGTCCTATTGACAAACCATTAGCTGCGTAGGATAGCTCTCACCATTCATAGTTCATAGGGTATAGTAAATGATGATTTTGACCTATCGAAATCAATGTTAGAGTCCAATTTTTTTTTTGGCATTTGGATATCTTTTGGAGGTTTTGAGACCATACTATTGACAATCCTAGTTCTCTTAGTCATCCATACAAGGTTGATTGCATTTAGATTCCATTTAGTTGATGAAATGGTAGAGATTGACTCATGGTTATGGGCCTTCCCTTGGTGATTTAAGATCACTTGAGTGAGAGTATTGGATTGTAGCTTGTATTGACATTGTTTGTGAGGTATTTGACACATTCTTCTTGCCTCCATTCCCTTCTACTCAACTTGTCAGGTCCACCCATCCATAGAATGACACTTCCATGACATCATTCTGCTACTTTACACATGGTATTCATCTAATATCTTTGTATTATCTATTTACACAACGTTGGAAATAGAAAATTTCTTAAGTAATTTACAATATATTGTTAATTAAGACAACCTTTTTCCAAACAACATCAAAAGAATTCTTTTAGACAAGATTATAGAATGATTTTGATCCAAAACACTCTTAGAACCTTTACACTTAACCGAGCCATATCTACCCAAATAGATAAAAGATTTCTATTATGAGAATTCACTCAACACGGACAAGAGCCATTCTAAGCTATGATTCCTTGATTTTTTCATGAATATATCACACCCTTTTCTAGCTCAATCTTTTTATGTTTCCTTTTATTCATTAGGAAGAGAATGGGGTCCAGGAGGGCCTCTTTATTTGGAAATTTAAGGAAGTCAAACCTTTAGTATTAATAAGGTAATCAAAGGAAAGTTTTTGAATTCAAAGAGGTAAAACGGTTAGTTTAGTTTCCCTCCAAAATGGAAATTTAAAATATAGCGGTTAAAACCACATCATGTGGAATATCTATTGAAAGAGCTCGATGCGTAGATTGCAGATCTACGATCTGCGCTTAAATCGGAGATCATATATGAGAGTTATGGAAGGCCAAAAATTATAAAACTTTCCACCTCCTTTTTGGGGAGGAAAGTGCATCCTTTGACCACTCTTACACATCTCTTACACACCCACCATTCTTGCACACATGGCATACACCTATTCGTCAAAATGTTAATCACCTCCATAAGCTCATGGCAAATAAAGAGGTCCTCCTACACCCCATCCTCTTCCTAATGAATACCCTTTTGTATTTAAGAAACGTATTAAAAAGAGGACTAAATTGACATACACCTATTCGTCAAAATGTTAATCACCTCCATAAGCTCATGGAAAATAAAGAGGCCCTCCTACACCCCATCCTCTTCCTAATGAATACCCTTTTGTATTTAAAAAACGTATTAAAAAGAGGACTAAATATCCCCTTCTATTGAACTCATGTTATATTATAATTTTTTGAAAGACCACCAAGGGTATATACACCACTTTAGAAGATGTCAATTTTTTTTTCCATATCACCAACAATATCTTTTTCTTTGTCTCCAATATTCGAGTCCTAAGATTCCATAGCTTGATGGCTTGGCATGTGCTTACTTGTACATTTCAAGCTTAATTGATGAGAGTGTGTCATAAAATCTAATATCTAACCAACCCAAATGATTTTCTCATATTAAACTGATCATTTAATGTGGGAGAGTAAACGTGAACAAGGGTTAGAATATAGACACGTGCTTATGGATCTATCTCAACACGGGCCAAGGTTAAAGGGGTCCAAATGAGAGATGGTTTGTCAAAGAGCAAGGCTAGCTAATGGAGCTTAAAGACCTTATGGTTAGCTTCATTAAAGACCTCCAAAGGTTAGTGTTGAAAGCTCTTATACCTTAGGCAAGCTAGGGTTGTTCTTGAGGTGCTTGTCGTCCTTGAGGTGCTTAATGACTAAGGTGCTCCATGACTAAGGTGCTCAAGGGGTTCAAGGTGTTCCCAAAAGTCAACATGATCCCTACTCAAGGGGGGGCAAGCACTCATTGTAGGAGCATGAGAGAGAACACACACACCCTCACACAAGGCAAGCTTGGTCTAAAGAAGTAACAAAGACACTTGTCAAGTTCCTCTTTATGTTGCCCTCATGGTGTGCCTAAAGCCTATTGGTTGGCCTCTCAAGGGGTCCAATGATAATTTAGCTAATTTATTTAATTGATTATTCATTTATCAAGTCCTGTCTCTCAAAGAGGAAAGGGGGACACTTGTCCCAAGGCCAGCATGGTTGCGTGATATGCACCCTGCATGTGACTGGCTAGGCTTGTAGAGGTCCAATCATCTTCTAGCATGAGCTACAAGAGGGGGTCGACCAAGGAAGCTAGGGGATAGCTTGGGAGGTATACTCTCCTACACACACACACACACACACACACACACACACACACATTTAACCACTTTCCTAGTAGCCTTTTTAAGCATCAAATTAAGATGTATTTTGCCTGTCGATAATCTAGGTTCTATTTAAGGGGACCTAGTACTCTTGAAACATGGGATAGGACCCTTAGAAGGGTATGATGGTTACAAAACATGAAAAAATTACTTATTACAGTCTTTTACTATTCCATGAGGTGCTTGGGTTTTCCCTACTGTGCCAGAAGACATCGCGGGCGGCTATTCTTCCACATTTCCCCAGGGGGAGCTCGATCTACTCAGTATACGCTGTAGACAATTAGCCATGAGTGAGGGTGGCTGTCCTTCTTCTAGTTAAAGAGGTGAGGCCGCATTCTACCCCTCACTTAGCTTTGCACATGTTTTACTTGCATTAAGAGTGAGTATTGTGTGTTTTTTCATCTCTGTTGCACCAAGCATAGAGCTTATAACTCAACCAACTCAGGTTGGTCATGAAGATTAACATCAATAATCTCGTTACTGTCATTTTTTTATTAAATGGTAAAGTGCTGTTTCATAAAAATGTATGTACTTAGCAAATGGTGTACTTAAATAGTTGAGATGACTAAAGTTAGCATGGCATGATATAAGTAATTGGACCTTTGTTTTGTGGGCTCTGTTTCTCGTTCTACAACATGGTAAGGACCACTACAGCCACTACAGTGGTTGGCTTTGACTGGCATTACATGGTAAAGGTGGTTTCTTTTGGGAGCATTACTATGATACTATTACTGGTTATTTTTCGAAGCTGGTCATTATTTAACTGTAGGTACATAATTTGTTTTTGGAAAAAAGGGGTTTTCCATACTCGATATTCACAGTTTTTTCCATACCCGATATTCACTGTACTTAAATAGTCGGGATGACTATACTTAGCATGGCATGATCTAAGTGATTGAATATCTATTTGGTGGGCTCTATTCCTCTTTCTACAGCCTGGTAAGGACCACTACAGTGGTCGACTTTGAATGGCATTACATGGTAAAGGTGGTTTCTTTTAGGAGCATTACTATGGTATTATTACTGGTTTTTTTCGAAGCTGGTTATTATTTAACTGCAGGTACATAAAAAACTTTTTGGAAAAGGGGTTTTCCATACCCGATATTCACGGTTTTTTTTATCGTTGATAATGGCACCTAAGAAAAAAATTAAATTTTTTTTGGGGGGCATAATCAGCCGTACAACTTGATGAAATTAAAACCACCGTGTGGTGGCCGTGGCAAAATATGGCACCTTTGAGGAGTAATGTTCCGTGTTGTTTAAAATAGGTATAATCCATCATATGGGTTGGCTAAGTCTATATAGTAAGGGCCGGATGACCACTATTGCTTACTGTGGTGCAACATTATACATGGATTGGGGGGGTTAGCCGATTGGCTTGTGGCATACTAACTATACCTTATGAAAACACACACTTAATTTTTTATACTTGGTCTAGCTAGACATCGTGTTTATATCTAAAGATCTCTGCTAATTGGCTTACTCATTGGACAATGAAGGTAAGTAACATTTGAGGAAGGGAAAGGACATAGAACCCTAATTAGGGTTAAACTTTATCTGTAAATACTAAAAAACTTGTTGATTATTCTTAAAAGAAATATCATTTATATTGCTTTTGCTTTATAGAAAAGTGAATATGACGCTTCATCAATGGAGCTAGTTCTAAAGGTAGTATGACCTTCTAAAAAACCTTACACTTTGGGTGATAAAATAAATAGTTTGGGCTAAGGCTTAAAGGTTTAAAAAAACTTGTTAAAGATGGACATGGATAACAACTGGTATAGTCCACTTGATACCTGTAAAACATATTCAAGGCTAGCATATCTATTGTCTTGTTTGGATGGATGCAGGTAAGGAGTCTATCTTAGCTTTGGAGGTTTTTTTGGCAAGTTAAGCACTTGTCCTTACATGATTACACAGACACTTTTTGACAAGGGTAGTACTTCTGATATCTGTATACTGGAATGTAACTTCATTCATATAAACATTGTACAAAATGATTCTGAGTATGAGTTATTTTTGTACTTATCATTCCTTCTCTCTCGAGCCAGCTGTCTTTTGAATGTAAAAAGTTCAATTATGTCTTATTATTTATGGTAAAACAACTACACACACACACACACACACACACACACACACACACACACGCACACGCGCACGCGCACGCGCACGCGCACGCGCACACGCACACGCACACACACACACACACACACACACACTCATTGTGTGAAGTGCAAAGTGCAAGAGCTCCATCTCCTTCTCCAAGCTTGTTGAGAAGTTGAGAGCCTACACCAATACTCTTGCCTATGAAATGCAAATCCAACCAAGAGCCATGCTTCAATGCTTAAGCTTTCCATCTTCTTCATCATCATTATTATGTTATTATGCTATGCCATGCAAGAAGAGTGATGAGAAAATATCTCTTTCTCGTATGTTACTTCTTCTTCCTCTTCCCTACCCTCATTCCCCGCTAGCTCTCTCCACCTTCGAAGGTGTTTGAGGCCTTGGGACTGAGGCCGGGGATGATTAATGCTTTTACAAAGTCTATGTTATACTCACGATGCATGAAGTTTTCCATATTCATTGCATCACCTATGTCACAAGGAACACAAAGATTGTATTGTTCCAAGTCTTTCTTGATGGGAGAATCTATAATACAAAAGCCTATTGGAGGGGGACCGGCTCCACATAAATCCGGTCCTCAACTATTGTCATGTTCTCTAATTCTCTCTCTTGCAAAAGTATTGTTCATGCTGAGTTAATTAAGTATATTGGTTATGTTGCTACCACTAATTAAGTTCACCCTCTATGTTCTCAAAGTAGTCTCACAAAAATGTTCACTCTAATTCTCTTAATTCCGTTATAGGCCAATTTCATTACAGAGTGTTTGCGTTTTGTTGTTTGTAGATCATAGGCAAGTTTTTGGTTGACTGTGTAGGATTGAGAGGATAAATTCTTGCCATCGATGATTTTGTAGCAAAAGTGACTTAATTTCAACACCGGTGACACCAATCTTGTGTGTGTGTGTGTGTGTGTATTTTGGCATCTTTATATATGGTTACTCCCATGTACTAGCCAGGTCATAGAGCTTAATGGATCAACATGATGTTGCGTTGATCCTTGGATGTCTAGCTCTTTGCGATGCTCCAATGGCTACAAAATCCCATTAGTGGCATTCAACACACCCAAAAATTTTCACATTGTCTTTGTGAAAATGTCTTTGACCTTTGACTTTCCTTGCCTTGATATTTTTCTACCATTAGTGTTTTGCCTTTGATTATCAACTATATCTTGATTTCCTTGATACTAGTTTCTACAACCATGACCACCTCCTTGACTTGCACCATGTGTGAAGAATTGGTCGCACAACATGGTTCACAATCAACGAGGAAAAAAGATATAGAAAACTTGCAATGTCTCCCAAGTATGAATGGAGGTCTTGAACTCCTTGTACGTTGGCTAGAAACGATGCAAGTAATTTTTGACATTGTCAATGGTAACACCAATAGCTACAAGGGATTCATGTATGCCCTTTATATCAAGAATATAAACATTCACTAACAACCCTAGTTTCTTTAGAGTGTTGAGGTTTGCCTTCAATTGCAACTTCCTTGCCTTGCTGTTGGTCACATCTAGCAGTATCAAATTCTTCCACATCCTTTGAAGGAATTGGCATCCTCTATATATCCAATCATGATATTTTCCACATCAACATGCAACCAATACACAAACTTCTACGCTCCCTGGTTCCAATCCTTGAAGGATTTCACCTGCTGAGGAGTAGGATTCCACTCAAGTCACATTCGTCCACCTTCCATCTCACCTTGAATATACTCCTAATAACCTTTACCCATAAAAAATTGGTCATTCTGAACTTCCAAACATGGAAGCTATTCTTGTCAATCCATCATTGTTAGACATGTTTGCATATAAAAAAAGAAATTATACAAAATCCGGAGTAGACCAAAAATAGCTTGTACATGTCACAACTAGAAGATAATATGCGTGCATACACCTAATGCAATGTTCATACTACTATGTAGTAGCTATGAAATTTGCCATATCCATTGCTTCTTGCACCACCAAAATGGAAGATTTATAAAAACCTCAATCTTTGTGTTTGTGTATTTGAACATATACTCAATTCTAGGACGAAGGCCAAAACGCACCCCAAACTGAACTCTATCCACATAGTTGGACTCAGAAGGACTATATACAATCCCTTATCATGGTATTAAGGACTCATTGTGACTAAGCAGATGTGATTGGCAAGCGAGAGAAGTGGAATAATTGGTTGAGGGTAAGGGTTTCTCCATTCTCCTCCCTCTTCTACTGGTACTACACTCAACCCTGAGATTTTTGGTAGACATCAATAATGATCTTTGATTATGGCGATGCTTGCACGAGATCATGTAGCTCAACATAGAGAAGGAGAGAACTTGAGATCTTGTAAGTGCACATACATGACATCAAGAGTGCACACAATGGAAATGGATGTATATATCTACTCTCTTCACTACTCAAAATGACAAGATGTTTTACATGGGAAATACAACATTAGAAGATAGAAATGTGCAATTTCTTATGAGTGAGCTTGCAAGGTAAGTGGCCATCACTCTCAACAGGTAGACCAAGTGAGTGAAGTCCAATTTTAGCACTTCTGGTGATGATCCATGTGTCTGTGACCTCGTGCCAATGATAAATGTAGGTGAGAAGAGTGTACCATGTGCTTAACATGATATCTCAACAAGGTGTTTCCAAGTGAAGTAACTTCTACAAACTGGTTACTATAGAGGAGCATGTTGTCCCTACAACCTATTCAAAATTGATACATAAATATTGTTCTAAACTATGCTATCACTAGTTCCTGCCATAATTTTCTTTCTTGTTTTATCATTGTAGGATCCATGGGGTAGTGGCAAGGGGACCAAAGTCTAGGGTACATCACTTGTACCCTTCTAAACAAGATCTAGTGCTTACTATACCATATTACCAAGCTTTAGATCCCACTCACACTCTTGAGCTATAAAAAGCACTTCATTTACACTCCCTCACCCTCAAGTTGAACCCATTCTTGTACCATTTAAAAGGCATGCTTATATGGTGAAAGCATACACATACATGGAGAGGAAGAGAGGAACACAAAATGAGGAAGTAGGTGAAGCACTCTGTGGTATGTACGTTGAAGGATTAGGGTGAAATTGATTGAATTACAAAAATATTGAGTGATATTGGGGCCTCCTATATGTAACAAAGAGACATCTATGCTAACATCATGCTACAAAACTCATCATTCATCATAAGTAAATTTATCCCATAAAAGCATAACTCTTATCACACGAGTTTTAACTAAGTAGCAGATCTATGTGGCTAGGGATATTCTCCATGGGATGACAATAATATAAGCATATATGGCATAGATGATCTTACTTCTTATTGAATCAAAAGATAGAACACATACAATTATGTGCCATGGGTTGGGCTCTAGAGGCTTTAACTGCAACATTTTGCAAACCATGTCAACATTATCACCTACTTTCATATTTATATGCAGACATGCATATGCAATTTGTATTTGATTGGACACATTGATGTTTGTTGAAAAAATGTAACTAACTATAGAAGGAGGTGAAACGATAAGCATTTGCATTTGCCAAACTAAGAAACTATCATCACCTTGGACTATCACCAACACAATTTAAATGTGCCATGCACGTATCTACTCTCAACACCTTCCTTGATGTGACTATTGTATCATCACAAGTCTTTGCACCCTATTCTATTTCGTGGGCTAAATTTGTGATCTGCCTCAAAGGCTTCACTATGTGTAAAACTACCATATCATCTGCATTCAAGGCATGTTTTTTTTTAAAAGTTGCAGTACTCTCTCCGATAGAGAAAGTTAATTTATAGCCAAGGAGGGGGGCCAAGCCCCACCTTCACCATAAATCACTGCCAACAAAACAACTCTACCACAACCGAATTTGTTGCCGATTTGCATATCAAAAACAGATGGACACTAGTCTTCAATATCCTCTTGGGGAAGAGGTGGGAGGAAGACCTCTCCCATTGCAAAAATTCAAGGGAGGTTTGAAGGGAAAGGTAGAATAGGGGAAGACAAAACTAGCTTTTGGAGTAATGGCGGGATGTGCCTGAACCGCAAGAATTCAAGGGAGGTTTGAAGGGCAAGGTAGAATAGGGGAAGAAACAATTAGCTTTTGGAGTAATGGCGGGATGTGCCTGAACCTCAAAGACAAACACCTAGGATCTGGCCGCCCACTAACTTCCTAACCCTATTCTTTCATAGATAAGGAATATGGGAGACTCACTCACTACCTTGGACATGAGGTCTCCACTAACCCACATAGTATGTCTTCTTCCTCACCGTGCTGCACCCACACACTCACACACTCCGCATTGTACACTCACAAGCGGTATCAAAGTTGTGGAATTGATGATCCGCTCCCCCTTGGTGCACCTGCACAGGCTCTAAATGAGCTAAGGCAGTTGGACATTGGTGTGCATAGCTGATACGGAAATGAAGCACATGACTGTGAGAAGGTTTGGGAAAAATCTTTGAGGAAAGCTTTGTAGAGCTTGGCAAAGGAAAATCTTGGAAAGAAAAGCCTCAAGGGATTTGGAAAAAATAGCGTTGTGAATCGAGCGAAACATTGAGAGCTTTGATAATTTTTAACAGTAGTGCTCAGTAGTAACATTGTGGTGATGTTTTGAGAGTTTCATAGCAACGAAGACCTTACAGTCGTGCTAAGCATTAATCAAGCAACACTCGATACTGTAAAATAAAAAGGCAACACTGTGAAAACTTGGAGCACTGGTAGCAAGGTAGCATAACAATAGAAGGGAGGGGGGGGGAGTATCTAGGGCTCAACCCTGTAAGAGCGGCCCAAGTAGCTCGTGCACAGGCCCTCACCATCTCAACAAGGCAGCATGGAAGCAAGCAAGAAACATTGTGTGTAAAGTTTTGTGACAAGCTTTGGAGCAGAGGTGTTTGCGATCAAGCATCTACCATGTTTTGTCATTTGGATGCATGTGTGTAGGAGTTTTGTGCTTGGTTTGGCAGACATTTGGTTAATCATGTATTGCTCCCATGTATGTGATTGTGAATGTATGCCCATTGTTGGTTGAGCGTAGCGCTCCCAGGTATTGATGAAAGGTTTCGACACACACATGTTTTGTTTCTGGTGTGTATGGCATTGTGGTCATTAGCTACAACAACTAATCAGTTTGTGAGTAGTATTGCTTTGCACTGACCACTTACATGTGTTGTTCTCTTTGCGTAGACATTGTCACAGGCTCCCAGTTATGTGGGAGATTCCTTGCATTCATCCACAGTTTCCCTTGCATTGGTTGCCACTCAATTTGGCATTGCATATGCTCGAAACTTACAGATTGTCAGTGAGGATGGCATTGATATGCTCTAAGCTTGCAGATTGTCATTGAGGATGGTTATTTCGTGGTATTGTGGTGCTTAGTGAAACTTGGTTGGCTATGCTCTGTGCTAGTTTTGCTAGTGTTTGTGGCATTCGCTTGAGACTGGTTTTATGGTTTATATGACATTGTGCTACCATTATGTTGTCAGATTTTTGTTGGACACATGGTTTGCTCTTGGGTGTGAGAGTAATATTGGCTGCAAGTTTGCTCTCAGGTGGGAGATCGTCTTTGATCTCAAGCTGGAGATGGGTTTGGCTCTCCCAGGCACACACTTTCTTTTTGTCCTTGCACTTGATGGAATGTATGGTCATATGTTGATCTCCCCGTGAGCGTTTGTAGGGCACATTTCATAGTGATTCTGTATATTTTGAATGCAGTTTAATGTACATTATATTCCTCATGATGTTGAGCGGGGGGTTCATCGTCCAGTACCCCCCTATATAATGTGCATTTGCGGGGTATTAAAAAACCTCTCTTTTAACATGTCTGAATAAATAAAATGACCCCTTATTTTATGAATATTTTCCAAATTGCATATAAAAACCCCTTATTTATATGAATCTCTGTTAAATTGTCTAAATGTTTTGCATTTTAAATCCCTCATTTCGAACTCATGTTATACATTAACATGATTACAAGGTGCACCTCCCCGAGGGACAGTTGTTGTTGGTTATTTGGGTTTGATAGTCATTTCACTGTTGGAACTCTGGCAAATTTTTCCCGTTAGTTTATGCACATGATTTGATGCGATCCAGGTCGTGATTGCAAGTGGCACTCAAAGATTTCATGCGGTATTCTCTGTAAGTGGGAGACTTGAGCGTGAATGCCTCGATACTGCACTAAGTGATCTTGGCAATTAGTTCACATGTACTTTACGGTGTCTTGTGCAATAGATATAACTCATGTATTGACACTCATTGATTCAGGTCAAGGGATTCCCGGATCATTTTCAATTGTGTTTGGCATTGTGACATAGTGATTTTTATTTCCTTGCTTTTTGGTGACATTTCGCTCCAGTTACAGAGGCGACTCTATCAGATTTTCCGCTAGGTTTTATACGCTTTGTGAAACATGCTAGTGAGCTGTTTAAGCCAAGTTTTGCCTTGTGCCTCTATGGATGATCAGTTTGCTTGTGCTCTCATAGCATGTGGTCACAATTTATGCATAATTGGTTCTTGGTTTTAGCGAAGGGTTATGTGCTTTATGCTATATTTGCTATAGTTTTGGTAATAGCTCTTTGATCTGCTGGTTTACTTTTGCATTGTATTGAGCAGTTATGCTCTTGTGTGGATAATGCATTTATACTTTGTATGGATGATCTATATACTCATTTGGTGCTTAATTATGGCATCTTGTAGTGACAGTTCGTCATTGGATACACAGGTTGGTGTATCAAACAAATCTCAAAGGTGCAGACATGTGGTTTGCTGGCATTGTGGCAAACCAGGGTACATGAGGACATGCTATTTCAAGCATTAGAGACAAGAGAGGATTCCATTGGTTGTTACTAAGAATGTAGTAAAGACTCCTACTTTCGCAGATTCACCTAGACATGCGTGGACTTCGTCTGACAATTGGCAATTGGACACTAGTGCTTTACGCAATGCTACTCCTTGTGCAATGTACCCAAAATTTCTCAATAAAAGTGAAAAGAGTTGACCTTTTAGGAAAGAGAGAGCAATTTTAGGAAAGGAGGAGTATTTTTAGGAAAGAAAGAGGAGGGAGTTAAGTTTAGAGTTCTTGTCTTGGAAGCCAAGCTTCTTTTAAAATTGGAGAACCGAAATCGCACATCGAAATCCGTGTCTGTTAAAATATATATATATATATATATATATGAATAAAAAAAAAAGTATATAAATAAATAAATATATTTAGAGCCGTGAACATATGCAAACTTATCTCTTTTTGTTTCCTTCTATTCTTAGCTGGCCTTGAGAGCCTATATAAAGAATCCTCTTCCCTCACTTTCAAGAGACATAGACACACACTCTCAGAAGCGGAAGCTCTGTTGCCTTGACGTCAGAGTTAACTTCTCTCCCTCAAGCTCTTACCTTCAAGCCATCTCCATTTATAACTCTTTCTTTACCATCGTCGTGTTGCCCTTTGGATTCTTGAGTTCTATCTCTCTTTTCCTTTTCTCTTTCGCGATACAATGGCCCCGAAGTGAGTGACTCGAAGCTCGAAGGACACTCATGTCGCTCCACCTCCAAGGAAGGTGTAGAGGAAGGCATTAACTACTCCAAACGTTGCTCAAGCGGAGGTATTGGTTGTGGAAGAAGTCGAAGTCGTCCAGCTTCAAACACGAGAGGTAATCGAACATGTCGCTAATCCGGTAAGATAAATTTATAATTCTGTATTGTTATTCATGTTGACCTAGGAAGTTAAGCATAGGGATCCCCTTAAACTATCCAAGAAACGTGTTTCTATCACATGAAACAAGCATATATTTTTATAGATTTATGAAAGAACTGTTTGATAAATTGTCACTGTTTGTTAAATTGTTATTGCTTGATAAATTATTTTATAAGTTGATACTGGTTGATCATATTTGAAAATTCATTTAGAGAGAAGAATTGTTGAAAGAATATATTTTGTTTTCGCGGTTAGTGAGATGATTCCGTGGTTTGTGGAGATTAAGCTGAGGTTATCGGCTCTCTTTTGTTCCTCGCGGCTAGCGAGATGTCTTGTGGGTAGCGAGATGCCTCGCGGCGGTTAGCAAGATGCCTCGTGGCGGTTAGCGGGATGCCTCGCGGATAGCGGGATACCTGATG
This sequence comes from Adiantum capillus-veneris, assembly GCF_014529385.1. Lineage (NCBI taxonomy): Eukaryota > Viridiplantae > Streptophyta > Polypodiopsida > Polypodiales > Pteridaceae > Adiantum > Adiantum capillus-veneris. Next base: position 65,316,559 of record NC_140947.1, on the reverse strand, counting down.
GTTAGCAAAATGCCTCGCGAATAGCGGGATGCCTCGCGGTTAGCGAGATGGGAAGGTTGCACAATTCGCGGTTAGCGAATAAATCCTTTGCAAAAGCTCTGTTGGTTAGACAGAGGAAGTCTGCGGGTAACAACAAACTCATAAGAAAGTGAAAAAGTTTTTTTTGTTGAAATATAGGACTGTCTTCATTAGGCTTTTTTTGAACTGTTTTGATATTGTTTGAAGAGCTGTATATAGGAACCTGTGTTTGGAATTTATTAAGGAACACTATTTGTATATATAAAACAGTGTGGTAGTAGTTAAAAAACAAGATAAAAAGTGTAAGTGTGGGGTGGAAAGTGGGGACTGGCTAAGGTTTCCAGTCAAGGATGGGTGGTCTCAATTAGTCGAGAAACTCTCCATTCCCTCTTATTAAGAGAAGTCAAATTAGTGACTCATTGTGCCAAGAGTCGAGATGTCCCAAATCTACGTGTCTGAAAGCTATGGACCCAATTAGTCGGATACTTTTCACAAGATTACTAGTTAGTTTAGACTAAATTCCATATCATATTTATGATTTATAGATGACGATCGTGCCCCTTAAACGTGGCAAAAAAGGCGTTGTTTATGGAATCTAAATATGTCAATGGGATTTCATCTTTATGATAAGAAACAACTTTCATTAGAATCATACATTTATCGACCTGGCTTGTGACGTATGACCCTTATAACCACGTAAACGATGGATAGAGGACTTTCTCTCTTCTGTTGCTCGTATATCTACTTTGTGGAAACAGAGTAGGGTGTCGTCAACAGAAAACGAGAATAAAAGAAGGCCATCTATTAAGTCGCCCCAATCATCTCGAGGTTGGGGACCTCACACCTTGTAGGGAGTTGTTTAGTATGTTTTCTGCTCCGAAACAAGATGGTGTTCATGGTATGGGACATTCATTTGCACTTTGCCAATGGAAGTATGCTTGTGCTCCATGATGTTCGGTATGTGTCTAATGCTCGTGAGAGTTTGACCTCAATCTCTCAACTCAGAGATAATCAGTGTCATGTTCAATTGACTGATAAGTCTTACTTGATGAGGAGAGGTTCTCTTGTGATAGTGCGAGGTCATCGTGGTTCTCATTCGACTCTTCTCTATGTTCTTGGTGCCAGAGATACCATTGTCTTCGTGAGTTTGTTGCCATGCAAACATTCATAGCCTGAGCGAGTACACTTTGCTAATGAGCAACGTGGCACTTCGCTCGATGTGCATCCAGGGTTTGAGGACAGACATGTAGAGCAAGACAACTTTTTGAGTGCATGACTAGAACAGTCACTAGTGGTGGTGAATGCTTTGCTAGTCAAGGAGGAGAGTAGACAATCACATTTTGCAAGACGGAGTAGCCTGAGTGACTTTGCAAATATGTACTCAATGGAAGACGAGACATGTGTCTTTGCCGATGAGCTCAGTGCTATGGAGGATGTATCTAGATATAAAGTTAGAGGAGCATTACTCTAGTGAGATACAACATGTTATAAGAGTTTATGTATATAAAAGTAGAGCGGCTCTCCTCCCTAGCGACAAACAAACATTGTCCACATGCAGTTCTTTGACATGCTTATGCTAGATGATGACATGGTTATGCCAGGACAAGTAGAGCATGGTACCATGGATGTAGGAATGGTCGCAGTGTTGAGCACCCCTTATTGGTCACATTTGTCTCTAGTTTTGATGGTATAGGGTTTACACACACTGCAAAGGTGATTGGCAAGGACATGTTACCTAAGGCTGCACGGATTTCATCAGTGTTCAAGACACTCATGTATGGCCTTTTGAGATTAAGACCCAAGATAGCAATTGCAGTGGGAGCATTTGCAGATGGCATTGTTAGCCATTGATTGACACTAGCATGATGCAGAGCGGAGGTATGCAGACCATTATGAGATATTGACATGATTTGCATACAAGCTTGAGTACATGTACGCACATTCATCTATTGCTACGACCAATATGGCTGCATGCAAGGAGAGTGAGTGAGCCAATGGACGAAGTTTGAGAAAATGTCACCTATATCTTTTGTTACTTTGTATATACTAGTGGTTAGCTAGTAGGTCCACTTATCGACGCATTCGCTTTTGAGTAGGGGATTGTTGGGGTAAAGACAGGATGTGCCTAAACCGCGAAGCCAAACACTTAGGACCTGGTCGCCCACTAACATACTAACCTATTCTTTCGTAGATGAAGAATAAGGGAGACTCACTCACTATTTTGAATGTGAGATCTCCACTAATCCATACAATCTCTCACTTTCTGCACCACACCTGTGCACACCTCATTCAATGGTTATGTGCATTTTTGTACCACTAAGTTATTGTCCTATCATTACAACTCTTTTGTCTCACACATGCATGCATGGGCACACACGCACGCATGTAACAAGTTTGATGTGGCGTTGGACGTTGCTCTTTAATACAACAAATCAAGGACATTTTGTGAGACCTCCATAGAAGAAGATTTACTTGATATAGAAGTTCCTATTGGCATATGGAAGCATGAATAAATTAAGACGTATCGGCACATTGCAACATAGTCAAGCAAAGATTGACAACAAAAACGCAAGTTCCACCAATCATGGCTCCTTGCTTCTTTAAAGGATTGCCAAGTTCTCATTATCCACCACATATGGAGACTTGTACCGAGATTCACATGTATGTCTAAAGATCTCCAGCTCACATACTCTTTCTATACACTACGAGTATTATCATAATTATTAGTAGTCTTCTACTAATTAAAGTAGAATGTAGTCCACCACTTTCTACCACATTGTTACTACATAACTAGGGCAGTCTCTCTCTCTCTCTCTCTCTCCCTCCCCATAAGAAGTTTTGGACAAATTCTCACAAAAATTCCCACATTGCGACTTACCTCAATATCATGAGCTTCTATGAGGGAGGCACCGCATACCTAGCTAGGTATGCGGTGCCTCTCGAACGTAAGCTCATGATGTTATGCATTGTATAAATAACACTGAAAAAGACTCCGTATTCCTACGTGAGAAAAACTCTAAATCTTCTTGTGCTCTCTCTCTCTCTCTCTCTCTCTCTCTCTCTCTCTCTCTCTCTCGGTAGGCAAATGACTCCCACTCCAATGCAACGAAGAGACTTACAGTTGATTTATAGCAAACTTCATCATGATACAGAGGCAGACAGCGTGTGTATTCAAAAGTTCAAGAAATGGACGTGCGAGGAATGGAACGCATATATCAGGAGCGGAGGGAGACCTCACAGGGGGCCGGGACGACCACCGTACGCGTGGCAGCAGGAGAGGAGCCTGCAGAGATGAGGGCTGCCCGTGCAGAGAAGAGGCCCGGAGGCTGCAGCGCATCTTCCACCTCACAGGAGCTCACCCACTCGCGCAGGCGCGCCTCACCGCACCAAGCATCCGGAATCCTTGCACTTCCTGCCACCTGCAGTCGATGCCTTTGAAGGCGATCTCGTGGACATCCTCCGCCAATCCCACCACCTCCGAAGCTGTTGCCACCTCCTTGCAGCCTCCCATATCCACCCACAGACCACGTATTTGTGCAGCCTCCCTCTGCTTCACATGCAGCCGCTCCACCGCCATAACTCCTTTTCTTCCTGCCCTGAAAGCTTCTGCCTGCCTGCTGCATTCCGGAAACCTCCTCCATTGCCTTGCCAATCGCCTCTTCCTGTGTCATCTCCAGCTTGCATGTGCGTCCGGAGGTACCTCCATCGCTACAGGCGCCCTGCGATAGGCTGCTGAGCTCGCCATGGCTGCTTTGCTGCTTACCCATAGCTCCTGGGGAATCTCTCTGTCAGCTGAACGTCTATTGCGAAGCTTGCAGCAGAGTGATGGACATTGTCAAGAGGTTGGCATGCAGGTGAGGACGCAGAGAAGGCGGATCAGAGAAGGGAAGGCTTGCAGAAGAAATAGGGAATTGGAGGTTGCAGAAAGTATCTTTGTATGATTGAAGAGGGAGGGGGCGAGAGCGCGCGCGCGCGAGAGAGAGAGAGAGAGAGAGAGAGAGAGAGAGAGAGAGAGAGAGAGTGAGAGTGAAGAAGCGCATGGCAAACAAAGAGAGGAGGAGACTTGTCGTGTGGCCCCGCTTTGGCTTGTTTGGCTCAAAATATCAGCATTTCTATGGCTCTCTACTTCTCTCTCTCCCCACCTCGTTCCACACTAGCAACACTTTTCCTGCACTTTAAGCGGGCGGACAAACCAAGCCTTGCTTGTTGACGTGGCCCCAACCTAAGCCACGGCCCACCACCACCACCTGTACACAAAATGGAGAAATCATGGATCATAGCAAAGTGTCCAGACCCAAAACTAGGGGGTGGACAATCCGAGGGCATTGGGGTTGTGGTTCTCTCTCTCTCTCTCTCTCTCTCTCTCTCTCTCTCTCTCACACACTCACACACACACACACACACACACACACATCTATGAAAGTAGAATTGTAAAAATGTTGTGCGCACACACTTTTTATATTTGTAATTGCACGCACACACACACACACACACACACACACACACACACACACACACACACACACACACACACACACATCTATGAGTAGAATTGACTGTTGATGTTGTGCGTGTGTGTGTGTGTGTGAGAGAGAGAGAGAGAGAGAGAAGAGGAAACTAAAATAACCGTTCTATCAGCCAAGTTTGGTAGAATGGGTATCAAAAATCCCCTTTTAAGTAACTTTTTTCTCAAAGAGTGTGCCGTGTATTGTTGTGGATGAAAGGACACAAAGTCGATAATGGCAAAAACGAGAGACAAGATAGCTGCCCCCCCCCCCCCCCCACACAAAGAAAACTCCTTTGAGCTAATGAAAATTTAGAGGCTTTTGCAAGAAATTTACATGGATATTGTATTTAGCTCTTAACATACACACAATCTTCTATGTTTATATTGAAAAGGACAGCCTTGAGGCTCCATGTGGTTGCATATAAATGAGGCTCCATGTGGTTGCTCCCACTTGTCCTCCTCCCTCCCTCTCATCTCCACCACACGCCCCTCAAAATCCCGTGCAAAGGCAACACAAAGCTCATCATCGACAAGGGATTCAAATGTTCCTCTTACCTTTCCCTACATATCTTATAGACATTATAAATATTGCTGCAATTCTTGAGTGCTAGGGTTCAAGCCAACTAGCTGGCCACCTATCACCCTGACCATACTAACCTTATGTATTTACTAACCTTATCTATTCTTTGGTAATATAGAACAATAAGGAGTAGTGAGGGGTTAATCCTCACGTAGAGCTCCACCAAGATTGTGTGCACTCGTCTCCTTCCTCACCTACACTCACACTTCGCATGGACCACATGTGTACTCACAAGTGGTATCAGAGTTACAATGCTTCCTCGTACCCCGTGCATGCACGAAATTTAGAACGAGCTAAGGGTAATTGCAGCCTTAGGTGAAGGACACATCAAATGTTGTACACTATGCAAAGCTTTTTGCAGATTGTACAAAAGCTTGAACAAAGGAGCTTCAAAGCTTGAATCTAGCACACAGTAATGAAGTAGAGAGCTTAAAGCAGGTGTGTGTGTGTGCATATATGTGTGCATGTGTGTGTGTGTGTGTGTGTGTGTGTGTGAGAGAGAGAGAGAGAGAGAGAGAGAGAGAGAGAGAGAGAGAGAGAGAGAGAGAGAGAGAGAGAGAGTTGAAATTTGTGTCTGTACACACATATTTTTAGGCCATTTTGTTTCTGGTTATTGTTGCAGATTCTTCATCATCTCGAGAGTATTTCTAGCACGTGCCTCTTGCAGTTTTACCCCCCTTTTGAAGCCATTTATTATGAGGGAGCTGGTGTGTTCGTGTGCGTGCGTGCGGGAAGGGGAAGGGAAGAGTAATTGGGAGAAACATCACACAAGAAGGAGAGAGTGTGTGTTGCCTTTATTGTATATCTAAGAAGGGTTAAACAATGCTAGTGAGTAAGTAGGTGTAGGGTGTTAGTCATGGGTAGGCAGCCATAAGCCTTTACCCCAACAATCTCCCACTTAAAGGCCAATGTGGCCATAAGTGGCTATGATTAAAGCTAGTGTGTACATACGTGAAGTACGATAACTTCACCTTTGTACAACTGTGTTTAGTCTACACCCATTAACTTAATGCAATGTGAAAACTTCTGCATAGGTAGGCTCTTTGTAAGAGCATTTGTATAGCTATGTTCGCCCTACACCCATTAACTCGATGCAATGTGCAATATGCTTCGTAGTTAGGCTCTTTGTAAGAGAATTTGTTGGGTTGTCATCAATGTGGACCTTGACAAGATGTCATAAAAGCCTACACCAACACTCTTGGCTATGGAATGCAAATCCAACCAAGAGCCATGATTCAATGCTTAAGCTTGCCATCTTCTCCGGCCCATCTTCATTACTATGCTATTATGTATGCTAGCAAAAAGAGTGATGATAAGTGAGGAACTATTTCTTTCTCCTATGAATGTTTACTCTTCCTCTTTCCTATCCATGATTCCCCGCTAGCTCTCTCCACCTTTGAAGGTGTTTGAGGCCTTGGGACTGAGGCTTAGGATAGCTAATGCTTTTTACAAAGTCTATGTTATGATCTTGTGATGCATGAAACTTTCTATCTTCATTGCATAACCTAGGTCACAAGGAACACAAAGATTGTATTGTACCAAGCAGGGATTTTAATTACGCGATGACGCATTTTGTTAAATGTTAATTATTGTTGTTATTATCACTATTTTTTTCATGTTAATAACATATCTAATGTCATGACCTACGAAAACCGGTAGAAAACGTAGAACTGGCGGGAAAACCAACAATCCCGGTAGACCTGGCGGGTTTAACATGAAACCTGGCGGGCCCGACGGGACAAGCAAGAAACCCGCCGGACCCGTCATGTACCCCCTCCATATTTGGCGGCTCTATATACCCCTGTAGTAGACATCACATCACATCACCTCTTCCTCTAAATTTGGTCATCCTTTAAAATTTAGAAGAAAAACTAAAGGTAAAAAAATGAATAGTCTTAAAAAAAAATTAAAACTTAATGTAACTCTGATCATGGATCATTAGTTCTTTTTTGGACTGAACTGATTCTTGAAAGGAGGTAGAAAGGTGAATCTTTGGGTCGGTATCTCTATATTTGGGATGGACTAATCTCATGTTTGGTTCACCGTTATATTTGCTAAATTGATTGCTATATTGATTAGAACTTCTATCATGGGTCATTAGTTCTATTTTGGACTGACCTGATTCTTGAAAAGAGATAGAAAGGTGAATCTTTGGGTCGATATCTCTACTTTTGGGATGGACTGATCACATGTTTGATTCACCGTTGTATTTGCTTTCTATTCCGATTAGAGCTCCAATCATGGGTCATTAGTTCTTTTTTGTACTGGACTGATTCATGAAAGGAGGTAGAAAGGTGAATCTTTGGGTCGATATCTCTACTTTTGGGATGGACTGATCACATGTTTGATTCACCATTGTATTTGCTTGCTATTCCGATTAGAGCTCCAATCATGGGTCATTAGTTCTTTTTTGGACTGGACTGATTCATGAAAGGAGGTAGGAAGGTGAATCTTTGGGTCGATATCTCTACTTTTGGGATGGACTGATCACATGTTTGATTCATCGTTGTATTTGCTTGCTATTTCGATTAGAGCTCCAATCATGGGTCATTAGTTCTTTTTTGGACTGGACTGATTCATGAAAGGGGTAGGAAGGTGAATCTTTGGGTAGATATTTTTACTTTTGGGATGGACTGATCACATATTTGATTCACCATTGTATTTGCTTGCTCATGTTTGAGTAGATTGAGGTTTATTCCCTTCAGGCTTCACTACTACGCTTGTGTGTGATATTGATTATAACACTAATTTTTGGTTTGAATAATACTTGAAAGAAGTGATAGCATACTGAGCTATGTTTATTGGTATTGCAGGCATCCAATAAGTATGTCTTCCACCGAGAATGTGAGCGGTGATGTTGGTGTCTCAAGCCTGGCTTCCTTGAGGAGACCTCCTACCTCGATGCCAGGTCCTGCTTCGCAGGGCAAGCGAAAGGCAGGTGGAAAAAGTCCAGGACCCGAGTGGAATTTTGCAACAAATTTAAATAAGTATCAAGATTGTAAATGTAAATTTTGTGGCGAAGAGAAATCTGGAGGAGCACCAAGAATAAGGGATCATGCTAGGTGGCAATACCAGAATCCAAGGAGGAAAGTGCAAGGGCTTAGGTGCAGAAGAAGCAACTATGCGCTTGAAAGCTTTAATTGGTAAGATAATTTCCACGAGCAAAAGATCAAAACTCTCTACTTTCGACCATCACACCCCGGTATCGATAAGATCAAACCAGTATGAGGGATCATGGGGTGTAACGCCCACCAATGGAAGCACTCAAAGCAGGGAACCAACTTCTCATATCAATGGAACTACACCTCCAAACCATGGATCTCCTGACTTTCATGTAGGATCGTCAAAAAGTAGACAGGTTAGCTTACAGACGAGCTTCAAAATTCTTGCCTTAGAAGAAGCACAACTTGATCTAGCTAAAGCCATCTATTTCACTGGGGGATCATTGGCCATTGTCACCCGTGATGCATGGAAGTCAGCTTGGAAACGCATTGGGGAGTATGGTGCTAGATTTACCCCTCCAACATATCACCATATGAGAAACCAACTGTTGGATAAATGTTACACAAGCACACAACATGATATTCAAAGGGTAATATTAAATGCAACAGAACAATCTGGATACACCATAGTTAGTGATGGTTGGTCCAATGTTCAAAGGCGGCCATTGATCAACATCATGATTGTATGTCCTCGTGGCTGGTGAATGTTTTATCAAAGCTGTGGATAGCTCTGGTCAAATAAAGTCTGGCAGTTTTATAGCTGACATCATTGGAGACGCAGTTGAGGAACTTGGAAAAGAAAATGTTGTCCAAGTAATCATGGACAATGCCAAAAATTGCAGGGCTGCAGATAGGATACTTGAAAGTCGCTTCTCTCACCTATATAGGCTGGTTGCAGTACACACAACTTGAACTTGGTATTGCAAGATTGGTACAAGAGGGAGGACACAGAGTGGTTCAAATGTACCATTAGAGGATGTCTACTATGTTAAAACTGCCGTGTGAAACTAGATTTTGTACCAACTACTATACGGTAGAATCACTAATAAAAAATAAGAATGCTGTGATGGAGACATTTGTTTGTGCCACTTTTTCAGAATGGGAGGCCGGTCAAAGGGAGAAGATAAAAAGAAAATTAGGGGTGATCAGAGATCTACTAGCTGATCGCCACTTCTGGGATGATGTGGTGGATGTGCACAATGTCATGATGCCAATTATGCTCGCATTACGCCAACTAGATTCTACCTTGCCTAACATAGGTAAGGTGTGGATGGCTTGGTGGACTGTTCAAGAAAGCCTTGCAAATCCAGAGGAGCCCCAGGAGCTAATTGTGAAGCCTTGGAAGACACCATTCACTCAAAAGAGGAGAGAAATTTAGAAAGTATGTGCATGGTCGATGGGTTGGAGCACATAGTCCACTACACAGCGTAGCTTTCTTATTGGATCCAGAGTATTGGGCAATGGAAATAGACAAACTTGATGAGGAGGTGCTGGAAGAATTTTATGATGTGATAGGCAGGTTTTATGATGATCCTGATGAGCATGCATCAGCTGTTACTGATCTTATGAAGTTTAAACTCAAAGATGGTAAGTTTGGTACAGAATTTGTGCAAAAACTTGCCACGGAGCAACCAGCGTGGAAGTGGTGGATGATGAATGGTGGTAGTGCACCCACCCTTAAACGCCTAGCTATTAGAATCCTAGCCCAATGTGCATCCAATTCAAGTTCTGAGAGAAACTGGAGTACATATAAATATGTACATTCCACCATCAGAAACCGCCTTCTAAATTCAAGAGCTGAAAAATTGGTGTATATGTACTGCAACCATCGGCTATTGGCAAGATTGCAAGCTGAGAACTACAAAGAGGAGATGTCGCGCTGGACTTATGATGTAACCAATGATGAGGAGGACAAAGAAAGTGAGCTGCAAGGGGAATCTCATGAAGTAGAAACTATATATACTTTAGAAGAGATTGAAGAGAATTTGGAAATTGAACCAACTTTGACCCGTTGCGCAGCAAGCGACGGTGGTTTAATTAATAGATTATCGAATCCATTGAGTGACTTCTGTTTAAGTTCAGAAACTGTTTATCTTATAATATATTTTTTATATTTAGTTTAAGGTTTAGACATTTGCTTAATAATAAACGAAGCCCTTAAAAACCTTTACAAGGCCACAAATCACTATTAAAGCTTCACAATATACAAAGCCCTAACAAATGTTTTCATTATCACATATCATAATTGAAGCTGAAGTGAGGACAATTCACAATTTAATTCTCGCAAGACTACGAGTAAATGTTTTCAAATGTTACAAAAACTATCCAAGTGATAGTGAAATATTTGTGAGAATATCTTCATTCTCTTGTTCACGCTGACCTTTAAGCTTATTATAGTCTTCAGACATTTTGAACATTGCATATAGCTTTTTGGATATCTCATACTCACATATAGCACAATGAAAGTTATTCATCATGCTTTGCATCAAGCATGATATATGGTACATATGTCCGCATGGCAAGCTGAAGTGACCACACCACTCATGAAAGAATGATCTACATATGGGGCAAGGACCACCGTGCTCACCAGAAGCTGGAGGGGCCTCAATAGATGTTGGGTGCTCAATCAATGTGGCAGCATTTTGTTTTTTTATAGTCGCCTCTAACTCTTTTACGTGGCGAGATAGCACCTTGACCTCCCTTTGCAAGTCTCTATTTAGGGTTGCTTCTGCATGAGAGCCTTGTGTAGCTTGTGATGCTTGCCTCAGTTGAGTTTGAAGCTCCTCCTTAACTTGGTGCACTTCCATTGATGCACCTTCTAGTGCCAATGACATCTCTTGCCGTGTGACGGTGATTGCACTACTGCGAATGTCCTCAACCGTCATGTGAGGTGTCCTTGAGTTGAAGTCCACTGCTTCACCCAAGACATAATGCATGTATAACATCTTGGCAAACCACAATGGACAATCCATATGATGCATAGGATGACCCATAACATCGAGATATATATTCTCTCCATTGTCTCGTATGTCTGCATTAATGCATTGTGATAGCTTGAGTCGGCCTTTCTTGATGTTGTCATCTGCAACGCCTGGCCATATGGATTTGACCATTTCTCGGTCAATCCTAGTGTTCACCTGTTTTCAATGTGTACCCACTGGGTTGGCCCACTGGGAGCAACGAGCTGCAATTCGAGCGGTGTCGTTCACTCCACCGCCTTGACACATGGATCTGAGACGCTCAAAAGCGAGCTTAGCCCTTTGATTATCATTATCCATATCCTGATTAAACACTATACTTCAGTTACGGCATACTAACTTAATGATAATCAATTGCTATAAGAGTAACCACCATTTTACGACAATCAATTGCTATAATTTTAACCACCATTTTACGACAATCAATTGATATTAGAATAACCACCATCTTACGACAATCAATTGATATAAGAGTAACCACCATTTTTTAAATCAATGAATGACAATCAGTGATTCCACGTGGCTTATTGCTTGAAACTTAAGAGAAAAAACAAAACTCATAGAAAATTTGTTGTCTATTGAGATATAACAAAGTGTTTTTATTACTCATACATCATCCATGGCACATAAAACCCAATTTTTAAAAGTGCTTTTATAAGTCAAAAGTCTCAGAAAACCTTGCTTCATAAAGTACATCATATATCCATCAAAACAAGGCTACACTCATTTCAGAGGGAGGGCGTAAGCATCGTTCTGGCTGGGCTTCAAATATTTCTAATTCTTCGTCCAAAAGTGCCAAGGTCTTTCTGTCTGTGGATTTCTTCCTCACCCAACCTTCCACAACAATCCTAGATATGGCTTGTACCTCCACTGAAACCTTATGTTTGAACCAATCTGTGCTGTAGTAGTCAGAGAACTCTCCACAAAACTTACAAAATTGCCATATCACCCATCCTATGGCGTACACATCTGTGGCCTTGGTCCATGGGCACGGGTGATTGCCATCTAGTAACTCAGGAGCTCGACAAGGATGAAGCTTTTGCCAGTTTTCATCGGTATTGTTGGTCTTTTGTGTCTCTAAGCCAACACGCAGAGCCAATCCCCAATCAATTATTCCAATATGGGGAGTGAGATCCTTGGTAAAGTCCAACATGATGTTCCATGGATGGAGATCATTGTGGATCACTCCCTCGTCATGTGCGAATCGGAATGCCTTCACCAAGGCATGGATCAACAAGGGAGCATGATTGTACAGGCTCTTGATACGTGTTTTCTTGTCTTCAGAGGGCTGCTCCCATTTAAAGTCTTCAGGGATCTTTCCTTTCCCCTCTTGATGCACTACAAGCGTCGTGAAAGAGCCATGTGGAAGGGGCACTGTCTCCATAAGATCACCTAAAGTTCCCCCATTGAAGTAGGGGAATATCAAAAACCATGGCAACGTTACAGAGTGGGCAATACTCCTCAAAATCTCTCTATGGTTGAGATCTACCCCACTTTTTGATGCAAAGATTTTCGACTGATGCTTGGCCTGTCCTTTGAACTCCTTGGCACAATAAGTATTCGTTGCAGGAAGGAAACTGATCCCTTTGATTTGAACTTTCCACCCTGTGCCATAAGCCCCTGACCCAAGTTTCTTGATCTTCTTAATGGACTTATTTGGAATGCCCAGAGTCATGCTACATTCAGAATTGTATATACTGCTCTCCAGGTGACTGGCAGAAGCAGTAGAACCCGATGTTCCCTCAATGGTAGCCTCCTCAATAAACGGTTCTCCAACTTGGCTGCTCCCCATAACTCTGGTGATAGCCATTCGCATTTTCTTGCTTAGGCCAAACTGTGTGTCTATGTGGGATGCTCGCCTTGACCTCTCCTTTTCAGCTCTCCATCTAGTGTTTTAATGTTCTAGCTTACCCTTGTCTACTTCTTGAGGGCATTCCTCTTTCAAATCAGAGGCCACCTTGGGCAAATTGCCCACCCAACTGCTCAGTAATCAGATTATTGATTCGGTTGTTTTGTCTGGATATAACAACAACATTTTGCGGGCAATCTCACTGTATAATGATTGCAATCTAGACTTATCTGCAACAATCTGCGCTATATCGTCGGGATCTAGTGCATTGACGATCGTAATCAACAATTGTCTAATTTTCTTTTTGAACTCTATCATTGAAGTAGCAGAAGGATCCATTTTGCCTGCCATGGTATTATTGCAAACAACACATTGTGAAATATAACTATGTGCCACTGCATTTGGATCTTTTCTACGTGAAAGAAAAAGTGCATTATAGACCATAGATCTCGTACGCTTTTGCAGTGACACACCTAATCGCAATTGCAACCATGTGCCAATGCCTCACCATACGAAAACTTACAAATAGATGCTCTTGTCATTCTAGCAGAAACACACCTAGTCGCAATTGCAACCATGTGCCGAAGCATGAATGACTGGGAGCAACATAAAACATAGTCACCCTACGCTTTTGCGATGACACACCTAGCCGCAATTGCAACCATGTGCCAGTGCATCGATGCACGGTGACTTCTTTCAAACAGATGCTCCTGTCATTCTAGCAGCAACACACCTAGTCGCAATTGCAACCATGTGCCGAAGCATGAATGACTGGGAGCAACATAAAACATAGTCACCCTACGCTTTTACGATGACACACCTAGCCACAATTGCAACCATGTGCCAGTGCATCGATGCACGGTGACTTCTTTCAAACAGATGCTCCTGTCATTCTAGCAGCAACACACCTAGTCGCAATTGCAACCATGTGCCGAAGCATGAATGACTGGGAGCAACATAAAACATAGTCACCCTACGCTTTTGCGATGACACACCTAGCCGCAATTGCAACCATGTGCCAGTGCATCGATGCGCGGTGACTTCTTTCAAACAAATGCTCCTGTCATTCTAGCAGCAACACACCTAGTCGCAATTGCAACCATGTGCCGAAGCATGAATGACTGGGAGCAACATAAAACATAGTCATCCTACGCTTTTGCAATGACACACGTACTCGCAATTGCAACCATGTGCCAGTGCATCCACGCACGATGTCTTCTTTCAATATTCAAGCATATGAAGCATTATGAAATTATTTGAGCACACATTCATGTATTAGATGCTACCGTCAATCTAGTAGCAACACACCTAGTCGCAATTGCAACCGTGTGCCGAAGCATGAATGACGGGAAGCAACATAAAACATAGTCATCTTGCGTTTTTGCAATGACACACCTAGCCACAATTGCAACCATGTGCCAGTGCATCCACGCACGGTGACTTCTTTCAAACAGATGCTCCTGTCATTCTAGCAGCAACACACCTAGTCGCAATTGCAACCATGTGCCGAAGCATGAATGACTGGGAGCAACATAAAACATAATCACCCTACGCTTTTTTAATGACACACCTAGCCGCAATTGCAACCATGTGCCAGTGCATTCACGCACGGTTACTTCTTTCAAACAAATGCTCCTGTCATTCTAGCAGCAACACACCTAGTCGCAATTGCAACCATGTGTTGAAGCATGAATGAATGGGAGCAATATAAAACATAATCATCGTACGCTTTTGCAATGACACACCTAGCCGCAATTGCAACCATGTGCTAGTGCATCCACGTACGAGGATTTGATAAAAGAAATTTTATACCTTTAAGTTTTAACGCAAAAAACTCAAAAAAACATCAATAAAATAAGGAAGGGTTTAAAAAATTACTGCTACACTGCTTTGAGAATGTGGAAAGCTGCCAGAAAGTTTGGTGAAGACTTTTCAATGTACCTCTTTTGTGAAAAAGACAAGCACCGGCGTCGCCTTTATATAGCCACGGCGGGCCCGGCGGGGAAATAGCTTTACCCGGCGGGCCCGGCGGGCTACGAGCCGGTCTCCAGGTCTCCTTGGAGGTAAAAAAAGATGAATGTCAATTAACATAATATTTGTTATTTTGCATTTCTATTGTTATTAACCTGAAATTATAGTGTGATCACGTCATTTTGAAATCCCTGGTGAGGAGCTAAAAGAGTCTGTAGTAGAGAAGGAGTGGCGACTACCATTCTCTGGCAAACAATGAATAATTTTGGCCAAGTATTTTCATACAAGATGGAAGAGTGCTCATAGTCCACTCCATAGTGTGGCTTACATGCTCGATCCGGAGTATTGGAATTTAGATATGATTTCCAATACAGAGGTGGTCAACAATTTCTATCACATGGTCAACACGTTCTACTCCAATGTTCATGACCGAATTGATTGTATCAAAGAAATGAGTGCATTTAGATTAAAAGAAGATCCTTTTGCAAATGATTTTGTACAGTCAATGGCAAAAGAGCAACCTACATGGGAGTGGTGGATGATGAATGGTGGAGAGAATTACTCAACCTTATGCTCGCTTGCAATGAAAGTACTAGCACAATGTGCAACAAACTCAAGTTCAGAGAGAAATAGAAGCATGTACAAGTATGTTCATAACACTATTCGCAATAGATTATTAGCAGACAGAGCTGAGAAATTAGTGTATATGTTTTGCAACAAAAAGATATTGCATCACATTGAAAGTGTTGGCTATACGAGGAGGAAATGTCAATTGGGTTGTATGATTGTCAAAACAAAGACAAAGAAGAGTTCAATGTCGGTGTATCTCAATGCACTATAGACAAAATAGAAGAGAATCTGATAATAGATATGGAAGTTGAAATACAAGAAGACCCACAACACTCGGACTTAGTCCTAGATAACAACTTCACAGATTCAATATATCTTGACAGTAGAATGAAGATTGTGTCAAAAACCATTATGAAAGAGATTATATTCAATGTTCCAAGTAGATCCTCTCAGCGTTTTCTTTTATTGCTTCATGGAGGCACTTTGATACCTTCCACCGTCCTTTCTTTATCTCCGCGCCCTCACATGGACATATTGTTTTAATCATACTCTTGGTCACTTCTTTATTGATAACTTTTCGTTGCATGTGGTTTGGATTTGCCCATTTTGATAGTCGTCGAGCAGTGTGCGTCGCTTGATGTGCTGACATACCGTGCACTAGAGATTTCATGCGCTGAAATGCATTAACATCCGCTTGGTTGCTGTTGATCATCTGGCAGTAATTGGTACCACAAACTTGGTCTTCATCGGGCATAGTATCTTAGAGCTGCAGTGGAAAAATAGACAGATATTCAATATCTTTGACAAAAATATATTCTCATGATTCAACAGTCTCATAGATACCATGTTTGATGATTGATGAATAAAGCATTCTTTTGAATATGATTAGCTAGTATATATTTTTATAAGAACACTTAAGAACAACAATATCAAACAATTCAAACATTTGTATATGAAATACTCTTCACAATCGTTTTACCGACCAAGTATTTCATATACTTAATACTTAAAAAAATGAATTGCACATGCACATACAAATTATATGGCGTCCATACGGCCGGGTTAACGACCTGAATGTCACATTTATACAAAAATAGATGCTTCTAACAAATGACACTCAACTAGCCACATTGCCGATCGAGTGCCGCTTGAATCTAAAGAGAAATAATGGCTTGCATACGAGCATCATATAGCCGCATTACTGATTGATGTCCATATGTTTTTTGGGAAAGGGGAAGGAAAGTTTACTCACCATAAGGATACTAGAATCGCCACATCATTGACGTAGTACCCAGACAGTGAGCCAAGTGACTTACCACAAGGATACCATATTCCCCCCGTCATCACCGAGGTGATGCCCTTGTAGTAAGCACTATTTTGTAGAACAACTTAAGCAGCATTGTGTGGTAAGGTATCTCATGACTGTCATGCAATACGACAAAGGTACTCTACCACACAATGCGTACAGACACACACACACACACACACACACACAACACATACCCAGGTCGTGTGGTCACGTACTTTGCCTATTGCCATGCACTACGACGTAGAGCATGCTCCCACACAACTCTCTCTCTCTCCTCTTGACTTACATGCAAATGCAGTCATCGATCTTTCTCTCTCTCTCTCTCTCTGTTACTCTCTTACACACACACACACACACACACACACACACACACACACACACACACACACACACACACACACACACACACACACACACACACACACACACACACACGATAGCTCAAGGAATAACACCCAATGGGCACGATCAAGGCCTTATATATATTATTTTGCAGGCCCGTCGAGCAACTGGGTTTTCTCGACCGGTCTGTAGGGAAAACGGACAAGCCCGATGGGCTTTTTGTGGATTTCCAACTTGCTCCTAATCGGCTTGTTTGTAAGCATGTTAAGTATGATTATGTAAATGTGACAATAAGATCTTGTGATCACACAAATTTTTTGGTAATTACGTAAATACTAAATCCCTGCCTATGGCTTTACCATTATTGAGCCATAAGAAGTCTGAAAGGAGCTATCCCTCGGCAATTCTACAATATTAGACCCATTCCACTACTCTCTACGATTAACCAATTCGAGCCGTGGGTGTAGATGCTTAAGTATTGATTTTCAAAGGCTAAGAGGAGTAGAGACTAAGGTTTTGAATTGCCAAAGAATACACTAAGTAAACACACAAAGTAATTCTCTAATAAGTATAATTAGCATGACTGACAATAACCAAGAGTGTAGAATGAACATTGATCACTTTGATTTTGCACATGAAGGTGCTAATGATGATGCCCCCATGTTTATCAATTATCTTGTTACTAGGTTGCAACAAGCTATGGTCAACCTGGCTTTGCAAGCCGAAGTTACTCAGCAACTTTGCGCTTATGGGATTTCTCTTTCTCTTCAAGAGGAGAGAGAGCTTAGAAGGCCTCTTGATGAGACCCCCAAAAGACGACTCTCTCCCATACAAGAGGAGGAATCCAAAGAACAAGAAAGTAATGAATCCCTAAGTTCCTCTGAAGATGTGGCTCCACAAAGACGGCGGTCAAGACGGTCGCCAACTCCTCCCAAGAGGAAATGATCAACCCACAGTCCTTCTCCTCTTCACTCCGAAAGGGAAGAGAGGAAACAAAGGAAGAAAAGGGCAAGAAAGAGGATCTTCTCCTTCTTCTTCACCTTCCTCCTATTCCGACAAAAGCTATGGCTATTCTCCTAGAGAATACAAGAGGGGAGGACATCACAAATCTTACCCTTGGCGAAGATCACAAAAGCTCAAGAAGTTCAGAGAGGGAGGAAAGAGTATCTCTTTTCTCACCTATGATGGCACCTTTGGTGCCACCGACAAAGTATTGGCATTCATCCAACAATTTGATGGGGCCTTTGGAGACGAGGGCTTCATGGAGTCCTCCAAGCTACACCATGTAGCTATACACTTCCAGAAATTGGCTTGTCAATGGTGGGCTAGCCTTTGTGGCAATGGCGAAGCCCCAAAGACATGGAAAACGTACGAGTTTCCATCATGAAGCAATTCCTTGCAAGCGATGCAAAGGACAAAGTGCTTACTGAATGGCAAAGTTTGAAGCTTCTTTCCCATGAATGTACTCACAAATATGTGGACAAGTTTTGGGATTTACATCTCAAGGCTACTGTCTTGCAAAAGATAGACTTCATGGAGCAAAAGTATCAATTCTGTGCGTGATTACTTGAAGAGATGGCCGAGTACGTCAATTCCCAACGGCTTGGTTCTATCACCAAAGTAATCCACCACACTATGGTTGCTTCACACATCAATTTCCAAAGGGGCTAGACGGAATGTCAAGCCCATGGAAAGCAAAGACAAAAGTGATGCAAAGGGTAATACCAATGCCCAAAATTCTTCCCTAGGCAATTCCAATAACAACAAAAATTGGTACAAGGAGAAGGGAGCTTACAAAGGTAAAACAAACTCTCTCCTGAAGAGCTTGAAGATTTTCGCAAGGATAAATTTTTTTTAAAGTGTGAGGAGCAAGGATGATCATTGCAAAGGATCACCTCTCTCCTATGCTTGGGAAAAGGTAAGGGAGCATAATGCCTTCATCTTGTTTGACCCTGGCTCTACTCATAACTTCATATCAATGGAGTTGGCCACCAAGTTGGGCATTCAAGCTTTCAAGATGGGAGATATTGTAGCTGCAGACATCGCTTTCAAGGGACATCAAGCCTCCATTACTCCCTTGATTGGGAAGTTGAGGCTTCATGTCCAAAGCTACGTCGACAAAGAGGACTTTTTCATCTCTCCTCTCCAACATGAGGATGCTATCCTAGGGGCACCATGGTTCAACATCATGGCTGCCAATATGAAGTTCTCTGAAAGGAGAATCTACTTCACCTATAGGGGAAAGAGCAAGTATATAGATGCTAGTTAGTCTGGTCGCACTATACCACTTGTAAATCCTCCTGCTTTTGATAAATCAATGAAGAGCTCAGTTTCTGCGTACATGATTTTTGTCAAAGAGTCCCTAAAAGATCCTAATGTTTTATCAAATGTAAATGATAGGAATCAAGAAGAGTTAGACTTGTCTAATTTTCTAAAAGGATTCCAAGATGTGTTAATCAATGATATCCCTATGGACTTGCCTCCAAAATGAGGGGATGATGACCATCAAATTGAGCTCCTACCAGGAAGCTCACTGCCTACCAAGCCTCCTTATCGAGTTTCCCAAGCTCAATAAGAGGAGATAATGAAGCAAGTACAAGAATTGGTAGACAAAGGAATGGTGAGGCCTAGCTTCTCTCCATTTTGTTCTCTAGTCCTTTTAGTGCAAAAGAAAGATGGTACATACCATATGTGTGTGGACTATCGAGCACTAAAACCATATCACTATCAAAAACAGATTTCTCATGCCTCACATAGAAGATCTGTTTCATAAACTACAAGGCTCTACCCACTTCAGTAGGATTGAATTTAAAAGTTTCTATCATCAAATAAGGATAATGGATGAAGATATCCTAAAGACTGTGTTTCGTACAACATTTGTTCTTTATCAATATCTAGTCATGCATTTTGGCTTGACCAATGCACTAGCCATGTTTAATCGTCCAATGGAGAAAATCTTTAGACCCTACCATAAATTCATCGGAGTGTTATTTTGATGATATCATCATCTACTCCAAATCTTTGGAGGAACACAAGAAACATATCCAAGTGATCTTTCAAGCATTGAGGGAGAACAAGCTTTTTCTCAATCAAAAGAAAATAAAAATTTTCCTTCAAGAGATTCAATACTTAGGTCATATTATCTCTCAAGATGGATCATGGTATCCATATGGATCCATCAAAGTTGGAGGTAATAAAAGCATGGCCTAATCGATCCAAGGAATCTACATGAGCTAAGAAGCTTTATTGGTTTGTGTGCATACTATAGACGCTTCATAGCAAAATTTTCTCAAATAGCAGGACCATTACATGACTTAACAAAGAAGAACATTAAGTACTCATGGACTGCTAAGGAGCAAAATGCTTTTGACAAGCTCAAAGAGAAGCTTACCTCCCAACTAGTTCTTATGTTTGCAAATCTCTCAAAGACATTTGAGGTCCAATGTGATGCTTGTGGTAATTGCGTTGGAGCAATCTTGCTTCAAGAAGGGCATGCCATAGCATATGAGAGGCGAAGGCTGAATACAGATGAGCGGGTCTTGAGAATTTATGAAAAAGAGCTTTTAACTATTCTACATGCCCTAGACACATAGAAGCACTATCTATTGTGGACTCCATTTATTTTACAAACAAACCACCAAAGTCTCAAGTACTTCATGACGCAAACCAAGCTTTCCGACAAAAAAATGAGGTGGGCAAATTTTCTTTCGCAATTCTATTTTCATATTGCTCATGTTGCTGGTAAACACAATCAAGTGGCCGATGCACTTTCACGACGACCAAAAGCTAATTACAATGATCTATCTTTTATGATAGATGAGTATGCTATTGACCCTAACTTTAAAGACATAATGTTAGCCCTTGCTTTGGGGAAGAAAGAGGAACCATTCACCTTGCAAGATGGTTATCTTCTACATGGAAATAGGCTATGTGTTACCCACTCCCTTCGTGAGAAAGTTATGTATGAAGCTTATGATCCTCCCTATGCAGGGCATATAGGCATTCAACCTACTCTTTGAGGAGTAGAGACGTACTTTTATTGGCCTACCATGAAAGTAGACATACAAGAGTATGTTTCAAAATGTGTGGTATGCCAAAAGACCAAGTATGATAGAGGGAAGCAACCTGGATTACTCCAGCCATTGCCAATCCCTAATTCACCATGGGAGAGTATATCCATGGATTTTATCTTTGGATTACCCAAGTCTATCCATGGGAATACGGGAATATGGACAATAGTTGATAGGTTTAGCAAGCACACTTTATTCCTGTCAAAAAGACTATTAAGACACCATGGATTGCCAACATCCATTGTGTCAGATGGAGATCCTAGAATGACTAGTAATTTCTGGAAAGGTCTCTTTGAAAATCTAGGTAGAAGATTAAATTTCTCTTCAACCTATCACCCACAAACGGATGGCCAAAGTGAGATAGCCAATATTAAGATTCTCGATCTACTAAAGACTTATGTTACATAAGTAGATCAATGCTCAGAATGGGAAAAGTACTTACCTCTTGTAGAGTATGTGTACAATAATACTGTCCATACATCTATGGGAAAAGCACCTTTTGAAATCATTGGGGGAAGACCTAAAAGTCCCTTACTACTTAAAGTACATGGGAAGATCTTTGCTGCCGATGAGTATAGCCGTGACCTACATGAATCTTTTCAAAATATTAAGGAGGCTATATCCATCTCTCAACAAAGGCAAAAATATTATGTTGACAAGCATAGAAGAGCCTTAACGTTCAAAGAAAACGATTCCGTCTTGATTGAGGCAAACGACGGGCAAAAATCCTACGAGCCATCAAAAGTATTATGCTAAACTAGCAAAAAGATACTATGGTCCTTTTCAAATCTTGAAGCCAATCAATGAGATGGCTTATCAACTCAAGTTGCCCAACCATTGGCTCATACACAATTCTTTTCATGTGAGCCTACTTAAGCCCTACAAAGGAGATCCACCAAGTGAACCAATTATTGAAGACCCTCCCGAAATTGAGGTGCTTGATGACTAAGATGCTTGAGGTGCTTGCTGATTAAGATGCTTGAGGTGCTTGCTGATTAAGATCCTTGAGGTGCTTGTCGTGCTTGCATACTAGGGAGCTTGAGGTGCTTGTGGGAACACTACCCAAGCTTGAAGTGCTTTGTCGTGCTTGCTGACCAAGGTGCTTGTGTTCCAAAAGTCAACAAAGTCCCTACAAAAGAGGGGGCAAGCCCTAAAGCTAGGAGGATGAGAGAGAACACACACACACACACACACAACTAGGATAAAGTGTGAAAATCACTATACTGATAGTGGTACTACTTGTGTATTGGTACTAGAGTTGGAATTGGTACTGTTGATACCTATGTAGTGGTACTGGTACGGGTACTTGTTATACTAGACTGACACTGATACTAATGGACTGATACTGGTGTTACTTGCGTACTGGTACTGCACTGAACAGGTACTGGTACTTTATTGAAGCAAAATGGAACTACGCGGGTACTGGTACTTTATTGCACTAAAATGATACTACTTATGAACCGATGCTACTTATGTACTGATACTGGGTTCACTTGTGTCCTGGTGCTATTCTCTATTGATACTGGCACTTTATTGTACTTTATTGCGCTGAACTAATACTGCTGCCACTTGTGTGATATACTGGTCGGGGGACTGATAGTTTTTGTGAATTTAACTAGTACGGGAGCTGCTTGTGAGACTGGTAGTAGTGCTAACCGTGTGTTGGTACAGGATTATTACTCAACTATTGCGACTTTGGTTCTAGGAAACTGATTAAATGCACTGAATGACTGGTTGGTGGAAGAATATTGTTATGGTCAGAATGGGTTTTTCATTATAATGATTTGGGTAAAAGCTGCTCATATAGCAGTATGTGGTTGCAAATTACATTATGGATATGGCAATTGTGGCGCATCCCTTGTTTATACACTTTCTACTCTGACCAGTGTTTGGGGAAAATGTGTCTCAACTTAATATGGTGCTGTTTTCAATTTCCAAAATGCCTGTTGAGGGCAGGGGAAAAGGAGAAATTCCGCCCCATAATAGAGAAAAATAGTGTAAAAACCTGAAAAAGTAGCTTAATTTTCTAAAATTTCCTCTTGGAAAATTCAAGGAAAGGAATTTTGTATGTTTTGGAAAAATGATATTTCCCGAACACTGACTCCGACTAAATGGTTTTTGGGCTTAGTCACTAATGATGTTTTGCTAATTGTGTACTTGTACTGAATTAGTACTGGTACTAATACTGTTTGTGTGCTATAATATACTAGACCGAAGCTACTTAGGTACGGGTACTGTAGACACTGGAGTACTAGCGCTGAACTAGTACTAGTAGTGGTATTGTAATATACAGAACTAGTACTGGTATAGGTACTAATACTTTATTGTACTGATCAATTGATACTTCTGCCACTTGTGTGATATACCGGTCCTAGGATTGGACTGGTTGTGTACAATAATACACTGAATTGATACTGGGGCTACTTATGAGACTGATACTGGTGCTAATTGTGTGTTGGTAATGAACATGTTATGGTACTTAGACTGCTTGTTCACTAAAAGTCTAGACCGACGTTATTTTGTGTACTGGTATTGATACCACTTGTGTACTAGTACTAAACTGATATTGGTATTGGTACTGGTTTATACTGAAATACTGATGCTACTTGGCTACTGGGATACTGGTACTGGTGTAAAAAAATGGGTGGACCTACTGCCCGGCTAGGATAGTATAAGGATAGTGTGTAAATTCCCTTGGGCATTATTTACTGGGGCAAGTTGCCCTAGGGAGTCCTTGGTGTCTTATAATAACTAGTACTATAACTGGTGCTTTTTGGGTACATTATTTTACTGTACTGGTACTGGTGCTACTAGTAAAACAGCTATTGAACTTTAACACACACACACACACACACACACACACACACACACACACACACACACACACACACACACACACACACACACACACACACACACACACACACACACACACACACACACACACACACACACACACACACACACACACACACACACACACACACACACACACACACACACACACACACACACACACACACACTTTGCTAGGGACAGTGTGTTAATTTATCTATATTGACACTGGTGCTACTGATACTGGAGCCATGTCTGGTACTGATGCTACTTGTGGATTGGTCCTGATAGTGGTACTATATTATACTAGACTGGTACTAGTACTATATTATACTAGAGTGATATAGGTGTTACATATGTACTAGTGCTGATGCTACATGTGTATATACTGTACTGATAGTGGAATTAGATTGCACTGAAACAATTGCTACTAGTGTGATATACTGGTACTATAAATTGGTGAGGTTTTATAGTGTACTGGTACTGGTTCTACTTGTAATGGTACTTCTTGTGTACGAGCACTGAATGTGTATTGGTTCTAGTAATGTATGCATACTATGATATACTGGACTAGTGCTACTTGTGTACAGTACTGGTGCTACTTTTGGACTATTACTACATTGGTTCGGTACTGGTGTTACTGGAGCTGGTGAAAAAATAGGTTGACCCCTTACCCGGCTAAGATAGGGTAAGGAGTGTAAAGAGTATAGACATTATGAAGTGGTACTATATTGTACTGGTAATGGTATGGTATTATAATGTATTAGGACTATTGCTACTTATGTGATATACTGGCACTGGAACCGCTACTGTTTGTGTATAGTATTATACTGGACTGTTACAAGTGCTACTTATAATACTAGTACTGATACTACTTGGGTATTGGTATTACACTGGTATTGGTACTAGTATGGTTTGTGCTCTTTGATATTTGGACTGGTGCTACTTATGTATTGGTATACTAGAACTAGTAATTCTGGAACTGGTGTAAATTTGGGTGGTCTTTTTGCTCGGCTACGAAAATTTAAGGATATTTTGTTAAATTCCTTGAACATTATTTACTGGGGCTAATTGACTTAGGGAATCTTGGGTCAAATATAGTAGGTAATTTGGTAGTTGAGAATTTGGAGGTGTCTTAAAGGACACTTAATTGACACATTAAATGCCGCTACACACACACACACACACACACACACACACACACACACACACACACACACACACACACACACACACACACACACACACACACACACACACACACACACACATGTTCATTTGCCGGATTCCTTGACTCTATAATCCCTGTCATTTTTTTCTTAACTTCACGGTGGCACCATCCTGACAAGTCCGCACTACAGCACCCTCTACGGGCTATCTCATTCTCTCTCCTTAGCTCTATCTCTCTCTCTCTTCCCCTGTCTCTGTACTAAACAACGCTGCTGTATTCGTCGTACTTCTTGATGACGGGCCCACCATACTACGTTGGAGGAACGTGGCCACTTGCTCCAAAACACCATAAAGGTGAGCTCCCATGCTCACGTAGTATTGGTATTGTATACTTCTGTGGTGTGTATATATGCACTTGAGAGTTGTTATCTGTATGTTGGGATTGGGAGGGTGTTACACGCAAGTGGTGTTGTGTTAAAGTTGTCGGATCAATGGAAAAAGGCAAAGATAAGCAGGCTATTGTGGAGCTGGATGCTCCGACTCAATCTTAGGTGACCTATCGAATTGATATGAACTTCTATCCGAACTATTTGGTTGTGATATTATTCACTAATTGTAATAGTTGGCATGCATGGATTATACATGATTGGCAACTTCCATTGTAGTTTTTGATTAACTTATCATTGGCATATATATGTGCATCCTTTTGTTTGCGCTATGAAATCCCTTTTGAGGTTAGTAAGTATGGGAAATAAAAAGCTATGGGACTTTTCATTTTCATAGTTTTAGAATACTTGTAAAGGTGGTATCCTCTTACAAACATAAGATAAGTGTTGCTCGAAGTTACAATTTTTGCTAAATTATAATAATAAAAGCTCTTGCAAATGGCCCTATACGATAGGATTGACTGAGGGGTTAACATACAACTTGGTATACTTTGTTATGGTTGGCGTGGCTGGTATGATACTGATGCTGTGCCTTTGAGTTGGTTATCAAGCTTACCATTACCACTCGGTTTCATTCTATACTGATCTAATGTTATGGATTTAGAACTTTAAACATCTGATCTCTTAGCCATGAATGGGTGATGTGTATAGGGTTATGATTGATTACGGGCACAATGGTTATTAAACTGATGTGTGCTTGTGGGGTTGTTTCCGAGCTTACTATTCTTGCTCAGATATGATCTATGCTGACGTAGTGGTAGTATATTGATCCTTTGTAAAGTGCTCAACTTGGCTGAATATGGTTATTAATGTTGTGAAAACAGGGCTATGAGAGCCTCTCCTTGACATAGTGGTAATGCACCTCAATGTGCTTTGTGCCAGCATGAAAAACTGGGTTCCTTGCAACTGCCAATGTGCTCTGACTATCAGTGTTGATATTGTTGTGAAGACTACCCTGTACTCAGCCTCACAACTAGAAGTGGCCATAATAGGTTGCTTCTTGCTCAACCATATATACATGAACTATTAAGCATGAAACAAAAACCACTTGTGGACACTTGTGTGTCAAAACAACCAACCCAATCTAAGTCCGAAAAAGCATGTAAGTCTGGTGGCAATGATCCCCCCTTGGGATAAAACAAGCAAAGATGTAAAGTGCCACTAAGGTAGCAAAAAATCCTCTTAACAGCCTACCAATGCTTAGACCTTGGGCTATGCATAAATCTGCTGACCTGTGAGACTGCAAACTAAATATCTAGCCTCGTAATGCATACATAAATGAGGCATCCAACAACAGTTTGGTAAAGAGTGACATCTGTAGGATCACCAGCATCATGAAGACTCAATTTCAAATGTGCTTCCATGGGAGTGGCAATAGGTTTGAAATCCTCAAGTCCAAACTTACATAGCAATGTGTCTATGTAACTTTTCTTACACAAGGCAATACCACCATCACATTGCTTAAACTGTATACCCAAGTAATGGTGCAACAGCCCCAAATCTTTCATCTTGAAAGTAGCATTCAAATCAGCCTTAAATTCAGCAATATGTCTCTCATTTGGTCCAGTGATCAGCAAATCATCTACATAAAGAACCACAATGAGAAGTACATCACCCTCACACTTTACATACAATGTGCTTTCTGTTGGACTGCTACGAAATCCTCATTTGACCAAATGAGTGTCAACTTTCTCATACCAAGCACGAGGAGATTTCTTCAACCCATACAAAGCCTTCTTACATCTACACACTTTGTCCTCTTGTCCTTTCTTGACAAAACCGCAAGGCTGCATTACATAAAATTCCTCAAATATGTCACCATTCAAGAAAGCAGTAACAATGTCTGATTGATGTACATCCCAACCAAAATGAGTTGCCAATGCACATAGAAAACACGCAGTAGTCATACGACAAGTGGGAGAAAAAGTCTCTTCATAATCTATGCCTTTTTACTTTGCATAACTCTTTGCAACAAGTCGTGCCTTATGGAGATCGATCTCACCATCCGGCTTGTGTTTCAACTTGTAATCCCACTTCGTACCAATGGCTTTTTTGCGAGGAGGAAAATCACATAAAGTCCCTGTGTCATTTCCTATAAGTGCATAAAATTCTGATTGCATGGCAGCCATCCAATTTTCTAAATTTTTTGCTTCATCAAAAGATAAAGGTTCTTCAACATCATGTGAGGTAGACATAGCCAAAGCATAAGAATCTGATGCATAAGATGCATGGCCAGAGCTTGAATGAGTACAACTAGACAAAGGTGCATCCAATTTACTGTCACATAATGAATACACCAGCCATTTTGGGATACCTCTAGCCTGATCATTTTCAGCCCTTTCCTCATCACGTATATCATGTACATCTGCATCAGTAATATGCTAATCTATAACATTTTTGAAACCCCCCATAGGCTATACATTTGTCTCATTGGAATTTACATCTGAGCTTCCACCACTCAAAAGAGGCAAGAAAGTGTCATCAATGTCCTGTGAGCTTACATTACTGTCTCTAGTACATGACAGCAAGGGATGAACAGAATCTTCCACAAACACTATATCCCGTGAAACCAAAATACGCTTTGTTTGGGGATGATACAAACTGTAACCTTTGCTTTCAGCACTATAACAAAAAAAAATACATTTGATAGCCTTATCATTCAATTTTCTGCGCCGTATTTGTGGCACCAAAGGATATGCCAAACAACCAAAAACACGCATGTGCTCAATAGAAGGATTTGTATCATCATGCCATGCGTCATATGGAGTAATAGACTGCAAAGATTTCATAGGACACCGGTTAAGTAGATAAGTGGCATACATGATGGACTAAAGCCAAAAAGAATGAGGCAAAGCTTGACTTCAGTGACCATACATCGTGCCATTTCCGTAAGTGACCCGTTTTTCCTCTCAGCAACACCATTTTGCTGAGGTGTATAAGGCACTGTCCATTGGTGTTTTATCCCACGACTAGCTAGAAATGCATTAAATTCATGGGACATATACTCCCCCCTTGATCGGAATGGAGGGTTCCCATAGTACATTTCGATACATTTTCAGCCATAGCCAGATATTGTTTGAAGCACATAAAAACTTCCGACTTTGCTTTAACACTAGAATGGTAACCTAACAGGACATAAAAGTGTCCTTTCAGGGTTTTGGAAAAAAATTCCAAAACCATAGTAGATCCACTCATTTTGAAAAATCCTTTCATGAGCTTATAGTTCAATAACTACTACATATGGAAAAAATCGAGAAACTTGTAATTTTTCTCATCCCTTGGTCACTACAAGCCTCCAAAGTTGATGGACCAATGCATTTTGCCCAAAACAACAATTTCTTACAGTTGATTGCATATAAATAAGAGTGGGGATTTTTTTAGGACCTGAGATAAAATGCCCCGTTAACTTCAATGGGTTGGTGACCAAAACATATGGTTTCTTTTACCTCACTAAATTTTTTTGGGAAAACAAATAGGTACAAAAAAGTTACATTTTTGCCATTTGGCGGACCTATCATCAAAGTTTCTATAGTCACGCTCAATACAGATACTATATACATGTTTTCTTAGTTCCCTTTGGGCCTTTGGATTCAAAAGGAGCCATGGAGCACGTCAAAAGGATAATGGATCTCTTACAATTGGAACCTTGGGGGCAATGATAAAGTGCTAAATACAGCAAACATGAAAAAACTGGGTTTAACATTATGACCTCTAGAAACCCATAGAAACTACTCAATATCTAGCCAAGTTTGTAGTCTATGATTAGATATGGTTACTACCTACAAAATACACACAATTGGCCTAAGAAACTAGCAATATTGAGAAAGTTATACTTACTACTCTAAAATGTATCGTGTTCTTCAGCAAATAAAAAAACTCAACCATCATCATATACTATGCTATATAGCATATTAGGTCCCCCAAAACTCAAGGAAGATTAGTTTTATGCTATACATTACACTTACACAATCAAAATTGCATTTGGATATCAAGAAAGCCACCAAAAAAACATAAAAGTGCTAATTTTGGCCAAAAAACAGGATTATGCAATTCTTGTAAATTGGTCATAACTTTCAATTTTAACACTTAGCTCTCCCTACAAGCATCAAAACATGTTGAGAACTATGAAGGCCTAACCTCTAGCCATCTAAACCTCACAAACATGAAGTTTAGAGTGGTATACTTGCCAAAATCTGAAAAAAAGCCAAAAACAGGACCCGTTTTTTCACACAGTTTTGGTTCAAAAATATTGTGCAAGAGTAAGGTTAATGGTGAGATCGATACTCCAAAAAAAATGCTAAGTTTTTTTCAGCTCATAAGGCAACTTTGTGGATATATAGCACCTAAAAATTCATTTTCATACTCTTCAAATAATTCAAGCAAAATGGTCACTTAACAGGACACAAAAGTGTCCAAGGACATAAAAGTGTCCTATTACCATTCTAGTATTAAAGCGGAAATACCCATGCATGCTTGGAGTAATCATCAATGAAAGTCACGAAGTAAAGGTAATTGCCCAAGGACGGAGTTTGCATGGGCCCACAAACATCACTATGCACAAGCTGCAACCACCATGTGGCCCTAAACTGAAGCATCCTTTGGAAACTTCGAACACTGCATCTTACCCAAAATACACCATTCACAAACATGTTTGACAGGTGCTTCAAGAGGTGGCAAAGAAGCAACCATATCAGATTTCTGCAAACGCATCAAACTGACAAAATTCAGATGCCCAAAACGTGCATGCCATACTTTTGCATCTGAAACAGCCCTTGAATCTACAACTGCATTTGCAAAATTTTTTCCGCACTTGTCATACAAAGTGAGCTTATATAGCCCACGGCACAAAAGGCCAGATGCAACAATTTCATCACCAAAACTAAGATCATGAACTGTACATCTGTCATCCACAAATTTGACTACAAGTCCAAGTCTAGCAAGTGCAGATACAGACAAAATATTCTTCTTGATCCCAGGTACATAAAGTGAATCAACAAGTGTGAAATAACTACCATTTGCAGTCATAAGCACAATCTTTCCAACCCCCTGAATTGCATAAGAGGCATTGTTGGCACAAGTGACTGAATTCCCATGAGGGACAGACTCGAGAAAGGTGAACAATTCACGATGTGAGGTAATGTGCTTTGTAGCACCACTATCGATATACCACACATGTGAATTTGCAGCATGACATGCATGCATCATGGACAACAGGATTGTAAGTGCACTCTGCACTAAAATCCCATTCTGCAGTCTCCTTTCACAAAAGACTCAACAATGGCTGCATTGTAATGGAACCAGCATTTGCAGTGGAACCACCCTCTTTCTTCTTAGCCTCTTTGGCCTTCAACTTAGGACACTGCTTGACCAAGTGATCATTAGCTTTACAATAATGGCAATGCATCATCTTTTTGCCCTTATCACCAAAATTTCCAGACAAATTGCTGCCAAGAGAAGCATTAGGAATAGGTGATTTTCCACTCACAGAAGGACCATAAGAAGTGGCTGCATAGCTGATACCACCCTTTCTTTGAGCAGCAATAAAAGCCTGTTCAATTGCACGTTGTCTAGTCGTGTTTTTTTTGGAAAGTGACTCTTGCAACAGCAATGTGCATAATGCATCAAACTTGAAAACTTCAGGATTGCCTTGGGTCATAAGTCTCCAAGTACTAGCAAAAGTCTGGTAAGAATCTGGTAAGGCATCAAGAACAGTCTGCACAAGGGAACTATCTGAGATGACTTCACTTGCAAAAATAAGTTTCTCATTGATATCCTTGACACCAGCAAAAAAAGTGTTGGCATATCATCTTCCTCATGCATAATCTTTGACTCCAACTCTTTACGCAACAATGCAATTTTTGCCTCCTTGCGGCTTGCATAAAGACTAGCCAGAATATCCTAAGCCTGTTTTGCAGATTTTGCTGAACGAATGTGAGGAGCAATGGTGCACAACATAGACAACACAATCAATGCATGAGCCTGTGCATCCATTACATCCCAACAAGCTTGTTCTACCGTAGGCAAAACAACTCTTACAACATCAATCCGTGCAGCAAGACCTACAACATCCTCAACATTGCCTACATCCTCAGAACCAGGGCGTACATCAATGCCCTACACAATATTCCAAATGCCCTTTGACGCAAGAACATGTTGCATCATGTAAGCCCACATAAGGTAATTGTCCCCATCTAATCTGTCCTCAGCAACAACAAACATCTTAAACACATCTGTGTTGTTGTCAGCCATTGTAAATGCTGCACCTGATGTGAAAACTTCCCGAAAAGAGGAGAAACGAAGCGGGAACAACACGTGCTATATAGTACAAACCGTAGAAGATTGTAAGGCACCTATTATGCAGAAAATGGCACTGATAAAAATTTTACACAAAATGACGAAATAGCTTGTGCAGTACTGCATGTAGTGGAAACGGAGACCGAAATGAGCCCAAATAAAAAATTTGAGCAGACTGAGCTCTGTGAGAATACCCAAAATTTTTATCGACATGTGAACGCTTGCCAAAGCTCACTGAAATCAGAGAAAGTGAGCAGGCGTGTGCTGGAGCTGCTGCTGGGGCGGCTAAGCCCCGGAGGATGCAACCTGCTCTGATACCAATTGTTGGAATTAGGGTTGCAGGAAAACACACACAGCTTGGAGAAGATGAAGGAAACTCAAGGCACACAACAAAGAGTGATTTACTTAGTGTGTAGTGGAAAGATAGATAGCCCTCACTGAAATCAGAGAAAGTGAGCAAGCGTGTGCTGGAGCTGCTGCTGGGGCGGCTAAGCCCCGGAGGATGCAACCTGCTCTGATACCAATTAGGGTTGCAGGAAAACACACACAGCTTGGAGAAGATGAAGGAAACTCAAGGCACACAACAAAGAGTGATTTACTTAGTATGTAGTGGAAAGATAGATAGCCCTAGAATGAATGGGCGTATATACAATGCACGGGGGAAAAAACCTCCTAAAGAGGGAAAAAATGCCCCGACGGTGCTAAGTGTGTTCACACACATCACTACCACAAGTGTATGGTAACAGAAACTAATGATCTGATAAAAAAGGCTTGATAGCACCTTTGCGTGAAAGAAGAGACAATGCATACACTGATGAAGAGTGGGAAGACTTGAATGGGCATGCCATGGTGACCATTTGCCTGTACCTTGGTGAATCCATTTACTTTACCATAATGGATAAGACCAATGCCAAAGATTTATGGAATGCTGTATGTGCAGCATGGGATGGCAAAAATGCCTCGAACAAGGTTTTCTTGATGAAGAAGATTATGCGCATGAATATGAAAGAGGGCACTAATTTTAGTTCTCACTTGAACGGGTTCACAACATCTTTTCATAGACTACTTCAAAAGGTTCAATTTTGGTGATGAAATGAAGGCCATTTTTTTGCTATGTTCGCTACCATCATCATGGGACCTTCACCACAGCCGTAAGCAGTGTTGCACCTAATGGAAAGCTAGTTTTTAGTGATGCTGCTAGTGTGTTGCTCACTGAAGAGATTCAACGTGAATCTCTTAATGCGAGTGGGCATGTGATGAGTATGTGGCTAGTGGCAATCGTGACAAACAAAGGCAACGTGGTCATACCCACGATCGTTCTTAAGATTGCAAGCAGGGTTGTAGCAAGAGTGACGACAAAGACATGAAAAATGTTGAGTGTTACTACTGCCATAAAAAGGGACAATTGAAAAAAGATTGCCGCACATTGCAGTGTGACAAGGGCAAAGGGAAAGTGAAGTCTAACAAACCTAAAAACAATGTAAAAATTGAAGAAATTAATGTGGTTGAGTCTCCAATCATTGAGACAATTATTCACTGCAAAATGATGTGTTGATTTTTACATCGAATTCGAGTCCTGCTGCATTGTTAGCTCTTGACGAGTGTTATGCGTATAATTGGATTGTAGACTCAGGTGCTAGCTTTCACATGACTCCTCACAAGGAGTGGTTTTCTACATACAGTGCCACACATGGCACTGTGAAGCTAGGCAATTCTTATGAGCTTGATATATGCGGTGTGGACACCATCAATTTTTCTATGCATAATGGCACTGAGTTTATGATACACAATGTTAGACATGTACCCAAATTGACAAAGAGATTGATGTTTGTTGTGGAAGATGGATGATTTGGGTTACACTACCATATTGGCTCATGGTTCTTGGATGATCAAAGAGGGAAATCTAGTCATGCTTAAAGGACAGAAGTCTGGCTCATTATACTCACTTTATTTCTCTTTCATGATAGAGAATTTTATTTGTGTAGCCGAGTTGCCGTCTACAGAGTTGCGGCATAGCTGGATCAGACATATGAGACAAAAGGGAATGAAAGTCTTACAGAATTTTGGTTATATCCCTGTGATAGATTACTCTAACTTCTCTTTGTGTGAGCATTGCATCTATGGCAAATAGACTAGGTTGACATCAACACCTTTGGACAAGGAGTTAGGAAGTCGTCGAGGTCTCATTCATAGCAACTTGTGTGGACCTATGCCAATCAAGTCTCTAGGGGGAGTATTATACTTCCTGACATTCATAGATGACTCTACTAGAAAAAGGTGTGGGTTTATCTCTTGAAGAAGACGAGCGACTCTTTAGTGTATTTCAGAAGTTCGTAGCCCTAGTCGAGAACCAATCAGGTAGAAATATTAAAGCTCTACAAATTGACAATGGAGGCGAGTACATCTCCTCCGAGTTCAAGGACTTTTGCAGTAAATCAGGCTTTACAAGAAAATTTTACCACACCTTAGACACCCTCCCAGAATGGTGTGGTTGAGAGGATGAATAGAACCATTAAAGAATGGGTTACTTCTATGTTGTCTACGGGCAACTTACCTCAAGAATTTTGGGGAGAAGCTATTATGATGGTTACTTATTTGATCAATCAATCACCTAGTACACCATTATGTACAAGGTTCCGTAGGAGATGTGGACTAGCAAAGAGCCCAATTATGACAAATTACGTGTATTTGGGTGTGAGGCATTCTCACATGTGCCAAAAGTGCTTACACAAAAGCTGGACCCCAAATCACACAAGTGCATCTTCATTGGATATGGTTTAGACGGAGAGATGGGATATTGTCTCTGGCACCCAAAATCTAAGAAAGTTATACGTCGCTCATAGGTGATATTCAATGAGTCTAAGATGCATATAAAGTCAGTGAAAGTCATTGAATATTGTAGAGTATGGTTTGAGGATGTTGCCTCACCACCAATTACACAGAATGTTGGATGTGCTAATGATGCACCTTCCACTAGTACACACACACACACATGTTTCTCCAGAGAGGGTGGAATCCAACAGTAAGGAACTTTGGAGGTCTACTCATACATCTTGTGCACCTTAGTGTTTTGAGCCAGGATTGGACTATTTGCTAGTCGTTGACTGTGGTGAGCCCACTTGCTACAAAGAGGCCTTTCAAATGGATGATAGCATGAAGTGGGAAGAGACTATGCAATCTGAGTATAACTCGATCTTAGCATATGAAACTTGGGAATTGACATGAATTACCATGCAAATGGGTGTACAAGAAGAAGTACACAACACATGATCACGAGCCTAAGTATAAGGCTAGATTGGTTGCTAAAGGGTTCAAGCAAACAAAAGGTGTAGATTTTGATGAAATCTTTTTTCCCGTGGTCAAGATGACTACACTGCATCTTGTGCTTGGTCTAGTAGCCATCAAGGACATGTAATTGGTCCAAATGGATGTGAAGACATTGTTTCTTCATGGGGATCTTGAAGAGGATGTCTACATGAAACAACCAGAAGGTTTTGCGATGAAGCCCGAGGAGCCAACACGGGCAGAACTGGTGTGTAGAATCAATAAAGCTTTGTATGGATTAGAGCAAGGTTCATAGAAATGGTACATCCAAGTTTGATAAGCACACTTAATCCCAGGGTTATGTACGGAGCCAAGAGGATCACTGCTTGCACACAAGGAGGTTAAATGATGGTTTCCTCATCATTCTAATTTTGTACGTGGATGATATGTTCATAGCCAAGAAGTCAAAAGATGAGTTGTACTTCTCAAGGATGCCTTGCAACAAGCAGCCTTCTATGAAAGATTTGGGTGATGCACATCACTTTCTTGGTATGTGTATCAAGAGAGATCACAAGCGTGGTATACTTGAACTTTCGTAGGAAGAGTATATTCATAATGTCTTGCAATGTTTTAATATGCAAGGGGAGAAAGCATTGACTACCCCAATGGCTGCATATAAAATACTTAGCAAGCATGATGGTCCCAAATCGGATGCTGAAAAGGCAGAGATGGCAAAGGTACGTGTCGTATTCTTCGACAGTTGGCAGTATCATGTTCGTCATGGTTAGCACACGGCCCTATACATTGCATATGCACTGGGAGTGGTCATCAAGTTTATGGAAAATCCAAGTAGAAATCATTGGGAAGCAGTGAGGCACATCTTGAGATACATCAAGGGCTCAACTAGCAAGTTCTTACACTTTGGGAACAATGATGCATCCATAGTTGGATACACTGATTCAGACTATGCGGGTTGTGTGGACACTTGGTGATCCACACCTCTCTACATTTTCTTGGTTGCTGGAGTGGCAGTCTCTTGGAGATTATGTCTGCAAAATTGCACTTTGTCTTCCACCACAAAGGTAAAGTATGTTGCAGTTTACAGTTCCCAGTCATGAAGCTATGTGGTTATCTTACCTAGTGGGAGACCTTGGTATACACCAGACTCCAATGCTACATTTCAACAGTCAGAGTGCGTTTGCACTAGCAAAGAACCCTGTGTTTCACTCCAAGTTGAAACACATAGAGGTCAGGTATCATGTGGTACGGGATATTTTGGCTAGCAAACGCATTGAGTTAGTCAAAGTTCACATAGATGAAAACCCAATGGATGCTCTAATGAAGAGCTTAGCCTCAGAGCGGTTCACACATTGCACATAGATGATGGGCATATGATGAACCTATTGTCATGCTTCATGTTTGTACAATTGTACATGATAGTCCCTACATTCTTTAGCCACTTGGGCCACGCTGGCCTTCAAGTGGGAGATTGTTAGATTTTAGGCCCCGTAGCTGGTTTCGTTTGGGCGACTGCCCACTTACATTTCTTTTATTGGTTATAATGAAACAATAAGGAGAGTTGAACTTTAGTCTCACAAACTCCACCCAAAGGTCTGTGCCTGCTCCTTCTCCTTTCCCCTTCTTTCCTTCCCTCTCTTGCACACTCAGTGCTACAAACGAGAGCGTGGGGAGCCCTACAAAACATACAAATAGCACATAATCAACGATAAATCGAGTAAATACACGTACCTGCACAATCGTGTACGCAGAGAATCCATAGCCAATCAGGCACGAGATAGACGGATAGATAGAGAGAGAGAGAGAGAGAGAGATAACAAGAGAGCTCGTGAGTGCGTGCAGGCGCACCTCCTAGAGCGGAGTGCTATGCCCGCATGTCGAGAGAGAAGAAAAGAGAGGATAAGAATAGACACAAGTGCTGGGTGCAATCTCTCCCCGTGTAAGAGTGAGTACGTATTTACGTATAGATTTCTTGAATGCTCAAAATGAGTACAAACTGGCTGGCCAACTATAAATGGCCAAAGCTCATAAAGAGCACTTGAATAACAAAATATACATAAAATGCCATATCCTTTCACGTAGTTTACTAGTTGCTAATTCTTTTTCCACATGTCAACTATAATAAATAGTAAAATATCAATTTCATTACAATGTTACATACCTCTCTGTTGGAAAACAAATGTTGTCAGCTGCTGCAAAGATAAGAAATCTACAAACTATATTGGTCAAAAACATTGATTAGTATTATGTGTTAGGAACATCTCATAATAAACAAAAACTATAAAACTAAACAACGTTGTTTATGCCTGTTGTCATCTATATACTACCTATTCTAGTGTCCCATACCACTAGAATAAGCAGTATATGTCATATCGTGATGTATCACGATATCATTGGTCACACTCATCATTCAATAAGTCAATTCTCATCAATGTTAATTTCAATTCCATAAATACTGTCGTGACAGAAAATCAACATATACCCATTCCAAATACAATTTCAAATCCAAATCCAAATATCCTTCATTGTGTATACCCGGGTAACAAAATCATACTTAGGACAGTGGTGGCTAGGCAGTGCAACATGATCTTGTTATCGGTGTTGCTTAAATGCTTGAATCTACACCAATAAGACGTGCTGCCTAAATTGGTGAATCTGCACTATTGCTACCTAAATTGATGGATCTGCATTAATATTTGTGTAAAATAATGAATTTGTAATTTGTCGATGTGCTGCTTAAAATCGACGGATCTGCATGGACAACTAGTGTTGCCTAAATCAATGAATCTACACCAGGATGAGCATTTTCACACTGCTTAAATCGGGAAATTTGTGTGCATGTGACCAATGGACTAGACAAGACATAAAAGAGAGAAATATTTACTATCTGTGTGACACCACTTTGGAGTATATCAAAGGACGTACAAACTGTTGTTGATTAATGCAAAGTACCTCAGTTCGTGTGAGTATCTACATAACTTACTGGATGGTATATTTCATTTAAAAATATAGATACCAGTGTGTGTGTGAATAGAGGCACAAGTAAGAGAAAGTTGCAATTGTCAAACTTAGACCAAAGTATAGTTAACAAATCCAAAACGTGGTAATTTTGTGTTAGTAATTTGCAACGAAATATAGAATATCCTGCCTATCTAGAATTTGATTCAATATTAGTGTTTGATTGACTCGACAATTGCAAATGTAAAAATAAATTAAACTGGAACACAAATAAAAAGTTATCCATAAACTTGCTAAAACAAAAATGTGAGACAACTTAGCAAGAAGAAAAATTCTACAGGTCCACTTAATAGCATAGACTATTACTATATCTATAATTCTTGCAATTTTATGATAATTGTTAATTCAAATCTTTATATGCAATGACAATAATAGTTTCTTTATTAATTGTTGATTATAATATAGCATCTATTGTTATTCTTTATATAATATACACTATTAAGATATTATACATATTTTATTAATCTACTTCTTAGGATATAATCTTTTATTATTATATTAATTAATATGTTGATATATCATATTTATGTAATTATGATATATTATTACTATTTTCATCTATAAAACACATAGTATAAATAAACAATGAATTATTGTTATGTAATATTCCCTTACTGTATTATAATATAATGTAAATTTACATTGTACGTTTTATATTTTTACTTTATATCAACATTAATTCTAGTATCTTATTTCCATATTTCTTATATATATATATATATACATACACATTCATGATTAGTATTGTGTATTATGATATTTAATAGTAGCTTTAATTATTGAGATAGTAATGTATATGTCTAACTTATCATTTTACTTTTATATTATATTCTATTAATTTATGATATGTATTATTCTTTTCTATGCCATTTATCTTCTATCTGTAATAATAACGACATTTACTACTATCGCATTTTTTTAAATAATGTATGTGTCTTTGACTTTTACTTTATTACTATTATATTATATATATCTTCTTAATTAGCGAGCTGTTGTTTTTTGTAATTTCTTTTGATAAATTTCTATATGTTTCTAATTTTTGTGTGTTACTAATATTTAATTAGTAATATAATAATGTCTGACGTATTTGATCAGCACATAAATTAACAATAATTAATAATTTTATTGCCATCGTATTATATGTATGCATTGTAACATACAATCTCGATGGATCTAATAAATATCTGATTACATAATAAAATAAAGTAAAGTGAAAGACTAAATTAAAAAGAACTAAAACTAAAACCCTAAAAACATCAGATTAAAATTGTTATCGTCATCCTCTATGCACGTGGATTCCTGGCGTTGTGCGAGAAAGTATTGCAGCGATCGCTGAAAAGCTTTGTGAATGTCCGCCTCTGTAGGGAGTCGTTTTGTGGAAGTGGGGAAGGAAGAGAAAGAAATGAAATGTTATGTTACCCTAGGGGATCAAACTGATACAATCCTTATGGATCTTTAATATAATGTCTGGGTACAAAATAAGATGAAGTAAAGTCTTTAGTCGTCAAAAGGTCAAAATTACCTATGAGATCCAAAGTGATACAATCCGTGTGAATCTAATCCAATGCCGGGGTACAAATTAGAATGAAGTAAAGTAAAAAGAAGCAGCAACAACATCGTTGTTGTCAATGCTCAACATCGTCGTTAAGGCTCAAGGAGGCTCTGTGGCGGCGGGTGTTGTCGTAGAAAGTATTGCATCAGGCACGGAAGAGCTTCATCCATGTCCGATTCTGTAAGCAGTCGAGGGGGGGGGGGGGGGATCGTAATCATTCACTGAAGAGCTTTGGCAATCTTCGATGCTTCCATGCCATCCCGACCATCGACCAAGAGGAAAGGGGGAGAGGGGGGAAAGAGAAAGAACTTAAATGAAATGTTATAATAAACATCTTCAAAAGGCCAAAATTAAATATGAGGCCAAACTAATACAATCCGTGTGGATGCAATCCAATGACTGGGGCAAATTAAGATGAAGTAAAGTCAAATCCTAAAAAACTAAGAGTAAAGCCTAAAAACGTCAGTCTAAAATTATCATCATCATTGTCAATGCCTGAGGGTGTCCTCAAGAGCTTCTTCAATGTTCACCTCTGTAGGTAGTCGTACTTGGGGGGGGGGGGGGGGAGAGAGAGAGAGAGAGAGAGAGAGAGAGAGAGAGAGAGAGAGAGAGAGAGAGAGAGAGAGAGAGAGAGAGAGAGAGAGAGAGAGAGAGAGAGAGAGAGAGAGAGAGAGAGAGAGATCCCTACTGCATGTTAGTCAGGATGCAGCAACAACCGCCAAGATGATGACGGGTTGCATGGATGCAATTGAAAGAGAGAGTGAGATACTTGGAGGATTGACAGAGAGGGGGAGAGGGGTTGGTTGGAGTGTGGGTGAAACAAATAAACAGGGGAGAGAGAGAGAGAGTTGTAGTCAAGCTGAAGAGAGAAATGGTCATCAGCCACATGGGAGTGTGGGAAAAAGAAAGAGAGAATTGCAGTTGAAGGAAAATACCGATAGCGGTGTGTATGTGTGTGTGTGTGTTTGTGTATGAGCTACTATTGCATGTCCATGCATGGCATGATGAATAGTGGGCGTTGCACCCTCGACTCCTTAAGAGGATGCGAGTACTTGGGAAAGCATACAGATCCTAGTGAACTCTTTGATGAGTGGTGGGTGAGAGTGAGATGGTAGGTGACCGCATTTTGCAGGGCGTCAGCATTGTGAGGTCGTTGGTGTGATCGTGGTTTTGCATGCTTGCCACCAAAAGATTGCATGGCTACCGTGCCAAGGGCTCCTGTAGTTTGCATGTGCACCTGAGTGGTGCAGGCCAAACACCGGTTGCCCCGGTCGTGCTTAGGCTACAACTGTGTCTTTGGGTGTTGTAGGCCACTCGTACTGAGGTCAGTAACTATCGTCGACAGTAGTTGACGTCGACAGTCAGTGCTCCCACACCATGCTATACACTAGCTGCATCCTATCGCTCTTGCACCCTATTCCATGCTCTCTGTGCTCCCATCATGTCGAACGACGGCCATACTCCATAAAAGGAACTTGATAATAAAGGTCATGTTGACCATCATGGCCACTGTGTGGCTCCTGCAAATTTTTTTAATTTTTAATTTTTAATTTTTGTTGGATTTAACCTTGGTTGAGTAGCAGAATGGCCTTAGGGTTGCCGTTCCTTCATGCACCTTTACTTTGTCTTCTAATTCACCAATATTGGTGGAAAGTGTAACTTCTGAAGCCCCCTCTCCTCCTACAAGTTTCCTCTCATGAGAAATTAAACTTGGATGGTCCTCGGAGATCCTCTTTCTTGTTGACTTTCACTAGATATGCTCTCTTGGGGCTAATGCTACAACATGCAGACTTTCCTAATTTCCACATTATTGTGAAGCCAATCCTAGAGGTCTATTAGGGCACGTTCCATGATGCTGATCCACTATTCTTATCTCTTACCAATAACCTCACTTCTCACTTCGACTCCCACTCTTCAATTTCCTCAATATTATTAATCATCTGACTATGCATGTTATCAAAATTAATGATAATAATAACAATAATTCCTCCTAATCACCTATAAGTGCTATTTAATCCACTCTCTACTATGATTTATATTTCATAACAATGCCTTAAGGGATCAAGACAGAGAATAAGGATAAGGAAAAATAAAAAAAATACAACAACTCTAAGACAACAAAACTACACTTATCTATGATGGGATGATCTATGTAGTCGCAGATTTGATCATCAACCCCACTGTCTAATGTGAAATTTTAATTATACATGTCTATGATGGCTTGCATCACCATGAGTGTAGCCATGATCTGATACCACTGCTACAAACAGGAGCGTGGAGAGCCCTGCAAAAAATACAAATAGAACATAATCGACGATAAATTCAGTAAATCCATGTACGTGCACAATCGTGTACGTCGAGAATCCTTAGCCAATCTGGCACAAGATATACAAAGATAGACATAGACATAGACATAGACATAGACATATATATATATATATATATATATATATATATATATATATATATATATATAGAGAGAGAGAGAGAGAGAGAGAGAGAGAGAGAGAGAGAGAGAGAGAGAGAGAGAGAGAGCATGCAAGCGCACCTCCTAGAGTGGAGTGCTATGTCGGAATGGCAAGAGAGAAGAAAAGAGAGGAGAAGAATAGACACAAGTGTTGGGTGCAATCTCCCCTCGTGCAAGAGTGAGCATTTCCCTCTTGCACGTATTTACTTATAGATTTCTTGAATGCTCAAAATGAGTACAAACTGGCCGACCGGTCATAAATGGCCAAAGCTCATAAGGAGCACTTGAATAATAAAATATACATAAAATGTAATATCCTTTCACATAATCCATCAGCTGCTAATTCTTTTTCCACATGTCAACTGCAATAAATAGTAAAATATCAATTCCATTACACTCCGCATCTACTCCCACAACATGCTTTGCTTTGGGTTTCTCTAGATGATTTGTTTCCATGATTTCACCTACAAGTTTATCCTTCATATGGATTTTTAGCCCCATTTTTTCAAGTTTCTACTCATTTGTCCCCGAATCGGATTCCAATGAGATGGCATAATTCTCACTTTAGATTTTATCTTATGGTCACTGGTTTACTCTCCATGGATTCTTCCATCTCTGCATCCCCGTATAATGATTGTATATCCTCAAGATAGATCTCATGATCCATGTTTATCTTTGTAATTGGTGCAGATAGGAACGTGGCACTTCTTTCTTCTTTGTTTTTGATTGTTTCTCACAATGATTGTAGCCACGATTTATCCACTTTGGGATTGGCAAAATCTCAAGAGATGTGGCCTCATTCGTTGTGTTTGCAACAACCCTCATATCCAATGGTCCTTATTTTTCCACTATTGTTGGCTTACTCATGTTGTCTAGATTCTTAACATAGTATCGGAGTAGATAATCTCTTCCATAACCGTCACATAATTGATTTGTTTGTCCGTGTTGTTTTCCTTGTTTGCGCTTACGTTTTCCTTTTCTAGAATATGCACTACTTTCTTAGGGGTTTTCAAGGTTTTCGGCTGCATTCGAGCTTGAGTGATCTCTATGAGTCTTTTACACATTTCCATTCATTTGGTTTCTATTCATGATGTGAATAAGTCAACCGTCTTTGTTCCAAAGTTTGGTTGCTCTTCAATCTTTCCTCGTAGGCTTGCAACATGGCATCTAAATATTCATTCACCTTCTCAATTAAGACTGATCCACCTGATACAATCTTTGACTCTTTTTCTCCTTAGGCATTTTCTTTGTTCTCCTATTCACATCTCAGTTGTTCCCTTGTTTGGTTCAATTCAGTCTCCAAGGCCATTTTTTCTTTTAGCCTTTTTGCTTTCATTTTGTCTTGTTTTGCCTTCCATGATTTTTGCTGAGTCCTTATTGAGCCACTTTCAAATTTAGTTTTCTCTGAAAGTTTCAACTCATTTGCTACTGGCTGGTTTTTGACTACTTCGTGAGCTTGAGCTCTAGTCACTACCTTGACAGGAACTATTGGATCTTCTCGAGCAAGGTAAAATTCCAATGACATTGACAATTGCTTTTCCCATGTTGTCTAGATTCTTAGCACAATGTTGGAGTAGCTGATCCTTTCCAACCCATCAAAGAGTCCAAATTTTTTTGTTTGTTTGATCCTTAAATGGAAAACCTCGTCCCCAATGGTCACCATCACATTCATGGCATGGACCTTCCAGTCTCACGGACAATTGGTGGCTCCCATTGGCTGTCCTGTCCTAGGCATATATCCTCTAGGTTTGTAATTTTGTTTTGCTATGAATATGAGAGTATTTACATCCATCATGAATTGGTTTCTAGATGTTTAAGCCAAATATGAAGGTTCCATAGCTTTGTCAGAGTTGGTCCAAAGTGGACTACTCAGTAGCATATGCTACAACCTCGGGTTCTCTCACATGGGTTTCTACAGGTTCCTTGTAGTAAATAAATGGTGGCATCATTGGTTGACTTGTGAGTGGTTCAATTGGATGTGCATATTGAATAATAGCTTGATTTTCATGAGACAAAGGTGGCTGCTGGCCCAACACATGTTGTGGTTTGTCTCCTCCTTGTGCTGCATTATTGGGAGGCCAATCTGGTACCTCAGTGGTGGTGGTAATTGTTGCACTACTGGAGGTCCATACGGTCTTTCTCTCACATAATTTTGATTATAAAAGTTCTCATTTGTATCATGGTTGGTGTATTTTTTCTCAATGGTGCACCACTTCCATACTCTTGGAGCATTGATTGCTTGTGGCTGTTGCGGTCTCAAATTGGAATTTTGTCGGTATGTTTGGTTCATTCTATGGACCACTTCTTCGAGCACTTATTAGTCCATGTTTTGTGTGATTAAAGTAGGAGAACTTTTTTTTGTAGCTAACTTGCTGGTTGTAGAAGAGGCACTACTGGTGTTTGTGTCTACGTCCTCCGTTACCTCTCTATACATCTTACAATTTTCGACTAGATACAACACTTCT
The DNA here is from genome assembly GCF_014529385.1 of Adiantum capillus-veneris. Lineage (NCBI taxonomy): Eukaryota > Viridiplantae > Streptophyta > Polypodiopsida > Polypodiales > Pteridaceae > Adiantum > Adiantum capillus-veneris. The sequence continues at coordinate 65,271,834 of NC_140947.1, read as the reverse complement.
CTAGTGATTTCTTTGAAGGTGGTGCATGCCTTCAAGTGTAAGTCCTTATTGAGAGTTTCATTTATCAAGCCCTCTATAAAGAGAACTGATAAACAATTGTTATGTGTCAACTCCTGCACTAGATATATTTCAATGTATTGCTTGAAGCAAAGCAAAGCTTCCTTCACCTTTTCATTCTCCTTGTGCTTATAAGCATAAATTTGAAAAACCGTGTTGTGCTAGATTCCTCTCTTAGAGAATTCCTCGATCAATGTTCAAGAAATCTTGACTGTTTAATGATTGGAACCAAGTCAACGCATTCCTTCCAATGTCAACAAAAATCCTTCATACTGCGTATCGAAATCCATGACTTGTTCCGCTCTTAAGACTTACTCAAATATGGAAACATGTGCGTATGGACCCCCCGATCCATTGTACTTATTGGGCACACACTTTGCTACTCGAGAAGGTCGCATTCCTCTAGTTTTTTCTACCATTTTAATCATTCTAGGCTTCTCCCACCACTATATCTCCCGTGTCATATCCGCTGATAGGCACTCTGGAGAGATTTCGGTCAGTTACCCTCTCCTCAAGTTGCATGTCTCTACCCTCGGTTCTAGTACCATACACCCTTATGCTAGAACTTATGTCTAGCATATTGTTACCTTGATGTGTGGACATAAGAACCCTTGAACTCAAAGTTCCCATTGGCCCTCGCTCAAAAAAATGTAGTTGACTAGAAGAATCTTCCACTCTAGTTCTTGGCGCACTCACTCTTGTAGTTTCTAGCCTCGTTTCAAAGACAATTGATCTATGTGTACTGTGGGTGACATAGTCCTAGTGGAGTGATACCTTGAAGTACATATATCCATCAAGCTTCTTGCAGTTTATTGCGGAATACCTTCAACCATACTTCTCTAGCATGATTATCTGCATATCTCTCTCCACTTTGTACGTTAACACATACACACATTTTTTCTCTATCAACTCTCTCACATTGGGTTCATCACACCTGTAATAGAGAATTTTATTTGTGTTATTGTACTTATATAAACCCATATGCATGTTATCAGTGTTGACCCGAGTAGCCACATTCACTTGCCTAAGCTTTGCGTAAGGAATGTCAGCTTTGGAAGATTTTCCTCAGGCTTGACATCAACCTTTTCCTTCGTGCTTGTCAATCCCTACTTGTCCACAATAAAGGGATTGTGCACAACTAAATACATGTATTCTTCCTTGTCAAAGTAATGATTGCCACTATAATCTACAGGCACTATGATCATGAGCTCACTAGGTCTCTCTTCTATTTTCACACAGTTACGATCCATACCATCTTTGTAGATATGAGAACCTTGTGCATTTTCAAATTGGTACCATAGGTGCAATTTTTTTTGTATTTGGTGCTATTTGTGATGGTCCACTCCCATTTTGGTTTCCTCCTTGAAACTCACACTTTTGGATCCCTCAGCCATATAGGTATAAGATCTCTCTGATAAAGTATTAGAAAGACTTTCCTCCAAAATTGGCTCTAAAGTCGGTAAAGTTCCTTGATTAACACTCCCTTCTATTGAAATGTGACTTGATTGGTCTCTAACAATATGATTTCTATTCTAATATAGCTTGCCTGATCACAAATACATTAAGGAAATTATGCTTGCAAAACCTGACCTGTTACCTTTTATGGTGCATTTGACCTTCCAATCAATAGCAAATTGACTTGCAAACTCTGATTTCCACAATCTGTGAAAAAGTCACTTGGTGACTATAAGTCTACAACCGCTCTTTAGTCAAAATCTGTTCGAATCAAAATTTTATCGCACTTTCGACACAAAATTCCATTTTACTTATAATATACACAAATCAAATCCAAATTGAATTTTTAAAAGACCACTATGCTTCTAGGGACTAGTGCTAACTCTGGTATTAATCTGGGCTGAATCTGTGAGATAGGAGGTCATGGATAGTGATCCATGTACCCAAGTGTCAAAATGCACGAAATCTTGGCACACAGGTCTCTCATAGCCTCTTGATCCTTGCTATGTGTTTTGGTTTCCTTTAAATCACCCAAAAGTTAGTTTCTAGGTCTATTTGGCGGCTTTGGCCTTGAATGACTTTTGCCCTATTTTGACCCAATTTCTTGGAGTTTTTTTTGTTAAGTATGGAACCTGATTTACCCCTTCTAACTTTTAGTATAAACAATGCACATTTATAAGGGCCCCATTATGAGGAGAAGCCATCGTGATTGTAAGAAAAATCACTTGTTGAAAAATCAAAATTCATGTCGAAATATTCCCTTTTTGCTAGAATATTGTGGTCGGATGGCGGTCGAAAAGTGGTCGATCGGTTGGCTGGTGGCCGGTGGTCAAAAGTCAATGGTTGCTGGCCGATGGCTGAATTTAATGGCCGATGGACGATTTCTAGGCAGACTTGTCTTCTCAAGGGTGTCCACACATGGGTGCATGGGAGAGTCCAACTCTACACAAGGGTGGCTACACACGTTCGCTTCTCATGAGAGAGGGCAACCCTTTTGGCCTATAAAAGGAGGTTTCTTCTATACACAAAATGCATTTTGTGAAGTTGATGAATCAAGGTCTATGTGAGGTGGTGAGAGTGAAGCAAGGCAGGAGCTCCATTAGGGTATAATCTCTTTGTAACCTACTTCTAGTTTGAAGTACTAAAGCCATTGAGTGACTGCTTTGCCGTGGACATACCCACATTGGGTGAACCACATATATCGTGTGCTCTCTCTCTCTCTCTACTCTATAATCTTGCGTGTGTGAAAATTATCTCTCTCCATTAAACTACTATAATATCTACTTAGCTACGCCCTATTTTCTACCATTTTGGTACCCTTCCTTTTGGCCGGATAAGTTGTTTGTATTGGTCCCTATTACAAGACTGTTTAGTCTCTCTCCAAACATTCAACAGGGGGACATGGATCACGATCCATGTTCCATCACATCTGAACCCCAAACTTGGCTTGGTAATTACGTGTAGGCTAAGGAGTCTACCCCACCACTTATTTTTGGATTTGAAAAACTTTTTCTTGATCAATAGAAAATTTTACTATCTGCCTTGTGATTTGTGATTTCAAATGATATTTTGGTGATTTGGTCAGCCTCTTGTTGTTTTTTGCTATGGTTCCCTATACAAAAGTTTCCCCAAATGTTGTACCTACTCACTCCTCAAATTTTAGTTCCAGCTGATCAAGGGGGTCCTACCTCTTTTAGAGTATGCGTACAATAACATTGTCCATACTACTATGGGGAAGGCATCTTTCAAGATCATTGAGGGAATACCTAAAAGTCTCTTGCTACTTAGGGAAATGGGAATATCTTCGCTGGCTGATGAGTATAGCCGAGACCTACAAAAATCTTTTCAAAAGATTAAGGAGGCTATAACTATCGCACAACAAAGGCAAAAAGTTGCTACTCACGAGCATAGAAGGTCCTTAAATTTCAAGGAATCCTACTCAAGTTTCCCAAGGCTCATTTCTTAGAGGGATCACTTATATGTAAAGCCTATATATCGTGTCCGTTCAAGGACTATTTATAAAACCCCTTAGCTGTGAATTTTCCACAAATAAAAGGGACCCTTTTTCTATTCAATGTGTAATTTTTTTTCAAGATCATTTTTTCAACACCCTTTTGTATATGAAAATGTGAGAAAATGTAGAATAAAATAATCCCTACACTTGAATCCATGTGATAGGCATTTTTCTATTGTAGTGACCCCTCCCTCGAGGCTCAAATGAGGCAAACTACCGGCAAAAATCCTATAGGCCACCAAAAGTATTATGCTAAGCTAGCAAAAAGATACTATGGTCCTTTTCAAATCTTAAAACCAATCAACTAGATGGCCTATCAACTAAAGTTGCCCAATCATTGGCTCATACACAATGCGTTTCATGTGAGCCTAATTAAGCCTTACAAAGGAGAGCAACCAAAAGAACCAATAATTGAGGACTTGCCCGAGATCGAAGATCAAGAAGAGGTGCTCCAATCCAAATCCATCCTGTGACATGAAGACAAGGTACTAAGACATGGTAAGATTATCTACCAACGGTATCTTATTAAGTTGAAAAATTATCCTTTTGAAGATGCTAGATGGATGCAAGGAACACGTCTTAAGGATAGTATGAACTTGGTTAATTCTTACAATGCTACACTAGAGCCATGCAAAACTGTGCTAAATCCACTCTCTAGAATGCCCCACACAATCATACAATGCGTACAAAATTGCATCCACATGTGTAGCAATCCAAAAGTCACATACCAAAGAATCACTTGCATACAAAAAAGAAAGGTGAATTTTCTCTCAAATAGCACCGTAGTGTATCATACATAGCCAGAGAGATGCAAACCTCATCATGCTCTACAATGTAGGAATCCAAATTGCCAAGCTTTTAATTGAGATTGTTGTAGGTTGATGTAGAAAATTCAGCACTCAAAATTTCAAAATTATGATACATCAATGTATCCAGAACATGCCAAAATCTTAGGATAAACTCTTGGATCATATCTATCCGATTCCATATGACAAATATATGCAAAAATGTTGTTTTGAGAGCCAAAAATAGCAAAAACAAGCTACAACACTTCTTATTCCTACATTTTCTCTACAAAATTCAACAATGGCTTGCTACACAAGCTCTACATAAGTTGAATATACATGCATTAACTCAAATCTGCAATCTAGGCTTCTCTTGCACTGCAATTTGTGTGCACACAATGTTGACGTAGAAGCTTTCGTGTACATGAGCGATTTTTCTTGTGTACACGAGAAAAACAACTCGCAAACTTGTGATGCACACATGTTGCCAAGCTGCTCTTTCTTCCTTCTCTTGAATATGGTACTGTCAATGTTCTTGCTGCTACGGAGCTGTCAACTCGACCATCGCACTGCACCCGCACGTACTTGAAGCTTTGATACCACTTGCGAGTGCGTGAATGTCATGCGTGTGCAGAGAGAGAGAGAGAGAGAGAGAGAGAGAGAGAGAGAGAGAGAGAGAGAGAGAGAGAGAGAGAGAGAGAGAGAGAGAGAGAGAGAGAGAGAGAGAGAGAGAGAGAGAGAGAGAGAGAGAGAGAGAGAGAGAGAGAGAGAGAGAGAGAGAGAGAGAGAGAGAGAACACAAGATGGGGTGGAGTAGCTCAACAAAATGTATGCGTGAGAGAGCCCCTTATTCTTCTATCTAGTAAAGAATAAGGTGTGTACAAGTAATGGTGATTGAACATTCTTGGTGTGTCCGATTGGGGTAAGAGGCACACGGCCTTTACCCTAGCTATCTCTCACTAATAAGTGGTACTATTATAGGTGAATGTGCTAATAAGTGGTACTATTATAGGACCTAGTAGTATGTATATTAGGTATAGGGAGAAGTACCCATTGGCTCTCTTGATGCATGTTGTTGTGTAGGCTTTAGCAATGCAAAAGCGTATATCCCTGCTAGAGTCAGCATGCATACCCTCCAAGTATCCTATAATGACCTGCACTACTCCATGATGCATCATGCTAGTATCATTCATCGCATGATTGACATCCCCAACTACAAACGATCCCACTGCAGCTGCTATCTCGGGTCTTGACACTAAGAGGTCGTACATGAGAGTTCCATGATAAACACATAATCTCTGCTAGCATATCCATGCCAATCGCATCAATGCCATGTGGTGCAGTGAACTCTACCAATCTATCCACAACATGTATCTCAACCCTCACTGCATCACCACCAGAACCAATTGCATATGGATGCGTCAATCTTGACTCCAGGGTAGTTGTCACTCCCTCATCATACATAGGGACTATATCCACATGTCTTTGCATCACCATATCAGCCTCTCGGATGAGCATGTCAAAGAATTTCATATGGCTCTTCTCTATGGTAGGAGGCATCTCTATCCTAAGAGGATCAATCCGTTGTGACTTGCTAAAGCATAGCTGCTTTAGCTCTACATCTACAGACATGTCATATGGTTTTTCCCCTTGCAAACGATTTCTTGGAATATATGATTAACTTGACCTTTCTTATTGATTGTCTTTAAAAGAATCTTGTTGGCTGACATCTATAACATGTGGGATACCTATGCATCACCTGCATACGGTGCCAATGCTAACTAAATGTTGTGTTGTTTCCATGGGTGCAAGTGAGGGTTACCTTCTCATCTATGGTTTTCAAAGTTCCCTGGCTTGAAGATGGCAGACTTATATACCTTCAGGCTCTTGATTCTTTTACACTCATGTATAAAGTCTGTTCTGTACTATGAATGGGAGTTATAACACCTTTTCATTGACATAGTTTCTTTTGTAATTTGAAAGGATTCTTTGGTGTTTATGCTATAATTGTTACTGGAACACACACACACACACACACACACACACACACACACACACACACACACACACACACACACACACACACACACACACACACACACACACACACAATCTATGGAACACATACTGACATATCACACACCTAGGCCTACATGGTCAACCCCTTGGTATATGTTCTACATCTTATGCCCCAATTTTTTAGATCGGCTCTATGTTTGTCATACTCAACTCCATGCTTGTAGATTTAAGGTATAAACACATTGTTCGAGATGTACACACACACACAAAAGCACACAATACATGGACACAAGGATGCATGATGTCCAACACTTGATAATATTAAGGACATACAACCACATAACACACACATGCTAACATATTAACAAGACGTAAGTTTTACTAACAGATTTTTCATAAAAATGACACAGACAACAACATCATTGGCGGAGGAGTGATAGAAAGACGAAGACATACAACACGAGCAGGATGATGGATTATTCAAGCAAGAAGCCCTCCTATTTTTTGTTTTGTTCTGGCATAGACAAGCCAGAAACTTTGTAATTGTTCTCCAGATGCATGTAAGCATCCTTGAATTTATCAAAATTTTGTAAATGTGCACCCTATGAAAAATAAGGCATGCGTGTATCAAGGTCTCACTGGCATTATGGCGTCTGCATCTCAAGTTTTTTCCCCCCCTTTTCTTTACAAACGGCTTTGGTGTTTATGCTATAATTGTTACTGGAACACACACACACACACACACACACACACACACACACACACACACACACACACACACACACACACACACACACACACACACACACACACACACACACACACACACACACACACACACACACACACACACACACACACGGGACACTTACATACACATACTTTGCCCCATCTCTCACTCTCACAATCTCTTAAGAATCAAGATTGTCTTTAGATTTGTGCACAACGCAAGAATGCTCCTACCACATTACAATATTTCAAAGAAGTCTAGTGTGTGAGATGTTGGGCTTTGATAGCTATGGGGATGACGATGATGAGGAGCCATGCCAAGAAGAGCATGCACAGCAAGATGGAATGAGAGAAATAAAGAGGGATAAGCTGATAAGTTTGCACAATTGTACACAGAAAGAGGGATTTCTTCATTAGGTTTTAGGCATGTTAAAGCTTTACAACATGTTCACATGCTAGGTGTCTGCCCAAGTTAAGCTGAATCCAACAATCACCCCCTTCATCCAAACTTGGCAATGTCATCATCATTATCATACCCCCTAGGAGCTACGGATACATCTAGGTGTTGTGCTTCATACATCATGGCGGCTCTCATAACAGATTCATCACCAAGGCTCACAAGAGCACTCATCCTAGGCTCACAAGAAGGTAGTCCTATTATAGGGTCGTAGGAAAGGTCTTACCTACAATATCATTCATCATCATCATTGTGGCAGTGTCTAGTCCCTTTTATAGTGTTATAATCATATGGGGATTTTGTCAAATAAATATTCATCATTTCATTGTATACATCAACAACATCATCCTCAAGCGAGGTTCGCGTAAACATCCTCCAAAAAATTTCAAGAAAAAGATAAAACAAGGCCATTTTTATAATAAGAATTCAGTAATATTGTTGTGTGTGTGTGTGCGTGTGTAATGGAAATGGCCTATGAACTTTGAGAATAGCGGAATTAGGAGAATTAAAGAGAGCATTTTTGTGACACTACTTTGGTGAACTTAATTGACAGTAGAAACATAATCATAGTACTTAATTAGCTTGGCATGAACGATACTTTTGCAAGAGAGAGAGAGAGAGTTTAGAGAACTTGACAACAATTGAGGATCGGATTTATGTGGAGCCGGTCCCCCTTCCAATAGGCATTTGTATTATAGATTCTGCCATCAAGAGAGACTTGGTACAATACAATCTTTGAGGCCTTGGGACTGAGACTTGGGATAGTTAATGCTTTTTACAAAGTCTATGTTATGCTCATGATGCATGAAGCTTTCCATCTTCATTGCATCACCTAGGTCACAAGGAACACAAAGATTGTATTGTACCAAGTCTCTCTTGATGGGAGAATCCATAATACAAATGCCTATTGGAGGGGGGACCGGCTCCACATAAATCCGGTCCTCAATTGTTGTCAAGTTCTCTAAACTCTCTCTCTTGCAAAAGTATTTGTATTATGGGAGAATCCATAATACAAATGCCTATTGGAGGGGGGACCGGCTCCACATAAATCCGGTCCTCAATTGTTGCCAAGTTAATTAAGTACTATGATTATGTTGCTACTGTCAATTAAGTTCACCCTCTATGTTCTCAAAGTAATCTCACAAAAATGCTCTCTTTAATTCTCCTAATTCCGCTATTCTCAAAGTTCATAGGCCATTTCCGTTACAATGTGTGTGTGGGTGGTTCCCTTTGCTGCACCACCGACCTTGGGTGCTACTCTACCCGACGTTGCTACGCCAACCTCTGTCCAACCTCAAGCTCTACCGAGTGCCATGCAACAACGTTTTGAAAAGCTAGGGAAAGAGCTTCTTGTGTTTTTGGGGGGTCACTACAGTTAAAAAAATGCCTATCACGTGGGTTCAACATTGGGGATTATTTTAATCTATATTATTTCACATTTTTACATACAAAGAGCATACAAAAGGAACTTGAAAAAATGATTACAAATTTTTTAAACAGATTTTATGGGAAAAGGATCCCTTTTATTGGTGGGAAATTCACAGTTAAGGGGTTTTATAAAAAATTCTTGAACGTACGTGATATATAGGTTTTACATATAGTGAACCCCCTGAGCTCCTGTTGTTGCAACCATCCCTACAATAGCCAAAATTGACCAACATTTTGATGCGATGCCATTTGTTGACGCCTAGGAAAATGATGACGTGAAATTGCCTATAGGTGGCAGCATTTCAGAACGCTTTGGGTAGAGGTTGCCATCGATCTAGCATGCAGTGCCCCTAGTTGATGATGACTTTGAGAGAGTTTTGATAGGCACCTACTTCATCTAGTGTCACCAACACCTTGCTGCACCGCCCATGCTTGCTTTGCCGCCAACAATGGAATTCTGTGATGTCAACCCACTACGCCTGGGAGCACCCACTATCGCCTGCAACAAGCGAAGGCATTTTGATATGCTCGCCTGGGCTATCATACCATTGTTGGGCTTTGAACACTATGGGGGATGATGATGATGAGAATCCATGCCAAGGAGAGCATGCAGAGCAACAGGGAATGTGTGTGTGTGTGTGTGTGTGTGTGTGTGTGTGTGTGTGAGAGAGAGAGAGAGAGAGAGAGAGAGAGAGAGAGAGAGAGAGAGAGAGAGAGAGAGAGAGAGAGAGAGAGAGAGAGAGAGAGAGAGAGAGAGAGAGAGAAGATAAGGTTGCACGATTGTGTATAAAAAGAGGGATATCTTCATTAGGTTTTAGGACTTTTAAAGCTTTACAACATGTTCACATGCTATGTGTCTACCCAACTTGAGCTGACCCCAACATGAGAGAGCTATGCAGCTTGTGTGTGTGTGTGTGTGATGGTCTTAGAGGTGATGGTGAACATATATAGGACATGAATGGAAAGCTTTGATCGATGGATCTACAATCCCGCTCATGAAGATGACAAGACTACTAGCATGGTGTATATGCGGTAAACTTCTTTTTTTCCAATTCAAACTAATTCATCACAACTAATTGGAGCATATACCCATTGGTATTACCGTGAATATATAGTTGTAGTCAAGGGATAGCTAATGAGCTACCAGAGGAGGAGTATTTGCTTTGCTTATCATACGGACTATTGGCAGAGGAAGGGACTCACGGTGCCAGGTACGTGAGGAGAACGCTAGAGTAGGGGATCAGTAGGCCAGGGGACGAGATAGGGCACGATCTTGCTTGGCTCTTTGTAGTACATCGCCTACGGCCTCTCTTAGAGAGGTGCAACCGTATGATCCTCATGGGGGGGGACTAGAGAACCTTGCAAAGGCGTTGAACAAGGCAGGATGGAGCTTGAACTATTGTGCGAGGGTGCTGAGTAGGATAGTAAGATAATAGGTGCCTTCAATCCATTTTAATAGAAGATTTCTTTAAAAATGAGTGCCAAAAAGTTTCACACCTTTAACTTCAGTAGGAATTGTTGAATAGGATTGAAACGGAATTTCAGGGCCGTCATCTTCATTTTAGGGCACAGTCGGCCCTGAAATGAAGATGAAGATGTCTTTTGAGGATTGCCAAACCTCAATCCCCAAACAATAATGCAACATACCCAAGTCTTTCATTTCAAATTCAGAACTCAAACTCTTACAAGTTTGTTGGATTAGCTCTTTTTGGTCACCTGTGATTATCAAGTCTTCGACATACAAGATAATAGTGACTTATTTTCCATTCTCTCTAAGCACATATAAATTTGCTTCAGAAGCACTTCTTCTAAAGCCAAGTTTTTTTAAAAACTTATCAATTCTGACATACCATGCTTTTGGAGACTGTTTCAGGCCATTTAAAGCCTTCTTCAATCTGCAAACCTTTTGTTTTGAATGAGGCGTTTCAAACCCTGGTGGTTGCTCAATATAAACTTCCTCCTTCATAAGTCCATTCAAAAATACAGACACAACATCCATTTGGTAAACAACCGACAAATAGATAGCAGCAAGAGCAAGCACAAGACGAATAGTTATCATTTGAGATGTGGGAGTAAAGGTGTCACTAACATCAAGCCCTTCGACTTGAGAGAATCCCTACTTATGTGGATTTGTAATTTTTCAAAGAGCCATCAGCTTTATGCATGAGCTTGTACACCCATTTTGTGCCGATGACTTTCTTCTTTGGAGTCCAATCGACTACTTCCCAAGTGTCATTCTTTGTGATGCTGTCCTACTCAGACTGCATCGCTTCCTTCCACTTTGGATCAGCCATGGCCTCGTCGAGGAGCCTCGCTCCTTCATAGAGCCCACAATTTTTTTCATGAGAGCCATGTTGACGATGTGTTTGAAGGCTCCTTTGCTCCTCTATTCTCTTTGACCGTCATAAACCCCCCTCCTCTTCATGAGGATTGTGAACTTGAGGGTTTTGAGCATCAAAAAGGTGTTGAGCCCACTTTGATAGTTGCTTTTCCTGTGATGCTGCAACACATTGGTTAGATTTAAATTTGATTTGTCATCATCAGACAACTCCTCCTCTTGATTTTTTACCTAACTTTTTTCGATTATCTTTCGGCCACCGTCCGGCCAAGATATTCCAGCAAAAGGAATATTCCGTACCATCCACAATCACAAATACAGATCTCATCAGTGTGCAAAGCTGGAATCCACCAAAATATGTGAACCATTGGCTTCTCCTCATAAGGGGGCCTTACAAACTATGCAACATTGTGGTGGCAAAAATGAGAGAGGTGGGCCATTAGGAAGAGGATGGGGTTTAGGAGGGCCTCTTTATTTGACATGAGCTTATCAAGGTGATGAACATTTTGACAAATATGTGCTTGCCACGTGTGCAAGAATGGTGGGTGTGTAAGAGATGTGTAAGAGTGGTCAAAGGATGCACTTTTTCCTCCAAAAAGAAGGTGGAAAATTTTATGATTTTTGGCCTTCTATAACTCCCATATATGATCTTCGATTTGAGCGGAGATCACAGATTTGGAATCTATGCATCAAGCTCTTTCCATAGGTATGCTACATGATATGGTTTTATCCGCTATATTTTAAATTCCATTTTGGGGGGAAAATTTGAATTCAAATAAACTAGCCGTTTTTTTGTTTGAATTCAAAAGTTGTCCTTTGATTACTTTCTTAGTACTAAAGATTTGGCTTCCTTAAACTGCCAAATAAAGAGGCCCTCCCCATTCTCTTCCTAATGCTTTGCAAGAATACCAACACAATCTGCACCCTAAACACTGCAGATTTCAAATGTTCTTCATGTCCTCCACCCATCGACCCTCTGACCATTGCTTCTTCCACTACTTGTTTGGGGAAAACCAATCAGCCTCATGAATTAACACTTGGTAGATGCCCTTGGTATGGGGCTTAGAAAATTGACTACTCATGGGCCATTTCCAAGCTTTCCACACAAAAGTAGATTCACATGTCGGCATTAGACTATTGTCCAAGCGTGCTACGCCCCTATTGACAAGCATCTTCTCTATGCGAATGAGTTGAAACTGGACAGCCACCTGGTCAAAGGATTTCCAGCTCTTGCTATAATTCCTATCCCAAAAGTGGCTCAGCCATTGAAGACCTTTATTTTTAAACCTTCTTGCAATTTCTCTCTAGTAAGGGTTTAGGATAACCCCAGCAACTTTAGACAACCATGGGGACTAGTGCGAGATGGATTTCTAGAAGTATGTGAATAATTATCCCCATTCTAATGCCCCTGTTGCTGTATTGCACTTTCTCACCAGCTCTCCTGTGATGCCACTTAATCTTAGGCTAGACTACCCCGGGGCTAAAATTTTGTAGTGTACCTTGATCTGTTTCCACTAACCACCTTTAGAGAAACTTTTTGCCCTGTCCATCATACCCTTCGTCATGATAACCCAAGACTGGACTTGATGAGCGATCAAGACCACAAACTTGGCACACAGGGCCTCCACATGAACAAGAGGGTTGAGAATACCTAGGCACCTTGGCCAAATAGTTGAGTGATACCTGCCCATTTTCATGGCACCGAGTTTTCATGTTGTTACTCCATAAGAATCTTTTATCTGGTTTCAAAAACTCCTTCCAATTACATTTGGCTATCTTAAGGAGTGGGCTGGCAAAGGCAATATAAGGAAGCATAACTGAATTGATCACTTTGAAACGACTCGAGAAGGGGAGCAACACATACTCTCATCTTCTTATTTTCCTCTGAATCTTCTTTAAGACGCGCCGGAAACTTTGATTTTGAGTAACATCCACCCCTAAGGGGGCCCCAAGATGTCTAAAAATCCTGCCTTTAGACACAATCTCCCCAGATCAGAGCGAAGGTTCAAATGAGTCATTTTTCGTCAGGGAAATGATCCTAGACTTCTTGATATTACACTTTGATCCAAAAGACACAACAAATGTCTACACAATATCAAGGGATCTCCAGAGTACCTGAGGGAATGCTTTCAAGAAGAGGAGGGAGTCATTTGCAAACATCTTGGCCAAGAGCTGGCCGTTACCGCGCAAAGTTATCCCTTGTATCTTCCCCCATGCAGTAGCAACTTTGAGCATCGTTATCAAAGGATGCGACCCATTAGAAAAGAGAAGAGGGTCCATCCTTGCTTGATCAATCTTTTGGCTTCAATGGAGCCTACAATTCTATCATTGAATAAGAGCTCATATTGGCTTCTCGCACCCAGAGTCTGTATAAGCGACAAAGGTGCAACCCAAAACCCAATGGTTTCATGAAATTTTCAATGAAGGAGCACACAATCCTATCATAAGCCTTGTCCAGATCATAGTAAAGCAGAATGCACTCTTGCTTCTAAAATTTGCATACTCAATGCCCACTATTGTTGTCAAGATGTTGTCATAAATCGACCTTCCTTTGATAAACCCGTACTGATGTCGAGAGAGTACTCTATCCAGCAGGGGGGCCATTCTGACAGCGATTGCCTTGGCGATGATTTTTGTCCCATAGACATCATAGTTATGGGACGCCAGTGCTTAAGATGCAAGCAACAAACCTTTTTTGGGATAGGATTGATAAGGCCTCTTTTCACACTGGAATCCAAAGACCCCTTAACTAAAGCCTGGTTAGCCAAACAAGTGACTGGGACCTTGAGGTCCTCCCAAAACTCCTTGAAGTATTCAGTAATCAGTCCATCCCAACCAAGGGATTTCTCCAAGAGCTTGACAGGTGCTTTTAGGAAGAAAGTAAACAAATCCTACATCAAGATTTGATGGCAAATGGAAAACAATTGGAAGGTGCAAGAAGACGGCCACAAAGCTAAAAAAGATGAGAAGAAGCAAAGCTATTCAACAATCTTGTTGCTAAATTTATTAACCTGATCGTTTTGAAACCCTAAGTCCTCTTAAAGGTAATCAAGTTTTTTATATGCCTATCACCTATGGATAGTAAACTAAAGAGGCCATAGTCAAGTTTCACAAAACTGTTATCTTTTCACTCCACCCTGTTACTCACGTTCACCCACTTTGTCTATCCACAACACAAACGTCTCCTTTACTATCCTCACTTTCCCTGTCCAATACTTCAGACCTTCCCGGACCCATAAGTAATGGCACATGAGTTTTCCATAACTCTAGCTCCATTCAACGTCAACTTTAAGGAGCTCTCAAGTAAAGAAGAAGTTAATCAAGTGAGAAGATTCCTCTCCTTGTGCAAAGGGAGAGGGCTTAATTAGGAGGATGCGTACATGATGTTGCCATCTTGGATAGCCTCGCTCACAAGTGGTATAGCCAGTATGAAGAAAATCATTTCATTTCTTGGAATGAGCTCAGGGATACATTATGTGCAACTCTCCAACCATGTATCTGCAAAGCAAAGGCATTGGATCAGCTGGAAACCTTAGAGTTAGGCCTAAGGGAAACCTTTGTAGAGCTTATGACTAGTGCCAAGTCCTTGGTAGAAAAGTTACCTCAGCCAACAGGGAGCTTCATGGTGAGGAATTGGGTTGAGAAAGCCTTTCCGAAGATACCACAATAGAAGTTGAGGGAGATTCTAAGGATGAAGGTGACCTTGGATGATTTCCTAGCCATATTTGCTTGCATAGAGAAAGCTCGGTTACAACTTGGTGACATCCAAAGTAACACTCCATCCCCATTCTATTGATGGAAGATGTCACGCTTAGATCCTATTGTGACCTTGGATGATTTCCTAGCCATATTTTCTCTCATAGAGAAAGCTCGGTTAAAGCTTGGTGACATCCAAAGTAATACTCCATCCCCATTCTATTGATGGAAGATTTCACGCTTAGATCCTATTGTGACTTGGATGATTTCCTATCGATACTTTCTCGCATAGAAAAAGCTCGGTTACAGCTTGGTGACATCCAAAGTAACACTCCATCCCCATTCTATTGATGGCAGATGTGACGCTTAGATCCTATTGTGGGATTAACAATTGGAGCATATACCCATTGGTATTACCATGTAGAGGAAGGGACTCACGATGCCAGGAAATCGAAGGACAACGCTAGAGTACGGGATGAGTAGGGGACGAGATAGGGCACGAGCTAGCTAGGCTCTCTATAGTACACCGCCAACCTCTTACAGATAGGAGCAACCGTGTGATCCTCATGAGGGGTGTTAGAGAACCTTGCAAAGGCATTGAATAAGGTAGGACAGAGCCTTGAACGATTGTGAGGGTGTTGAATAGGATAGTAAGATAATAGGTGCCTTCAATCCATTTCAATTGAAGATTTTGTTACAAATGAATGCCAAAAAGTTTCACACGTTTAACTTGATCAGTAGGAAATGATTGAAATGGAATTTTCAGGGAAGACTGCCGATTGTCACAGTAGCATAACTCGTTAAAGCCTTCCGACAACGTGCTCTACAAAACCTATAAAGGGCCTTATGGCCAGCAACCTGATCGTTCATCTGTGTGTGTATGTGTGTGGTGTGTGTGTGCTAGAGCTACTGAGCCCACTTTGGTAGTGGATTTTCTTGTGATGCTGTAACACGTTGGTTAGACTTATTTGATTTTTCATCATCAGACAGCTCCTCTTCATTTTTACATGGATTTTTCCGATTGTCTTTTGGCCACCATCCGGCCAAGATATTTCGACGAAAGGAATATTTTGTACCATCCACAATCACAAATAGAGATTTCATTAGCGTGAAAAGCTAGAATCCACCAAATATATGTGCACCATTGACTTCCCCTCGTATGGGGGCCTTACAAACTATGCAACATATATTGTGGTGGAAAAATTGAGAGAGGTGGGCATTGCAAGTATACCAACACAATCTGCACCCTGAACACTGCGGATTTCAAATGTTCTTCGTATCCTCCACCCATCGAGCCTCTGACCATTGCTTCTTCCACTACTTTTTTAGAGGGAAAACCAAGTAGCCTCATGAATTAACACTTGGTAGATGCCCTTGGTATGGGGCATAGAAAATTGACTACTCATAGGCCATTTCCAAGCTTTCCACACAAAAGTAGATTCACATATCGTCATTAGACTATTGTCCAAGCTTGCTACGCCCGTGTTGACAAGCATCTTCTCTGTGCCAATGAGTTGAAACTGTACAGTCACCTGGTCAGAGGATTTCCAGCTCTTGCTATAATTTCTATCCCAGAAGTGGCTCACCCATGGAAGACCTTTATTGTTAATCCTTCTTGCAATTTCTCTCTAGTAAGGGTTTAGGATAACCCCAACAACTTTAGACAACCATGGGGACCCTTGCACGATGGATTTCTAGAAGTAACTGGATAATTCTCCCCATTCGAGTGTACCTGTTGCTTGATTTCACTTTCTCACCAGCTTTATTGTGATGCCACTTAATCTTAGGCTAGACTACCCCGGGGCTAAAATTTTGTAGTGTACCTTGATCTGTTTCCACTAACCACCTTCATGGAAGATTTTTGCCTTTTCCATCATATCCTTGGTCATGATAGCCCAAGACTGGACTTGATGAGTGATCAAGACCACAAACTTGGCACACAGGGCCTCCGCATGAACAAGAGGGTTGAGAATCCCTAGGCTACCTTGGTCTAATGGTTGAGTGATACCTTCCCACTTTGCCCATTGCCATGGCACTGAGGTTTTCATGTTGTTCCTCCATAAGAATCTTTTAACTAGTTTCAAAAACTCCTTCCAGTTACATTTGGCTATCTTGAGGAGTGGGCTGGTAAAGGCAATATAAGGAAGCATAAATGAATTGATCACTCTGACCCGACTCGAGAAGGGGAGCAGCACATACTCTCATCTTCTTATTTTCCTTTGAATCTTCAAAAGACCCACTGGAACCTTTGATTTGAGTAACATCCACCCCCCTAAGGGGGACCCCAGATGTCTAAAAATCCTGCCTTTGGGCACAATCTCCCAAGATCAGAGCAAAGGGTCAATTGAGTCATTTTCCGTTAGGGAAATCAGCCTAGACTTCTTGATAAGTATACACTTTGATCCAGAAAACACAACAAATGTCTACACAATCTCAAGGGCTTTCCTGAGTACTTGAGGGCATGCTTTCAAGAAGAGAAGGGAGTCATCTGCAAACATCTTGGCAAAGAACTGTGGCCATTACCGCACAAAGTTACCGCACAAGAACTGTGGCCATTACCGCACAAAGTTAACTGTGTATAAACCGACAAAGGCACAACCCAAAGCCCATGACATCTTCGATGAAGGACCACACAATCCTATCATAAGCCTTGTCCAGATCGTACTAAAGCACAATGCACTCTTGCTTCGTAAAATCTACATACTTAATGCCGACCATTGTTGTCAAGATGTTGTCATAAATCAACCTTTCTTTCATAAACCCGTACTGATGGGGAGAGAGTACTCTATCCAGGAGGGGGGCCATTCTGAGAGCGATAGCCTTGGCGATGATTTTGTATGCCACAAACATCATAGTTATGGGACGCTAGTGCTTAAGTTGCAAGCAGCAAACCTGTTTTGGTATAGGATTGATAAGGCCACTTTTCACATTGGAATCCAAAGACCCCTTGACTAAAGCTTGGTTAGCCAAATAGGTGATTGGGACCTTGAGGTCCTCCCAAAACTTCTTGAAGTATTCAGTAATCAACCCATCCCAGCCAAGGGATTTCTCCAAGAGCTTGATAGGTGCTTTTATGAAGAAAGTAAACAAATCCTGCATCAAGATTTGATGGCAAATGAAAAACAATTGGAAGGTGCAAGAAGAGGGCCACAAAGCTAACAAAGATGAGAAGAAGTAGAGCTATTCAACAATCTTGCTGCTAAATTTATTAACGTGATCGTTTTGAAACCCTAAGTCCTCTGAAAGGTAATCAAGTTTTTTATATGCCTATCACCTATGGATAGTAAACTAAAGAGGCCCCACTCCAGTTTCACAAAATTGTTATCTTTTCACTCCACCTTGTCACTCACGTTCACCCACTTTGTCTATCCACAACACAACCGTCTCCTTTACTATCCTCACTTTTTCTGTCCAATACTTCACACCTTCCCCGACTCATAAGTAATGGCACACGAGTTTTCCATAACTCTAGCTCCATTCAATGTCAACTTTAAGGAGCTCTCAATGAGAAGATTCCTCTCTTTGTGCAAAGGGAGAGGGCTTAATTAGGAGAATGCCTACATGATGTTGCCATCTTGGATAGCCTCACTCACAAGTGGTATAGCGAGTATGAAGAAAATCATTTCAATTCTTGGAATGAGCTCAGGGATACATTATGTGCAACTCTCCAACGATGTATTTGCAAAGCAAAGGCATTGGATCAGCTGGAAACCTTAGAGTTAGGCCTAAGGGAAACCTTTGTAGACCTTATGTGACTAGTGCCAAGCCCTTGGTAGAAAAGTTACCTCAGCCAACAGGGAGCTTCATGGTGAGGAATTGGGTTGAGAAAGCCTTTCCAAAGATACCACAATAGAAGTTGAGGGAGATTCTAAGGATGAAGGTGACCTTGGATGATTTCCTAGCCATATTTGCTCGCATAGAGAAAGCTCGGTTAAATCTTGGTGACATCCAAAGTGACACTCCATCCCCATTCTATTGATGGAAGATGTCACGCTTAGATCCTATTGTGATGTTGGATGATTTCCTAGCCATATTTGCTTGCATAGAGAAAGCTCGGTTAAAGCTTGGTGACATCCAAAGTAACACTCCATCCCCATTCTATTGATGGAAGATTTCACGCTTAGATCCTATTGTGACCTGGATGATTTACTATCCATATTTTCTCGCATAGAAAAAGCTCGGTTACAGCTTGGTGACATCCAAAGTAACACTCCATCCCCATTCTATTGATGGAAGATGTCACGCTTAGATCCTATTGTGCACTTAACAATTGGAGCATATGCCCATTGGTATTACCATGCAGAGGAAGGGACTCACGGTGCTAGGCACGTGAAGGACAACTCTAGGGTAGGGGAAAGTAGGGGACGAGATAGGGCACAAGCTAGCTAGGCTCTTTGTAGTACATCGCCAACCTCTTGCGGACATGCGCAACCGTGTGATCCTCATCAGGGGGGTTAGAGAACCTTGCAAAGGCATTAAAGAAGGCAGGTTGGAGCCTTGAACGATTGTGTGAGGGTGCTGAATAGGATAGTAAGATAATAGGTGCCTTCAATCCATTTTAATTGAATATTTCGTTAAAAATGAATGCCAAAACGTTTCACACCTTTAACTTCAGTAGGAAATGACTTAAATGGAATTTCAGGGCCGGCTGCGGATTGGCACAATAGCATAACTCGTTAACGCCTTCCGACAATGCGCTCTGCAAAACCTATAAAGGGCTCCTTGGCCAGCAACCTGACCGTTCATCTCTCTCTCTCTCTCTCTCTCTCTCTCTCTCTCTCTCTCTCTCTCTCTCTCTCTCTCTCTCTCTCTCTCTCTCTCTCTCTGTGTGTGTGTGACTACGTGAGAGCTAATTTAGAGTTTGTCTTGCGCGAGCCTCGCGTTGTTGTCTGTATGATGAGTCCTCGGAGCTTGATCGCTCTTCTCTTGAATTTCCCACTCCCACTCCGCGTCTGCCATGTTGCCACCGCGGTAACTCCTGTCTGGATCTTTGACCTGATTCGCTACTGCACGCTGCACACTGGACTGCTTGTTTTTTAGAAATGTCTTTATGTAGCCCTCCAACCATTGTTGTGAAAAATGTTGATCAGGGGTATTTGGAAATCTAGCTAACAGAGCATCCTCAATGTATCGTGCATGATCGGGCACTTGGTCTCTAAACTTTATAAACCAGTTCTTATACGTTGAATGTATGAGAATTTGTAGATGGCGTCGAAATGCCCTGCCCTGTGTTGTGCCGAAGTCCACCTCCCCGCCATATTTAACCCTGTAGTAGCACCCATGCATGTCTCGCACGGGTGTGTCAGTATCCTTGTCCTCTACATCAGGGGCGGCATGCTCTGAAAGTGGGGACTCCGTTTCCTTGCCACTACCAAAACATGCAAAACGGCAAGATCCACGGTCGCTTCGTCTCTCACGGCGCTCGTTGCCTTGAGACGAGCGTCGACGCGCGTTGCTAGAGGAAGTCCGTCGATGATGTTCTGGCGAAGCAAAAGTGGAATGGAGTGGCGTAGGACCCTGGGATGCAAGGGGGGTAGGACCTTGCCATGGAATAGGAGTAAGACGATAGAAAGGGAGAGTAGAGGGAGGTGCCGTCGGTGCGGGGCTCTATGGGTAAGGAGTTCCTCCCTGACCCTCCCATGGTGTAGTCTGCGGAGAAATACCGTACGTCGCAAGTTGCTGCGGAGTGTAGTGGCCAAACAAATCCTCCATCGAACGGAGGTACTGCTCTCGTAAAGAGATAGCTCGTTGTAGGTCTGGATCTATGAGCGGTGGAGGAACCTGAGAAGGGTAGGTGTAGGATGGCCATGCGTGCAAATAACAAAAATAAACATATGAAACTCATGCTTTAGGGTTAACTACGTAGAAACATTCTTTATTTCTTTGCTTGTTCTCACCGACTCAAGACTCGAGTCCACTAGAGGTGATGTCCACCTCGGGTGGGAGCCCACATGGGATGTGAACCAAACAAAAGAAGAGCCAACTGGCTCCTCACCAGTTGGTCTCTCGTCTGACATTTACATTACAAAGAGCAATATAAGATTAAGCTTTCCACCCTACTCACTCATTTGTAAATACGTACACAAGTATATTAGCACACAAACACGTAGATACATATCAAAACTAGTAGACCTAAATAGAGGCTAGTAGTGCCAAAGGTCAAGTGCACCTCTTTACATATCATCACAGTCTCAAACCAAAGGTACATTGCGGTAATCCATGCATGAGTGGATCAATGACTGCAACAACACAATTAAAAAAGGACTATAACCCAAGGGGAAGCGTCTAACCTTCGCTTGCTATGCTCCCGTATGTAGTGTCTAAATACATGCATAAACAAATATATATGTACACACATATATATGTTATGGTTGTAAATGTAGCCATATTTTTGTGTTGGCTGCACCTAGATTCAATGTCTAAGTGATCAATTGATCGTAACATAACAATTTTAATGTAATGCAATAAGTAACTCCATTTCTCTCATTGAGTCTCTCTCTCTCTCTCTCTCTCTCTCTCTCTCTCTCTCTCTCTCTCTCTCTCTCTCTCTCGCACGCGCGCGCTCTCTCCCTCTCGGTCGTGCAGTTGAACTACGAAGCGGAAGCTCCATCCCAGAGTCATGCTTGCGCCCCGGGGAGGTCACCTAATAAAAATGTAACCTATCACGTGAGTTCAATAGAAGGGTATTTAAAGTTCTTGAAACTTACAGAAATATATATACAAAAGGGAATTATTTTTTCAAAATTGAAAAAAACTTACAGATTTCAAAAGAAAAGGGTACATTATATTCTTAACAAAATTCACAGATAAGGGGTTTTACAAACATGTCTTGAACGCACGTGATACGATAGTTTTACCCCCCAAGGCTTGCACCTCCATGTAAACCAAGCACTCTCTCTCTATCTACTCTCTCTCTTTCCCTATCTATCTCTCTCTCTTTCCCTCTTTCCCTATCTCTCTCTATTCCTCTCTTTCCCGTGCATATTACCCCCCCCCCCCCCCCCCTCTCTCTCTCTCTCTCTCTCTCTCTCTCTCTCCCCCCCCCTCTCACTCTTTCTCTCTCCCTCCCTCTTTCCCCTCTTTATCTCTCTCCCTATCTCTCTCTCTCTCTCTCTCTCTCTCTCTCTCTCTCTCTCTCTTTCCCTCTTTCCCTATCTATCCCTTATCCTCTCTTTCCCTCTCTCTATTTACTCTCTCTCTATTTTCTTTGTAGTGCGGTTGAGCTTCGGCTAGGTTGAGGTTCCAAAGACGATGGCAGACAACCCCCTTCGATGAAACTTGGACGAAACCCCCTCCGACGAAACTTGGGAAGCTTGGAGAAGGAGAGAGAGGGAAGGGAGAGGTGGGGGGGGGGGGGGGGGGGGGGGGGGGGGGGGAGGGAAGCTTGGGAGCGATGGCGGAGAGCAAGAACGCAGAGTATGCAACAAAAACGTGGCATACTCTGTCTTCTTGCCTATTTTATGCACCAATTATTACCGCATCTATTACCGCGTCAATTACCGCCTATATTATTGCGGTCGATCATTTCAAACGGATACATGCGAATCCAAGGTTGCAGGAGGGAGGGGGGGTACAAATCACCCCCTCTACCCTTAGCTATACATTATTTCATTTTTTAGCCTTTTGAGTTTTTTGATGAAGATTTTAATTTTTTATGGATACTTTATTTTGTAGTACTTTTAAATGTTTATTAATTGTATTTTTTAAGTTCTCTTTTAGTTAAATATAGATTTAGTATTCATTGTCATTTATTCCCTTTGACTTCAACTATATGTAATTTTTCTAATGGAATTAAGTGCTTTTCTACTTATTTATTTTTTAGGACACATGACTAAATAAACAACATTTCCCGTGTGCAGGACATCGACTAGGATGATCGTGGTCCCCCTGGAGGTCCTGAGCGTGATCGTTGGCTCAAGGAAAAACTCTCTTGTCCTTGCGCCAAGTGCAAAAGGGCAATTCCTCGCTTGAGGCGCATTGCTTTGGAGCACATGGAGAACGAAGGGCTTTGGCATCCTCAAAAAAGCGCTCGGAGAGATGATAGCGTGACTCACCCGTTGCTTGAGGAGGTGCCCCATTGGTCTGTGTTCGGTGTTTTGTGTGGCTACGGTCTCAACCAGAGGCATGTATGGCCGAAGGGTGGATCGTTCAAGAGGAATTTGTTTACATATAAGAGTATTTGGCACAAGTTGATCCTTCAATGCCTCGCATGTGGCTAGACGAGGAAGATGCAAGGATGACTTCACACTTGCCAAGTGGAAAGGGGAAACTACTTAACATGGATATGAATCTATCCCGAGTGGTCGATAACTTTTGCATTCTCAATGCAAAGATTATGACCAAGTAGGTGGACTTGTAGACAGTGGCAAAGGCAAGGCATTTGTAAGAGAGGGAAGCAAGGAAACAAGCACATGGAGGAAGGAGGGCACCCCCAGTGCCTAGATACCTTGCATTTTTCCCAGATCTCATTAGTACAGAGGGGATTCATGAGAGAATGACCGAGGCAAAAGCGCGCGGAGAAGACGTCACCAACAAAGAATGGGAGTATGCATGAGGCTGCATACCAAAGGTAAAATACTCATATACCTAAACCATATTGTAAAGCTATTTCTTGAAATTGTCTTTAATATGTATTTGATAAATTAATATATTTTTCTATTTTCTAGTGCCTTTCCTTTAACTCTATGTGGTCAAAGGGTCATCACTTTCGTACGCGCCACATTGACAAGTGTAGAACCACCATGGATTGCGCCATCATGGGCAACTTTGACACAGACGGTGATGAAGCCAGGTACTGCGGAACTATTGAAAGGATACTAAAGGACCTTTCATACCTTCATCTTCCAGTGCAAGTGGTTTGCAAATGTGTCTAAACAACATGAGAATGGCCTCTACATGGTGGACTTTAGTGTGCATCACACAGGGAGGTATGACAATTTAGTTTTACCGTGCAATTGTGAGCAGGTGAGTGACATGTACCTTTTCTTTTCTTATTTGCTTGTAGTGTTAGTTATACCAATGTTACTCACTTTGAGCTTCTAATTTATAGGTCATCTATATCTCAACAATCCACCAACCAAAACTTTGGTTCGTAATTCCCGTAACACCTCAAGGGAGAACCATTTTCTTATATCCCCCGTCTCCTTCTCCCCCCTCTTTGTCTCTCTCTCTCTCTCTCTCTCTCTCTCTCTCTCTCTCTCTCTCTTCTTTTTTAAATTTGAAAATTATATACAATATTCTTTAATTTTTATTGAGAGGAGGGAAACACCAAAATTTGAAGGGGGAGGGGGGTTAAGCCAGAATTTGAAAGTTTAAGCGCTAAATTTGGCTATCAGATATAACAACGGTAATATGTGCGGTAATAACAACGATAATATACGCGATAATAATAGCGAAAATAGTCGCGATAATATTTTAAACACAAGAAAAATAATCTTCCCTCCTCTCTCTTGTGTCTCTACTTGAATTTGAACCTTCTCTCTACAAAACGCGATAAAATAGCGCGGTAAACACTTGGAGATTTTCATAGTGAAACAGGTGATCGGGACCTTGAGGTCCTCCCAAAACTCCTTGAAGTATTCAGTAATTAGCCCATCCCAACCAAGGGATTTCTCCAAGAGCTTGACAAGTGCTTTTATGAAGAAAGTAAACAAATCCTATATCAAGATTTGATGGCAAATGAAAAACAATTGGAAGGTGCAAGAAGAGGGCCACAAAGATAAAAAAGATGAGAAGAAGTAGAGCTATTCAACAATCCTGTTGCTAAATTTATTTACTTGATCGTTTTGAAACCCTAAGTCCTCTGAAAGGTAATCAAGTTTTTTATATGCCTATCACCTATGGATAGTAAACTAAAGAGGCCCCACTCAAGTTTCACAAAACTGTTACTTTTCACTCCACCCTGTCACTCACGTTCACCCACTTTGTCTATCCACAACACAAGCGTCTCCTTTACTATCCTCACTTTCCCTGTCCAATAGTACTTATTAACTCTAGCTCCATTCTACGTCAACTTTAAGGAGCTCTCAAGTGAAGAAGATGATAATCAAGTGAGAAGATTCCTCTCCTTGTGCAAAGGGAGAGGGCTTAATTAGGAGGATGCCTACATGATGTTGCCATCTTGGATAGCTTCGCTCACAAGTGGTATAGCCAGTATGAAGAAAATCATTTCATTTCTTGGAATAAGCTCAAGGAAACATTATGTGCAACTCTCCAACCACGTCCCTGCAAAGCAAAGGCATTGGATCAGCTGGAAACCTTAGAGTTAGGCCTAAGGGAAACATTTGTAGAGCTTATGACTAGTGCCAAGTCCTTGGTAGAAAAGTTACCTTAGTCAACAGGGAGCTTCATGGTGAGGAATTGGGTTGAGAAAGCCTTCCCAAAGATACCACAATAGAAGTTGAGGGAGATTCTAAGGATGAAGTTGACCTTGGATGATTTCCTAGCCATATTTTCTCGCATAGAGAAAGCTCGGTTACAGCTTGGTGACATCCAAAGTAACACTCCATCCCCATTCAATTGATGGAAGATGTCATGCTTAGATCCTATTGTTACCTTGGATGATTTCCTAGCCATGTTTACTCACATAGAGAAAGCTCGGTTACAGCTTGGTGACATCCAAAGTAAAACTCCATCCCCTTTCTATTGATGGCAGATGTCACGCTTAGATCCTATTGTGACCTTGGATGATTTCTTAGCCATGTATGCTCGCGTAGAGAAAGCTCGGTTACAGCTTAGTGACATCCAAAGTAACACTCCATCCCCATTCTATTGATGGCAGATGTCACGCTTAGATCCTATTGTGACCTTGGATGATTTCCTAGCCATATTTGCTCGCATAGAAAAATCACGGTTACAACTTGGTGACATCCAAAGTAACACTCCATCCCCATTCTATTGATGGAAGATGTCATGCTTAGATCCTATTGTGGGCTTAACAATTGGAGCATATACCCATTGGTATTACCATGCAGAGGAAGGGACTCACGGTGCCAGGCACGTGAAGGACAACGCTAGAGCAGGGGATGAGATAGGGCACGAGCTAGCTAGGCTCTTTGTAGTACATCGGCAACCACTTGCAGACAGACACAACCGTGTGATCCTCATGAGGCCAGGGGGTTAGAGAACCTTGCAAAGGCATTGAACAAGGCAGGACGGAGCCTTGAACGATTGTGTGAGGGTGCTGAATAGGATAGTAAGATAATAGGTGCCTTCAATCCATTTCAAATGAAGATTTCGTTAAAAATGAATGCCAAAAAGTTTCACACCTTTAACTTTAGGAAATGACTGAAACGGAATTTCAGGGCCGGCTGCGGATTGGCACAGTACCATAACTCGTTAACGCCTTCCGGCAACGCGCTCTGCAAAACCTATAAAGGGCTCCATGGCCAGCAACCTGATCGTTCATCTCTCTCTCTCTCTCTCTCTCTCTCTCTCTCTCTCTCTCTGCGCTAGAGCTAATTTAGATCGTCTCTAGTAATACTTAGTCTTAACTAATTTATACGTCTTGCCAGCTGCTTCTCGAGCTGTGGCCGCTATATTCACTATGACGAGGACAGTCGACCTCAGCTTCCTGATCTTTCTCATTTTGGCTGTGGCTAGTTCTAGGCCCGCCCACGCCGCTGATGAGGACCCTCTTCAGGACTTCTGCATCGCCCTCAGCGCCTCCGAGCGCCAGAAGCTCTTCGGTTCCATCGATTTCTCCTTCAATGGCGTGCCCTGCAAGGCTGCCGCCAACGTGCAATCCTCCGACTTCGTCTCACAGCAGCTCCGCGCCCCCGGAAACTTCACAGGAAAGCTCGGCTCGGCTGTCAACCTTGCCAACGCAGCCACGTTCGGAGCGCTCAACACACAAGGCCTCTCCATCGCCCGCGTCGACTTCAGGCCCGGCGGCATCAACCCCCCTCATATCCACCCACGCGCCACCGAGGTCCTCTACCTCGCACAAGGCACCCTGCTAGTGGGTTTCATCTCCACCGCGCCTGCAAACAAGCTCTTCTACCAAACCATCTACGCAGGCGACCTCTTCATGTTCCCGCGTGGCCTCGTGCACTTCCAGCTCAACCCTGATAAATCGAAACCCGCTGTCGCCATCGCCGCTCTTAATGGCCAGAACTCTGGAGCATCCCAACTCGCTGTGACCCTCTTTGCCGCCAACCCTCCCCTTCCTGAAGATGTCCTGGAGGCCACCCTTGGCATCAGCGATGACAATGTGGAGAACCTTATCGCCAGCGTCCGCGGCACACTCACGGCCTAGGCAGTATGTTAGCCTACAAAGAAAAGTTGGCTCGACTAGGGATTCAATTGTATCTTAAGCTTGATGCCCTAGATTTAGAAAACATACCCATGTTAGCCATGCTTTATCTCTCCCCTGTACCAATCACACTGAGTTTATTTCATTTTTCAATCGAATAAATTGGCCAGTTTTATCCAGCAATGTTACTTTAGCTAAAATGACTTGCAAGAGAGCAATATCTATTATATATAAATAAATAAGTTCTCTCTCTCTCTCTCTCTCTCTCTCTCTCTCTCTCTCTAGTTTATAAACCCACAATCAGTCCACGTCCAAGCATGGGCCTCCTTGTCGCTTGTCTTGCAAATGTTGGTTATATAGATATGACTCATTTCTACACATGAATCCAATAGTGCTCAAGCTGACATAGTGCATTGTGCTGGGCTTGGAATCTAGTTAAATATACCTCTCCTTGTTGTTGTTCATGTCCTTCCCAATGTATTTGGAAGCCCCTGCCCCACTACAAGGGATCACTTGGTTACCGACGCCATTTTTTCGACGTCGTTGGCGGGCGTCGGAATAAGCGTTGATCAAGATGGAGGGAGACATTGCTCAATTCAAAATTCAAATTTTAATTTTTGTGTTAGGTACATTTTTGACACCCCATTTTTTTTGTAAATTTGTACATATGTACATGACGCCTGATGTCAAAAGGGTCTGTGGCTTTCTTTTTGTGGGTTTTTTTAGCTTCCTTTAGCAAGCACATGTACATGCACGGCAAGTCACTAGCATAGTGCTGACTGTTGGGTCAATGTAAGTGCCCATATGTGAGTTGTTTTAAGTGAGACTTGTATATAACTAAAACTTATGTAAAAACTTAAAAAAGTCCAAAAATTTGCATTTTTTAGCTCCACTACAAGAGGTTGTGTGCTCTTGTGACGCTGTTAGCGACGGAAATACACTGGGTTTTTATAACCCCCGGCGTCGCTAAAACCGTCGCTAACAGCGTCGCTACGAGAGCATCGCTATAGGCGTCGCTATATAGCGACGCATATAGCGACGCTCTCACAGAAGAGTATAGCGACGCATATAGCGACGCTACAGAGCCATAAATAGCGACGCCTGAGAGAATATTTTTTTGGTGGCAGGGCATTGAATGCCCTGCCACCCATCAACCATATTGTACTTGATTCAGTTTTTAAAAAAAGTGCAAAAGTAGATAATAGACCCAAAATAGTCACCCACAAGACGCATTGTTTGCAAAATTGACAATTGTACACATCATAGGCAAACTAAATTGATTGGCAAATGTAATAATGACAATTGTACAACATCATAGGCATAAAGAATTGATTGGCAAAAGGAATTGCGGTGACAAATGTAATAATATACATGGTTCAAAAAGACGTATAAAATCCGTCTCATGATACATAAACTACGAGAAACCCTAAACTAATGCTATCTAGCTACGGCTAAACTGACGTCGTCTAATCAGACGTCTCATCGCGTCCAAGCGGCGTATCTGTCGGATTCTGCAAAAAAAGACAATAAGACAGTTTTCAGTAAATATAAACATATAACGACATTTATAAAACAATACAAAAAATAAAAAAGAGTAAACCATAATACTAACCATGCCGCCGCGAGAACTGAGAATGTCCATCAGGGCGTTTAAGCCCTTCCTGCCTGCGTACTCGCGCTCGTACGGTGTGGGATCATGTCCTGTCATCGACCACTGTCAAAACATACAAAGATTTCATTATGTTAGAACTAAAAAACTCATAAACCCTAAACTATCGAACATGCATAAAGAGCAATGTGAAAAGACTTACAAAATCGGCCTCAAATGATGCCCATCCACCGCTCCCCAAGTGGTGCGAGCTCCCTGCCTCTACTCGCGCTCTAGCTGCATCCTTTTGTTGCTTCCACTTGTCGGGATTCTCGCGCGCTGCTTTCTTCGCATTCTTCCAATCTTCTTTGGCCAGCCAATCTGGCCTATTCCACCCATTCTTGATTGCTTTTTGCACTTCGGAACGCTTGTGTTTGCAGTATTCGCGCATTCGAATCTTCATCAGGTCTTCATTGAAGCGCTGATCCCGTGTTGGAACGGGAAACTCATCATGAAGTATGCTGATGACTCTGTTTTTTAAATCACTTGGTACTTCACTCCATTTGTTTAGTATATAGTGTCTAAACAGCTGAGAGCAAAGACCACGCATGCGCGAGATCACCTTCTTGCCGTCATCATCCATGATGATGCCGCCGCTGATGTCGACGGAGTAAGGCAAGCCCTCTGGCCGGTGACGCGTGAACCTGGGTGTCCCGGTAGGGGTCTCTAGCGGCGTGTCGATGAGGGTACGGACGTCAGGTGTCTCCACCGGCGTCTGGGCGCCGAAGCGAGGAGTGTCGAGTGGGGTGGCTCCCGGCGGAGTAGGTAGAGGTGTGTAGCTTCTAGGAACAGTCAGCCGTGCAAAACCTGGCGTAGATGGCGATGCTGTGGCTGGTGTGGGGGCGGGCAAAGAAGGGGAGGGTAAAGAGCCTCGTCGAACACGAGGCGGTGTGGAGGCATCAGTGGCGGAATCCCCACAACAACCGCCACCGCCACCACTAGAGCGCCGGTGTCTAGACGATTGTGACGCTCGTCTCGTCGACGCCGAAGCTTCAGAGCGCGCCGAATGCTCCGAAAGAGAGGGAGATGCGGATGGTGTAGGAACGCGCGATGATGCGCCAGTGCGATGACGCTCCACGTACCACTGTCTCTGCTGCGGTGACAAAGAAGAAAGAAACTCCTCATCATCCATACCTGCATTAAACACACGAATATTTAAACTTAATATTGAATGAATAGAGTAGACAATGACGCAAAGACCATTAAATACAATGACGTAATGACGCATATAAATACAATGATGCAATGAATCGAGTGATAGAAGAGGCAAGTCGAAAACTCAGAATTTTCAATCAAAAGATGTGAGCGCGAGTAGAAAAGAGCGTTATACACCATGGAAGCTACTTAGAGAGCCAGAGCTTTTACAGCACGGAGCAAAATTGTTCAAATACAATATTTGTGGCTTTAAGAGATCTCTCTCTCATCCTCGCATAACTCAGCATAACTTCCTATATCTATATAGAGCTCTCCGTTTAAACACATATCCTCTGTTTCATTTTGTAGCTCCTCTGCATGCACCCCATATAGAGTAGTAGCATCTTGATGCTCGTCTGGCACCACCGCAGCGGCTTCTGATTGAGCATCTTCTCTGATCTCCTCCATTGATGTCGTTGTGATTGGTACATGGTAGCCTTCATACGTCCTTGCACTACGAGGGGCTACCTCTATGACGTACCACCAGTTTGATGTAGACTTTGTAGGATGAAATACTACCTGCCAGAGCCACATAACTTACATGAGAGCTTTCAAGCACATAACTTGTAAAAGGGGGATGTTAACTATTTATATACTTACTTGTTCACAATGCTCGGGTAGTACGAAAGTGTCTCTTAGGTCAGTCCATTTCTTAGTAGAATCCACCTCAAGAAAACCAGACTCTCCTCTACGCACAGTAGCGTTTCGACCCTCCATGATTATCTTGAACCATTGCACGTCGAACAAGTCGACAAAAAATCCTCTGTAATCGATCCTCAAAATCTCTTGCAGCGTGCCGAAGTAAGTGAGTTCCGCCACCACGGGATCTGCATCAGAGGAACGTCGTCGACTAGACTGTTCAAATTTTGCCATGATTCCACAATCTTGAGTAAAACGCTTTTTGTCGATTCGTTCCACCCTAAAATGTCGACCTTTACACCATGCTGCTGTGTATGACTTATACTACAACGAACAAAGATTATGAGTGGCCGTTCAAACGTTTATAAATAAAGTCACTTGCTAGTCGTACATTGCAAACTTACCTTGGTCGCGCAACCCCGAGAGTACTCCCACTCTTCTTCAGTCACTTCGTCATCGCATTGTTGTGCGCTTTTCAATTGGTTGTGCAACCATCTTAAGCTCATGAAGGTTGGTAGGCTCTCCAGAACCGCTGGATAGTGCATCGGTGGTCGTCTTCCCTGTCTCCACTCGATTCGTGCCCTTTGTCGCTCTTGCTTTGCATCCTCATATTGTGAAATCCACTTTTGCATCACTGGATTGTGAAGCATGCAAAATCGGTTGATTTTAGCCTCTAGATCTTCCGTCATCTTCTTCTCAACACCGAGATTGCACATGACAATCCCAGATATGCGCTCATCATCTATGGCTCGCCATAGCGTGTCCCGGGATTTATCAAATCCGTCTAGCCACTCTCCAATGTACACTAGGGACTCTGATACCAACCAACCTTCTGCCATGCTACCCTCCGGACGTGCCTTTTGACGCACATATCCCTTAAGCGTTTTCATGAAACGCTCTAAGAAGAACATCCATCTGGAATGAACTGTGCCAGCTATTTCCACCTCATCAACTATGTGAACAAGAAGATGCACCTGAATGGTTAGTATTGTAGTAGGAAAATGTTTCTCAAACATGCACACAAGCTCCGCAGCATTTAGTTTGGCGAATGGTATGGAGTCTACGTCGATCTCCTTTTGTGAGATCCATTGCACCAGCTTTGCAAGTTTGTAGATTGTGTTACGGATGTCGAGAGACAAACATCCCTCAATGGCAACCGGTAAAATAAACTGTAAAGTATGTGCAGCAATGATATTAAAGTCCACATTTTATGCAATGATATTAAAGTCCACTATGAACGTACCTGACACATTTTATGCCAATCGTGTGACTTCAAACCGGTAAGCTTTCCTTCTTTAGTAAAACACGTTCGGAGCGAGTGCATTACGCCAGTGGGGGTCCGCAAAGATCGAATGGCCTCTTTTACTTTGCGTTCTTGGGCTCCTGTGAAAATCCATGGTGCTTTAGGAAGTTTTATCGATCCATCAGACGCTGTTTGCGGCCAATATTGCTCCATACGATCCACATTTCTAAGGTCAACTCTGGCTCCCAAAGTATCTTTCTTGCCGGTCAAATGGTCCCATAGTAGATTACCCACATTCTTGAATATGTGCATTGGATCGAGCAAGTGATTGATCACGAGTCGGGGCCAGTATGGTAACTCGTACCATAGAGATAGTCTCTTCATCCCTGGAGGCAATCCGTCATCGCACATCTCCTTCTGCTCTAACCATGCTTGTGCAGACATCCTTGGTGGCTCTCTTCCCAAAAAGCCGTCGCGTAACACATGATTCTCCGGAAGATACGCTTGATGACCTTCGTAGATTTGCTTCTTCAGTGAGGGTGCCCTACGTGCATTCAGTTTAGGTCCACATGTGACACATGCTCTGTATCCGCTTGTTTGAAGCAATGCATGTATACACATGATAATAGATCAACTATGGGGAAAAACAAGATTTACAGTGTCTGAGTGAGGAGTGTCAATAGATCACCTGAGCATTCTGTTAGCCCGGGATAGTCATGCATGGTCCACATTAGAATACCTCTGATCAAAGCATTCCGTCGTCCTGTGTGTCGGCTCATATCCACCACCTCTATGCCAATCCACAATTGTTGTAGCTCTTCCAATAGTGGACGAAGATACACATCCATATTCCCCACTTTATATCGCCCTGGCACAATCAAGCTTAGCCATAGGTGCCCCTTCTTCGTAGTCAACCACGGGGGAATGTTGTAGTTGACGATGACAACGGGCCATACACTGTAAGATGTTGATCTTTGACCAAATGGATTTACGCCATCGATAGCCAGGCCTAAGCGCAAATTTCGAGCTTCCCTGGCAAAATCCGACCATGTTCCATCTATATGTTTCCAGGCTGCGCAATCTGCAGGAATTCGTAGCACACCATCCGAAGATTTATTCTCCTCATGCCATGATGCTAGGGCGGCCATGGACTTACATTCGAAGAAATGCTTGATGCGAGGAAGCAAAGGAAAATGTCGCAAAACCTTTTGTGGAATTTTTGTCCCGTGGAGATCTACTCGATATCGTTCGGAATCACATTTCGGACACTTCTCCATGTCTGTGTATTCCCCTCTGAAAAGAATACAGTCATTAGGACAAGCGTGGATAGAATTGTAATCCATCCCCAAGTTTCGCAAAATCTTTCTTGCTTCATCTCGGGAATCTGGCATCACATTGTCAGCTGGTAGAATGTGCTCTTTCAGCAATCTACACAACATAAAAATATGATACAGTCGTGTAAAAATCTATCAGATCATTATACATTTAGAGTTCTATTAAAGTAAACTAATTGTAATAGATCACCTGAAAAGCGCTGTGACGCTAGTGTCACTCCATCCAAACTTTGCCTGCATGTTGAGAAGAACCAGGAGTGCTTTCAATCTAGACATACGTGCTCCATTATACAATGACGTATCGGCTTCACTTTTCATATCATCATAGATAAGCCTTTCTGAATCCATGATCGTCTCGATCATTTCATCAATCTCGGGCTCAAACATTGCCTCGTTGGGAATGTGCTCTGCATGATCATCCCCCGAGATGTCAGAGGGTACATCTTGTGGCCTCACATATGCTGCTTGACCAAAGCGCCTGCGAATACGTCTATTGGGTTGCAAGATTGCTGCTTGTTGGCCAGCGTCAGAGTCCGACGAGTTATAATTGGCAACAACTCGATCTATAATAGATGGATCGAACTCGCCAAATTCGCGAACGTGCTGCAAAGAAACACGTCTTGTCCGTCGCACAGCATGCTTGCATTGATTACAAGGACATAAGACCCTCGTTGAGAGATAGGTGTTTCGGTTGGACGGTCCCACATCCTCGTCGCTACTCATAATGAGGATAAAAAACTTATAACCTGGACAACAAATTTAATATTCTATTGGCATTCTTCGTCTTATCTCTCTCTCTCTCTCTTTACCTCACATTCTCTAGTCATGTCCAATCCCCGCACACCTCGGTCTAGAGGTGCACGGAGATCAGAACCACCGGGTTATAATCTCGTCTTTATTGGTCAATACCTATATTTGTGGGTACAAGAAATCTACACACCCACGTCTACATGATACTGCATGTAGTGGACAAAATCCCTTTGCCTCTTCTCTAGCTGTAGCACTTCACTTCATCTTAACATCTTTTCACAGTAGATCTTTTCACTGTTCGTCTAACTCTAAACCCTAAACCGTAAGTAATTCTTGCGTGGACTCGATCTAACATAAATAAGCGTAAATCTAAATAAACGTAAATCTAACTAAAAATAAAGCTAAATCTAATTTAACGTAAGTCTAATGACTAGAGGTTGTTTAGATGGTCATTGTGTCGGGGATGTAGTGACTCTTGTCGCCCTGAAGATCCACCTTCTTCCCTATCTTCTGAAGACATTTCACCAGTACTTTTGGATCGACGGAGCCCACCATGAGTGAAGGCAGCAATACCCTATATTCCATTGAGGGCTTTCTTCACCCGCTTCATGCAGGCATCGCAGTCTATGGAGACCCGCATCTAATCTAATATAACGTAAATCTAAATCTAGCTTAAATAAACGTAAATCTAGTTAAAAATAAACCTAAATCTAATTTAATGTAAGTCTACATATAACCTAATCTTTAACGTCTTTTAAGATAGTTTCCTACGACGTTATAACTCTCTTCTTCCTGTGTGTGTGCGCGTGTGTGGATGTGTGTGCCAATAAAAAGAGATAAATGGTATAACCTTTCTATCACCCATGCCAAGTATGATAGATTGATTATGCCATTTCCCTCTTGAATAATAGGTCTTCAGTTCAACTCCTCGTCGGCTAGATCTTTAGGTCTTTTAATTTTAATTAGTTTCCTACGACGCTCCCTTAGTTTCTCTTTCTTTCTCTCTCAATGTGTGTGCGTTTTTTTGGATCGTATGCATGTTTTCTTTCTCTTTTCCTCTCTCAATGTGTGCGTTTTTTGTTTATGCATGTTCTCTCTCTCTTTTCCTCTCTCAATGCGTGCATTTTTTGTTTATGCATGCTCTCTCTCTCTTTTTCTCTCTCAATGTGTGTGTGCATTCTTTGTTTATGTATGTGTGTGCGTTTTTGTTTTTGTTTGTACTCTCTCTCTCTCTCTCTCTCTCTCTCTCTCTCTCTCTCAAAAACACTATGTGTGTGTGTATGTGTGTGTGTGAGAGAGAGAGAGAGGGAGAGAGAAAGAGGGGAAGGGAACATGAGAATGAGGAGAGGGAAGGAGCATACCTGGCTCTCCTTCCTCTCCTCGTGTGTGTGTGTGTGTGTGTGTGTGTGTGTGGAGAAGAAAAGAGAGAGAGAGAGAGAGAGAGTGAGGGAGAGCGTTACCTGCTCTTTGCTTGAGGGCGCCGAAAAACTCAGATCTGAGATCTGAGTTTTTGGGCGCGCTCGGTTATTTTTTTTACCCCAGCTGGCGTCGCTATGAGCGTCGCTATAAGCGTCGCAAATTTACAAATAAATTTGCGACGCTCATAGCGACGCCGGGAATTTTTTTTTTGAGCGTCGCTGTGTGAGCGTCGCTAATATGAAGAGCCTTTTGTAGTGCTCGTTGTGTCTCTTTGATTCTTTTGATGCAAGTTTTTGTTCTCGTTTTGCCTTCTCTACGTGTAGTCGTATGGGGAAAACTCTCTCTTCGTGTCAAGTTTGCTAATAGTGGCGTATAGAATCAATTTTGATAATCTTCAACTTTTTCGCCATTCATTTTTCAGGATTCCTTTCAAGTGTTAAAGTACCCCAATTGATAAGAAGGTAGAGGACCCAACGGATGTATGCCACTCCATTGAAGGACTTGCACAGGGTGATGGTCAAAGTGTAGATGCCTTTGTCAAGGAGTTCAATGCTTTATGGAGAAGATGGTGTGTTGCTTTGGGCAGTGTTGTTCCTCCTCTTATTCTTAAGAAGTGTATGTTTACGCAAAATTTGAGGACTGATTTGAGATCAAAGGTTGAGCTTAAAAGGCCACCTACATTTGAGGATGCAGTAAGGATTGCAAAGCAGAAGGAATGGAAGCTAGAGAGAGTGAGGCAGTTTGGACCCGGGGAGGTCACCTAATAAAAATGTAACCTATCACATGAGTTCAACAGAAGGGTATTTAAAGTTCTTGAAACTTACAGAAATATATATACAGAAGGGCATTATTTTTTCAAATTTGAAAAAAACTTAGAGATTTAAAAAGAGAAGGGTACATTATATTCTTAACAAAATTCACAGATAAGGGGTTTTACAAACATGTCTTGAACGCACGTGATATGGTAGTTTTACACATAGTGAACCCCCCGGGAGTTTGGAATACAAGAAGATGTGAAGCCAAATGTATCTTATGTTTTAGACATAAATATGGACAAGGTATGCAATGAAGACTTCTATGTTTCTCATTCTCTTGAGCATGTGAAGGACATTGGTGGTGGAAAGATAGCTCCTTGCATATCAAAGCAAGAGCCAAAAAATAAAGAAATAAAACTTTCAAGTTTTAAAAAGCGTGGACATTTATGATTAAAAAAAGCCCACGATATTTGGTAGTGTCATAATTTCCTCCACGCCCCTGGATCAGCACTTTTAAACAAAATTCGTCGGATCTCTCTCTCTCTCTCTCATTTTCTCTCTCTACATGCACAGAAACCAAGCACAAAAGAGTGAACATTGGTAGTCTTGTAGGAACATTTGCACAAAACATTGGTAGGAACATTGGTAGTCTTGTAGGAACATTGGTAGTCTTGTAGGAACATTTGCACAAAACATTCTTTACAAGGCAGACACAGAAGGGGAGTTTTGCATGAGGTAGTCTTGCAGAAGCATTTGCACATAAGCTTCTTTCGAGACAAACACAGAAGGGGGGTTTCG
Organism: Adiantum capillus-veneris; assembly: GCF_014529385.1. Classification (NCBI taxonomy): domain Eukaryota; kingdom Viridiplantae; phylum Streptophyta; class Polypodiopsida; order Polypodiales; family Pteridaceae; genus Adiantum; species Adiantum capillus-veneris. The sequence continues at coordinate 65,234,824 of NC_140947.1, read as the reverse complement.
CATGAGTTTTTAGAGAGAAGGCATTTTGCCTTTGCTTTCCAATTGGCTAGCAGTCATATCATCTTTTCGAGCTAAGCATAGAGGGTGTTGGTAGTGAAGCAAGAGGTTTCACTTAGAAGGAGTTTACTTCTGTTCAAGCAACAACAACTACAGCTACAACTACAACTACGACTACAACTTGTACATTACAGGAGGAGTGCTTAGCGTGCTCTCTTTGCCACATATCAATAAGTTCATGGTGGGAAGACAGCCTCGTCTTGACCTTACAAGTGGTAGGACTTTCACTTTGGACTACATTGCACCCGCATCAAGCGGAGTAGCCTCAAGCATTGAATCAACATTGATCGTAGCACCGTTGGATAATGGGTTTATTGGAGAAAGAAACATGAATGCATCTATGGAAAGAGCATTGATTGGGGCATCAACAAGTTTTGGAGCAGGGACAATAGATGGAGAAACATGTATTGAAGCTCCCTTAGGTTTTGGAGCATGTGCAAACCATGCCAGGGGTAGTTTCATTTGTGAGTGTGAAAAATGTAGAAGGCTTGTTGCCAGAAGTTATCAATATTGCAGAAAGAGAGAGTATTGTCGCAAGCTCAAGGAAAGTCAAGACCAACATCCATCTCATCCGATTATTGCAAATGCCAAGCGATCGCAAATCGTATTGTCACCTGCTTCAAACAACATACAAAAGGTCTTGACAACGAGACGAATTAGGAATGCATCATGAAGGATGTGTTGAATGATGGTTGCATGCATGGGCTCAAAATTGAGACGCGAGAGAATCTAGTGATGGTGGGTTTGAGGGACACTCTTTCCACCATCAAGAAACTCAAGAGCAAGAAGGAGTTATTTCTTAAGAGGGCAACTATCATGATGGCCATGAGAGCACCTACCCCAAACATGTATGCATCTTCAAAACTTTTAGGGACATGCACATCGCAGAAACTTCTACATAGCAAGAGAGAAATTAAAGAAGGAATCCTTACCGTTGCATTTATGCAAGCAACAGGCACACACAAAGGATGCAATCTTTGATGCGGTCAAGGAATTGGTGCTCTCCTTTAAGACAGAGAATATGCGTGTCTCATAGAACAAGAAGGAAGTACACCAGGGATTTAGTATTTACGTAATTACAAAAAATTTTGTGTGATCACAAGATCTTATTGTCACATTTACATAATCATACTTAACATGCTTACAAACAAGCCGATTAGGAGCAAGTTGGAAACCCACAAAAAGCCCGTCGGGCTTGTCCATTTTCCCTGCAGACCGGTCAAGAAAAACCAGTTGCTCGACGGGCCTGCAAAATAATATACATAAGGCCTTGATCGTGCCCATTGGGTGTTATTCCTTGAGCTATCGTGTGTGTGTGTGTGTGAGAGTAAGAGAGAGAGAGAGAGAGAGAGAGAGAGAGAGAGAGAGAGAGAGAGAGAGAGAGAGAGAGAGAGAGAGAGAGAGAGAGAGATGACTGCATTTGCAGGTAAGTCAAGAGGCGAGAGAGAGTCGTGTGGGAGCATGCTCTACGTCGCAGTGCATGGCAGTAGGCGAAGTACCTGACCACACGACCTGGGTATGTGTTGTGTGTGTGTGTGTGTACGCGTTGTGTGGTAGAGTGCCTTTGTCGTATTGCATGACAGTCATGAGATACCTTACCACACAATGCTGCTTAAGCTGTTCTACAAAATAGTGCTTACTACAGGGGCATCACCTCGGTGATGACGGGGGGAATATGATATCCTTGTGGTAAGTCACTTGGCTCACTGTCTGGGTACTACGTCAATGACGTGGCGATTCTAGTATCCTTATGGTGAGTAAATTTTCCTTCCCCTTTCCCAAAAAACATATGGACATCAACCAGTAATGCGGCTATATGATGCTCGTATGCAAGCCATTATTTCTCTTTAGATTCAAGCGGCACTCGGTCAGCAACGTGGCTAGCTGAGTGTCATTTGTTAGAAGCATCTATTTTTGTATAAATGTGACATTCAGGTCGTTAACCCGGCCGTATGGACGCCATATAATTTGTATGTGCATGTGCAATTCATTTTTTGAAGTATTAAGTATATGAAATACTTGGTCGGTAAAACGATTGTGAAGAGTATTTCATATACAAATGTTTGAATTGTTTGATATTGTTGTTCTTAAGTGTTCTTATAAAAATATATACTAGCTAATCATATTCAAAAGAATGCTTTATTCATCAATCATCAAACATGGTATCTGTGAGACTGTTGAATCATGAGAATATATTTTTGTCAAAGATATTGAATATCTGTCTATTTTTCCACTGCAGCTCTAAGATACTATGCCCGATGAAGACCAAGTTTGTGGTACCAATTACTGCCAGATGATCAACAGAAACCAAGCGGATGTTGATGCATTTCAGCGCATGAAATCTCTAGTGCACGGTATGTCAACACATCAAGCGACGCGCACTGCTCGACGACTATCAAAATGGGCAAATCCAAACCACATGCAACGAAAAGTTATCAATAAAGAAGTGACCAAGAGTATGATTAAAACAATATGTCCATGTGAGGGCGCAGAGATAAAGAAAGGACGATGGAAGGTATCAAAGTGCCTCCATGAAGCGATAAAAGAAAACGCTGAGAGGATCTACTTGGAACATTGAATATAATCTCTTTCATAATGGTTTTTGACACAATCTTCATTCTAATATCAAGATATATTGAATGTGTGAAGTTGTTATCTAGTACTAAGTCCGAGTGTTGTGGGTCTTCTTGTATTTCAACTTCCATATCTATTATCAGATTCTCTTTTATTTTGTCTATAGTGCATTGAGATACACCGACATTGAACTCTTCTTTGTCTTTGTTTTGACAATCATACAACCAGATTGACATTTCCTCCTTGTATAGCCAGCACTTTCAATGTGATGCAATATCTTTTCGTTGCAAAACATATACACTAATTTTTCAGCTCTGTCTGCTAATAATCTATTGCGAATAGTGCTATGAACATACTTGTACATACTTCTATTTCTCTCTGAACTTGAGTTTGTTGCACATTGTGCTAGTACTTTCATTGCAAGCGGACATAATGTCGAGTAATTCTCTCCATCATTCATCATCCACCACTTCCATGTAGGTTGCTCTTTTGCCATTGACTGTACAAAATCATTTGCAAAAGGATCTTCTTTTAATCTAAATGCACTCATTTCTTGAATACAATCAATTCGGTCATGAACATTGGAGTAGAACGTGTTGACCATGTGATAGAAATTGTTGACCACCTCTCTATTGGAAATCATATCTAAATTCCAATACTCCGGATCGAGCATGTAAGCCACACTATGGAGTGGACTATGAGCACTCTTCCATCTTGTATGAAAATACTTGGCCAAAATTATTCATTGTTTGCCAGAGAATGGTAGTCGCCACTCCTTCTCTACTACAGACTCTTTTAGCTCCTCACCAAGGATTTCAAAATGACGTGATCACACTATAATTTCAGGTTAATAACAATAGAAATGCAAAATAACAAATATTATGTTAATTGACATTCATCCTTTTTGACCTCCAAGGAGACCTGGAGACCGGCTCGTAGCCCGCCGGGCTAATTAGTTTACCCGCCGGGCCTGTCAAGGCTAGGGACTTGCTACGCGCCATGTGCGAGCCACAAAGGCTCCTAGCACACAGTCATACAACAGACAAGCTCACAAGGAAGAACGGTGTGTCACTCACCTTCCTGCGTAGTTGTGAATGAAGGATTCCCGCACTGCGAAGAAGAGGGAGATGCCGCTACGCTGCGCTCAACCGCCTCGCCGCCGTCGTGCCGCCGCAACGCTCGATCGCACATACACTCTCACACACTCTCTCTCTCTCTCTCTCACACGCACACACACAAGGAGATGGTGAAGGAGAAGGTGGAGATGGAGCAAGAGCAGCTTCTATTGCACAATGAGAGAATGACTCAATTTTAGGTTTAATTGGCTTTTATGTGAGCTCACCCCATTCACACTTGGGCGCCCATGCTTAGACAACTAACCCTAGCATGTTCGTGTTAGAGTGCGCCTCTCATCGGCGATCACTCTACCTTTCCCTATTGGACCGACAAGCCCGGTGCCTGACTCTACTTAAATAAATAATACGGTTACGGTGTCCGTCGTAGGCGATAGGGTGTCCATGAGCCACGAGGGTTAACATTGCCCCCCTTCCTGATGTAGATTCCGTCCTCGGAAGCTATTGAGTTGAAGCTTGGTATGTCCATGTTGTAGAGCATCTAGATTTGAATCTGCAAGGCAAAGTCACTGTTTTAGCAAGCGGAATTATATTGCCATAAATCATGAGGGGAATGTAAAGTACATGTGGAAATGAGTAAATGCAAGATTTATGAAATGTTAGACTGCCATTAAGGACAAATAAATTGCACTTTGAGTAAATTAATTAATCAAGAGTTTTGAGCTTATGGGTGAGTCTATCAATTAGTTAGCTATGACTAAGGTTAAAACAACTACTCTAGTACTAGCTAAGCTAAGAAGATTATCTAAATGCAAGATTCCCTAATTATGCTTTTCAGCTTTGATTAGCCGACTCGCTCTCACAACTGCAAACAAAAGCTTGAAATGTTAACTGTAAGCTCAATGGAAGTCTTTTAATTTTTATTTATTTATTTATTTTTATTTATTTTTAATACTTTTTTACTTTGGGTCACAATCATGTGACGTGTGTGCTTATTTTGTATGTCCGGGGTTTTTTGCTTCTCAAGGAAAAGCGCCCACACTGGGAACCTCTAGGGCTCTAGTACCATAGACAATACATGTGAGTGAAGTACCAATTCAAGCCAGGATTTCTCTTCCAGCGTAAGATTTTTCATTTGTGGCACTTATGTTGTTGTTTTTTTTTTTTTTTGCTTCCATTTCCTTGGTATTCGCACTAGTGTTTTTTGTTGTTTAAGTGAGCAAGCCTTTCTCTGCCTAAAACATTCCTAAGGTCTCAAATACTCGGATAATTTTATTAGCTAGGCCTAGTGGTCAAGTAAATGAGTTAACCTAAAGTCACGGTCTCCTAATCTCCAGGCTCATCCATAAGATTAAACTGGAGTTCAATCAACTTAAGCAAAGACAAATTTATACATCTATAATGGCAGATAACAATCATAACTATTGCACTCAAACAAAGCATGAAAAATAATTATTAGCAATTACACATATCCACCAACATGAATCATGGAAAGTAGTACACCTGGAGGTATGGAGTGGCTCATTTCGTTGAAGCAGATGTCCTCAGCCATGTGGATGGAGATCCATATAAGTCCTACCTAACACATCCAAAAACAGGCACTATACCTCTAGGAGGCATGTCAGTGTGAAAAATTAAAACTCCTGAAAAACAAACTGAAAACACAATCTAGACCCCTAACCTACCTATCTGTCACCCCTTTTAGAATCAAGGAAAGAGGATATTATATAAACCGGGTGGCCACCCTAAGGCTAGGCCTCTTTCCTCATCATCTAGATAAATAAAATCGTTGTCCGTGAGGCCATAGTCTTCCTCGGTCTCTATTAGTTCCTCTTCATCATCCTCTTGTGCAAGCATGCTAATCAAGAACCTCGCGATGCGTGGATACTCATCTTGTGCAAAAGAATAAGCATGTGCCACTGGAGACACATTCGCTACTGGGTAGGGATCACTAGTTAGCCATAGACGTATCAGCCATTCTAACTCCTCAAAATTTCTCTCACATGCAAGGCTCTCTATCAAATCCCATTCGCAAGAAAGTATAGGGTAGCATACGTAGAACACTTGAGGAAAAGACAAAGGGTACCTTTCATCAAAAATAGAAGTGCATGCCTCTGGTGAAGCAGCCATTTCTGACAATACAGATAGATTTGGTTAGGCCTTTAAAACATAAGAGTTGTTTTTGTGTGTTGCTTGAATTGACACGGTGGATTTGGACTTATATGTAAGATCTGATAGGGTGCTCTCTCGTTGCTAGTCGCTCTTGCTCTTTACTATTTTTGTTTTTTGTGAGCATAAGACTATATATATACATTCCCTAAGATTGGAATTGAGAGGTCAGGGAGGAAGGTTGAGAGGGGAGTGAGTGAATGATTGATGTTAGCAAACACTCCCCCCTTCCTTGGGTAGATCATACCTTTTGGAATGAGGTCGTCACCTTTTGAAACCAATTGTTCCAAGTTGTTATGGGTGAAGGTTTTAACCAATAGTTTTCGACCGCCCTATGCGTTTCATCTAGTTGCAAGGGTGGTAAGGTACTCTCCCATGATTTTATTTGCAACATTGTTGTAGGTGGTGAACTTACCCCGGGAGGTGCAAACTCTTTCGTGCTTGTATGGATATGTACAATATTGGTAGGTGGAGGTTGTGTCGAAGCTTCTATTTGCGTATAGGAACTACATGAAGAGCAAGAAGCTTCATTTGATTTCCCTGTTCCTGAGCTAGGTGGAACAAATCGTTCTTTCTTTGGTACCCAAACTAGCTCTAGAGCAGGTGTGTAACATTCCATGATTTTTTCCTTTCTGCGATTTTCAATTTGTTTTGGAGCCACAGGATTGGGTTTACATGGGCCAGGTGACAGGTAAGAGTACACTTTACGTTTGGGCACCCAGATTTGATCATTTCCTTCATAGTATCCTTGGGCTTCCAATAGTCGTTTAGGAATCCAACGCAACGTTTCTTTACATTTCTTGGAGTGAGTGGGACGGTTCTTACGAGGTTTCCGTTTTTTTGCATCAACCATGCTCACTACAGAAGCTTTAGGGACCCACTTGTATGTTTTCTCTGTTATATTAGGATGGTTCTTGTGTGTCTCAAGCTTTCTTTCAACTACATCAGTTGAAGCTCTAGAGAGTTGGGCTATGGGGACGTATGGTTCAACCTCCTGGACATGCAATGTCTTGGGTTTTATTTCCTTAGGCAATATCTCAGGGACTATGGCTTGAGTGGTAGGGCTAAGAGTTGGCTTTTGCGTTGTAACACCCCCAGTCCCCCAATCAATAGTGCATTTGGTGGCTATCATCGACGTGCGGCCTAGGTTTATATTACCCTCCATAGTTCCAGTAGGCATGACCAAAAAGTCTTGAGCTACAATTCCATTGTCATAACTGACAGAAGTGTGCCAGATTCCAAAAACCGTAGTTTTTTTCTTGTTGACACCCTTGACTTGGATAATACTCTCAGACAGAGGTGGCTTCCCTAACTGACACCACACCCCATAGGATAGCAGATTATATTTAGCACCCGTGTCCAATAAGGCATTATATAGCACTTTTCCATAGGCACTATTTAACTCAATAGGGTATCGTAGAGGTGTGTCAGAGTCCAACCCATCCTCTTCGATTTCCACGTGGAATGCATTTGTGACTCTAAGGTTAGCCTCTAGTTTTTGTCTTATACGTTGTTGTCACTCCTTAGCCTCAGCTTGAGCTTGTATCTTGTTTAACTCGGTTTGTGATTTGGCGGCCTTCTTTTGATGAATGGCCCGTAGTTCTTCTTGGCTTAAAGGATCATAATATCTTTTGAATTTACTCCCATTGAGGAATCCAATGGTTTCAACTCCATCAAGAGTTTCCACACGAAGGGTACCTTGTGGGGTAATTTCACATACTCTATATGGTCCTTTACCAGCATATTTCAACTTTTTCTTCTCTTTACGTACTCCATACATAAGGACTTTATCACCAACTTTGATGTCCTTATCCTTCACATGGCGATCAAACCACTTCTTTCTCCTATCCTTTTCCACAAGAGCATTTTGCACAGCCAACTTTCTCTCTTCATCTAGTTTTTCTAAGATATACAAACGCTCGGTTAAGGGGTTACCATTCCATCCTTCTTGCGAAGCTACCCTAAGACTAGGAATGACAAACTCCCAAGGCATAACCGCTTCTTGGCCGTATACCATTTTGAATGGCGTACAATTGATAGCCACTTTATAAGCAGTACGATAAGCCCATAGAGTAGATGTCAACTTCAAATCCCAATCAGTGCGATGAGCTTCTACCGTCTTGGTTAAAATAGAGTTTAGAGTCTTGTTGGTGCTCTCGGCTTGTCCATTAGCTTGCGGGTAATAAGGTGTAGACTTATGGTGGGATATCATAAAGGTCGTGGTAAGCTCTCTTACTACCTCATTTATAAAATGGGTACCATTATCACTAACAATTTCAAAAGGGCAACCAAATCTTGTGATAATTTTCTCGAAAAGAAACTTAGCTGTTGTCCTCGCGTCAGCTTTTTGTGAAGCCTTAGCTTCAGCCCACTTTGTTACATAGTCCGTAGCAACTAGAATATATCGAGATTGAGTGTTGCGAGCTGCGGGACTAATTGGACCTACAAAGTCTAAGCCCCATTTTTCAAATGGTTGGGTTACTTTAATAGGATGTAAGGGCATTCTGTCTTTGCGCTGTGTGGTCTTGTAACGTTGGCACTCATCACACCCTTTTGTAAAAAGTGATGCATCCTTAAATAAAGTTGGCCACCAATAGCCTGATTGCAGCACCTTTCTAGCAGTCAGGTCTCCTGAAAAATGTCCTCCTGCTATGCCCATATGTGCTTCTTGCAAGATATACAAATATTCATCCTCGCGGGCACAACGCCTAAGAATATCGTCCTTGCCTAATCTATACAGAGTTCCGGCAATCAAACAGTAGGGTTCACATTCTTTTACCAGCCTTTGAGCGATATCCTTACGAAGTTCCTTGGGTGGAAAACCATTAACTAAAAAGTTAACAATGTTCTCACTCCATTCAGGCATAGTCTCAACTATGAATAGGGAAGTATCGGGTAATTCATCATCAACTCCTGTAGGGGCTTCATCATTGGGTATGCAAGACAAATGATCAGCCATGACGTGCCTTTTACCGGGTCTCACTACAATCGTGAAATCAAACTCCAGAAGAATTAACAACCATCGTGTGATTCTTCCTGTGGAGCATGGCTTGTTTACCAGATACAGCAACGCTTGATGATCCACATAAAATACAAACTTGTTTGCCAGAAGGTAGTAGCGAAATTTCTTTACTGCATAAACCATTGCCAAACCTTCTCGCTTTGTAGTGGTGTAGTTCCTTTCAGCATCGTTCAATTGACGGCTTGCAAAGCTAATGGGATAGTCCAATTTATGTTCTCCTGGTTGAGTGAGAACACACCCAATAGCAAAGTTTGATGCATCAATATGCACATGGAAAATGACATCCCAGTTAGGTGTCCTTAAAATCGGAGCACTTGCTAGTGTTTTCTTCAATTGTTCATAGGCCTGGTCACACTCTTTAGTTCATTTAAATTCAATGAGAAGCTTGTACAAAGGACGTGCTATCTCAGCGAAAAATAAAATAAACCGTCGATAATAACCCACGTGTCCCATGAACCTTTGAACTCCCTTGTAATTGGTTGGTGGTGGTAACTCTAGAATCACTTTAATTTTGATCTCATCGGTTGAGATACCATTCTTAGATACTATATGCCCTAAAATAAATCCATGCTTGACCCAAAATTGGCATTTGAACGGGTTCAATGAGATACGATATAACCTACACTTTTCAAACACCTTCCGCAAACATGATAGATGTTCTTTCCAAGAAGAGTAAACACAAAGGTCGTCTAAGAAAGCTTCACAAAACTCTCTCAAATATTCTTTAAAAGCAGTGTTTATTAATCGTTGGAATGTAGCAGGGGCATTTGTTAAGCCAAAAGCCATCACACGAAATGCAAACACGCCAAATTCTATGATGAAGGCAGTTTTAGCTTGGTCCTCTAGCGCTATCGTGATTTGGTTGTAGCCTGAGTACCCATCTAGAAAGCTATAAGCTTCCTTGCCTGCAACTCTTTCGAGTACATGTTCGGAATATGGTAGGGGGTAATGGTCTCTTCTAGTAGCTGCATTAACTTTTTTGAGGTCCACGCACACCCTGAGTTTCCCATTCTTTTTTGGCACGATAACTATTGGAGACACCCATTCAGAGTGTTCAATAGGATATATGAACCCACATTTGATAAGCTTTTCTAGTTCTTCTTGAATGATCCTTGCGTACTTAGGATTCATCGGGTAGGGTCTTTGTTGTACGGGCTTCGCAGTGCTAATCATAGGGATTGTATGTTGGACCACAGAAGGTGGAACACCTTTCATATCATGGTATGTCCAAGCGAATACGTCCTTGAATTCCTTGAGAAGCTCTTTGAGGACCGCCTCTTCAACTTCTGTGAGGTCTTGGGCAATAAAAACAGGTTTTGATTCTTCACCGGGGTCGGCTAATTCTATTTCTTTAACTATTGCCGGACCATCATAGATTCCATTATTCCCATCGATAGGTATTCTTTGGGCCTTTGTGTACACAACCTTTGCTTCCCCTGTGGTGTAAGATTTGAAATGTTCTGGTGCAGGATGCAAGTCTGTGGATTCTGGTTGTGATTTGGTTTGTGCTTCCATTTCTGCTTTCTTGTGTTGTCGAGCTAACTCTTGGTTTTAACGCCTCCTTGCAGTGCGGCTCAACTTTGGCTTGTCTATGATCTCTAATTGGGCTATGTCATGGGGTCGTGGTCTACACCACATAACATTTTGGAGATATTCACCCCAATTGTCTACCAATTTTCGATGAGCATCACATGCTCCTATATAACTGAGCCATTCTGCTGAGGATCTCTTCTTTTTTATCCTAGCACGTACATTGGCTCGATATCGACGCCTCTTAAAGTTTTTCTTTTTCTTATTTGAGACCTGATTTTGATTTGCATTTAGATCTGGCTCACTAAAGGAGTCCTCGTTGGTGTCCTCTTCACTCTCGGAGGAGCTATCATCGGTTGATGTGCTCGGTCCTTCCGAATGTTTTAACTCTGAACTTGCTCCACTCTCTAATTCATGAGATTCAGAATCCGTTTCACTCTGGGAGTCAGTGTCTGAGTCGTGTTGGTCAAAGTCTTCTATTGAGCTATCGGTGTCACTGTCAGATTGGTCTACAATTGCCTTGCCCTTAGAAGATGCAGGTATGGCACTTATCATGTTCAGAGGTGCAATTTGTGGTACCTCTTCCCCCTCTGGTGTGACCCAAGTGGTTCCTCTATTTCCCCACGTATCTATGGTTGCAGCTAGGTGTACCCAGTCTACGTTGTCTGATTCCGTCATACCCGGTAACACATCCATGTAAGGAGAATCTTGGCCAATGTCTGTATCCTTCTTACAAGTGTAACAATATTGTAGTGGGGCTGAGTGAACTGTGGTGTCAGAGCGATGATCAATAATGGTTTTACTCCCTAAGGGGTGTACCTTACCAGTCACCAAATCCACTCTAAGGACAGAGTCTTGGAATTGCAAATAGACATGATTTTTAGACCAATCATGAACCATTTGTGCTTCCCTCATGAATGGTCGTCCTAAAATCATTTCATATGACATAAGGTGTTTAGAGAAATCCATTACAATGAACGTATGTCGTACCTTGTGTCCTAGAACTTTGATCCTAAGATCCTTGAGCATCCCCATAGGTTTGGCTATGGTACCATTTGCCATCTTTACCACAATATTAGTAACACTGAGGCGGTTTTCCCATGGATTCCCAACAATCTTTTGTAACGATGCTAACTCCCGCACCACCATCAAGAATTCCCTTTATAGTTAATCCCTTGGTAGTGATGGATAGGGTCGCATTAGACTCGTCGCCTTCAAAATACTGCCCTAATTCGTTAATGGGTACCTCGATCACAGACTCGTGTCCATCTAAGTCAAGTGATTGCACATGATTTTCCTCATCAATCATAATCGAGTCGGGCCTATTTGGTTGCGCAAACTGCGGTAATCCCGTTCGTAGCTCTCCGTTAAGGAATGCTCGAAGTGCAAGGAATAACTCAGGATCTCCATACAGCTTTGCTATGATCGTGGTTCGGACCTCGGAAGACATGAAGTCCACTAGTTTGGCAACATTCATTGGCATTTTGCAGGGTGTAGGTACTTGACTAGGAACTGGTGAGGATGGAATCTCATATTCCTCAATGGGATCAGGTATTCCTTCGTTAAACATCCTTTCCAACAAGAAGGGTGTATGCTCACTTTCTGATGTCCCGCTAACGGTCTATGGTTCATGTGGGGTGGATGAACTTGCGTGGGAAACACTGTGTCATGAATTTTGACATGCATGGGTTCTGGTTCTAGTTTCCTTTGAGTCTCCTCCACTAAACCTCTTAGATGTTTCACCTGCTCAATCTTGTCTACTGGGTTTGGGTACGTCCCAATCTTCTTTTTACGATTCTTCCCTTTTTGCCCCTGCGGTTTATCTTGGGGGTCTTGGATTGGATTTGGAAACACTTGTGGTGTTTTCAGAGGCTCTTTATGGTTTTCTCTTATTCGGTTTTCATTTGGTTCCATGTTACGGTTTTCTTTGTCGGTCTTTCCCTTTGTGGTATTGGTTCTAGTCTCCATTGTCTCGATTGAATCTGAATCATCCTCGAGGTCATTCATATACACGGGGTCATCTCCTGTTCCTATGTTTGTTTTGGAACTTGGCTTTGAATTTCCCGTATTCTGCGACCTCTTCCTTCGTGTCTTCTTTTTCTTTGCTTGGATAACTGACGCGGTATCTCTCTCTTCGAGGATATGGCCTGGCCCTTGAAGCATGGACCGTGTAATCGCATAAGCGGGTGCGACGGGTGTTATTGGTGATGTCACACTAGCAATTTCGACCAAATTTAGGGGTGTGATTTTAGGCGCATTTGGGTTATAGGGGCATTGGGCAATCAAGTGATCTATGCCACAACGATTACATGTGAGTATTGGCATTGCAGATGTGCTCCCTTGATTCATTTGCATCTGTGCAGCATTCTTTTGCAGCCTAATAGGGCACTCCGCTGCTCGATGTGGTCCACCACACTCGTAGCATTGAAGAGGTGGCCTCCTAGCTTGGGTGTTGATATTTTGACCTCTGGATGCGAGAGCAGCAGCTTGATAAACCGGCTTGACTTGCCCCCAACAATCTTCCATGTAGTATATAGGACACTCTTCCAATGTATCAAGTCCGTAGGCAATACTAGTGTCTATTTCCTCCTCACAGCCATCTGCATAAGCATTTGATGGTTTGCAACCCACTTGGTTCATAGGGGCGACTCTTGGATGCGGGGGCTGCGATCCTAGCACAGGAGGTGGTAGCGGTGTAGCCTGTACAACATTTTGAGATCTAGGGACCATGTGTTGCGGTAGTTGCTCAACAGGTGGAGCAGGCATCAATACAGGAGCTCGAGGTGAATCCGTCCAGGCTACAGGTGGTCTATTTGCCATCATACGTTTGATAATTAAACAGTCCTTAGCTTGGTGACCATACCTACCACATGCATTGCAAGTTCCATTAAATTTTACTCTAAACGTAGGGCACTCACTAGTGCTATGTGGACCCAAGCAAATGGAACACCATTGTTGCTCCCTTCTTGGATACATGTGACTATTTTGAGGGGGTCGAGTATCCTTAAGAGACTCTTGGATTGCCTTGGTGAGGTCTGTCAAGAATGTCTCAAATACCTTTGGCTCATTGGCAATGGGCTTTGCAGTCATGGGTTCATACTCAATGGCTTGTGAGCTAGTGGACCTCGCGTCAGTAGACATCCTCATGCCTGCTATCATCAAGTTGTCCTCTAATTGGATTGCATTGGCAGTGACATCTTCCCAGGTTGTGATACCTCTAATCACTAGTCCATTATAGATTCCTTCATTCCTCAACCCTCGAATGAATCGATCAAGCAGTTGGTTATTATTGAAGCGCTCATTTACAGGGCAGCGAGAGTTTAAGTGCTTTAGACGACTAATGAAGTCCCTTACTGACTCTCCTTCCTTACATTCGGCCTTCTGTAGTTGAGATGCTACACCCCAAAGCACACCTTCTCGTATGTACTCCTTTAGAAACAACCTTCGAAGGGTAGGGTAGATTGTTTTCTCGTCCACCCTTAGGGTTCTATACCAATCTCCAGCCTTCCCACTTAATGTCAAGCTTAAGGCATTGCACTTATGTAGTTCGTTGCGTTCCCCTAAGGAATCACATACTTGTTCAAACACTTCAATGTGTTTTCTAGCATCTTCGTCCCCATTGAATTTTTGCGTGAGTTTGGCAATTTGTACTGCCTTACTTCTAGGCTCTCTATCAGATGCATGATGCATATTTTCCGCGATAGATCGACCTATGGTTTGAGCAAACGCTGCCAAGTCACCTATGTGAGGAGGCAGGGCCGGTGGAGGTACTCTTGGAATCATATGTGGGAGAGGGACGGGTACCGGTCTTGGCATATGTGTGGATGATGCAGGATATGGAACATAACCGGGCATAGGTCCACTCGGATAAGGGCTAGGGAGCGGCACTCGAGGAGCATAAACAAGTGGTACAATTGGAGGTGTGGGGGCCATGTGTGCATAAGGGGCTAAAGGCACATACGGTCGAGGCCCCATATTAGGTACTACGACACTAGGTAGTGGCACTGCGCTAACCGTAGATGTCATCGGTACATTCTCTGTCAGACTTATCCCTGGAGTGAGCACTGTGTTTTCCTTAATAGAGGGTTGAGCCAAGTTAGGGAAGCTAAAGTTGTCGCTCGGAGGCTCAGATTGCATAGAGGACCCAGGTGAAATGACGTAAGATGGGTCCATGGGGCTCATTAGAGGAGTCTCCATTTGTGATAGAGTAGGCTGTTGAGCCTTGCTTGTATCCAGAAATCTCATGGGGCCAGTTGAGAGTATATTTACCCCTCGGTTTTGCCTTTCTGATTGAATAATGCCATGGATAACATTACAGATCATTTTCTGTTGATCTTCGAGGCTCGTGGCACTAGAGGTGGATCGTACAATCTCTATCCATCCTACATGGTAGGCGTGGCCAGAGTGTAGATCCGTCAACACCTCAGTGTGGAGGTCGTATGTCCAATGATCATTAATGAACAATCCTTCTAGAGTCGACGTGTTAACGGTTTCTTGTGAGGTAGAAGCAATGTTGCTCCCCGTGGTTTTACTTGTCAGCAACGGTACTCTAGAGGGAACTTCTGAAGGAGGTAGCTCAACAGGGCCTTCTTGGTAAGAAGTTGGCAGGATATCCACATGGACACTCTTTGGGGGTGTGGGGTCCACGTGCGATGTGAAAGGAGAGTCCACTTTCCCACCCCCTTCGTGTGCTTCATTTGCATCAGGTTCCGAGCGAGTAGCTCTACCTAATGTTTCCATGAAACGGCTAAACATACTAGTACTAGGCTGTGGAGCTTCGGGAGGTGCATGGCCTTCTCTCTCAGTGTTTTGGGTAGGGTATGCTTCCATGATTTCTGAGTCGGAGGAGGAATCACTAGCGGCTATTTTAGGGTCTTGGGTGGTACTACCTTGTGTCCCCGCTGAGGGTCTAGAGCCTATCGTGGATGGGTAATGGGTGTCTGTATGAACAGAGGCACCCTCAATATGCTCGTGTTCTAGCACTCGCCCAGAGCGTAAGTGCATGTGCTTTTGATACCCTAAGGTGTCAAAAAGCTGCTCTAGGAGGCCTTGTGACTAGTTTTTTGCGTGTTTTTTGTTTGGTTTTTTTGCTAGATTTTTTAGAGCGTGTCGTGGAATGGGCCGTGTGATAGCTCGAAACGAGCGTATCGCTAGGAGGGACGCGCTGTGCTTTACAGCCCACCATTTGGTTTTATTTTGCTCCAGAAAAGCCCGAAACAGTCTTTTCCTAGCTGGGGAACTAGGCTCCAAATAGCAAGTCTAAGGGTGCAAGTGGGAAGAGAAGGGAGGAGAGTGGAGGACTTGTCCCACATGCTCTCATTCCCTCTTGAGGAGGTAGGGTATATATATAAGAGTGAGTCTAGTATATATCAGAGGACTGAGGCCTGGGCCTGGGCCTGGGCTTGTGCTTGGGGAAATGATCCCGATCCCGATCTACCTTTTATACAAACCAACCCGTCCGTTTTTATAACTCACGTTTTTTATTTCCGAAAATCTAACCTCCCCCTCGCTCACGTTTTTATTTTTTGATTTTTTTTCTTTTTTTTTCGACAATTTTTTTATTATAAAAAATTTAATTTTTTTTAAAAAATAAATAAAATAAATAAATAAATAAATAAATATATATATTTTTTGGAATATTATTTGGTACGCGTTTTGGTGCGCGTTGACCTCACCTAACTATTTACTGTCACACCTACCTACTGACCTGCTAATCAGTGGTTCACCTAATTACTAACCTGCTTAATTAACTAACTGTGCGCCTAACTGTGCACAAACCAGAAAATGCAGAAAATGCAGAAAATCAAAACTTGACAGAATTGTGCAGTGCAAACCAGAAAATGCAGAAAACGCCGAAACGCAAGAAATGCTAACTGTGTAAGCTGAAATCTGAGCTTAATAGAACTAACAAAACAGAGCTTAACAGAACACAGAAAACTTAAGCCGCGCCTTTCCTACATAAAACATAGCTTCAATACAATTTACAAGTCGCCATTGGAGCTTCACGCACAGCAGCTCCCCAACAACGGCGCCAAAAATGTCAAGGCTAGGGACTTGCTACGCGCCGTGTGCGAGCCACAAAGGCTCCTAGCACATAGTCATACAACAGACAAGCTCACAAGGAAGAACGGTGTGTCACTCACCTTCCTGCGTAGTTGCGAATGAAGGATTCCCGCGCCGCGAAGAAGAGGGAGACGCTGCTACGCCGCGCTCAACCGCCTCGCCGCCGTCGTGCCGCCGCAACGCTCGATCTCACATACACTCTCACACACTCTCTCTCTCTCTCACGCACACACACAAGGAGATGGTGAAGGAGAAGGTGGAGATGGAGCAAGAGCAGCTTCTATTGCACAATGAGAGAATGACTCAATTTTAGGTTTAATTGGCTTTTATGTGAGCTCACCCCATTCACACTTGGGCGCCCATGCTTAGCCAACTAACCCTAGCATGTTCGTGTTAGAGTGCGCCTCTCATCGGCGATCACTTTACCTTTCCCTATTGGACCGACAAGCCCGGTGCCTGACTTTACTTAAATAAATAATACGGTTACGGTGTCCGTCGTAGGCGATAGGGTGTCCGTGAGCCATGAGGGTTAACAGGGCCCGCCGGGTAAAGCTATTTCCCCGCCGGGCCCGCCGTGGCTATATAAAGGCGATGCCGGTGCTTGTCTTTTTCACAAAAGAGGTACATTGAAAAGTCTTCACCAAACTTTCTGGCAGCTTTCCACATTCTCAAAGCAGTGTAGCAGTAATTTTTTTAACCCTTCCTTATTTTATTGATGTTTTTTTGAGTTTTTTGCGTTAAAACTTAAAGGTATAAAATTTCTTTTATCAAATCATCGTACGTGGATGCACTGGCACATGGTTGCAATTGCGGCTAGGTGTGTCATTGCAAAAGCGTACGATGCTTATGTTTTATATTGCTCCCAGTCATTCATGCTTTGGCACATGGTTGCAATTGCGACTAGCTGTGTTGCTGCTAGAATGACAGGAGCATTTGTTTGAAAGAAGTAATCGTGAGTGAATGCACTGGCACATGGTTGCAATTGCGTCTAGGTGTGTCATTACAAAAGCGTAGGGTGATTATGTTTTATGTTGCTCCCAGTCATTCATGCTTCGGCACATGGTTGCAATTGCGACTAGGTGTGTTGCTGCTAGAATGACAGGAGCATCTGTTTGAAAGAAGTCACCGTGCGTGGATGCACTGGCACATGGTTGCAATTGCGACTAGGTGTGTTGCTGCTAGAATGACAGGAGCATCTGTTTGAAAGAAGTCACCATGCGTGGATGCACTGGCACATGGTTGCAATTGCGGCTAGGTGTGTCATTGCAAAAGCGTAGGGTGACTATGTTTTATGTTGCTCCCAGTCATTCATGCTTCGGCACATGGTTGAAATTGCGACTAGGAGTGTTGCTGCTAGAATGACAGGAGCATCTATTTGAAAGAAGTCATCGTGTGTGGATGCACTGGCACATGGTTGCAATTGCGGCTAGGTGTGTCATTGCAAAAGCGTAGGGTGACTATGTTTTATGTTGCTCCCAGTCATTCATGCTTTGGCACATGGTTGCAATTGCGACTAGGTGTGTTGCTGCTAGAATGACAGGAGCATCTGTTTGTAAAAATGTCGTACGGTGAGGCATTGGCACATGGTTGCAATTGCGATTAGGTGTGTCACTGCAAAAGCGTACGAGATCTATGGTCTATAATGCACTTTTTCTTTCACGTAGAAAAGATCCAAATGCAGTGGCACATAGTTATATTTCACAATGTGTTGTTTGCAATAATACCATGGCAGGCAAAATGGATCCTTCTGCTACTTCAATGATAGAGTTCAAAAAGAAAATTAGACAATTGTTGATTACGATCGTCAGTGCACTAGATCCCGACGATATAGCACAGATTGTTGCAGATGAGTCTAGATTGCAATCATTATACAGTGAGATTGCCCGCAAAATGTTGTTGTTATATCTAGACAAAACAACCGAATCAATAATCTCATTACTGAGCAGTTGGGTGGGCAATTTGCCCAAGGTGGCCTCTGATTTGAAAGAGGAATGCCCTCAAGAAGTAGACAAGGGTAAGCTAGAACATTGGAACACTAGATGGAGAGCTGAAAAGGAGAGGTCAAGGTGAGCATCCCACATAGACACACAGTTTGGCCTAAGCAAGAAAATGCGAATGGCTATCACCAGAGTTATGGGGAGCAGCCAAGTTGGAGAACCGTTTATTGAGGAGGCTGCCATTGAGGGAACATCGGGTTCTACTGCTTCTGCCAATCACCTGGAGAGCAGTATATACAATTCTGAATGTAGTATGACTCTGGGCATTCCAAATAAGTCCATAAAGAAGATCAAGAAACTTGGGTCAGGGGCTTATGGCACAGGGTGGCAAGTTCAAATCAAAGGGATCAGTTTCCTTCCTGCAACGAATACTTATTGTGCCAAGGAGTTCAAAGGACAGGCCAAGCATCAGTGGAAAATCTTTGCATCAGAAAGTGGGGTATATCTCAACCATAGAGGGATTGTGAGGAGTATTGCCCACTCTGTAACGTTGCCATGGTTTTTGATATTCCCCTACTTCAATGGGGGAACTTTAGGTGATCTTATGGAGATAGTGCCCCTTCCACATGGCTCTTTCACGACGCTTGTAGCACATCAAGAGGGGAAAGGAAAGATCCCTGAAGACTTTAAATGGGAACAGCCCTCTGAAGACAAGAAAACACGTATCAAGAGCCTGTGCAATCATGCTCCCTCGTTGATCCATTCCTTGGTGAAGGCATTGCGATTCGCACATGACGAGGGAGTGATCCACAATGATCTCCATCCATGGAACATCATGTTGGACTTTACCAAGGATCTCACTCCCCGTATTGGAATAATTGAGTGGGGATTGGCTCTGCGTGTTGGCTTAGAGACACAAAAGACCAACAATACCGATGAAAACTGGCAAAAGCTTCATCCTTGGCGAGCTCCTGAGTTACTAGATGGCAATCACCCGTGTCCATGGACCAAGGCCAAAGATGTGTACGCCATAGGATGTGGTATGGCAATTTTGTAAGTTTTGTGGAGAGTTCTCTGACTACTACAGCACAGATTGGTTCAAACATAAGGTTTCAGTGGAGGTACAAGCCATATCTAGGATTGTTGTGGAAGGTTGGGTGAGGAAGAAATCCACAGACAGAAAGACCTTGGCACTTTTGGACGAAGAATTAGAAATATTTGAAGCCCAGCCAGAACGATGCTTACGCCCTCCCTCTGAAATGATTGTAGCCTTGTTTTGATGGATACATGATGTACTTTATGAAGCAGGGTTTTCTGAGACTTTTGACTTATAAAAGCACTTTTAAAAATTGGGTTTTATGTGCCATGGATGATGTATGAGTAATAAAAACACTTTGTTATATCTCAATAGACAACAAATTTTCTATGAGTTTTGTTTTTTCTCTTAAGTTTCAAGCAATAAGCCACGTGGAATCACTGATTGTCATTCATTGATTTAAAAAATGGTGGTTACTTTTATATCAATTGATTGTCGTAAGATGGTGGTTATTCTAATATCAATTGATTGTCGTAAAATGGTGGTTATTCTAATATCAATTGATTGTCGTAAAATGGTGGTTACTCTTATAGCAATTGATTATCATTAAGTTTGTATTCCTTAACTGAAGTATAGTGTTTAATCAGGATATGGATAATGATAATCAAAGGGCTAAGCGCGCTTTTGAGCGTCTCAGATCCATGTGTCAAGGCGGTGGAGTGAACGACACCGCATTGCTCCTAGTGGGCCAACCCAGTGGGTACAAAATGGAAAGAGGTGAACACTAGGATTGACCGAGAAATGGTCAAATCCATATGGCCAGGCGTTGCAGATGACAACATCAAGAAAGGCCGATTCAAGCTATCACAATGCATTAATGCAGACATACGAGACAATGGAGAGAACATATATCTCGATGTTATGGGTCATCCTATGCATCATATGGATTGTCCATTGTGGTTTGCCAAGATGTTATACATGCATTATGTCTTGGGTGAAGTAGTGGACTTCAGCTCAAGGACACCTCACATGACGGTTGAGGACATTCGTAGTAGTGCAATCACCGTCACACGGCAAGAGATGTCATTGGCACTAGAAGGTGCATCATGGAAGTGAACCAAGTTAAGGAGGAGCTTCAAACTCAACTGAGGCAAGCATCACAAGCTACACAAGGCTCTCATGCAGAAGCAACCCTAAATAGAGACTTGCAAAGGGAGGTGAAGGTGCTATCTCGCCACGTAAAAGAGTTAGAGGCGACTATAAAAAAACAAAATGCTGCCACATTGATTGAGCACCCAACATCTATTGAGGCCCCTCCAGCTTCTGGTGAGCACGGTGGTCCTTGCCCCATATGTAGATCATTCTTTCATGAGTGGTGTGGTCACTTCAGCTTGCCATGCGGACATATGTACCATATATCATGCTTGATGCGAAGCATGATGAATAACTTTCATTGTGCTATATGTGAGTATGAGATATCCAAAAAGCTATATGCAATGTTCAAAATGTCTGAAGACTATAATAAGCTTAAAGGTTAGCGTGAACAGGAGAATGAAGATATTCTCTCACAAATATTTCACTATCACTTGGATAGTTTTTGTAACATTTGAAAACATTTACTCGTTATCTTGCGAGAATTTATTAGTGAATTGTGAATTGTCCTCACTTCAGCTTCAATTATGATATGTGATAATGCAAAGATTTTTTAGGGCTTTGTATATTATGAAGCTTTAAAAGTGATTTGTGGCCTTGTAAAGGTTTTTAAGGGCTTCGTTTATTATTAAGCAAATGTCTAAACCTTAAAATAAATATAAAAAAAAGATTATAAGATAAACAGTTTCTGAACTTAAACAGAAGTCACTCAATGGATTCGATAATCTATTAATTAAACCACCGTCGCTTGCTACGCGACAAGTCAAAGTTGGTTCAATTTCCAAATTCTCTTCAATCTCTTCTAAAGTATATGTAGTTTCTACTTCATGAGATTCCCCTTGCAGCTCACTGTCTTCGTCCACCTCATCATTGGTTACATCATAAGTCCAGCGCGGCATCTCCTCTTTGTAGTTCTTAGCTTGCAATCTTGCCAATAGCCGATGGTTGCAGTACATATACACCAATTTTTCAGCTCTTGAATTTAGAAGGCGATTTCTGATGGTGGAATGTACATATTTAAATGTACTCCAGTTTCTCTCAGAACTTGAATTGGATGCACATTGGGCTAGGATTCTAACAGCTAGGCGTTTAAGGGTGGGTGCACTACCACCATTCATCATCCACCACTTCCACGCTGGTTGCTCCGTGGAAAGTTTCTGCACAAATTCTGTACCAAACATACCCTCTTTGAGTTTAAACTTCGTAAGATCAGTAACAGCTGATGCATGCTCATCAGGATCATCATAAAACCTGCCTATCACATCGTAAAAGTCTTCCAGCACCTCCTCATCAAGTTTGTCTATTTCCATTGCCCAATACTCAGGATCCAATAAGAAAGCTACGCTGTGTAGTGGACTATGTGCTCCAACCCATTGACCATGCACATACTTTCTCAAAATTTCTCTCCTCTTTTGAGTGAATGGTGTCTTCCAAGGCTTCACAATTAGCTCCTGGGGCTCCTCTGGATTTGCAAGACTTTCTTGAACAGTCCACCAAGCCATCCACACCTTACCTATGTTAGGCAAGGCAGAATCCAGTTGGCGTAATGCGAGCATAATTGGCATCATGACATTGTGCACATCCACCACATCATCCCAGAAGTGGCGATCAGCTAGTAGATCTCTGATCACCCCTATTTTTCTTTTTATCTTCTCCCTTTGACTGGCCTCCCATTCTGAAAAAGTGGCACAAACAAATGTCTCCATCACAGCATTCTTATTTTTTATTAGTGATTCTACCGTATAGTAGTTGGTGCAAAATCTAGTTTCACACGGCAGTTTTAACATAGTAGACATCCTCTAATGGTACATGTCAAGAACCCTCTGGCGCTTCAAAACAAACTTGACTATTAAGCGAGCATTGTCTACTATCCATTTGAACCACTCCGTGTCCTCCCTCTTGTACCAATCTTGCAATACCAAGTTCAAGCTATGTGTACTGCAACCAGCATTATATAGGTGAGAGAAGCGACTTTCAAGTATCCTACCTGCAGCCCTCCAATTTTTGGCATTGTCCATGATTACTTGGACAACATTTTCTTTTCCAAGTTCCTCAATTGCGTCGCCAATGATGTCAGCTATAAAACTGCCAGACTTTATTTGACGAGAGCTATCCACAGCTTTGATAAAACATTCACCAGCCACGAGGACATACGAGCATGATGTTGATCAATGGCCGCCTTTGAACGTTGGACCAACCATCACTAACTATGGTGTATCCAGATTGTTCTGTTGCATTTAATATTACCCTTTGAATATCCTGTTGTGTGCTTGTGTAACATTTATCCAACAGTTGTTTTCTCATATGGTGATATGTTGGAGGGGTAAATCTAGCACCATACTCCCTAATGCGTTTCCAAGCTGACTTCCATGCATCACGAGTGACAATGGCCAATGATCCCCCAATGAAATAGACGGCTTTAGCTAGAGCAAGTTGTGCTTCTTCTAAGGCAAGCGTTTTGAAGCTCGTCTGTAAGCTAACCTGTCTACTTTTTGACGATCCTACTTGAAAGTCAGGAGATCCATGGTTTGTAGGTGTAGTTACATCGATATGAGAAGTTGGTTCCTTGCTTTGAGTGCTTCCATTGGTGGGCGTTACACCCAATGATCCCTCATACTGGTTTGATCTTATCGATACCAGGGTGTGATGGTTGAAAGTAGAGAGTTTTGATCTTTTGCTCGTGGAAATTAGCTTACCAATTAAAGATTTCAAGCGCATAGCTGCTTCTTCTGCACCTAAGCCCTTGCACTTTCCTCCTTGGATTTTGGTATTGCCACCTAGCAAATGATCCCTTATTCTTGGTGCTCCTCCAGATTTCTCTTCACCACAAAAGTTACATTTCCAATCTTGATACTTATTTAAATTTGTGGAAAAATTCCACTCGGGTCCTGGACTTTTTCCACCTGCCTTTCACTTGCCCTGCGAAGTGGTGCCCTACGAAGCAGGACCTGGCATCGAGGTAGGAGGTCTCCTCAAGGAAGCCAGGCTTGAGACACCAACATCACCGCTCACATTCCCGGTGGAAGGCATAATTATTGGATGCATGCAATACCAATAAACATAGCTCAGTATGCTATCACTTCTTTCAAGTATTATTCAAACCAAAAATTAGTGTTATAATCAATATCACACACAAGCGTAGTAGTGAAGCCTGAAGGGAATAAACCTCAATCTACTCAAACATGAGTAAGCAAATACAACGATGAATCAAACATGTGATCAGTCCATCCCAAAAGTAGAGATATCGACCCAAAGATTCACCTTCCTACCTCCTTTCAATGACCCATGATTGGAGCTCTAATCGGAATAGCAATAAAATACAACGATGAATCAAACATGTGATTAGTCCGACCCAAAGATTCACATTTCTACCTCCTTTCATGAATCAATCCAGTCCAAAAAGGAACTAATGACCCATGATTGGAGCCTAATCGGAATAGAAAGCAAATACAACGGTGAATCAAACATGTGATCACTCCATCCCAAAAGTAGAGATATCGACCCAAAGATTCACCTTTCTATCTCTTTTCAAGAATCAGTTCAGTCCAAAAAAGAACTAATGACCCATGATAGAAGTTCTAATCAATATAGCAATCAAGTTAGCAAATATAACGGTGAACCAAACATGAGATTAGTCCATCCCAAATGTAGAGATACCAACCCAAAGATTCACCTTTCTACCTCCTTTCAAGAATCAGTTCAGTCCAAAAAATAACTAATGATCCATGATCAGAGTTACATTAAGTTTTAATTTTTTTAAAGACTATTCATTTTTTTACCTTAAGTTTTTCTTCTAAATTTTAAAGGATGACCAAATTTAGAGGAAGAGGTGATGTGATATGATGTCTACTACAGGGTTATATAGAGCCGCCAAATATGGAGGGGGTTCATGACGGGTCCGGTGGGTTTCTTGCTTGTCCCGTCGGGCCCGCCGGGTTTCATGTTAAACCCGTCGGGTCTGCCGGGATTGTTGGTTTTTCCGCCAGTTCTACGTTTTCTACTGGTTTTCGTAGGTCATGACATTAGATATGTTATTAACATGAAAAAAATAGTGATAATAACAACAATAATTAACATTTTAAAAAATGCGTCATCGCATAATTAAAATCCCTGCTCCTCACGATTTTCAAGACTTTGTTGGACTGACCATGTCATAAAAACTAATATCTAACCAACCCAAATGATTTTCTCATATTAAACTGATCACTTAATGTGGGAGAATAAACGGAAACAAGGGTTAAATATAGACATGTGTTTATAGATCTATCTGAACACGAGGCCAATGGTAAAGGAGCCCAAATGAGAGACGGTCTATCAAAGAGCAAGGCTAACCAATGGAGCATAAGACCTTAGGGTTAGCTTCATTGAAGACCTCCAATAATGTGTGTAAAAGTCCTTTGACCTTAGGTAAGCTAGGGCTGAGCTTGAGGCACGGGAACCCGACCCAGCTCGAGGTGCTTGTCATGCTTGATGACTAAGGTGCTTGAGGTGCTTGGTGCTTGAGATGCTTGAGGTGCTTAATGATTGAGATTCTTGACATGCTTGAGATGTTAGGGTTGCACTTGAAGTGAGAACCCAGCCCAAGCTTAGCCCAAGCTTAAAGTGCTAAAGGGCCAAGCTTGTGGTGGGAACTGGGCCTATGCATGAGGGGTTGAGGTGTCAAAAAGTCAAAGATTCAATCCCTACAAGGAGGGGGCGAGCCCTACATGAGGGGGGATGAGAGAGAACACCCACACACCCACACAAGGCATGCATGGTACAAAGAAAGCAAAAGGGACACTTTGTCAAGTTCCTCCTCATGTTGCCCTCATGGTGTGCCTAAAGCCTATTGGTTGGCCACCCAAGGGGTCCAATGATAATTTAGGAGATTTAATTAATTGATTTTGCATTCATCTAGCCCTCTCTATCAAAGGGGAAAGGGGGGACACTTGTCTCAAGGCTACCCTTGCTGCTTGTAATGCCTCCTGCTTATGATTGGCTAGGCCTGGAGGGGTCCAATGAGCTTCAAGCATGAGCTACAAGGGGGGGTCGACCCAAGCAAGCTAGGGGGCTGCTTAGGGGGTATACTCACCCACACACACTCACAAACACTCTCATTGTGTGCTAGGAAAGAGCTCCATCTCCTTCTCCAAGCTCCTTGAGAAGTTGAGAGCCTACACCAACACTCTTGGCTATGGAATGAAAATCCAACCAAGAGCTATGCTTCAATGCTTAAGCTTTCCATCTTTCCATATTCATTACTAATTCTATTATGTATGCTAAGCAAGAAGAGTGATGATAAGTGAGGAATTATTTCTTTCTCCTATGGAATACTTCTTCTTCCTTTTCCCTACCCTCATTCCCTGCTAGCTCTCTCCACCTTCGAAGGTGTTTGAGGTCTTGGGACTGAGGCTTGGGATAGTTAATGCTTTCTACAAAGTGCATGTTATGCTTATTGCAAGAAGGCTAATGGTTTATTGCAAGTAGATTAGTTACTTAATGCAATTAGATTAATTGTATTGCAAGTAGATTAGTTACTTAATGCAAGTAGATTAATTGTATTGGAAAGTAGATTAATTGCTTCTTTAGGTACAAGTTGATGCATAAAAGTATACATCTTCATGCACTCAAATGATTTAGGGAACACAAAGACTAATGATGTTCACGAGTTCTTGATTGTTTTCAAGCTAAGATTGATTGTTGATATTATGCAAAAGCTTGGTATATGAAGCTTCCATCTCCATAATGCCAAAGAGGTCTCACGGAACACAAAGATTGTATTGTACCAAGTCTCTCTTAATGAGAGAATCTATAATACAAATGCCTTTTGGAGGGGGGACCGGCTCCACGAAAATCCGGTCCTCAATTGTTGTCATATTCTCTAAACTCTCTCTCTCTCTCTCTTGCAAAAGTATTGCTCATGCCTAGTTAATTAAGTGTTATGATTAAGTTGCTACTACCAATTAAGTTCACCCTCTATGCTCTCAAAGTTGCTCACTCTAATTCTCTTAATTCCTCTATTCTCTAAATTCATAGGCCATTTCCATTACAGACCACCATGTCATACACACTTTGCCCATATTTGGTGCTTTCTGATCAAGGTTGCGAATCGCGAACATAACGGGTATCATTACATGGTATGCATCCATTACACTCCTTTAGATTTAAG
Source organism: Adiantum capillus-veneris (assembly GCF_014529385.1). Taxonomy (NCBI): domain Eukaryota; kingdom Viridiplantae; phylum Streptophyta; class Polypodiopsida; order Polypodiales; family Pteridaceae; genus Adiantum; species Adiantum capillus-veneris. The sequence continues at coordinate 65,208,063 of NC_140947.1, read as the reverse complement.
TTAGATTACATTTAGGTTCAGGTTAGATTTAAGATGAGATTAGATTTAAGATTTGATTAGATTTAATTTTATTTAGAGTGTAAAATTAGATTAGATCTAGATTTATGTTCGATTTAAGATTATATTAGATTTAGGTTATATTTTAGTGCATGTCAATGAAGAAGCGCTTTGCCCAAAGAGCAAACACTAGTTACACAAAAATATGTATATTCCCATCAGAATCTGACACCTATTAACTCACACACTAACCATATTCAATTAGCCACAAATCACCACATGTTCAAATAGGCTAGATTTAAGATTAGATTTTTGATTGAGTTTTTATATTAGAGTCTACCTTCGGGATTACTATTAAAAAATTAGAGTTAGACGAACGGTGATCCCTCTCTTCCTCTCTATGGATGCGACCTTAAGTTGGAAAGCTTTCAACGACATGATACTTAGATTGGAGGCCAACATGTAATGTGCTAAGGAATCCCTCGAACAAAGATCTACTATGAAGAGATGTTAAGATGCTGTGAATTTTGCTACAGCTAGAGAAGAGGCAAAGGGGTTTTGTCCACTATATGCACTATCATGTAGACATGGGTGTGTAGATTTCTCGCACCCACAAATATAGGCATTGACCAATGAAGACGAGATTATAACCCGGTGGTTCTGCTCTCTGTGCACCTCTAGACCAAGGTGTGCGGGGATTGGACATGACTAGAGAATGTGAGGTAGTTTACAGTGTGAACACACACACACACACACACACACACACACACACACACACACACACACACACACACACACACACACACACACACACACACACACACACACACACACACACACACACACACACAGAGAGAGAGAGAGAGAGAGAGAGAGAGAGATAAAAGACAGAGGATGCCAATAGAAGATTAAATGTATGTCCAGGTTATAAGGTTCTTGCCTTCATTATGAGTAGTGACGAGAATGTGAGGCCGTCCAACCGAAACACCTATCTCTCAACAAGGATCTTATGTCCTTGTAATCAATGCAAGCATGCTATGCGATGGACAAGATGCATTTCTTTGCAGTACGTTCGCAAATTTGGCGAGTTCGATCTATCTATTATAGATCAATTTGTTGCGAATTATAACTCGTCAAACTCTGACACTGGCCAACAGGCAGCAATCTTGCAACCCAATAGACGTGTTCGTAGGCACTTTGGTCAAGCAACATTCATGAGGCCACAAGATGTAGCCTCTGATAGCCGGAGAATGATCATGCAAACCACATTCCCAACGAGGCAATGTTTGAGCCCGAGATCGATGAAATGATCGAGACAATCATGGATTGAGAAAGGCTTATCTATGATAATATGAAAAGTGAAGCCGATACGCCATTGTATGATGGAGCACGTGTGTCTAGATTAAAGGCGCTCTTGGTTCTTCTCAACTTGCATGCAAAGTTTTGATGGAGTGACACTAGCGTCACAACGCTTTTCAGGTGATCTATTACAATTGGTTTACTTTAATAAAAAACTCTAGATGTATAATGATCTGATAGATTACTTACACAAGTGTACCGCATTTTTTTCGTTGAGTAGATTGCTCAAAGAGAACATACTGTCAGCTGATAATGTGATGCCAGATTCCAGAGAGGAAGGAAGAAAGATCTTACGAAACTTGGGGATGGATTACAATTTGATTCACGCTTGTCCTAATGACTGCATTCTTTTCAGAGGGGAATACTAGTACTGCTTCTTAGCGTCTCTTTCACCCGATCAACTAGACCTAGTGGAGGTGTGAGTAGAATCTATGAGCAGAGACAGATCACCTCCTTCGCAATTGCAGCCTCAGTCTCCATCGCACTTGGAGTGCAGTGCTTTTACAAGATATGTAGAATGTACATGGGAGACAAATTCACAAGAACTTCGCAGGAATCTCTCTACACATGAATCTTTCCCTCTTTATGAGTCCTCTCTCTCTCTCTCTCTCTCTCTCTCTCTACTTGTCCATGTTTTCTTCTCCATTCAATATTAAGATTAAATGTTCATGTGTTTAATGCAGGTATCGATGATGAAGATTTTCTTTCTTCCTTGTCACCCCGGAAGAGGCAGTGGTACGAGGATCATCATCGCTCTAGAGCACCATCACGTCGTTCTACTCCTTCAGCATCTCCCTCTGTTTTGGAGCATTCATCGTGTTCCGAAGCTTCGATGTCGACGAGAAAATATTCACACTTGTCTAGGCACTAATGCTCTACTGGAGGTGGTGGCGGTTGTTGTGGGGATGCCGCCGCTGATGCCTCGACACCGCCTCATGTTCGACGAGGCTCTTTACCTTCCCCTTTTTTGCCCGCCCCCACACTAGCCACCGTACAAGCGCGAGTACGCAGGCAGAAAGGGCTTAAATGCCCTGATGGATATTATAAGTTCTCGCGGCGCGGCAAGGTTAGTATTAGGGTTTACTCTTTTCTATTTGTTGTATTGTTTTGTAAATTATATGTTTATACTTACAAAAAGCTCTCTTATTGTTTTTTTTTGCAGAATCCGACAAATACACCACTTGGACGCGATGAGACGTCTGATTAGATGACCTGAGTCTAGCCGTAGCTAGATAGCATTAGTTTCTTTTTGTCATAGCATATGTATCATGAGAGGACGTGTATATGTCTTTTTGTAACTATTGGAAAACCATGTATATTTTCTCAATAATGACAATGGTGTTGTAACTATTACATTTGCAAAGCTTAACAATCAATTGATTTTGCCTATGATGTGTATAATTGTCATTGACTTATTTTCATCAATTTACTTTTGTCAGTTTTGTATCTTTATTCTGCAAACAATACTATGGATGATGGAGTTAATGGTTATATTGTCTTGTGGGTGACTACTTTGGGTCTATACCTAAGCTTGCACTTTCTTTCAAAGGTGAATCCGGGCTTATCTTAGATTCATTTAGGTTTACTCTATTAATGAAACATTCAATACGGTTGATGGAATGCCCTGCCATCAAATTTTTTTATTCTCGGGCGTTGCTATAAGCGTCGCTATATAAGGCTCTGCAACGTCGCTATAAGCATCGCTATAGGTAGCCTGTAAGTGTCGCTATATAGCGACGGCTATAGCGACGCATATAGTGACGGTTATAGAGACACTCATCGCCATTTCTGTATTGATGCTATTAGCGACGGTCTTAGCGACACCGAGGAGTATGAAAACCCAATGTATTTTCGTCGCTAAAAACATCACAAGTGCACACAACCTCTTGTAATGTATGCTGATCTTTGGGATCAACTAAAAGTTGATTGTATCCCGAAAATCCATCTAAAAAGCTGTAAGCCTCTTTTCTGCAACATGTTCTAAAACACGCTCACTGATTGGAAGAGGAAAGTTGTCTCTAATGGTAGCTGCATTCATTTTCTTGAGATTGACACACACTCGTAATTTTCCATTTTTCTTGGGTACTATCACGATTGGAGACAACCAATTTGTGTGTTCAACTTCATAAATGAATTCGGCTTCCTTTAGCTTTTCTATCTCTTCTTTGATCTTTATGGAAAATGTTTCATTATACGTGTATTGGTCTTTGTCTACTTGGTTTCACATCATCTCTCATGGGTATGATATGTTGACAGATTTTTGGATCAACACCCTTGAGATCCTTATAAGACCAAGCGAAGATATCTCGGTATTCTTTTAGTAAGCTTAACAAAAGCTCTTCTTCTTTTCCTGTCAAGTCATTTGCAATGTAGGCACGTCTAGGCTCATCTCTTGGTTTGGCCATATCTATCTTTTTTGCGTTTTCAGGTCCTTCATAGGATTCGCCCTACTTTTGTAGTTCCCTAACAGGTTGTTCGACTGTGATTTTTTGGTCTTGGAGAGTATACTTCGTGTAATGGGATGGAACACTCATTACATCTTTAGCTTCTTCCTCAATGGTTTCCATTTCAGTTGTATATATCTCCTTTAGAGCTTTTTTCAACTCTGATACTTCTTTTTCCATTCAACGGGTGTCATGGTTGAATTCTTGTCCTGGTGTTTTGGTTTTTCTTGAGTTTCCTTTCTCATTTTTCTTTATGTTTTTGATATTTCCTGCTTTTTATTTAAAGGATATCTACCAGTGACTTTGTCCTTGACATAATCATGTGCATCTATTTGCATCAAAAACTGTGTTCTACTGGAGACTGATGGCATAGGTCTAGCTTTCAAGTTTTTTGTGTTGCTTTTCCGTCTATACCATTTCTGTCTTCTTGGTTTCTGGTTTGGAAAGTCAAACACTACAACAAAAAGGGGCCTTCGACGTAGGTTTCAACGCCCTCCATCGAAAAACCCGTCGAAATATGCGTCCCTGCAAAAACGTCGCAATATGCGTTGATATATGTGTCAAAAGGCACTGTTATCGACGCCTATTTCGATGACCATAACATAAATTTTTTTTCTTGGGCAGAGGACAGGCAGCTTGGCCTGTGTCCAGTGAAAAGATGGACACAGCCACAGCCAGACTGCCTATCCTCCGCCCAAGAAAGCGAGCAGTACCAAAAGCAACCGTGCTCCCGCAGAAATTTCCACAGAGTTCCCTTCGTTTTAACATAAACTTTTCAAAAAAAACCATATGTATACGCCTCCTACATGCTATCCATGTAGGATCTCACATGATATATAAGGCAAATGAAAGAAATGAAATGAACTTTGTGCAAAATCATAACCAAATTAAAACCATAACCATAACGACCTTTGTGCAAAACCATAACCAAATTAAAACCATAACCAGTCATAACCATATTGATCAAAACCATAATGATAACCATAACCATAACCATAAAGTTCAACATAATCATAAACAAAACAATAACCATAACCATGTCCATATAAGAACAATAACCATAACCATGTCTATACAAGAACAATAACTATAACCATAAAGAAAACAATAACCATAACCATGTCTAAACAATAACCATAACCATGTCTATACAAAAAAGAGACACAGAAGCGTGTCTGTGTCTCACAAAACATATATATGAAATCCACTGATGACTACGCGTCACAACCTGCACATAGGACAAGTTACAAAATTAGTATTGATATTACTTCACATATACTTATTTAATTAAATCAACTCACAGATATTAACGTCTCACCTCAATCGATCAGCAAGACTCTAAGGCCTCCCAGTCTACAGGCTCTCCTGAGGCAGCAAGATCATTCAATACTTCATAAATACCTCTACGATATCCATCTGTCTCCTCCTGGCGTGTCGGGGCTCGATGCATTGCAAGATTCTGCGTTTATACAAAAATCAAAGTAATTAAGAATACATGATTCATCACGTTTTAAAAAAACGCCATAGCTAGGATTGGATTGAAAACTCACAAACTCATAACGAAAGGTGTCGAAGCCTCCGCTGCCAAGATGAGATGTCTCCCTGGTCATCTATCGTACCTCCGCGGCCTAGAGCTGCTGTCTGAACTGTGTGTCTGCTGTCCGCTCATCCTCCCTAATTTGCTGCCACGTCTCGTGTGGGATGCCCGAAGGCTTCGGCGAGCCGGTCCTGAAAGCCTTACGAGCTGCATCTCGACGATGTTTCATGGTGTCCCGTGCAACACCCTTGATCCACCTCCTCGGAAGATCCTTTAAACCCGGAGCAGGCTGATACTCTCTCATGATGGTCTCCACTATATAATTGATTTTGTTGCCATCTTTGCTCAGGCCAAGGCGTCAAAATGCTGGTCGAAAATTGCAAGCTCCGCGAGCTGGCAAATCCAATGTCTCATCTCAGTCCCGCTCATCTCAGTCCCTCAGTCCCGACTCTATCCATGTCAACAAAACCATTTGCTCGTACAATATAGAGCTTGGAGGCACTAAGATCGTGTGTCCCCCAAGGTGTCCGAGGTGTGCTAAGAGGTGTGTCAAGAGGTGTGCCGAGGTAGGACGGGGGTTGTGAGCGAGGAGGGATCGAAGCATCTGTGGACCCTCCTCCACAACAACCACCACCTTCACGTGACGATCCCCGAGATAGGCGAGTGTGCCTGTGGTGTGGAGATGAGGATGTACCCGCCTTTGCCGTACCCCTAGGTGTTGAAGCGGCCATGATGGGAGACCTCGCAGGTGTCCCCCCCCCCCCCATAGGTGTCCCCCCCCATAGGTATCCCCTCCATAGGCGTCAGACCCTTGGGTGTGAAGCCCGAAGGCGTAGTACCCGTGCCTCTGGCTACCCAATACTGAGACGCCTCTACCATCTGATTGGGTGTCATCTGTGTGACGAAGCCCATAAATGCATATGCACTCATAGAAGCGGGATCTGCACAAAGAAAGTAAAATAAAGCGTCAGAACACCTTTGTTTAAATTAACTTTAAGCTTAATTTTAAATCAACGTCTTCACACAAACACTTACAGGCCTAGGCCTCGATGAGTGAGGCATCATCGATAAGATCTTGCACCGTATCATCGTCTATCTCTAATTGCAGACATAACTCTGCCCCAACTCGTTCTGGTAGATTGTCTTCATCCATTGCATCTTCATCTACAAGTGTCATATCTGCCTCGTCTGCATCATCCCTCGTATATCTGTCAGCTTCCTCTGCCATACCTTCGTCCATCTCATCTAATGTCACAGTAGTATCTGCGTCGTCTGACCGAATTTCCTCCAGGAGCTCTTGCCCTTCAAATACTTGTTTATTTCTTGGAGCAACCTGAACCACAAACCACCATTGTCGCTCTCAAGGGTCCGGTACAAAGACCACTTGCTCGCAATGTTCGAGGAGAGAAAATGTGTCGCTTTGCATTTGTCCAAACCTTTGTAGAATCTATTTGCACAAGCTTGTTTCGATCTCTGTGTACCATTGCATTGCAACCAGAAGTAATCACCTTGAACCACTTCACATCCAACAAAAACATCTCAAACCGCCTGAAGCTGACTTTCAGGATATCTGACACCAGACCATAGTAATCCACGTTGCTAGTGCTCTCATTTGTGTCTCTGGCACTGGCCCTGCTCTTTTGCATGAAACTAACCATTACCCCACTATCAAACGTGTTTCTTCTGCTGTCGATTTGTTGTGTTCTGAAATGCTTTCCATGTGACCACAGTGCCATGTATGTATGATACCTCCAGTCACATCCAATAGCCAGCTCTTCCTCTTCTAGAGATATGGGTTCTCTGATCTGTAGAGCTGCTCTCACTGTTTTGTCCAACCATGCCATTGTAGGGAATTCAGGTAGAGGAGTGAAATAGTCTGGCAAGGTTAAGCCTCTAGTCGTTCGGCTTTGCCTGAAAGCGTGTCGCTCCCTATTGCATCTCTCTTTCTCTTCTTTGTACCTTTCAAGCCATTTTTGCATCGGCTTTGAATTTAGTATACAGAACTTCATGATCTTTTCTCGCATGGCATTGTTCATTTTCTTCAGCACCCCTTGCCCCTGCAGCTTCTCTCCCACCAATCTCTCATCCTCCTCATCACTCCACAGTCGAGGCATTTTTGGATCAGAAACGGATAGAAATTCGGTCGTCAAGACAAGAGACTCTTGCACCAGCCATCCTTCTGCCATGCTCCCCTCTGGACGCTCTTTTTGCCGAACAAAACCCTTAAGTGTTTTCATGAACCGCTCTAGAAAGAATATCGAACGGTTGTGGACTGTACCTGCCACTGCAACCTCATCTACTACATGGACGAGCAAATGCATTTGGATAGTTAGGCAGCTCGTGGGTAGATACTTCTCAATCATGCAAATTGCCTCAATGGAGTTAGCCCTTGTGATTGCAATAGATTCCTCTCGTATCTCCTTGGAAGAGATCCACCGTACTAGCTCTGAAATCTTGTATATGCAGGACCGCACTTCCTCCGTTAAACACCCCTTGATCGCAATCGGAAGAATGAATTGCAAGAACTTATGCCAGTCGCGTGATTTCAGTCCTAACAGTTGATCGTCACGGGTGAATGCTGTCGTGAGACATCACATATATTCTGTTGGCGTCCTGAACTCTAAAATCACCCTTTTGATTTGTCGCTCCTCACTTTTTAGCAATACCCATGGCGCTCTTGGAAGCTTTGTTTGGCCAACTGCATTAGTGAAAGGCTACAGCTCTGGCATCTTTCCAACTGACTGCAAATCATCTCGTGAAGCTCGATTGTCTTTCATTCCCATGATTGTCTTCCAGAGGAGCTCTCCCACATTCTTGAATATATGCATTGGATCCAACAAATAATCAATTAGTAGATCACCCCAGTATGGCAAGGTATGGAAAATGGACAAACGTTTCATTCCTAGAACAAGTTGCCCCTCATGTTGCTCCCATCGGCGACGCCACTCTTGTACATGCATAGGACGACATTCGACGTGACCAAGCTGACCTTCGCGCAAGTGATGGCCATCTGGAAGATAACGGTGGTGGCCTTGATAAATTGTCTTTCAAAGAGAGGCAGAATAGCGCACATCCAAAGACGGCCCGCAAATTGGACATGCATTGTATCCCGAAGTTGTAAGCCCTGCATATATTAAAGCATGATTCAGGCCAAGGCAAAGTGCTTGCGAATAGCGAGAATTTTGTAAATCAAGAACCATTACCAGAAGCTTCACCGTATCGTGGCCAATCATGCATAGTCCACATAAGAAGTCCATGGATCCTTGCATGTTGTTGTCCTACTGGTTCAACCGCATCTACTATGTCGATCCCATGCCATAACTCGTGGAGCTCGTCAGCTGGTGGAGCTAGATAAAAATCCATGTTTTTTGCCTTGAACTTACCAGGTACAATTAAGCCTAATATCAAATGACCCTTCTTGATGGCAAGCCATGACGGGAGGTTGTAATTGATAAGGCACACAGGCCAAGTACTCCATGACGAGCTTCTCAAGACAAAATGATTGACTCCATCCATTGCCATGCCCAAACGCAAATTGCGTGGTTCACTCTTAAAATGTGGCAAGGTATCTTCAATGTGCCTCCAAGCCTTTGAATCAGCGAGCACCCTAAATGTTGCGTCAGTGGATCTATTCGTAGAATGCCACCGCATCAACTTTGCAATGGAACCACAACGAAACATGCTTTTTATCCTAGGAATAATAAGGAAATGCCACAACACTTTAGCTGGCACTGTCTCACCAACCGCATCTTGTTTGTAGAGCATTGCTCCGCACTAAGGACACAACAGAAAATCTCCGAATTCATTGCAAAAAAGAATGCAATCATTTGGACATGCATGAATCTTGTTGTAGTCCAAGCCAATTGAGGTCAATAGTTGCTTTGCGTATGGCCTGGAGCGGGGCATTTCATTGCTAGCCGGGAGAAGTTGCTCCTGCAACAACCTGTTTAAGCCACATTAAATTAAAAAGCTCCCCAAGCATGTCACCGTTGCAATTGGAAAATCTCTTTTGTAAGTTATGTACCTAAACAAAGCAGTGACACTTGCATCTGACCACCCGTACACTAACTGAAGATTCAAAAACGTCAGACAAGTACGAAGCACATATATTTTGGCACCTTCATAGATTGGTTGACGTGCCAACTTCCTCAACATGTCTTCAGGAGATAGGCGCACGGCTTCTGGTGCTGCTTCGTTAGCGTTCTCCTCGCTTGTCTAGAAGAAGGCATCCAACATCTCCTCCATGCTATCGTCTTCTGTCTGTAAGCCCTTTTCTGCTTCCATCCTTGGCTCTATATTGGTCGGACCTTCACGCATAATCCTTTCTCTCTCTCTCTCTCTCTCTCTCTCTCTCTGTCTCTCTCTTTATCTCTCTCTCTCTCTCTCTCTCTCTCTCTCTCTCTCTCTCTCTCTCTCTCTCTCTCTCTCTCAGATGTAGGTGTTATGTTGCGAAAATCAATGCCCGTTCCGTAGGAGTCGTATCGTAGATTCTGTACGATTTCTCTAGCAAACTCTCCGTACTTGTGTACATGCTCATTACATATCCTACGCATGCGAATGATTTGATACTTGCAGAGCGTGCACGAGCATGCAATCTTTTCCTCCATGTTAGTTGATGACGTTGCCATCTACAATAATTATGAATGTTGTTTCAATATATACTCCTCACAATGTAAAAGAGCTCGCATTCTCTAGTCTTGCCCGATGTCTGTACACCTCGGTCCAGAGGTGTACGGAGATCAGGACCACCGGGTCAAAATCTTGTCTTTATTGGTCAAATCCTATATGGGTGTCTAGACGCATACGTGCTCTCCCAGGTGTAGATGACAATGCATATAGCGGGGAAAACCCCTTTGCCTCTTTTAGTTCCATAGTTTCTTCTAGAGAGAGAGAGAGAGAGAGAGTTTCTGTCCTTTTCACACAATTGGTCAGCCAACCTAACTCTTTCATGCCGACTTTCTCTATCTACTATCTATCTCTCTCTCTCTCTCTCTCTCTCTCTCTCTCTCTCTCTCTCTCTCTCTCTCTCTCTCTATATATATATATATATATATATATATATATATATCACTCTCTATCTCTCTCTCTCTCTCTCTCTCTCTCTCTCTCGTTCTTTCTCTCTCGATCTCGCTCTCTCTCTCTCTCTCTCTCGCTATCTCTCTTTCTCTTTCTCTTTCTCTGTCACTCTCTCTCTGTTTTCCTCTCTCTCTCTCTCTCTCTCTCTCTCTCTCTCTCTCTCTCTCTCTCGCGCTATCTCTCTTTCTCTCTCGCTATCTCTCTTTCTCATTCTCTCTCTCTCGATCTCGCTCTCTCTCTCTCTCTCTCTCTCTCTCTCTCTCTCTCTCTCTCTCTCTCTCTCTCTACGTACCCTATCTCTCGATCTCGCTCTCTCTTTCTCTTTCTCTCGCTCTCACTCTCTATTTTCCTCTCTCTCTCTCTCTCTCTCTCTCTCTCTCTCTCTATTTCACTATTTTCCTCTCTCTCTCTCTCTCTCTCTCTATATATATATATATATATATATCACTCTCTTTCTCTCTCTATTTCCTATCTCTTTCTCTCTCTTTTTTCCTATCTCTCTCTTTCTCTCTCTCTCTCTCTCTCTCTCTCTCTCTCTCTCTATATATATATATATATATTGGAGTACTAATTGGGTTAAGCCTTTGCATAAAGGAGGGGATGTAAAGAATGTAAGCAACTACCAGACTATAATGATTGGGTTTCTTATGGCAAAGTTGTTTGGGTGCATAATGGAGATGAAATTGAGTGATTGGGCTGAAGAGAATGACAAGCGTGCAAAGGGACAAGCGGGTTTTCGTCGATGCCATAGCACCATTGATCATCTTGTCACTCTTCGTGTTCTCATGGAGGAAAGTCGGTTGAAAGGCAAACGATTGTATTGTTGTTTTGTGGACTTTAAGAAAGCCTTTGATATGATTCCACGTAACAATTTGTGGAGAAGGATGGAAGAACTCCAAGTGCCAAGAGAGTTTATGCTTGCGGTTTCTCGAATCTATGAGAAGGTGATTTGTCAATTGCGCATGGGAAGAGAAATTTCAGAAATTTTTGTAAGCACTATTGGGGTTAAACAAGGATGTCCATTGTCACCAACTCTCTTTGGTCTATGCATCGATCAATTGGAACAAATGGTACTTGACTTTATGCAAGAAGAAGGCATTGAAGAGGTCACTATTTGCAATGCGGTAATCATGCTTTTGTTGTATGCGGATGATGTAGTGCTTCTAGCACACACTTTAGAAGATGCACAAAAGCTTATGGTTGTCCTTGAGAACTTTTGCTTGCATAGTGGGCTGATTGTAAATGAATCCAAAACAAAGGTTATGCTTGTGAAAACCAACCATAAGGAGAAGCCATGCATTATGTACAACAACGAGACACTTGAAGTTGTTGAGAGCTTTAAGTACCTTGGCCTTGAGGTTCCATCCAATCACAAGTGGCATGAATGTGCTATGCGTCGTTTGGAAGCGGGAAAGAGAGCATATTATGCATTTGAGAACATGTGTAATGCGGGAAACATCAAGTGTTGGGCTCTCAAGAAGTATCTTTTTGATGCATTGGTGACACCGGTTCTTCTTTATGGAGTTGAAGTGTGGGGTGGGAGTATCTCAAAGTCTACTTGGAAAGAGTTTGAGAATGTCCAAAAGCGTTTTCTTACAAACTTTCTCCAAGTTAAGACACAAACACCATATATGCTCTTACTTCTTGAGTCGGGATCTCTTCCAATTGAGGTTATGGGCATGGAAAGGGTTGTGGAGTACATGATAAAGATGCGTCAAAACCCCTCACATCGACTTCCTACAATTGCATGGGAAGCAAGCAAAAAGTTCAAAAGACGCATAAAAGTAAGATCTTGAGCACGGGATGGATGCAACACATAAAGAAGTGGTTTGGGAGATGGGATGCATTACACTTGCTACATGATGCTTCAATTGACTCTCAAGTGAATGAAGCTTTTCTACAACGCCAATGTATTACGGCTTGGGAGAAATCCGGTGGGTCACGCTTCATACATTACACCACCTATATTGCCCCCAACTACAAAACCATGTTCTTCGCTGAGAGAGGAAACCGTACTCACACTTACATGCTTGAGCCTATTCCCTTGTCCGCGATACGCACTATCGCAGCAATTCGGCTTAGCTCCCATTTCCTTCGATGCGAGATAGGGCGTTGGGGCAATGGAGAAGAGTCAAATCGATTGTGCACATTATGCTCACTGCAAGTTCGAGAGTCTGAGTACCACACACTACTAGAGTGCTCAGCTTTTGATCACATCCGAACTTGCTTCTCTCACATTTTCAGCCATAACTTAGACCTACACACTTTCCTCTCCCAACCAAAATGTGGGCTCTCCATTGCGACTCTCATCACTACAATTTTGGAGCATCGAGAGTCACTCATCAGCCATACACATACTACATCACATGTAACTTTGGTCCCATAGGTCATATTTGACCTCCGAGGACGATAATAAAATCTCTCTCTCTCTCTCTCTCTCTCTCTCTCTCTCTCTCTCTCTAATTTATACGCACATCTCTCTCTCTCTCTCTCTCTCCCTCTCTCTCTCTAATTTTAATTTCCTACGCAAACATTTCTCTCTCTCTCTCTCTCTCTCTCTCTCTCTCTCTCTCTCTCTTTGATTTCCTACACGCACACACACATCTCTCTCTCTCTCTCCCTTTAATTTCTTATTTACACACACACACACATTTCTCTCTCTTTCTCTCTTTGATTTTCTACACACACACACACATTTCTCTCTCTCTCTCTCTGTGTGTGTGTGTATCTGTCTCTCTTTCTCTCTCTTTGTTTAGTTTCTTACACACACATACGTTTCTCTCTCTCTCTCTCTCTCTCTCTCTCTCTCTCTCTCTCTCTCTCTCTCTTTGATTTCCTACACACACACACACACACATTTCTCTCTCTCTCTCTCTCTCTCTCTCTCTCTCTCTCTCTCTCTCTCTCCTACACACACACACGATGGAGAGAGAGAGAGAGAGAGAGAGAGGGGGGGGGGGGGGGGGGGGGGGGAGAGAGAGTTTATAATACTTGCACAGCAGGTTTCGGCCAAGAGATCTGAGCGCGTCGTAGGTGAAAATGACCGACTGCGTGCGGATTTCCTTTTTTTCTCCCAATTTTTTTCGTCGAAATATGCGTCGATATACGCGTGGTAATATTTACCTTTCCATGCGTATATCCACTCGCATATCGACGGATATTCCCACGCGTATATCGACGGTCTGCAAGTACGTCGAAAACCACATGGAAAGGTACGGCCGTTGATATATGCTGCGTCGAAATCTTGATGTTATGTTGTAGTGAAAAAACTTTTCCTCCCCTCATTTCATGAGGAATTTAGCTCTTGCATGTTCTTTTTCTAACCCCAAATCATCTGAGGTAGCTGAATGTTCTTCTAGCTCATCTATTGCATCATAGTAGAGGTCTAAAAAGACTTGTTGGGCTTTCATCAAGTCCTTGGATTCTTGAATTTCTTCTTCAACATAAAGGGTGGATATCATTTGTATGGGAATTATGCCATAGCCGTTCTCATTGTAAAATTGAGTAGGCACAGACATATTTACACATACATCCATTGTTGCTAAGATTTGAGTCCACTCAAATGGCTCAAACAAATGTTCTAGAAAGGGTTGAGGTACATAGGCTTCATCTGTGCAATCCCTTTCTAAGATACATTCTTCTCGTTTTAAGCTCCCGTTTTTTGAGGCTCCGCACATCCAAATAGGTGTGTCTTTGTTCAACCAAGATGGAAGCTTAGTTTCAGGCAAAGAGACTGAATCAAATTCTTGTATGGGCGTTTTCATGACATCTCTATAAGTGTGATCTTTTAGATTAACCTTGTTATTGATCCCACTTGCTTCAAGTACAGATAATTGTTTCCCCAATCCTGGATGAGCTGTACTTCTCACATGAAAGGTCTTCCCAAGATGATTTCATAATTGAGTTTCTTTTTTTCCAAAGTCTACTATGGCAAAAGTGTGTTGATAATCTATCCCACAGGAATTAACTATCACTTTCTCAAGCAGTCCAGATGTGTCCATCACCCAATTGCAATTTCATTTGAGTTTGTCTAATGGCTGGTTGTCCCCATAATTACCATACTGCTTTTGTAGCTATGGCTATGCCTGCCCCACTATCCAGTATTGCCATGGTTTTGATATCATTATATCTCACTGGAAGGGTTGTGTTTCCTTCTTCCCCTTCGTAGTATTCTCTGACTTTATTCATTGGAACAGATTGAATCTCTTTGTTATCCATCTCGTGTTTCAATTTTTCTAAATTCTTTGCGATTAGCCCTATTATCCCCACCTTCTCTAGAGTGTTTTTGTAGATTATTCCATAAATATAGTCTCATTTTTAACAGTTTCTAAAGTAAGAGTGCATTGGATGGGTGTAGACATGATTGAATTGATGGTGTCCACCTCTAGGGTCTGTTCTGCTCTCTTTATCTAAGTGGTTTACACACTATGGATTCATCTTCATTATCTCCCAAGTAAGAGGGTAGTGTTTTCAAAGTCAATGATTTAGACATTCCTGAAGCTTCAAAGCCACAATATCCATACAAGGATTGTATATCCATGTCCATATCAGGAGGTAGATTGTCTAACCAAACTTCCTCTATAGGAGCTGGCTTCAGAGTTAGTAGGCTCACATCATTAATCTCTCTAACTTTTTCCCATAAGTGTCCTTGCCAGTCTTCTTCTAGGAATGGAATTTCTTCTAAGGCATCTTTGTTGTCCGGCACTATAATTTTTGGTTCTTTAGTTTCAAGGTGGGGTTCTACCACCACTTCGGATTTTTCTTTACTGGTTCCTACCGCAAGCTCCTCTGGTTTTTCCATACTCTTGAGCTTGGGTTTTTGTTTTTCCAGCATCTCTTGAGTAATTCCTACCAAATTTTGATAAGCTTCAAGCTTAGCTGCCTCCACATTTGGAGAAGGATAGTTTTTCCATTTGTTTTCCATGTTTTGATCTGGTTTAAGTCCCTCTTGGTAAGCTTCCAAGGCTGCATTAATAGGCTCAAAAATTTTGTCTACCAAATTGATCCTCCTTGATTTTCTTGTGATTTCTTTCACCCTTTCATGGAATAGTTTCTTTGCTTTCTCCTCAATTTCAGCCCTTTGTTTTTGTTTTCTCATCTCATACCTTTTGCTTCTGCCTTTTTGGTCTTTTGAGAGGAAATTTTAGTATTCTCAGAATCATCATCATCAGAGGAGTTATGTTTCTTTTTCTTAGCCTAGGCTCTAGTGATTACCTTGATTGCAACAATTGGTTCACTCTCAGATGAGCTATTAGGTATCACTTGGACTACGTTCACTACTATTTTACCCTTGTTTAGAGGATTTTTTGGATAATCCTCAGGGAAGTTTCCTCCCTTTTTGCAACATTGTATGCAATAAGCTTCAACTGGCTTAAGGTTCTTGTCAGGCTCTGGGCATTCAATTTTCCAATGATCATTTGCACCACAGTTGTGACAGTTTCCAGTTCTTGGTCTGATCATGGGTCTTACCATCGGAGGTCTAACGCCTTGATTAGTTGCATAGTACATCGGTGAATTATACCTATCTCCTTCTACCATTATTGTAGATGGACTAGGCTCAGCATAGGGTGTAACAAGCACTAATGCTTGTTCATCTATGACTCCCTTTGAATGCATGTACTTTACAGGCACTACATTATGTCCAAGATATGGAGGTTGTTGACCCAACACTGGTTGAGGTCTTTCCATACCCATCGGTGGTCTTTGAGCTGGGGCCATATTAGGCTGATATCTATACATGGGTTTTCCTTGTGGCCCCATAGGCACATATTGAACATTCCCATCATACTTTGGTTGGTAGTAGCATTCATTGGTCTCATGGTTGGTCCATTTGCCCTCGATTGCACACCATTTCTGTGGCCTAATTGGTTGTCCCTGTGGAGGTATCCCTTGCCCTGGCCCCTCATAGGTGCTTTTTGCATGTTATTCATCATTTCATTCATCCTTTTGAGCATGTCTTCTATGGTTGAAAGCCGTGCTGCAGTAGCTGTTCTTACTTGTGCTGGTTTAATTGAAGCTATTTTCTCACTTTGGTTATGTTGGTCTAACACTGTACAAGTTCAAAAGTCAAAAAGTTTGTCTCTACTAATCAATAGTAAATATCACGATTATTTACTTTTCTTAAATTTTTACACTTTCTGGCTTGATTTGCCAAGTATGCAACTTGTTAAGGTCTCTGGACAAGTTCTTGTATAAGTTTGAACAAAATTTGTTCAAGTTATCAACTGTTTCGTGTCTGTAGACTGAGTTTTTAAGAATCTGGCTTAAGCCTCAATTTTTTTGTGATCCAAATTTCACCAAAATTGATTTGTGGTCTACTTGATATGCTTGACGTTTTGGTATACTCAAATGTGCAAAAATATCAAATTTTGTAGCAGATGTAAATAATCTTGACACAGATCTGTTAAGCCACTTAACTCAAGCTTCCTAGCCAAGTTCTATCAAGTTTGGATAATTTCTGTTCAAATGGTCAACCATTTTGTGTCTGTAGATTGACTTTGCAAATTTGGCCCACAATTTTCAATCCAATGATCCGAATCTTACCAAATTTGATTTGTGGGCTTAGTATAACATGCTAAAAGTAGTGGTATGTTGACTTGGTCAAAAAAGTTGAAAAATGGGACAAAAGTAAATAATTGTGATTATTTACATCTGGCAAAGTTTTGCATCTTTTTGGTCAAATGAGCATGTACACTTGTTTATCACATCGATATAAGCCTATAAATCAAGTTTCACTTTTTTACCAAGTTTTTGGTCAGTTTGGTGATCCAAATTCTATGAGATTTTATAGAATTTGTTTGTACACATGCATAGAGTCTCTGGTATCAACCTTGGTCAATTTTGAGCTGAAAATAAATAATCATGATTATTTACTTTAAGATTAAAATGAACACTTTTTTGAACTTTTTCACTGGACAGTCTTTTCATGAGCTATTTTAAGCCTCTGAGTCAAGTCAAAACTTAATTTGGCCTAAAATGTCGTAAATAATCTGAGTTTTACAAACTCTTGAAATTTTTACCTCAATGCGTCCTTGAGCTTACCCACTGGTTCATACAACTTTTAAAGCATACTTCCCAATCAAATTGAGTGGTTGACAGTCTTCTGGTGCTATTTCTAGCCGTAGACTTGAATTCTTGCAACTTTACATAACAACTCACAATTGATTCTTTTGGATAGAGCAAGGTTCTGAAATCCACCTCGGATTCTACTTACCCTGCTCCTAGATTCCACTGCAATGGATTGTGGAAAGTGTCCACAAACACTTGTTTTCTTCTCTTTTATGGTTTTCTAAACCTTGATCTTAAGACTTGCCTCATCCATCAATCATTCTCAAAATACTAATCTAATTTTACAATCCTACAATCCTAAAGGAACTTAGCAAGTACGACTTACTTCCAAGATACCTCTACACAACAAAAGATGACAATTTTAAGCTATGCGGTTTTAAAAAGAAAGTTTTGACTCTAGGCGATCGTAGAGGAAGTTAAAGGATAACTTCACAAGACACTCGTGTTTTCCCTGGTTTAGGTCTCTTTGATCCCCAGCAACGGCGCCAAATGTGGGACAAGTGTCTAACCTCACTCCTATATTATTGGAGACATAGCGAGAACAACCAATATAATTGTCAATCCATGGGATGAAGCCTACTTGATTAGTGCATAGAGGCTACAAGAGGTTGTCAATCTCTTGAAAAAAAACAAACAACTCGCATCAAAATCAGGCTACACTCAAATGATTGAAATCACCAAAAGCTAATTGCTCATCGCGGCAAACAAATCACATCCGTTACAGCATCAAACGACATCCAAACGTAATGAAACTTCTAAGAAATGTTTATAAGACCTAAGCACACATGCTTATGGTCTCAAATATCACTTTAGGTCAAGTGCAAAACTCGTGATTATTAACAGCAGTGAGTTTTTGACCTATTCGTTTTCGACCCAGAATGCATCTGAATGCTTAGCAATGATGCCCCAATACCCTACCTATACTTATTTTTTTATTTTAAAACTTAAATTCCTACTTATGATGAGATTAGGCTACGGGTCAACGACACTAAAAGCTACGAACTATCGTGAAATGCTTACGTGAATGTGTAGCTCTTACCTGCGGTTGCAAGGCAACATATCCGACTGCAATGTGACAACCGCGAGGAGAGAGTAGGAAGCACGAGAAGGAGAGAAGTGAGCGCTGCTAGCTTACGCTGTGTTTGTATTATCCAAAACTTGTATAAAACTTACAAAAATTGGCTTTTATACCTTAGCCAAGGTTTTTGGTGGTCAAAACTAATAATCTGGGAGCTCTAACTAAAGACATCTTGATACAATTTGGATGCTTGTAGCCCCGACTCATCAACTACAATCTTTATCCCGAAAGTAGGAGCTACAATATTCCAAATTCATCAAAATAATAAGTGTTTTTACAATGAAAGCTCCGGAAAATGGTATCCGATTTAGCTTGTTGCTAACACATTTCGTGAAAAGGTGGCCGAGCTCTTCGCGAGCCAATCTGCACCATGAACATTTTTCCGGCCCGATACCATGTGCTTGAATCTTGACGCATGTCAGCAAGGCCCCCAAAGCACCTTCCACACAAAAATATTTATAAATTGAGGCCACTCTGGAATCCAAATGTTCTTCGTGACCTCCACCCATCGAGCATTCAACCATTGATTCTTCCGTTGCTTGTTTAAAGGGGCAAACCAATCAGCCTCATGAATTAACACTTGGTAGATGCCCTTGGTATGGGCCTTAGAAAATCGACTACTCATGGACCATTTCCAAGCTTTCCACTCAAAAGTAGCTTCACATATTGGCATTAGAATATTGTCCAGGCCTACTACAACCTGCAGCTTCTTTGTGCTAGTGAGTTGAAACTCGGTAGCCACCTGGTCAGAGGATTTCTAGCTCTTTCTATTTCTATCCAGAAGTGGCTCAACCATTGAAGACCTTTATTGCTAATCCTTCTTGCAATTTCTCTCCAATAAGGGTTCAAGATAACCCCAACATCTTTAGACAACCATGGGGACCAGTGCAAGATGGATTACTAGAAGTATGTTGATAATTCTCGCCATTCCAATGGACCTGTTGCTCTATTTCACTTTCTCACTAACTCTCTTATGATGCCCTTTAGTCTTAGGCTAGCCCACCCCGGGGCTAAAAGTTTGTCATGTACCTTGGTCATCATATCCTTGGTCATGATAGCTCAATAAGGGCCTCACAGTGCCATTGAAAGAGTGCGGAGAGGGTGTTTACACTAATGATCAGTGGGGGGATCTTGATTCTTCTGCTATAGCAACCATTCACGTGCACCTTGGTGAGTCCATTTTATTTATGATTATGGACAAGAATACTGCAAAAGATTTATGGGAGTCATTATGTTGAGCTTGGGATGTCAAGAGTGCCTTAATTAAGGTTATGAAAAAGGTCATGTGTTTGAATAGCAAAGAGGGAAACAATGTTAGTTCAACTTAAATGAATTCAACATTTTGTTTACACAATTTACATGAAAGGGACTCAATTTGATGATGAAATGAAAGCTATTTTCATGCTATATTCTTTGCCTTCGTCATTGGATACATTTAGCACTACCATTAATAACTTTGCACTTAGAAGCGATAAAGTTGCTCTTAGTGATGCTACTAGTGCTTTGCTTAAGGACAAGAATAGACATCATTTTCTTGACACAACTGGGCATGGCAATGCATAAATGGCTAGTTATAGTCATTAGAAGAAAATCGATTTGCAGTTGTAGTTACGATTGGTCAGACGATCACAAGAATGCTCGTAGCAAGAGTCGTGGACGTGAGCTACAAAATGTGGAGTGCTATCATTGCCCCAAGAAAGGCAATTTTTTAAATGTTGTCACATTTTGCAATGGGAATATGGTAAAGATTGTCAAGTTTTGACTCTCTTAATAGCATTTTGAAGATTGAGGAGCTCAATGTAGTTGAGTCTCCACTCTAAGGTTATTCTTCACATTCCACACTCATCAAAAAATGTCTTGATATTCACTACTGACTTGAGTAGATGCATTATTGGTATGTGAAAAATTGGATTGTTGTCTTAGGTGCTATTTTCCATGTTACATTCATACCACTAGTAGTGTTTTAGAGAGATTAGAGTCCCCAATAGTCAAGCAATACAAAGATATATGCAAGTCTCTTGTTCCCCTGAGTGTTTTCAAGCAAGGTTAGACTATTTTTTGGTCACACTAATTATAGAGGGCCTACCTACTAGCTATTCAAGTGGAAGGAAGCAATGCAATTGGAGTATACCTTGATTGTGGCGAATGAGACTTGGGAATTGAAAGAGTTTCCAAAAGGAAAACAAGTTTTGCCTTGCAAACGGTGTATAAGAATACATACACATAGCACCATTTGCCTTGCCTTGCAAATGTTCTTATACACCGTTTGCCTCGCAAACGGTGTATAAGAATAAATACACATAGCAAACAAGGCAAATGGTGTATAAGAATAAATACACATAGCAAAAGATCCCAAGCCAAAGTATAAGGCCAGATTGGTTTCTAAGGGATTCAAGCAGAAGAAAAGCATTTACTTTGATGATATTTTCTCTCCAACTTGGGAGTCTCACTATATAGAGATATTATATAGCATGTGCATTCAAGATGTATTTATTAAACCCCCTATCTACATTTGTGGATGTATATAACACCCTAATCTATGTATATTTTTATTGGAGAATTTAACCCCTTCTGTTGAACTCACGTGCTATTGTACATAGTTTTGAGTGAACCCCCCCAAGCTCTCCAATGGTCAAGATGACTACATTGAATCTTGTGCTTGGACTAGTAGCCACTGAGGACATGGAACTTATCTAGATGGATATGAAGACAAATTATCTTCATGGGGATCTAGAAGAAGATGTCTACATGAAACAACCAAAGGGTATTGAAGTTAAACTTGAAAACCCTACAAGGGCAGAACAGGTGCGTAGACTACAGAAGTCCTTGCATGGCTAGAGAGATAGTTTGGAGCCATAGCCAAACACTATAATATATTCCTCTAGATGCAGCTCTATGGTATCACCATGGAACCAAGAGAGGATCTTCTTTTCTTGTGAATAGAATTAAGAGAACATGCTCCCAATTAGCATACATAAAGTGTCCAATGGACAACAAAGACCAAGTAGCCATCCTACTTAAAGCAATACTTGATGTAGACTGAGGCCATATTGTCATCATACTTTAAGAAAAGGAGTGTGTTTCCAGCATTGAGGATATCATAGACTCTCTCCAAGATCACGAGAAGAAGATCAAAGACACAAGGACCTCAAGAGAAGCTTTTGTTGCTATATCATCGAGGAGCCCAACCATAAAAAGATGCAAACACTGTAGCCAGGTTAATCACTCATCTAACAAATGTTACAAAAGTAATCCTTGTGTGTATTGTGGTAAAAAGTAACCATTCTCTAATTGGTGTTTGTACAAAGATAAAAACAGAGGAAAAGTTAACATAGGTGAAGAATCAAGTAGTGATGACAATGGAGCATAAGCTACGTAGATGTACTCTAAGACACACACTTTTTTTTTTTCCTACACCCTTGTTTCCTACTACTCTCAAGGCGAGGAGTCTTTGGCCTACACCACCCTACTGTCACAACTCTCTAGGGGATGCATTCATTTTGTATACCTATCTACATGGTAGACTAAGAACCCACTAGAAGGATTTTGACCTTTGGTGTTCTCAAATACAAAAGGGGAGGATTGTTAGGTTATGTGCCCATCTCACACCATGGAGCACCACCCCTAGCACAGATTGACCAGATACATTGCACTTGGAGTAGAGATACCTTTGCCACTTTGGATGATTCTTGGACATTGGAACTGTCATATGTAATGTTAGCAGAAGCTCACCTCTATAGAGTGCTCAAGTGCATGCAAGGTGCAGGGGAGAAGAAGAGTAGACACAGAGAGTGGATGGAGCTCAGTGAGGATAATAATGCCTCACAACTCCTTATTCTATTGACTATAAAGAATAAGGTTAGCGATGGGTTAGTAAGTTAGTGGGTGTCCAAATAGTTGGTTTGAACCCCAACGATCTCCCACTTGAAGGCCAATGTGGCCCAAGTGACATATGCATGTACAACTTATAAAATCGTGAAGAATTACAGTGGCTTCACCCTACACCCATCATCTCAATACAATGTGCAAGAAGCTCTGAGTCTAGGCTCTTTGTGGGAGCATCTGCAGGGTTGTCATCCGTATGGATCTTGGCTATCTCAATATGCTTGCTAGTCAGTATGTCCCATATCACATGATACCTGAACTCTATGTGTTTTGACTTGGAGAGAAACATGGGGTTCTTCACGAAGGCAATAACACTTTGACTATCTTAATGCAACACTGGAGCCTAATAAATGTCATGTTCTCCCACTAGACACGCTAACCATACAACCTCCTTGCTAGCACCAAAAACTGTAACATACTCTACTCTATGGTGGAAGAAAATGTGTATTTTTTTAGACGTGATCTCCATGACACGGCTCTCATAGTGCTGCACCAGTAAATAGGAATACGTGGCCATATTTGGATCTTTTGACTATCCACACAACCCGCATAGTCTTCATTCATGTAGCCTACTATGGACACATCATTGTTTCCAAAGAGTAAGCTCTTTATTGTTCTACCCTTAAGGTATCTCAATATGTGCTTCATTGCCTCCCAGTGCTTTCTACTAGGATTTTCCATAAATATGCTAATCACTCCCACAACAAAAGTTTATTTGAATTCAAATTTCCCCCCAAAATGAAATTTAAAATCTAGCGGGCAAAGCCATATCACATAACATATCTACAAAAAGAGCTCGGCGTGAAGATTACAGATCTACAATCTCTAATCAAATTGGAGAGTATATGTAGGAGTTATGGAAGGCCAGAACTCATAAAGTTATCCACCCCCTTTTTGGGGAAAAAAGTGCATCCTTTGACCACTCTTACACACCCACCATTCTTGCACACATATCATGCATCTATTTTTCTGAATGTTAATCACCTCCATACTCTCATGGAAAATAAAGAGGCCCTCCTAGACCCCATCATCTTCCTAATGTCCAGAGGTAAATTTTCCATAGACAACGTAATTGTGACTCTCTTATAGATTGCCCTATTCATACAGAAAAAAATGCCATTCTGAGAGCACATGTGTACAACATAGTAAATTGTCACCTAATGCCTCTTTTATGTGATAGCTTACTACACCATACACACCTACTCAGAATATCATTGATGAGTGTATTCCATCTAAGCAGGTGTGTATGACATGGTAAACTGTTTCCTAATTCTTGAACTTTGTGGAGATGTACTCTCCCTCCCCAATTGTTAGTGCGCAAAGCCTTCAACTTCTTGCGAGCTTCTTGCTTGACTGTTTCTCTACCATTGCAAGGAAGTTTTGAAATATAGAAAAAAATTTGTCTTTCCACTTGAAGAGGTAGACCCACACATTCCCAGTAGAGTCTCTATCAATGCAAGGAAATAGAATGTCCTCCCTAGAGACATATGTGGCATAAGCCCACATAGATCACCATGTACCGAATCTAGAGGATTCCTTAACTCTTTGCTCAATGAAAAAGTGGTAACCCTAATCTGTATTCCATGCAATGCTCAAAGAAACTAAAAGAAGAATAATTTAAGACAAATAAGTAGCCCAAACATTGAAGTTAGTTAATTCCTTTATGACTTATATGACCCAAGCCGGCCATGCCAAAGCTGAATAGAAGGCAGCTCGTCAACATAAATAGAATTCTTTCTCATAGAAGCAACAACCAAAGAGTACAATGAACCTACCTCTTGGCCTTTCAAAATGACGAAATTTCCTTTTGGAATCATCCAAGAACCATTACCAAAAAGTGTAGTATAACCAAAATCATCAAGCTGACTGACTGATGCTAAGCTCTTAGTCAGCTTTGGCACATGTATGAAACCATGAAGCATAAACTTATTGCCATTACACATGCATACATTCAAGTTGCAATGCCACAAATGTCAAGAGGATACAAGTCACCTAGCTTGATTAAACCATGGTGCAAGAAAATGTGGCTATAGCACAAGCATTAGGCTCCTCCCATTGATCATTAGTGTAAATAACCTCTTTATACTCTTTCAATGGAAATGCAAGACTCTTATTGATCAAGACATCAAGCATGTGGTGCTTACATTTTGTGAAGTTTGTGCCATCAAACTTCTTGATATATTACTTTTTTTTCTCAAAAGGTCCAACCATGATTAGTAAGAGCAAAAACAAGAGTGAGACTAGAAATTTATGATGAAATTTGTACAAAAGTTTTGGCATGATCTCCTCTTTACAGAGATCAAAATCTCAAGTGAAACTCAACAAAAACAATGCATAAACTATAAAGGAGTGCCAACAGGGCATCAACTTGCATATACTACTCAAAATAACTGCCAAAAGAGTGCCAAATTGGCATCAAAACACCTATTATAATACCCTTCTATACATATCCTATGGTGAGTCCACACACTAGGTAGCCCGGTCCCCCAATGTTTTGCTTCAAAAAAAATCACGCAACTACTCTCACAAAACATTGGGGGACTGGGCGACCTAGTGTGTGGACTCACAATAGGATATGTATAGAAGGGTATTATAATAGGTGTTTTGATGCCAAGTTGGCACTCTTTTGGCAGTTATTTTGAGTAGTATATGCAAGTTGATGCCCTATTGGCACTCCTTTATAGTTTATGCATTGTTTTTGTTGAGTTTCACTTGAGATTTTGAGCTCTATAAAGAGGAGATCATGTCGGAAATTTTGTACAAATTTCATCATAAATTTATAATCTCACTCTTGTTTTTGCTCTTACTAATCATGGTTGGACCTTTTGAGGTTATGCAGACATGACTAGCAAGAATCTCAAAAATGGCTCTTTTGGACCGAGTCTCACAAAAACAGTCAAAATACGAAAACAAGTCAAAATTGGCTCCACAATGACGTACAATAGTAGTATTCGTAACACAATGTACCTACATCAAGTAAGTCACTACATGATGCAAGACATAAAAAAACGCCAATAGGTATACATGGGAAAAAAATTCGCAACACAAAATCCATGCCAACAAATGCATAATCCATACACATAGAACTCCCATTGGGCCCAAAATGATGCAAAATGTATGTCAATCTACTTTAGACCTTATGAGTCTAACAAAATTACAAATCTTGAGATATTGGAGATCACAACCTCAGAAGTAAACCACCTATATACATCATGCCCAAAATGCATATAACATAACCAAATTTTCTCTCAAAATGCATAGAGAAAATTACAGATCTGGAGATATTGGAGAACGCAACCTTAGAAGTAAACCACCTATATACATCATGACCAAAATGCATATAACATAACCAAATTTCATATCAAAACTCATAGATAGCACAATTCACCTGTGTATGCAAATAGTATATGTTCCTCCACTTGTAAATTCGTCATTGAAATCTATGTCTCAACTATAACAAAGACCTTAGTCAGAACTTCAATGATGACACCACATGTGATTCCAACACAAAAAAACTCTATCTTTGAGAAATATGCTTGGGAAATAGTCCTTGAGAGACTCTGTGAGAGCAAAAGATTGGGTCAGCACATCCTAAGCCTAGTATGAGTCTTTGGTGAGAAACATCTCCGAGATGTAAAATCTTATGTGGAAGATAAGTGCATAGTATCCTAGGTATTATCCTATATCTTTGTATGGCTATGTGTAAAAAAAGATCATAGCCGAATATCTTATAAATAAATCCTATGTTGTACATACCTTTATGCTAATGTATTATTATGCACTTTGTATATTGAGCCTTTCTTATTGAAAGCATTCTCTCTCTCTCTCTCTCTCTCTCTCTCTCTCTCTCTCTCTCTCTCTCTCTCTCTCTCTCTCTCTCTCTCTCTCTCTCTCTCTCTCTAATTGTGTAAGCTATGGTTGCCTACAACTTTAAGCCACCTTGAACATGCACACACACATACATGCTATTCCCAACAATTAGTATTAGAGTGCTTTGTGTTGGTACCATTTTCATCAAGATTACAATGAGATTAGTGCCTTTTGAAGCCATTAGTCAGCTTGCTTAATCAGAGGAATTTGAGAGCATTGGTTCAATTGCCTTAATCAAGCTTTGTGGATGCTCTTCCCACACCAAGGTGACCCCTCTCTTGTGATTTTTGAGAGATACTATTGAAGATCAAACTTCTCCACCAATTGAATGGCCACAACTGTCCTATGGCGTCTCTTCTTGGCTCGTAACAATCGGCCTCACTAATGTATTTGCAATAGCTCGGTGCCCCCTCTTGCATTCTTTGATCCAGAAATGGATAAAAATTCAGCTTGTCACCTCATATGATGGCATTTTCATCCTTTGCCCACTTCACCATATCTGTCAAGTTTTGACATCTTTTTTAAATTCACTAGTTTTGTTTTGAAAGAAGCGTTTTTCCTTTTTTAAAAAGAGGCCCTTCACTCTTCCCCTCTATAGTGCAAGCTCTAACTCATCACACTCTCCTCAACCTTGCTCTCGACCTGCCACACTCTCCTCCACATTGCTCTTGACCAACACGTCTACTGCCCAACAAACATGCCCAATTGCATGGCAAGTGCTTCACCATCGACCTGCATACTCTTTGCAAAACACTACAGTGAGTTGCCTCACCACCTGCATTCCTCTTTGTCAACCTGCAACCCTTGTCCTATCTCAACCCTCTCTAGGACCTAGCCCTAGCCTCCTCTTTCACTGGGTACAAAATAGTCCCACCCCCCCCTCTTCCTCATTGGTCCTACCCTACCCAAAACGCAGTGCGTCTTACCTTCCTCACCTTGGCACCCAGCTTTGGCATAGCGTACTGCAAATATATCTCAACCCATTGTTATCTGTAGAAGTCCATTCCAAAAACACAACATAAATAAACAAATAGATAAATCTTTTCAAGGGTTCGCTCCCACACTCAAGCCACACGTGTTGCTAGAAGATCCTAAGAGTCCCATAAACTATTACAAGTTTTTCACACCCACATGCAGCCTTGCATTGGTCATTCAAAGGAATAAAAGGCTTTCTTCTTCAAGCTTCATGGCAAGTATAGGCAACAAAAGCATTCAAAGGATATTTTTCAAGCTTCACAGAAAAGGAGGGAAATTTTTCTCTCATATTCTCCCTAGAATTTGTTGTAGCTCAAAGTTCAATTTTTCATTTCGAGCACAATACAATTGAAGTGTATGTATTCATATATTACATAAGAGTATAGTGCATGTTGTAAAGAGGATAGACAGTGACATTAACTCCAGTTAATCAAGAAGACCCCTCTATCGGCACTGTGGGAGAATAAGGGATATAAAAATTCAACAAGCAAGGATTTCACACTTGGCAAATTAAATTGTGAAGGTATTTCATGCAAAAGCAATGCTGGTTTGTTGTCAAACCTTGCACAATTGAACTATCTACAGTTGACGATACACTCAGTAGAGCTGAAATAGCCCGGGCTCAAGCCAAAGTTGAACATACTCTAGGCACAATTGTTCTCTTAATTGTTGTCCTAATTTTTTTTGACAACATAGTCATAATGCTAAAAATGAAGGAGCCAACATGCACGTTCCAACAAGTCATCAATTTCTTAACTGAAGAAGAAAAGAAGAAAACAAATAAGGCATCAATAATTGGAGGATCTTACATTGCATCATTATCTAGAAATACATCTTCAACAACTAGGATGAAAAAAAAAAATTGTTACAAATGCAGCAAACCAAGGAATTTCTCAAAACATTGCTACAAGAACAAGTTCTATAGCAGCTAAAGCATCAAAGGACATCCACCATCAAAATGCCTAGGTAGTAGTAGCAATTACAACAATAGAGAAAAAGGCAGAATCAACCTTGCAGAGGACAACAATGAAGATGAAGACAAAGAGGACAAGGAAGATAATTGTCTACATGTCTGTGTTGTCCCTACTCTCTTTTGAATATACTAATGTACTGTAGATATGGATAGTCTTTTGCCTTATTTTGTTGAGGGGAAAATTCCTAAGTCTGTGAGACACCTCCAATGCCAAAAACATGAGCTAAACACTACCCTCTGTTGTTGACTCGGAAAGGGGGATAAATCCTTAGTACATCTAGTGGGAATACTCAAAGAACGACAAAAAATTACAACAAGAATCAAAATCAAAATTTGACCTTATACTATGCACCTACACAGCCACAAATTTTAGCTCTCTCTCTCTCTCTCTCTCTCTCTCTCAACAGTCGCCATGATGGACGTATGTAGCATAACTATCTGGCACTAATGTAATGTCAATACTTAGGGAAGTGACTTGGATGGGGAGTGAAGACTCTTTGAGGGCATCAACCTCAAGAAGTGAACCTACAAAACTAAGCTATCTCTAGCACTAATAAATCTATCACTCTCAAATCTTGAAAATTGCCTATGTCCTATGTCATTGCACTCGGTCCTCATTCCATTTTGGCACTCAAACAAAGTCCAAATGCAACAAAACTTTAGAAGGAGGTCTAAGACACCTAGGGGCACTACCCCTACAAAGTCTGGTTGCAATTCGACAAGGTACCAAAATCACGATCCATCATGATCAAGGTCGTGAAAACTATAATAGAACATATAAAAAAGGTTGCCCTACGGTCTAGAAACATCTCCTAATGCCAAAATGTAAAAGAGAAAACCAATAACACACTCAAGAGTCAAAACAATCGATTTAGCTCATTAACGTGTCGCGAACTGCAATAGAATTGACAAGGATTACACTTAAATTTAAGAGCAATAGACAATTATTACGCTTAAATTGACAGTGATTACACCTTAATCAAAGTGCAATAGACAAGGAACATAATGCAATTATAAAAATAAAATTTGGATTATCAGAGCTCAAGAAAAATGGATCACAAAGCACGTGAGAGTAGCCCTCTCAGTTGTACGCTCCAAAACTCAAAAAACTTGATAATGAAAATGTCTCATTTCTCACTTACAAAAATTGAGCTTTATACCTAGGGCTTTATTGGCTAGTGGCCGTCTTTACAAGGCTTAGACTCAAAATAAGACTTTACACCCAGATTTTACATAGACTGGCTTAGAGATCCTCGCGCTAAAATCAGGGACTCTTATATAGTTACAAAGCTTTTATCAAAAAAATTATGGCTTGATATCAAAATTTTATGGCACATGATGAATTGGTCAACTAGGAGGGTGCCTGTCTGGTCCATCTACCAACATTCTCCCCTCTGAATCTCTATCCTCCAGCTGTGTCTCTCTCCCTCTAAACCTATGTGTGCGTGTGTGTGTGTGCATGCGAGAGTGATTTTCTCTCTCTATCTGTATCTCTCTCCCTCCCTCTCTCTCTCTCTCTCCATCTCTCCATGTATATGTGTCCCATGAGACCAAGTAACAAAATGCCCGTATGATTGGAATCATACAATTCATTTATTGATCATATAACATTATTAGCATCTTGACATGTGTGAAATTTTAACTTGATATAATACAGTGCATGGCACAAATGATCAAATCATTTATAGTGTTGGCCCATGAGACCAAGTAACAAAATGCTTGTATAATTGGAATCATACGATTCATTTGTTGACCATATAACATTATTAGCATCTTGACATGTGTGAAACTTTAACTTGATATAATACCATGCATGGTGCAAACGATCAAATCATTTATTGTGTTGGAGAGAGAGAGAGAGAGAGAGAGAGAGAGAGAGAGAGAGAGAGAGAGAGAGAGAGAGATATCAGAACTACCTGTAAGTTTTCTTATCAACAACCATCAAAGAGACACACAAACTTTTTTTTCAACTACAACAAAATATTGAGGACTATTTTGTCTTGACAAAGTGCCATCCATTAATTTTTTGTATGTGTGCCTAGTTTCATGTAGATTTATAGAGAGAGAGAGAGAGAGAGAGAGAGAGAGAGAGAGAGAGAGAGAGAGAGAGAGAGAGAGAGAGAGAGAGAGAGAGAGAGAGAGAGAGAGAGAGAGAGAGAGGTTATAATCTTGCAAAGCAGTGTGGAAAGAACAAAGGTGAATGCTAGGAAGGTTGGAAAAGGTCCAGGTTTGGCTACTAAAGCAGGGGGCAGGTTGGCTAGCAAAAAGAAGACACCTGGAAAGTGTATGAAAATTTTGAAGTCTCCAAGGATGAAGAGGATACAGAGACACCTAAAGCTATTCAAAGAAACTAGGAAAGCACAAAAATGGATTAAGATTCTTGTACCGAAACTCCCCTTTCAGAGGCTAGTCAGGTCAATATGTGAAGAAGCATGTTTTAGCATAATGAGGTGGAAGCTCGTTGCACTGTTGGCACTCCAAGACGCAACAAATGATTTCTTGCTTGAATACTTCAATGATATAACTATTGTTGTAGCACATGCACACAAAGTAACCATTATGGACAAGGATAAGAAAACCTTGAAGAGACTAAGATGGAGATATGACAAACTGCTTGTACCAAACAAGAATTTATAGACAAGAAAATGATGGACATTTTACTTATACCTCCATCAAAGCCACAACATAGGTTTCAATTGTGGAGATCACCCATGATGTGAATACTAGGGCCTAAGCTGGTAGGAAAACCATCGTTCAAAGGAGAGGAAGAAGCAAAAAGACAAAGAAAAGGTAATATCTGTTTTTGAAGGAGATATAAAAATCTATGACATAGTAACCCATGAAATAGATGTGAGTAACAATGAAATTTTATCATCGATGAAATATGGATTGATAGTAGATGTACCACTAGAAGATGGCACAAGGAGATTGTCACTTGATCCTGAAGATATTAATATATTTTAGGATCCAAATGCTCAAATAACAGATTCAATTGTCTATATATGCCTAAAGTAAGACATGTTCAGATCCTTTAACATACTTGGCTTCAGGCTTTAGAATAGAGACTAACGTCCATTAAATTTTTTGTAGTTTGATCAAGATCCAACTTCCTGCACAAAGTTAGTGGGATATATATATCATGGATCCTCAATTGTTAGTCCTTACTAGAATGAGAAATACCCCTCAAGGAGCATAAGTCACAACAATACTTTTTCCATACAAGAGCAACCACCACTAGATCTTGGTCTCCGTTGAACTTGACAAGCCAACTGTCTAGACTCTCAACTTAGTTTGAGGAACACATCTAGAATTAAAACTGTGAAGTATTCTAAAGTTTTTAATTAGGATTGATGTGGAGTAGGGTGTGCATGCAGTGATTGTTTAGTTTTCATACCAAACTTGTCTGTTTGTAGCTGCATGAAAAGACTCTTGCATGCATATGGAAAGTTGTGTGGAAGTTATGAGCTGCACAAGGTAGGTATATAAGAAGTTATAGTTCCCAATCAGATGGATGCCAATTTGTGAGGATGAAGATGCCTCCTACATGTTGAGTACATTCTTTTCACTACAACCATTCATGTCAAAGGTAGGCATTTTGCAAAGAATTACTATAACATCGTGATTGTTGCAATAAAAATCTCTCTCAGTTCCTTTTTTTTTGTTTTTTTTTTCTAGAGTGCATTGGAGAAGTACACAATACAATATTTGCATCGATATCGTGCGACTCTTATCAAGCATGTGCTTGCTATTTCACATCGTGTAATCATGGATGCAAAAGACACCTAATTAGATGACCATATTGTAGAGATAACAATGATCATTGAGGGACTCAAGCAAGCGGACATCCATGAGTCGTCAAATTTTGTAATATCAATTGAGAAGGGACAGGATCAAGAGGGGTGGACTGAAGAGTGACATGGATGGACTTAGGAAAGGAGTAAATAAACATAGGGAACGGTTGAGAGGGAAGAGATGCATGATGAGGAGGTAACCGGGGCAAGTGTTGAGGAGCTAGATCATGCATCGAGAGGGGTGTCAATTGAATCTCACTTTGCAGATGGATTTCTTTAGATGGAAGAAGTTACTATAGATCATGCACCAAGAGAAGGACTAAAGAATAAATTCATATTGAAGCTCCTCAAGCAGAGCCCTCCATCATTCCATCGATAGATCATGTAGATGGAGGGACCGAGGAAGAAATTCCCATCTCTCAATCGGAGCCCTCCATCAATTCATTGGTAGATCATGCAGATGGAGGGGCTGATGAATAAACAACCATCCCTCAAGAAGATCCCTCGACCATTCCATCAGTAGAAACTGAACAGTCATCTTTGCAAGAGCCTCAAACAAAGCATACCATAGTAGAAGATAATTCTTTTGCTATGGATCACTCTATAATAGACACACAAGAGTCTCAGATAGTAGAAACACAAGGGAGTGAGGAGAAAATGATGGAGGATGTCGACAACCTCCACACCAGTCAAACCCGGTATGGACCTTTTCTAGACACTGACATGATTGTTCCAGTAATAACCAATGTAAAAGAATCTCAAAGTCATCCTATTGTTCAAGTACTTATTTGTTTTACTAAATGTTTGTAGAGACTAAGTTATTATTTTGGACATCAACAGATTG
Source organism: Adiantum capillus-veneris (assembly GCF_014529385.1). Lineage (NCBI taxonomy): Eukaryota > Viridiplantae > Streptophyta > Polypodiopsida > Polypodiales > Pteridaceae > Adiantum > Adiantum capillus-veneris. The sequence continues at coordinate 65,175,166 of NC_140947.1, read as the reverse complement.
TTTCTTTTGTGAGAGCCATATGATTCAAATGAAGAAGCTTTCAACCTGCACAACTTTCAAATTCTTGTACAACCAGACACCAAGGGATTTTTGCAATTTTTTCTCAGAAGGTTCCGTGTAGCGATATGGTCTTCTATGCAGCAGAGAAACCGCAACCCCCTCATAACTGTAGTTTGCAACGTAGCCAAAATCAAGTGTTCTCAATTTTATTTTTTGTAAATTTCCAAGCGTTTTCATTGATGGCCACTACCACGCCACAAAACCATATGTACACCTTTATTACAAACGTTTTTCTCAAATCCATGTACCATTTGATGTTGACAATACTTTGTTGATAGAAGAAACACCAGAGAAGGGTTTACTTAATCCACCGGGCACAACTCTCTCCCTACTCTCATTTGAAGGGCATGAACATGACCTCTACCTGGAGGAAATTTTGATCCCGTATCTGCAAAATTTGTATAACAACCCATTGACTATTTCAAAATTTGTACTTACATATACTCTAAGAAACCCTAACTATGTACATTAATATGATTCGTTGTACCTATCAATGTAGTGACAATGATGTGTGTGTGTGTGTGTGTGTGTGTGTGTGTGTGTGTGTGTGTGAGAGAGAGAGAGAGAGAGAGAGAGAGATTGAGAGATTGTACATAAGACAACAAACTCTACATATGTTGTACTAAATGTAAAGAAATGACACATACTTGCACAAAGAGAGACACATGTAGACAAACAAATTCAATTACAGAATTATCTCACTATTGAAATAAAAGATTTCAATTGAAAGAAACATTGCAATAGAACTCATGTATATAGATTTAAATTGAAGGAAAAGTTAAACCCAGTAGACACTATAAGAGACTGAGGTCTTTGCCACACATGACAGCCACGCCAGGATGAGAAAGAAGAGGCATGGGGGAAGAGAGAGAGAGAGAACAAATTCTATTTTATCGCAGTTATTGCCTTGTAATTGCCGCACAGATAGCTTCAGTCATTGCCGCATAGATAGCATTATTATTTGCCTTGGTTATAGCCTCTTAGATACCCTCGAATGAATATAATATACTCCTATTGATATACCCTCTGTGGTAGCTTAGTCCTTTGTGAGCCCCCCCCCCCCCCCCCCCCCCCCCACTCTTTGTGCACATGCCTTTTCCATCCACGTCCTCTCTTGTGTTGACCACATGTACATCCTAGTGAATTCATCTCTCTGCAAAGACCACCTCACCTCAGCTTGCCTTGTTACTACTTGTTGCTTCTACAAACAAACGAACCATAGAGAGAAGAAGAAGAAGAAGAAGAAGATTATTTTAACGTCTTAGGAGACTATCCCAAGATACCTTAAAGATCTATCCAATGGGGAGAGTTGAACTCAAGACTTGTTATTCAAACGAGAAATGGCATAACCAATCTACCACACTTAAGTGATAGAAAGGGTATACCATTTTCCTGTGTTTATTAGCACACACAAACACTAAAAGATGAGTATTTTAACATCGTAGGAAACTATCCCAAGAGACCTTAAAGATCTATCCGAGAGAGAGAGAGAGAGAGAGAGAGAGAGAGAGAGAGAGAGAGAGAGAGAGAGAGAGAGAGAGAGAGAGAGAGAGAGACATTAAAAAAATGTGTTACATTGTATGCTAGCAGAAGATCATTAACAAAGCATTCACAAAAGCAAGTGATTGACATTGGCTACAATATCGTCATTACGATGCATTAAAACATGGCCTTAATTAATCATCCACTACATCATCATCTGCTGATTCCATAGCCATGACGCGGTCTATATGGAGTCCCAGTTCATCAAAATTAGAAATATAGAGATCAAAATGATCATCCTCATCATCATTCTCTTCTTCTAGGTCTTCATCTTCTATGTAGGTTTGCTCTTCTTCGCCAACATCATTCTCATTCGCTTCGTCAGTCGAATGTGCTGAAAGTTATTCACCTTCTATGTATGCTTCATCATCATCGTTGCGTTTGTCCACAGTGGTTCCTATGTTTGTTGTGTCATCTAGTATACATCTTGCTCTTGGAGTGACTTGTATGACAAACCAATATCTTTGTTCGTAAATACTTGGAAGATAGATCACTTGCTCACAACTTTTTGGAGAGATGTAGATATCACTTGTGCTTGTATCTCGTAGAGTCCACCATATAGATACCGCTTGCATGTCTAGATGAGACGCCTACGAACCACTTCACATCAAACACATACTTTTGAAAAGTTCAAAAATCTACTCGGTAGATTCTTTGGATAACTCCATAACATTTATTCTCCATATCATTTGGATTTTGCGCATCAAAATTGCCCATGACTCCACTATCATTTGTCGTTCATTTTTTGTCTACATTATCAGTTTGAAAGTGCCTTCCTTCATGCCACATCGAGTTGAACATTGTTTCTTGTTGAAAGTACAACAAGTTTGAGTATATATAGATATATACTAATATTTTATATTGTGCATAATGAGTTTGATTAGCAATTACCTTTGGTAGACAACCTCATGCATACTCCCACTCCTCATCGCTAACATGATCACCACCATTAGCTTTAGCTTTAGTCATTTGTTCATGCAACCAATTGGGCCTTATAAGTTTTGGAAACATGACAAGGTACGGTTGGTAAACCACATTGTGATTTCTTCTGCAAGAGTGTATTTCCCTATACTCTTCTCAATCTTCTTCACGCTTTCTTTTCAATTCTATATATAGATCTACCCACTTTTGCATCTTTGGTACATTAAGGATAAGGTAGTTGTTTATTGCATCACATATGTGTTTTTCCATGAGCTTTATCTTCCCTCCCCATTCGGCATATGAGAGTGCATTCTTGGACTCCATAAACGTGGTATCATTTCATCCACTATAACCAGGTACTCAGAGATGTACACCAATGACTCTAGAACGAGCCATCCTTTGGCCATGGTAGCCTTTGGTTGTGAACATATCCTCACAAAGTCCTTGAGTGTCTTAAGAAAATGCTCAAGGAAGAACATCCAGCGGGAATGGACCACTCCACAAATCTCCACCTCATCCACAAGATGCAGTATAAGATGGATTTGGCTGACTAGTATGGACCTGGGATAGCTCTCTTCAATGAGAACAACTACTTCTTTGGCTAACAATCTTGCAGTTGGTATGGATGTAACTTCAATCTCCTTAGAGCTCACCCACCTGACAAACTCTCCCATCTTATATATAGCTTACTTTCTTGCTTTCGCATCCACTGATGCTTAATGGTAAGATGAATTGCATAGTGTTTTCAAAAGTAATAACATTAGAGTAGCATCCAAGTATGATAAAACTTAAAGGGTGGATAATCACCTGGAGCATCTTGTGCCAATCATGGGATTTCAACCAGTGTAATAGGGGTCCATCACCTTTCTTTGTCTTCAAGAATGCTCCCTTTAAAGACCGCATCTAACCTGTAGGTGTTCTAATAGAAGCAATAACTTATTTCACTTTGATTTGGTCAATGTTTGATAGGATCTATGGTGCCTTTGGAAGACAATACTTCCCGTTGTCTTACATCACTGGCATTGCTGATGCTGGCAATCTGAATTGATGTTTCATGTCCTCCCTAATGCCAACACTATCGCTCTTGCCTATGATGTGGTCCCAGATCATGTGTCCTATGTTTTTGAATATGTTCATTGAATCTAGAAAATGTTGGACCTTCAAATTGGTCTAGTAAGGCAACTCAAAAAACACAGAACGTCATCTCATACCCTTGGGTGGCTATCAGGGATGGAGGGTCATTGAGCAATACCTATCCCATGCTCTTTTCCAATCTCTCATTTTCCATCTATATGGGGCCTTTCCATTGAAAGGTTCTTTGTATTTTTCATGCATTGGTGGTAGAAAACGATGACTACAAGGATAAATGACCTTTTTGAGGTGTGATGGATGCTCTGTGACAAGAGAGGGACCACAAATAGGGCACATTGCATGTTCGGATGTAGACAAACTTGTTGATAGTACATTATATTCATAATTAGTATGGTTACCTTTGGTAGACTATAACCAATAATTGAGGGCTACATGTATGGTTACCTGAAACCTCTCCAAGACCCAGAAAGTCATGCATAGTCCACATAAGTATGCCTCGAGTATGGGTTTGACGCTCCGTTGGTGGTAGAGACACATTGTGGACAGGCATACAGATCCATAGCTCCTTTATCTCATCAATAAGAGAGGCTAGATACACATCCAAGTTTTTGACTTTGTACTTTTTGGGGATCAATAAAGATAGCATGATGTATCCTTTCTTGATGCTCTTCCAAGGGGGGATGTTGTAGTTGATCCAGACAACTGGCCAAGTGCTCCATGACATATTGTTGGTGGTGAAAGGGTTGACACAGTCACTTGCAACGCCCAAAGAAAGATATTGTGGGTCTCCTTTGAACACGGGACATTTTTTCTCAATGTGTTTCCATGCTTGTGAATCCACTGGGACACACATTATACCATACACAGTGCGACTACCGGCATGCCATGTAAGGAGTTTGCTGAAAGTTGTGGTCTTGAACATGTATTGGATACGAGGGATGAGGGGAAAATATCGTAAAACTTTCCTTGGTACCAGGTGAGTCTTCTTTCTTTCCTCTCGATTAGTGGGAAGGTCTTTGTATCCCTCTTCACCACACTTTGGACATTTCTCCAACCAATCATACTCGTTGCAAAAGAGAATGCAATCATTAACACATGCATGTATCTTTTTGTAGTCCATACCTAGCACCTTAACAAATTTACGAGCACTGCATCTATCTTGTGGCATCCTATGACCCCTTGGAAGTAGCTTTGATAACACGCTGCAAAAATAAAAGTTTATTGAACCATTAGTAGCAAAGTTTATTTATCAAAAGGCTTTGAAAACAAGTTGTAAAAATCTAAGTTTACTTAACCTTAAAAGACGATCAGTGCTTGTATTGCTCATTGTGCACATGACCTGTAGATTCAAAATCTCTAATGAAGCACAGAGAATAGAGAACGAAGCTCCGGGATATATAGGTGTCTTGCTTGCAGCCTAAAGAGTATCCTCCTCCTTTTGTGCAGTCTCTTTGCATCCACAATTGTCGTCGTCAAGCAGACCCAGTAGCCAGTAGAGCCAAATTCTCCATAACTCTATCCTCCTCCATATGGTGCGGTAGATCTGTCATCTCCTCCTCCCCATAATCAACTGCACTGGATTTTGAGCTCTCGCCCATTGTTGGTGGAGAGACGAATCGTTTTTCTTGCAATTGTCTCTCCAAATTTCTCGCTAAAGAGCCTCCTCCTACACACTCTAGTGAGAAGTTGTATCCACGTGCGAAAGTTTGTGAAGATCGGTTATTTGCATTCATGGATCGTGCAACATTCCATAGTCCTTGACATGCTTCAAACAGACTCGTCGGAGACTAGGAATGGCCCTTTTTCAATGCTCGCATGGGCACAACAACCTGTCTTCATCCATCGATCATGTTCCATCGCATTGTCTGGTCCTTCTTCGTCCCACGTTGGTGCTTGCATCTTTGAAATGCAAGAGGGGATGTAGGGAAGGTGAACAAGAGCTTAAAATGAGAATGATTTTGCATGTCTATTAGATTCCTCTTAAAAGAAGTAGAGGGTGCAGGTCGAAAAAAGAAGGGGCAAGTGATCAATTTTTTTTTCAAGCGCCCTAGGGTATAATTGCAGCAATCAACGAGGTAATAAGCATGGCAAAAAATAATTAAAAAATATATAAAAAACCAGTGGGCTGGGCTAGGCATTTTCTTACCCTAAACCACTGCAAAACCATACCCCCTGTCTCTGTGTTTTTTCTCTTCTTCTCTTCTTAGAACTCTGTCTCTATCTCTCTCTCTCTCTCTCTCTCACACACACACACACACACACACACATATATACAATACACACACACACATACATACACACACACACGCGCGCGTGCGCGCGCGCACACACACACACACACACAGAGGCAAGATTTTATTGGTGGCAAGAGAGTTGCAAAGGAGTGTTGGCGGCAAGGAGACACACAAAATACAACGAGTGCGACATATGTCCGATGTAAGTGCACTTTTTTTTTGGCATGCATTTTGATGTAAATTTAATGTCTATTTGCGCTTATTGTCGAGGTAAAGGCTCACGTGAACCCATGGGTTGTCCCCCATGCTCATGATTTTTTGGATTCTATTGATTTTTTGGCATGCGTATTTGCATGCAATGGGAAGCCCGTTTGGGGAGCCCATTACATGCAAATAGACATGCCAAAACCCCTCTAATAGTCAGGCTAAACTGATGCCATTTGGCCCCTCTATTAGAGGGTTTTTGGCATGCCTATTGCATGCAATGGGCAGCCCATTTGGCCTGTCCATTGCATGCAAATAGACATGCCAAAACCCCTCTAATAGAGGGGCTAAACTCATGCCATTTGGTCTCTCTATTCGAGGGGTTTCGCATGTCTATTTGCGTGCAATGAGCTCCCCAAACGACTTGCTACCCATTGCATGCAAATAGGCATGTCAAAACACCTCTAATAGAGGGGCCAAACGGAAAGTCTATTTGACCCTAGCCAAAAAAACCTATGTTTATTGCCCTAATTGATCAAGATAAAGGCTTAAGGGAGCCCGTGAGTTGTCCCCCATGCTCATGTTTTTTTGGCCCTATTTTGCCTCGCCCCTTCAATGTCCAAAGCCCCTAGCAAATGGCATGCCATTTGGCCCCTCTAGTAGAGGGGTTTTGGCATGCGTATTTGAGTGCAATGGGAAGACCATTTGGGCAGCCCATTGCATGCAAATAGGCATGCCAAAACTTCTCTAATAGAGGGGCCAAACTCATGCCAAAACGGCATGAGTTTGGTCCCTCTATTAGAGGGGTTTTGGCACATCTATTTGCATGCAACAGGGTCCCCAAACGGGCTGCCCATTGCATGCAAATAGACATGCCAAAACCCCTCTAATAGAAGGGATAAGCTCATGTCGTTGCAATGGGGGAAATGGAAAAACACCTAGCACCCTATATGACAGCCTCTCTATAGCCTAATGATTTCACAGCACCCATATCCCCTATTTAACATACACACAGAAACCCAATCTGCTAACAACTCTTGTCCATGCCCATACCCAACCAACCCTAGCTGTATGCAATCAACAACGAAGCATATCAGCATGAATTCACCCTTTTTGATCCTCGAGAACACCCTCCCTTTAAGATATGTGATTCCCAAATCAATCAACACACGGACCCTTGCCAAAATCTCTTGCATGCACCACGTCCATGTAGGAACCACCCACTCACTCAACACATACCAAAGGCACACATATTCTTGACATACAATTGGACAAAAGGTTGAGAGAGGAAACTAGCATTGATTTGAGACAATATTGGACTAATATCAAAGGAGAATGTTTCCGAAAAGGGTGTACAATGATGGTACTTCAAATGATGCTTCAAGCATGCCTATATTGATCTCCCTCTTCTGATGCTTGTTCGAATCGTCGCTGCTTCTTTGTTTTTTGCCCTCCCCATTTGACATAGCAAGAACCTTTGTAGTTCCTTTTATCGCTTCAAATGCTCAAGTTCAAGCTCACTAGCTATTTTTAGAAGGCAAATCAGTTTGCACTGGTGACTCCTCGTGACCCCTCCTTACCAATTTCTCATGGGCTTGCTCTTTCTGGTACCCATTGGCGCCATGTCACAACTCTCTATAGCACTATGCTTTTCATGCATGCAACTATGCCACCCTTCTTCCACAGCCCTCCCATCTCCTCTATGATACCTCTCTTGAAGTCATCAAGCCTGTATAAAAGACCTCCAATAAGACCTTCAATAAGACATAGCTACTGGCGGCCTGCTAGATCTAGAGTGGCCTCCAACAGTTCCCAGAGCCAACGTTGCTTTTTAAACCAGGTGCCAACAAGCTTGTTCAACTCCTTAGACATAAGGTGCTGAACTCTCCTCGTCTGTACTCTGTCTCTTGGCTCTACTCTCCTACTCACACCATATTATTCACCCTCTTGAGTTGACATGGCTCAGTATCTCCTTCTAATGGCTCTGCAACCAATATACCTTGGTGATCCTTTAATACCTAGTGCTCCTCCTTAGCCTTTCAAAGGTAGCCCACGTGCCACCTTTGAAGCCCTGGCCTCTGTATCCCCTCCAACTTGCAGCTCTCAGCCCTCCTATGTTGGCTGCACTCTGGCCACCAGTGATAGTGCTAGTGGTCACCTCCTCCTCTTTTCTACAGCGCTCACCACATGCCACCTTCCATGCACCAGTGTTGTCATAACATCGCTCTTTGCATGCAATAAAAGTCCCTCCTTTTCCCTGTTAACTCCAAGCTTTACTTCAAAAAAATCTTTATAGCTTGGCTCCACTTCACATGCCCCCATTGTGCATGCCCAAAGAAACCTCGACTTGGACACTCCTCACACCTTTAATTGCAGACTTTTTCTCAACCTTTAGTGGTGTATCTATCATAAGTATTGTGAACTCACGGCCAAAGTCAACGGACTCACATATGAGTGCAGAGACAATATCATTAGGAAGAGAATGGAGTCTAGGAGGGCCTCTTTATTTGGCAGTTTAAGGGAGTCAAACCTTTAGTATTAAGAAAGAAATCAAAGGACAACTTTTGAATTCAAAAAGTAAAACCGCTAGTTTATTTGAATTCAAATCCCCCCCCAAAATGAAATTTAAAATCTAGCGGGGGCAAAAGTATATCATGTAACATATCTATGGAAAGAGCTCGGTGTGTAGATTTTAGATCTATAATCTCCACTCAAATCAGAGATTATATGTAGAAATTATGGAAGGCCAAAAATCATAAATTTGTCCTTCCCCTTTTTGGGGGGAAAAGTGCATCCTTTGACCACTCATACACATCTCATACACACCCACCATTCTTGCACACATGGCATGTATCTATCCATCCAAATGTTAATCACCTCCATAATCTCATGGCAAATAAAGAGGCCCTCCTAGACCCCATCTCTTCCTAATGTAGTTGAGATCCCCCATATCCATAGCAGCATAAAGAAGACTCTATGCCATAATAAAAAATTCACACCCTTTGATGAATATAGTCCGCTTCACAGAATGCTTTCTTGAATGATGAAATCTACGCCAGGAGAGGTGACGAGTGCTAGGACCGTTGACCATCTGGAGCCATCCACAGCCTCAATATCTCATGATATTATTGAATGTGATGAAATCCACCAATCTCTAGCACTTCTAGATATCCCAACTAGTTGAGCTTGAAAATCACCTTTGATCTATTAAAAGCCACATTTGACATACCCATTCCAACGGTACATGTTGTACCTTGCATTAAGCAGCCGACCAAGCACTTTGCTATAGACCTGCTAGCCTTCAGGCATCTACATCTAGCCTTCAGGCATCTACATCTGGCCTCTCAGTCGGTAGACAGTATTTGGCTACACCACCCTTTGGCCCCTCTATTAGAGGGTTTTTGGCATGCCTATTTTCATGCAATGGACAGCCCCCTAGGGCAGCCCATTGCATGCAAATAGGCATTCCAAAACCTCTCTAATAGAGGGACCAAACCCATGCCAAAACGGCACGAGTTTGTCCCCTCTATTAGAGGGTTTTGGCATGTCAATTTGCATGCAATGGGCTCCCCAAACAAGCTGCCCATTGCATGCAAATAAGCATGCCAAAATCCCTCTAATAGAAGGGAAAACTCAGGCCGTTTGGCCCCTCTATTAGAGGGGTTTCAGCATGCCTATTTGCATGCAATGGGCAGCCCGTTTGGGGAGCCCATTGCATGCAAATGGAAAAGCCAAAACCCCTCTAATAGAGGGACCAAACTCATGCTATTTTGCCTCTCTAATAGAGGGGCCAAACCCATGTCAAAACGGCATGAGTTTGGCCCCTCTATTAGAGGAGTTTTGGCATGTCGATTTGCATGCAATGGGCTCCCCAAACGGGCAGCCCATTACATGCCTATTTGCATGCCAAAACCTCTCTAATAGAGAAGCCAAACCTCTCTAATAGAGGGACCAAACCGGTAGCCCAAATTCCCTCTAATAGAGGGGCTAAACTCCTGTCGTTTTAGGTATAAGTTTAGCCCCTCTATTAGAGGGGTTATAGGCAATCTATTTGACCCTAGCCCAAAACACTTAGTTTATTGCCCTAATTGGTCAAGGTAAAGGATCATGTGAGCCAAAGGTTTTTACCCCATGCTCATGTTCTTTTGGCCCTATTTTGCCTCACCCCTTCAATGTACAAAACCCCTAGCAAACGGCATGCCGTTTGGCCCCTCTATTAGAGGGGTTTTGGCATGACTATTTGCATGCAATGGGAATCTCGTTTGAGGAGCCCATTGCATACAAATTGAAATGCCAAATTCCCTCTAATAGAGGGGCCAAACTCATGCCGTTTGGCCTCTCTATTAGAGGGGTTTTGGCATGTCAATTTTCATGCAATGGGATTGGGCTACCCATTGCATGCAAATAGGCATGCCAAAAACCCTCTAATAGAAGGGCTAAACTCATGCCATTTTGGACCCTCTATTAGAGGGGTTTTGGCAAGCCTATCTGCATGCAATGTGCAGCTTCCTAGGGCATCCCATTGCATGCAAATATCTTAAGTATGGAGCCTGATTTACCCCTTGTAATTTTATGTGGTAAAAGCGCACATTTTGTAAGGCCCCCGTTATGAGGAGAAGCCATTGAGCATGAAGGAAAATCACTCACCGGAAATAAAAATCACTCGTCGAAAGCCAAAATTTTCACGGCCAAAAATCAGGGGCAATTTTAGCGGCCTCGGGGGCGGAAGCCCCGATACTTTTTTTTTCCTTCGCCGAAATATTCCTTTTCGCCGAAATATTATGGCCGGGGCGGCCGGTGGCCGGAAAGTGGTCGAAAAAAACCGGTCGGTTGGTTAGTGGCCGGTCGCTCGTCGGAAGTCAATGGCCGGTGGCCGGTGGCCGAATTCAAAAGCAGACTTGTCTTTTCAAGGGCGGCCACACATGGGCGGATTGGAGGGCCCGATTTGGACTTATCTACACAAGGGCGGGTACACATGGCTGCCTCTCATGAGAGAGGGGAACCCTTTTGGCCTATAAAAGGAGGCCATTTCTACAAAAGGGTTGCCCTCTCATGAGAGAGGGAAACCCTTTTGGCCTATAAATGGAGGCCATTTCTACACACATTTCATAGTGTGAAGTTGAAGCAACAAGGTGGGTGTGAGGTCGTGAGAGTGAAGCAAGGCGGGAGCTCTAAAGGGTATAATCCCTTTGTAAACTACTTCTTGTTTTGAAGTACTAAAGCCATTGAGTGGCTGCTTTCCCATGGACGTAGCCCACATTGGGTGAACCACATATACCGTGTGTACTCTCTCTCTCTCTCTCTCTCTCTCTCTCTCTCTCTCTCTCTACTCTATAATCTCTTGTGTGTGAAATCTATCTCTCTCCATTAAGTAATCTACTCAAATATCTATTTAGCTACGTCTTATTTCCTAACAAAATAGGCATGCCACAAACCTCTCTAATAGAGGGGCCAAACCCATGCCAAAATGGCATGAGTTTGGTCCCTCTATTAGAGGGGTTTTGGCATGTCGATTTACATGCAATGGGCTCCCCAAAGGGCAGATCATTGCATGCGTATTTGCATGACAAAAACTCTCAAATAGAAGGACCAAATTCCTCTAATAGAGGGATTATAGGGTTTGGCCCCTCTATTATAGGGGTTTTGGCATGCCTATTTTCATGTAATGGGAAGCCCATTTGGGGATCCCATTGCATGAAAATAGACATGACAAAACTCCTCTAATAGAGGGGCCAAACTCATGCTATGTTGCCTCTCTAATAGAGGGGCCAAACCCATGCCAGAACTCCATGAGTTTGGCCCCTCTATTAGAGGGTTTTTGACATGTTGATTTGCATGTAATGGGCTCCCCAAATGGGTAGCCCATTGCATGCCTATTTGCATGCAAAAACCTCTCTAATAGAGTGGTCAAACCCCTATAATAGAGGGACCAAACTAGTAGCCCATAAACCCTCTAATAGAGGGGCTAAACTCATGTCGTTTTAGGTATGATTTTGTCTCCCCTATTAGAGGTGTTATGGAAATGTATTTGACCCTAGCTCAAAATCCTTAGTTTATTTCCCTAATTGGTCAAGGTAAAGGCTCATGTGAGACCATGGGTTGTCCCCCATGATCATGTTTTTTTGGCCATAAAGTTCATGCAATGGGCACTCCGTTTTGGGATACCATTGCATAAAAATTGACATGCTAATACCCCTCTTATAGAGGGTCCAAACTCATGCCATTTGGCCCCTCTATTAGAGGGGTTTTTTCATGTCAATTTGTATGCAATGGGCTCCCCAAATGGGCTGCCCATTGCATGCAAATAGGCATGCCAAAACCCCTCTAATAGAAGGGCTAAACTCATGCCATTTGGCCCCTCTATTAGAGGGATTTTGGCATGCCTATTTGCATGCAATGGGCAGCCCATTGCATGCAAATAGGCATGCCATTAGGGAAAATTTGGACTCACAAAGGGGCCTTATAAGGTGTTTGACTTCCTCTCTCATGTCCAAAATGGACATACGGTCAAATTTTTGCAAATCAACTCTAAACTCGGCGAAGATTTGGAAGCTAGAATCTACTCTTCAAGCTCTTTCTATTGATATATAGCATGCCACGAGATTCCTCATATTTTGAAAGATTCTATTTTTGATTCTCTAGATTCTAGACGGAGTTGTCACATCACAAGAGAATAAAAAATAGAATCTTTCAAAATATGAGGAATCTCATGGCATGCAGCAATACATCAATAGAAAGAGCTTGAAAACTAGATTCTAACTGTCAAATCTCCGCCAAGTTTAAACTTGATTTGGAAAAAAATTACCGCATGCCCGTTTTGGACATGAGAGAGAAAGTCAAACTACTTATAAAGCCCCTTTGTGAGTCCAAAGTTTCCCTAATGCAAAACCTCTCTAATAGAGGGGCCAAATCCCCTCTATTAGAGGGGTTTTGGCATGTCAATTTGCATGCAATGGGCTCCCCAAATGGGCAACCCATTGCATGCGTATTTGCATGCCAAAACCTCTCTAATAGTGGGACCAAACCGGTAGCCCAAAATCCCTCTTTTAGAGGGGTTATGGGCAGTCTATTTGACTCTAGTTGGTCGAGGTAGAGGCTCATGTGAGACCATGGGTTGTCTCCCGTGCTCATGTTTTTTTGGCCCTGTTTTGGCTCCCCCCTTCAATGTTCAAAACCCCTAGCAAACATCATGAGTTTGGCCCCTCTATTAGAGGGGTTTTGTCATGTCTATTTGCATGCAATGGCTACCCATTGTGAAAATAGGCATGCCAAAACCCCTCTAATAGAGGGAAAAAACCCCTAGAAAATGGCATGATTTTGGCCCCTCTATTAGAGGGGTTTTGTCATGTCTATTTGCATGCAATGGCCTACTGGGCAGCCCATTGCATGAAAATAGGCATGCCAAACCTCTCTAATAGAGGGCCAAAGCGCATGAGTTTGGCCCATCTATTAGAGGGTTTTTGGCATGTCTATTTGCATGCAATGGGATACCCGTTTAGTATGTTAGGTTGTATTTGATTTCTTCTTATCTCTTTTTCAGTTGTGGCATGTCCGGGTAAGACAAAGACTTATTTTTCTCTTTTAGGAAAACCATGGGTTCTTTTTTTGGGAATCCTTCTAGGGGCTCTAGCCCCTATGACCACTCCCCTCCTCCTCAAATAGCCTTATTCTTGCGCATACGGCAAGAGTATGAGTGAGCTTCACAAGGGATCCTCTCTTCATATATGCCACATCAACTGTCCCAGTATGGGATTTCCCCCTCACCCTCGTCGATGCCCTCGCAAACCCCCACTACCTTTCCTTCACCCTTTCCCTCGGAACCCCTCACTACATTTCTTTCACCCTATCCCTTGGTCCCCACTACTACATTTCTTTCACCATTTCCCCTTCAGCACCCTCTTCTACTATTCCCTCTCATCAACCCTCCCCGCTTTGACCATCAAGCCATCCTAGCCCTCATGGTCATTGATCTTCTTTATGGCAATGTGAGAGACGTAGTTCGCATGGATCTGGGAGCCGACAAGAGTCCACTGACAACCAGCGGAGATGAGGATCGAGGGGAGTCTCTTGTTTTGAAGCTTGCTTTGGAGGATATGGGGGAGGACCGTCCACTAACTTGCCAAATCCGGAGTACAGTTCCATGTGGACGTTCGAGATGCCAATGATGATGGCCTATACTATAGGTGTCATCGAGACGATGCCCTCGACGTTAACACAAACAATGGCAAGCGCTTCCACGATCACTTGAAGAGCTTGATCCACTCTACCTACACTAATTGTTCATCGACTAGGAGCAACAAGATCCTTAGTACTTGCAATATATTGTTTATACAATGCGGTTGCAGTTTCCTAATTCCCAGGGCCAGTCTTGCAGGAAGGTTTTATCAAGATCTTCCTTCGTAATAAACGATCCACTATTTGCAAGGCCACTAAAGAAAAATGCCAACACCCTAATCTCCGAAAAAGGGGTGCCAATATGCACGATGCAGAGTGAGAGTTTTTAGTTTGACTTCCTCTCTCATGTCCAAAATAGGCGTGCAGTAAAATTTTTGCAAATCATCTCTAAACTTGGCGGAGATTTGAAAGCTAGAATCTAATCTTCAAGCTCTTTCTATTGATTTATAGCACGCCATGAGATTCCTCATATTTCAAGATTCTAGTTTTGATTCTCTTGTGATGGGACAACTCTGTCCAAAATCTAGAGAATAAAAAATAGAATCTTTCAAAATATGAAGAATCTCGTGGCGTGCTATATATCAATAGAAAGAGCTTTAGAGTAGATTCTAACTGCCAAATCTTCGCCAAGTTTAGAGAGGATTTGCAAAAATTTTACCACACGCCCATTTTGGACATGAGAGAGGAAGTCAAACTCATTATAAGGCCCCTTTGTGAGTCCAATTTTTTCCTAATGTTAGTACCTTTTTGTGGCGGGACTATGATAGCTTTTTGTAGTTGTCTTTCAATACCTTCAAGGCTATTAGAATTTGTTTACAGCGGGTCCACATATGTATACTACAAACCCCATAACAACAAGAAGTCCCATAACAACAAGAAGTTACCTCACGTTTGATCAATTTTTTTAGTATTTCTTCATTTATTTCAGTTATTTTCTACGCTACATTGCCTTGCTACTCATTGAACACGCTTCATTTTCTCTCTTCAATATCGCTCCCTAAATGATGGCTAAATCGATGTGAAAATGTACTTCCTAATCACCAATGATTACGATTAGGCTATGGAGGGTGAAGCCTTAGCTTAGCCATGGTGTTAGGGTTAGAATTTGAGAGATGATGATTAGATTTAGGTTATGCCAAAATCAAGGTCATAGAGAGAGAGAGAGAGTATAGACACGATGATAATGTTCAAAATTAAACTAATTCATTAGAAAACAACCTCTAAAGTAGGCTTGGTTCTTTACAATCATTTGCTGGAGAGTTTGCACCGTCTTGCTATTGGACCACATCATCATTTATCTTTCCTAGGTGGATAGAGGAGTTTCCCACATGGTGCCACAAGTTGTGCTTACCCTAACAATCACCCCCTTAAGCCAAACTTGGGGTTCATACAAAGAGTTTGTGGTTCTCATGTCATGGTATACTCCTAGGCTCTACTAATAGTACTAGATACATCATTGTGGTTGTCATAGCGGATTCATCACTCATGGTTTACAAGCGGCATACAAATAATTTATTTATTCATTTTTGTGTGAAGAGGTCATCATGTGTGTTTCTTCAAAATACTCTTCATTTTGTTGTCATTATCGTCCCCTTCATCTTCATGTTGTTGGCTTCATCATGTATGATCGGAATCTTCATCCTCAGTTGATGTTCAATTGCTTGATTTTCATTAATGTCATTGTTCCGATTTGTAAAGGATGCGGCCGGCATTTCAATTGGTGTGAAGCATGCATACATTATATTTACAATGCTTGTGATGATTGTGTGTGTGCTCATAATGATGGGAGGTCTTACCACAAAGGACTCCCTCGGGCAGTGTTTAGAACCCATGTGCATTGCGCTTTTGTACACAAATGTTACATACATTTTACAATGGGCTTCATGCATTTCTGCTTCATACATGATGGGATTTTCAAACATATTTGTGAACTAGTTTGGTGTTGAAAGCTCTATGGGAAGATCCTCTTGAAGGGGGGCACATGTAAGATAAAGCTTCTAGAGATTTGCAATGTTTGATCTCAGTGTGAAAATCACCCGAGTAAGAGGTCTTGTGGGATGAGGTAAAATCTAGGTGGCTCGTGGGAATGCTTGCCTTTGTGAAGATTAATACCTTCTAAATTTAGTTGAATTTGAAATGCTTTATCAATTGTGAGATCCAATGGCTATGCATTGACGTCAGAAAACTCTCTTGCTATGGTTGCAAAGAACTCAGCATGTGGGATCCACTTGTGAAGGGAGCCGAGAGCAACAAAAAAGAGACTTTCTCACTGGATATCTCCGTATTAAAATCTTTTTGGAGTTGAGTCTCAAGAAAATAAACTTGGCTTGGTGGCTAGCGCTGGTAGTTGAGGATGTTGAAGATTAACTCGAGCATCTCATTGTGGAAAAGCGGCCCTTGTGTGTTGTTGAGAAAGACGACTTTGACAGGCTCAAAGGCGGGTGCAACAACTATGCAGTGAGTGCAGATGCAGGAGGGCACCAATCTCATGGGGGGTCCCTTAACATATACTAGCTCACGTGACCCACCTACTGGTGGGTCTCGCTAGCTCTTACCATCGGTACATGTATATTGTGTATATGTGTCTATTTCTACACATATCCAATCCATGCTCTACCACTCTACAATGCTATCTGATGTCAATTGAGAAACTTGGTGATGGATTCCATCTTAGACACAATTGGACATCCTTAGCACGGGGTGGGTGGTGGTGATTGGCATGTTGGTGAATGATGGGTAGAGAACAAATTGAATATTTCTCAAATACAAACATATGTACACTGCACTTGGCATACATATTGACCAGTAGGTGACCAGCAGGTTGTTGAAATATTTGTCCCTTTCAAGTAATCCACCTTGCATATATTTATCCATCTACGTTTCTTTAAAATGCATGCATAGTTGGTCACATTTGGATAGAGGCCCTCACTATACATATGATGAAGACAACCTACAACTTCCTCACCCAATCACGATGTATTGTCATGAATTATTTTCCTCAATCGACTTCTTGCATAGCCTATAATTAATTCCTTTAAGATGCAAGCATAGGTAATTGCATCCAAATAGAAAATCAAACCACTACTTTGTGGCCTTACCTCCATTCGGCATAACCTTAAATTTCATTCCCACTCTGAGTGACAACATTTTGAAGGAGAATTGGCATGAGGTTGGTAGCTCTTCACAGCTTATTAATGTTGTCAAAATTTCCATAGTTGACTTCATTTGCGGAGATGCCCTCATTTTGCATCACAAAGACACATAGTGCCACATACTTTCCAGATGCAAGCATAGGCAATCACATTCAAGAGGTATCCTCCCTTTGCATTGGATCAAAACAACCTAGTGCTTCTTTGCTTGGCCACTTCAAAAGCTCTTTGACAATCAGAGAGGTATTTTCCTATACATTTGTCACAAACACAACAACTCGCTACTTTTTGGGCTTGCTTTGTTTGTGTACCCTGCAATGATCAATGCATCCCAGAAGACCACATCTCCAATAGGGAGTTCATCCAGAAAAAGCTTTCCAAATTTAGCGATTGTGTCTATTGAAGATGTAAGAACATGTCATCATATTTGGAGAGATACCTCACTAAGCATACACTGATCACTTATGCCAAACCTCTTGGCTATTGCCACTTGCCTTTTAGATGCGATCATGGGTGATCATATTTCAAAAAAAACCTAGTGCCACATACATTTTAGATGCATGCTCTGGGGGTTCACCTTACATAGTATGTAACCTATCACATGAGTTCAACAGAAGGGTATTTAAATCCTTAAAACTTACATAAATAAATTTACATAAGAATATGTTTTTACAAATCTCACAAAAATTTACAGAATTTAAAAGAAAAGGGTTCATTATATTTTGTAGACAATTCATAGAATAGGGATTTAGAAAAAGAGCCTGAACGCACATGATATAGTGGTCTTAAATATAGTGAACCCTCGGGGGATGCATGCTATCACATTTTGAGAGTCCCCCCCCCCCGTTCTGCATTCACTCACAAAATAGTCTACGATTATTGGGTATTGCTCATTGTGACATCACGATCCACATCTCAAAAGACTCTCTTGGCTTCAATTAGACCTCAACATTGCCAATTGGCTAGCGATACTCAAGTGCTATTAGCACTACAAATTTGCTATCAATTGAAAGGCCAATATTTTCAAAGGTAAAGCAAAAACTACAGAATACCATATCATGAAAATATTGGTGAGGGTTGGTACAATGTAAAAACTGCTTTGTATGAGCTTTAAGCTCAGGGAATGTCCATATTATCTATAGAATATAATTAAACATGTCCTTTCACCCCTCGAGAACCCAGTATTGCCTCTCCGCCAGCCCCACCTCCTCCCTTGATTTTATGGGCTCGACAACAAAAGGCTCCCTCTCCCTCCTCTTCTCTCGCAAGAATGCACATGTGGGTGCCGGCCCATAATTACATTTAGGGAAAATCACCAAAATACTACTTTAATTTGTGGGAATTCCCAAAATAGCCCTATATCTATTTTGGTTGGATTGTTAAATAATTTCTAATTTTTATTCCTTTTTTACAATTGAGGATTGTTTCTGAGTGCTTAGCATGTAATTTGTCACAAATTCCCTTGCAAAAAAAAACAATTATGTCTAAAAATAATGAAGAAATTTATCTCCAAAGCTTACATAACCAACTCAAATTCTAAATCTAGCATCAGATTCTTGTATTGATAGACAATCTTCTTCTTATGAAAAGCTACAAATTTGTTTATCTTTGGAGAAATTTAATCTCACAACCAGGAGTTTTTTGGGAATTTATGAGAAAATATTGGGGGTATTTTGGGAATTTTGAAATTTGAGGGGTATTTTGGGAATTTCCACAAATTAGAGAGATATTTAAATAGTTTCCATTACTCTCTCTCTCTCTCTCTCTCTCTCTCTCTCTCTCTCTCTCTCTCTCTCTCTCACACACACACACACACACACACTCACACACACACACACACACACACACACACACACACACACACACCTCGGGGGGTTCACTATGTGTAAAACTACCATATCACGTGCATTCAAGACATGTTTGTAAAACCCCTTATCTGTGAATTTTGTTAGGAATATAATGTACCCTTTTCTTTTAAAATCTGTATGTTTTTTTCAAATTTGAAAAAATAATGTCCTTATGTATATATATTTCTGTAAGTTTCAAGAACTTTAAATACCCTTCTGTTGAACTCACATGATAGGTTACATTTTCCTTAGGTGACCTTCCCGGGACACACACACACACACACACACACACACACACACACACACACACACGTGCGTACGCACAAATTCTATACACTCAAGCAAGACTTATCCCAATCAATATAATTGCATGATGCTATGAAGAAAAGGATACGTAAGGCAGAAGTATGCAAGCTGTGTGGGTAAAGGGGTAGCAGAAAAGCCAATTCTGTTCTCCCACCTTGTTCTCTCTCTCTCTCTCTCTCTCTCTCTCTCTCTCTCTCTCTCTCTCTCTCTCTCTCTCTCTCTCGTCCTGTGTCATCGGCCTGGGCTGCAAAGAACATTTGTCGGAGCAAGGAGGAATCGTCACGTGGCCGTTCGAATTGTTGTCTCCTTCATATGTAGTACAGATGTGACTATCATGTGGGTGCAGCAGAAGGGATTATTAAGTTTTTTTTTTCACATTTTCACATATAGAAGGGTATCGTAAAATGGAATTTGGAAAAAAAATTACAAATTGAATAGAAAAGGGTATATTTTATTTGTAAAAATTTCACAGATAAGGAGTTTATTTATAGTCCTTGAATGGACCCGATATACACAATCTATACATAGTGTCCCCCCAAAGGCACCAATATAGCTTGTTGTGCATCTATGTGGAGCCAATTTGGGTGGCAGCATGAAGCTGATTTGCAAGTCAAAGCAACATCAAGCTTCAGAGACTTAATAGGAGTAGTCGTTTGAGCAGTACAAGACCTCATTTGGAATGACCCAACTAGCGGACGATGAGATGATGGTGTTGAAAGCTATAGCCAAGGAGGTGAAGCTGTAGGGTGGAGTCGAGAACTAAATTAGAAGAGGGGATGATGTGTGGGTAAACTAATAGACAGTGGTTGTTGGTAGAAAATGGGCCATCTGCAATAGTGCCACTCTTTGGATTCAAAGCTTCTATAAGTTGTGGTTGGCCGCCTACTCGGATCCGTCTAGTGGGTGCCTCTAGGCCTTCGACTCCTATATTTAGGGGGGTTCCCACCCTGGCTTGTGCTAGCAAAGGGGACCCTTTAAGAAAAGTAGCAGGCCTTTAATGCTCTAGGTTTCACACACACACACACAGACACACACACACACACACACACACACACACACACACACACACACACACACACACACACACACACACACACACAAACTTTGGATCTGTAAAAATCCTGTGAGCTTCAAAAGGATGTCAACTAAAGTGTAAGATCCCCAATTTTTGGTTCTCTTTTAAAAAATTTGATTTAGGATGCTTGATTGACAGTATTGGAAGGTTCTAAAGTAAAAAGCAAGGCCATTTCCATGTTCCAGTAGGTTAGATGGACGTTTGATTCAGTTTTGGCAAAAAATTCTATTTTTAGCTTTTCACGCTTTTAGGTGCTGTTTTGCAAAAAGCAAGCTCGGATCTTTGATCTACGTGTTCCGAGAAAGGTATGGTTCAATTTTGTACATATCTGCTTTTTGAGTGCTTTTCACACTATTTTTAGCTTTTCATGATTTTTAGTGAAAAGCGAGTCCGCTTTCTTATTCCAGTGGTTGGACGAGGAAAACCCGTGGTTCAATTTTAGATTTTTTTTTCTTTTTACGTTTTTTTTAGCTTATCGTGCTTTTCGACGTTTTAAAAAGGTAAATATACTTTTTAGGATGACCTAAACATTAAAAAAAGAAAATTAGTCTCCGTGGGATTTAAAAATGATCAGCTGGAGCAAAAACGGGACCAAACGAAATTTCTATGGGAAATGTTTTTATAAAAAGCGGTACTGTAAATACGTCGAGGCAATACGAGAAAGTCATTATTATGTCAGGACATCACGATGTAGCATAGTCTAGCTAAGGTTCCATTAGTTGTCCACATATTGTTCAATTGGTTAGTTTTACTGGTAAACTGAATGTTAAGTGAGAGAGTTGACCACCAAAAGCTATGCCATGTTTTTAGAAAAGAGTGGAGTCTTTTTCCAAAAGCAAGAAGCTAATCCTGGCTGAGAGGTAACGATGCCTATAGCTTGGGGCACACTCTGGGCAGTTAGGAAACATATAAATTTGCATAGATACCTCAGTTTTCAGTGATGTCTACTACGGCAATGCTATACGTATCTATTATACGAAGTGGTGAAAGCTCTTCATTTCTCTCTCGGGAAGAAGAAGAAGAAGGATATTCTCTCTCTACTTGCTTACTATCTCCTCTCTCATTTCACGGTGTATGCGCTCTTCGGAAGCTTTCGTGGCAGACACCTCTACGTAGCTCTCATCACTGCTCTCTTGCGAAAAAGAAAGAAGCCTTTTGACAGTCCCTAATCGATTCTAAAGCACGGTGAGAAGCTCTTAATTCCATAGCTATCATCATCTCTCTCTCTCTCTCTCTCTCTCTCTCTCTCTCTCTCTCTCTCTCTCTCTCTCTCTCTCTCTCTATGTCATTTTTCTAAGTAGTCACCCTCTCGGTGATTGTTTTTCGTATACGAGTGCATGTATGGATTAACAGAGTACGTATGAAGTTTTCCCATGATTATTTCATCATGTTTAACACGCTGATATATGCACATGATGCGTTTATGATCACATGCATGCATAAAAAGCGCTTTTTATTTCACGTCATAGAGGCGGTACGAACACTCTTTTGGTCATAACTCACAAACCATTATGAATCAGCCTGAACCCTTTATACTAGAGATAAAACACATCATTTAGAACATTTTCTTTCCTTGGTGTCATATGAAAATCACGCACGAGCTAAGAGATATGGTCGAAAAACAGTTTGCTACCCACTGCACAACCAAATTTTTTGACTATAGGCTCCTTGGAGAACCACTATATAGATTCACCGGATGGGCAAACCCACTTAGACAATTAAAAATATTGATGAAACTTGATGATAAATGTATTTAGGTCTCCGTTATCACCTCGGAAACGAGAGTTATTAATCGTTCCATAACCGGTTTTACCTACGCGTGTAGGGGTGCTATCAAGGAGTACCATATGACGTTGTGAGTTAACCAAGCTGACTATGTATGATTTATGGTTTGTTTTGGTGAGTTGATTTCAGGTATTAGATGCCCATAAAATTATGTGAGGGTATATGGTTAGACATCCCTAACCGCATAGGCAGATATGATTAAAGTGGCTTTCTTTTTGGGTTACCGTTTGTTGTGTAGGTACCATATGGATAAAGTGGTGTGTTTGAGTGCTAGTCTATATTATGGAGTTGATCTTGATGCATTGGGTTGAGGTTAAATACTTTCATTTGCATGTTATGCATGCTCTCGAAAATGTCAAAAAGTTGTTTTTTGCATATGTGTGAAGTTATAGTTTATGGTTGACCTAAAGGTCAGAGCTGTTTTGCATCATGTTTACGGTGAGGTAATATTAGTCATAAACTTTTTGATGTTATGATATACCCAGATTTTGTCATTGCATTAGTACATGGTTACCTGTTTCATTTAAATGGGGCATTTAAAGATTCTCTTGTTGTCATTGTCTCACGTCTCTGTGCACTCTATTTTACCCTTCACTATATTCTCTCTTTCTCTCTCTCTCTCTCTCTCTCTCTCTCTCTCTCTCTCTCTCTCTCTCTTCCCATAACGCGATGTACACATATATTCACCCTCCACAATGTTATATTTTTCTTGAGTACGCTTTCATTCATAACACCCATTCAAAGGTAGCGTTAGTCGCTAGGTGCCTCTGGATGTAGTCGGGCTCATGGCCTAAACTCAATGCTTGGTCGGGCCTAAGAGCCTTTCCCCTATGCAAATGCTTCCACAACTCTAATGTATATTGAAAATTTATAAAAGTGTAAATCGTATATTCTTTGCATAGACCCATAGGGAGGGGTATCTTTCATAAATTGATCAATTCAAATGGAAATCCTTGGCCAATTCAGGCTTGAAGAAGTGCTATTGAAAGCTCTTTATGCGAGCTACACCCACACACAAGTTATGAACTCTAGTTTTGCCAATACATGGGGAAATAAGGTTGCTTATTATGCAAGGAGATGCAAAGACTAATTGACAAAATATGCGAAGGACATGTGGAATCAACTCTCTCACACCTAATCATCATGGGTAGTGGAGCATGCTCATATCCCAGGTGATGATTGAAGAGTGGAATTTATTAATAATGTAAGCTACTAATGACAATGAAATGAAAAGGTTGATTAGCCTAAGTGTGATACCGTCGGCTCTGATACCACTTGATGGTGGGTTAATCAATGAGAAAACATACTCCTTAATCACTAATGATTACCATTAGGCTATGGAGGGTGAAGCCTTAGCTTAACCATGGTGTTAGGGTTAGGATTTGAGAGATGGTGATTAGGGTTAGGTTATGCCAAAAGCAAGAGCATACAGAGAGAGAGAGAGAGAGAGAGAGAGAGAGAGAGAGAGAGAGAGTATAGACACAATGATAATGTTCAAAGTGAAATTTCTTCATTAGAAAATAGCCTCTAAAGTAGGTTTGGTACTTTACAATCATTGGCTAGAGAGGTTGCACCCTCTTGCTATTGGACCACGTCATCATTTGTCTTTCCTAGGTGCTAGAGGAGTTTCCACATGGTGCAACAAGTTGGGCTTACCCTAACACTAAAAGACCTCCAAAATCTCCTAATGAAACCCATGTTTGCACCTTTTCTTGTTTGTTTTGGTTATTTGGATGAATCCTTATTATTAAAAATGGCCGTGTTTTTTTTTTGGAGGATTTTCACACGAGCCTCACTTGACCATGATGTCATCGATGTATACAATGGAATGATGAATGTTTATGGGACAAAACCCCCATATGATTATGAATTTTTTTTTGTAAAATGGACTAGACAATGTCACACTGATGATGATGAATGACGCCCTAGGTAAGACCTTCCCTATGACCTTGTGATAGGACTTCCTTGTGAGCCTAGTATGAGTGCTCTTGTGAGCCTTGGTGATGAATACTTTATGACAATCGCCATGATGTATCAAGCACTACACCTAGATGTATCCCTAGTGCCTAGGGTATGATAATGATCATGACTTTGCCAAGCTTGGTTGAAGGGGACGCTTACTGGGTTCAGCTTAACTTGGGCCAACATCTAGCATGTGAACATGTTGTAAAGCTTTGAAAGGCCTAAAACCTAATGAAGAAATCCCTCTTTCTGTCTACAATCGTGCAACCTTATCTTATCCCTCTCTCTCTCTCTCTATCTCTCTCCCTCTCTCAGCCCCTCTTGCTCTGCATGCTCTCCTTGACATGTCTCCTTATCACTGTCATCCCCCATAGCTATCAAAGCCCAACATCCCACACACTAGATTTCTTTAAAACACTATAATGTGGTAGGAGCATTCTTGCACTGTGCACAAAGCTAGAGAGAATCTTAAGAGATTGTGGGAGAGTGAGAGATGGAGAAATTATGTGTATGTATGTGTGTGTGTGTGTGCGTGTGTGTGTGTGTGAGCATACAGAGAGAGAGAGAGAGAGAGAGAGAGAGAGAGAGAGAGAGAGAGAGAGAGATAGGAAATAAGGGACAGGGAAAGCTGGAGTGAAAGCTAAAGCAAGAGTTTATAGCAGAAAGCTATAGTAAGGGAGATACAAAGAGGAAGTAAGAACAAGAAAAACCAAAAGAAATACGGAGAGAAAAAAATAAAACAATAAATAACAGGACTAACAAGCAAATTGGAAAGTTCAAGGATTGTCGACAATGCACAATGAACTGCAAAAAAATTAGTTGTGACACAAAGTGATGAAGTTTCACTCCCACATGCATTGGCCCCAAACGTTGGTGCCCTTTTTGGTACTTTTTTGACAATCACATAGTACAACTGCTAGGAAGTCACTCTGTAGTCTATACTTTCAAGATGACATACAAAGAGTGACCCCATAATAGGCCTCTTTCTAAAGGCTCTTTTCCAAAAATCAATAGCTACAAAAAGATGGTAGTTTACAATCAATTGATAAAAACATTGGCACTAGAAGTCAAGCATGTCTTAGAAAGTCAAAGCGATCTATAGGGCTACCAAAACAAATAAGCTAGTTGGATTCTTTGTGGTAAAAATTAGACTTCACATCATCATTTCTGATCTAGATTCTCTCTCTCGTCTCTACTCCAATTAGTGGCAGGTGGGCCAAATCCCTTGTGGACACTCTTGGGGGGTATGGTCTAAAGTATGGCATATGATACACCAAATATTTTCTCGTGCCTCTTGTTGGGCCTTCAACTCCTCCAGAGTTCCTCCAAATACTTGAGTGGCACAACCACCTCTATCGATGGGCTAAACTTTCAAATGAAAGTGAAGCCTTCTCCTCCTTAAGAACTCTCTAAGCCCACAATATGATCTAGCCCGTGACATCTTCCATCAATAGAATGAAGATGGAGTGTTACTTTGGATGTCACCAAGCTATAACCGAGTTTTTTCTATGCGAGCAAATATGGCTAGGAAATCATCCAAGGTCACCTCCATCCTTAGAATCTCCCTCAACTTCTATTGTGGTATCTTTGGAAAGGCCTTCTCAACCCAATTCCTCACCATGAAGCTCCCTATTGGGGCCGAGGTAACTTTTCCACCAAGGACTTGGCCCTAGTCATAAGCTCTACAAAGGTTTACCTTATGACTAATTCTAAGGTTTTCATATGATCCAATGCCTTTTCCTTCGCAATTACAAGGTTGGATAGTTCCACATAGTGTATACCTGAGCTCATTCCAAGAATTGAAATTATTTTCTTCATACTGGCTATAAGCATCAAATTTTTTAATTTATTTTCAAGACTTACAATAGTGAGTGTAGTATTATATTAAAAATAAACCAAAAAATAAAGTGAAAGTCATGCTCCTACCTAGCCATGGCATCTTCCACCAACCATAACCCATAATGCCAGATATATCAGTTGATTAAGGGAGCCACCTTGAATCTAAACACAAATGGTTTGCGGTTTCCACCAACGAGAGGCTCTATCACGACAATGTTTTTTTTCAACAAGCTAGTGCAAGGAGCATAACACCAAGAGGAGAGTCTATAGGTAACAAGACCCTGGCTCTCATTAAGCTTGTAACTGCCACCAAAGAGAGGGTTCTGCCCAACAAGCCACTGCGAGGAGCATAACACCAGCTGTCAGCGAGGCTATCCAGGGTGGCAACATCATTTAGGCATCCTCCTAATTAATCCCTCTCCCTTTGAACAAGGAGAGGAAACTTCTCACTTGATTATCATCTTATTCACTTGAGAGCTCCTTAAAGTCGATGTTGATGGAGCTCTCGGGGGGTGCAGTATGTAATCATGTTAATGTATAGCGTTAGTTCAAAAGGAGGGGTTTAATGCAAGTTTTAGGCAATTTAATAGAGACCATTAAATAAGGGGCTTTTATATTCAATTATGAAAACATCTTCTAAAATAAAAGGTCATTTTATTCATTCAAACATGTCAAAAGAGGGTTTTCTTTAATAAACCCCCCCCCCCAATGCATGTTATATAGGGGACTACTAAATAGTGAACCCCCCAAGATGGAGCTAGAGTTACAAAAACTCACATGTCAGTACTTCTAGGGTGGGGGAAGGTGTGAAGTATTGGGCACGAAAAGTGAGGATAGGAAAGGAGACTCTTGTGTTGTGGACAAGGAAAGTGGGTGAATGTGAGTGACAAAGTGGATTGAAAAGATAACAGTTTTGTGAAACTTGAGTGTGGCCTCTTTAGTTTACTATCCATAGCACGGGAGTGGGTGACAGGCATATAAAACATTTGACCACCTTTAAGAGTACTTCTCGAGGACTTAAAGTTTCAAAATGATCAAGTTACTAAAAGTGAGGAAGGAGACTCTTGTGTTGTGGATAGGGAAAGTGGGTGAATGTGAGTGACAAAGTGGATTGAAAAGATAACAGTTTTATGAAACTTGAGTGGGGCCTCTTTAGTTTACTATCCATAGCTTGGGAGTGTGTGGTAGGCATATAAAACATTTGACTACCTTTAAGAGTACTTCTGGAGGACTTAAGGTTTCAAAATGATCAAGTTACTATATGTAAATTTGTGACTCCTAATGACAAACACATAACACATAAGCCCTAATATGCAAATTTTGAGAGATTTCACTATACTTTTTTTTGGAGCTTTTTCATTAGAACACCTCATGATTGTC
Source organism: Adiantum capillus-veneris (assembly GCF_014529385.1). Lineage (NCBI taxonomy): Eukaryota > Viridiplantae > Streptophyta > Polypodiopsida > Polypodiales > Pteridaceae > Adiantum > Adiantum capillus-veneris. The sequence continues at coordinate 65,147,595 of NC_140947.1, read as the reverse complement.
CACATGCGTGAACACATATTATCCTCCACCTAAGCACTGTCTGGTTGGATGTGCTACTAAAATACAACCGGATCTCATGGCCTCACAACCAAAAACCCATAAGCTCTTGTTACCTATCTTTCTTCACACCCCTCTAGAGAGATCCATGCACCCTACTTGAGAAGATGGCTCTTTAGCCTCACAAGCTCTTGCTCCGCCTACCTCCCCCTCTTGTGTGGAAATAGTTAAAGTTGTCTATTCTAACCAAGAAATAGTACTCAAAACACTTGTTATGATTGATCTAGAACACGATAGAATTGTTTTTTTGTCAAACAGTGGCTTTTGCACAAGGGATGAGCACTTCATGCAAGGATTCCATTAACGTGATCACGAATACGTGATCATGTTAATAACATTGAGTAATCACATTTCAAATTATGTGATCATACTAAATCTTCAGGTGACATCCCTTTAACTTGCAAAAATTGTCCAGTTGAGTACGCCCACTGGGGTTTTTCCATTTCTTGGTGGGCTCGGTTTAGCATTCTTATAGTTTCCCGATAGGCCCATTGAGAAAAACACATACCCTGACAGTGTTTTGGTGGGTTGTCATGTCACCACTTGTTGGCTTTTTTGTGATTACATTAATTGTGATAATAAACATTATGATCACAATAAATTTCACTTGATCACGTACATATTAAATCCTTGATTTCATGTCATGCACATGCCATGAAATGCTATTATGCAATTTGGATTACAACCATTAAAGTTTTTATTGTTTGGCAATCCAATGTTTTTAAATCTTCTATTATTGAAGTGATCTGCAAACTTTAGTTTTAGATAGAAGAGTATTGAACTTTTTATAAGACCTTGAACTTGTAATATTTTCTCTCTCTCTCTCTCTCTCTCTCTCTCTCTCTCTCTCTCTTCTCTCTCTCTCTAACTCACTCACTCTCTCTCACACACACAGGTTATGACTACTTATTTCCATTTAATTCTTTGATAAAAATTATTGGATGACTATTCACAGTTTGGTAAAGTTTATCTTGGTTCTCTAATTGTCATGGCATGGTTTAAGTACATATTGGCTCTCTAATTTTCATGACATGCTTTATTATAGTTGCTAAGCTTATATATGCTAGGATGTTCCCGGTTTGAAGAACCCTATGTATGCTTGAACTATATTTTCTAAAGTCCATTTTGAAGAAAATGGATTCACATAATCTCATTGCTTAGTTTGATTCTTTGATGTGCTGGGTTGCTTGTAATCTTCGACACTGCTAACAAAGGGGAGGAGTTGTAGACACCTATCTTCCCATGTGTATGTTACATGAGTATTGATGATACTATTGTTTTCATGGCTTGGATGGTGAAAGGTAAGAGGTTCCTTCCTTAGGATTACAATCTCAATTGCAGTAGTAGTAGAAGCTCATCCATCATTTGGTTGTTTTTTATGATCGAGTAGCCTTTGTATACACTTTCATAATTTTATATATTCACAAATAATACAATTTGTGTCAAACTATAAAGCCTAACTGTAAATTGTAGTCTTATTTCTATCAATTTAAAGTTTACTTCTTATCTAATGTAAATACATATTTTTTGGTTATCATGTGAACACTGTCAATCTAAAGCTTACATCTTATCTATTGTAAAGACATAGCTAGCTCTTTAGCCTCACAAGCTCTTCCCCCCCCCCGCCCTGCCCCGCGGAAAAAAAACCCCTCCTCTCTCTCTCTCTCTCTCTCTCTCTCTCTCTCTCTCTCTCTCTCTCTCTCACTCACAGCATTTAACACACATTGCATGCATCAACATTGAAGATTATGGAGTGTGGTGGTAAACTGCACATCTTCATATAAAAAAACCCTAACTTCACCATCTATGTGCATTGATAGTTTTCATACAATTTGTGCTCTAGTAGAGCGAGAGCGAGAGCGAGAGAGAGAGAGAGAGAGAGAGAGAGAGAGAGAGAGAGAGAGAGAGATGAGAAATGAGGATGAAAACAATCAGGCTGCTGGCCATGTAGCCCTTTATAGGTTTTCCATAGCACGTTTCCCAAAGGCGTTAACGAGTTATGGTACTGTGTCAATCGGCCTTGAAATTCCATTTCAATCTTGTTCAACATTACCTACTGAAGTTAAAGGTGTGAAACCTCTTTTCATTCATTTTTAAAGAGATCTTAATATCCTATTCAGTACCCTCACACAGTCGTTCAAGGCTTCATCCTGCCTAGTTGAACGCCTTTGCAAGGTTCCCTAACCCCCTCATGAGGATCACATGATTGTGTGTGTCTGTGAGAGGTTGTGGATGTACTAGAAAGAGCCTAGCTAGTGCATGCTCTATCTTGTCCCCTACTCATCCCCTACTCTAGCACTCTCCTTCATGTGTCTGCCACTGTGAGTCCCTTCCTCTGCCAACAGGCCGTATGATAAGCAATGCCAACACTCCTCCTCTGGAAGCTCATTAGCTACCCCTTGACTACAACTATAAATGCATGGTAATACCAACGGGTATATGCTTCAATGGTTAAGCCCACAATAGGATTTAAGTGTGACATCTTCCATCAATAGAATGAGGATGGAGTGTTACTTTGGATGTCACCAAGCTGTAACCGAGATTTTTCTATGCGAAAAAATGTGGCTAGGAAATCATCCAAGGTCAAAATAGGATCTAAGCGTGACATTTTTTATCAATAGAATGGGGATGGAATGTTATTTTGGATGTCACCAAGCTGTAATCGAGCTTTTTCTATGCGAGCAAATCTGGCTAGGAAATCATCCATGGTCATTTCCATCCTTAAAATCTCCCTCAACTTCTGTTGTGGAATCTTTGAAAGGCCTTCTCAACTCAATTTCTCACCATGAAGCTCCCTATTGGTTGAGATACCAAGGACTTGGCACTAGTCATAAGCTCTAGAAAGGTTTCCCTTAGGCCTAACTCTAAGGTTTCCAATTGAACCAATGCCTTTTCTTTGCGGATACATGGTTGGAGAGTTGCACATAATGTGTCCGTGAGATCATTCCAAGAATTGAAATGATTTTCTTCATACTAGCTATACCACTTGTCAGCGAGGCTATCCGGGGTGGCAACACCATGTAGGCATCCTCCTAACTAAGCCCTCTCCCTTTGAAGAAGGAGAGAAATAGTCTCAATTGATTATGATCTTCTTCACTTGAGAGATCCATAAAGTTGACGTTGAATGGAGCTAGAGTTATGGAAAACTCATGCGCCATTACTTTTGGGGTGAGGGAAGGTGTGAAGTATTGGGCAAGGAAAATGAGGATAGTAAAGGAGACTGTTGTGTTGTGGATAGGGAAAGTGGGTGAGCGTGAGTGACAAGGTGGAGCGAAAAGATAGAAGTTTTGTGAAACTTGAGTGGGGCCTCTTTAGTTTACAATCCATAGTTTGGGAGTGGGTGATAGGCGTATAAAAGAATTTGATTATCGTTAAGAGGACTTAGGGTTTCAAAACAATCAGGTTACTAAACTTAGCAATAGGATTGTTGAATAGCTCCATTTCTTCTCATCTTTTTTAGCTTTGTGGCCCTCTTCTTGCGCTTTTCACTTGTTTTTCATTTGACATCAATCTTGATGTAGGATTTATTTAATTTATTCAAAACATCACCTGTCAAGCTTTGGGAGAAATCACATGGTTGAGATGGGTTAACTATTGAATTCTTTAGGGATTCTGGGAGGATCTCAAGGTCTCGGTCATGTGTATGGCTAGCCAGGGCTTAGTCAAGGGGTCCTTGGATTCCAATGTGAAAAGAGGGCTTATCAAGCCTATCCCAAAACAGGTTTGATACTCGTAGCTTAAGCACTAGCGGCCCATAACTATGATGTCCGTGGCATACAAAATCATCACATAAGGGGTTATTAAATTTTATTTTTTCTCACATTTCACATGCAGAGGGTTCCATAAAATGGAATTGGGAAAAAAAAATACAGATTGAATAGGAAAAGAGTGTATTTTATTTATGAAAAATTCACAAATAAAGAGTTTTACAAATAGTCCTTGAACGTGCACGATGTACACAATTTATACATAGTGACCTTCGTCAATGGAATCGATCGAGGTACACGACACACGTTTAGCCCTGAGATGGGCTAGCCTAAGACTAAGTGGCATCACGAGAGATCTGGTGAGAAAGTGCAATAGAGAAACACGGGCACTAGAATGGGGAGAACTATCTGGATACTTCGAGTACTCCATCTCATACTGGTCCCCATGGTTGTATAAACAGCTTGTTGGGGTTATCATGAACCTTACTAGAGATAAATTGCAAGAAGGATTAACAATAAAGGTCTTCAACGGCTGAGCCACTTCTGGGATAGAAATAGCTAGAGTTGGAAATCCTATGACCATGTGGTTTTTCAATTTTAACTCTTTGGCACACAGAAGCTACTTGTCAACAGGGTTGTAGGAGGTCTGGGATGCCGATATGTGATGCTAATTTTGAGTGGAAAGCTTGGAAATGGCCCATGAGTAGTCAATTTTCTAAGCCCCATACCAACGGCATCTACCAAGTGTTAACTCATGAAGCTAATTGGTTCGCCCCTCTAAACAAGCAGTGGAAGAAGCAATGGTTGGAGGTTACAAAGAACATTCACAGTAGACTCAATTTATGAAGATTTTTCTGTGGAAGGCACTCTGGGGGCCTTGCCAACAAGAATCAAGATTGAAGCATGTGGTATCGGGTCTTATAGATGTTCTGGGTGCAGATTGGCTCGCGAAGACCTTGGCCACCTTTCCATGGAATTCTCAGCTATTAGGGGCCTTGCACGAAAAATGTGCAAATGGATTCAAGGGAAGTGGAAGATTGGGGTTTTGAAGAAGGATTTGTGCCTTGTGCCAAAAAGTTGCAAAGTTTTGTACTTCTTATTTTCACTCAAATTGTCCGATATTGTTTCTTCAGTAATATGTGGAAGGCCAGGAACTGTCGAGTCAAGAGAGCAAGGATATTATTTATGTGATAAGTAAAAGACATAACTCAGATGATTGGCTCAGGGAATTCCTCACCATCCATTCAAGCCCTACTTTGTAAAGGATTGAACTGTCCACTATTGAATGCTACTAGGTACTTGTAACTAAGCTCGGATGTAACCCTTTGGCCCTCAAGGCTTGACCTGAGCTTGAGGTTGTTTTGTATATTTCCTGGTGAAATTTTAATTCAATCACTCTGTGGGTTTTGGAAAAAAAAAAAGAGGTATTTGTTTACTTTCATCTCATATGTGATGGCAACCACCTCCTCAATAGCCTTCTCCCTAAAAATAGTAGGAATAGGAGGTTTTTGGATCTGCATTGCATTAGTTGGCTAGAGCCTACCATGTACAGATGTTCCTATCTTGGTGAAACTTTCAAGAACCTAACATGGCTTAAATATAGCATCTGCATCCTATTTTGGTGAGACTTTCTACAACCTCTTTGACCCCTAGCCTTAATTTGACAGGCACCCACCACACACACACACACACATTTACCTTGACTTTCAAGACCTTGACCTTAGTTTTTGAGAAACACTCTCAATTTTGAAAGCACAAACATATTCTCTTCTCTGCTCTACTCATATCTTTAACCCCCTTATCATATCCTCTACCTATTTGATATTTAGCACATTTGTATATATCTATACATGCATACATATAAGATTTTGGATGTATGTCAATATGCATTGCTCATCTATACACCCACTTCCTTGACCCTTATGATAAGCCTTGCTACCGCTGATGTAGTTACTTAAGTTTGACTGTGTGTTCTGTTAAAACACATTGAACTGTGCTTTTGTTTAGGTGTATGTGTCCTCTTGATAGCACTCTAGTTTGTCTATGTATGAAACACGTGTTAGTCTCAACTATCTACTTTGCATGTCTACACCCAGCCGATTTCTCATCACAATGTCCTTTATGGTGGAAAAAATTCACTTCAATATCTCTACCTTGTGTCGTTATGTTGGTGTACTAATTGGTGATATAAGAAATTCTAGCCCATAAGCTTGTTTTATCAATATTCTATTAAGTCCCTCTTTCTATAGCCTTGACTCTTGATATGATCCCTTAAATAAAATGTGTATCTTGCTAATGATTATGATGGTTGAGTTGCACACCCTTCCTCTTAACAGTAAGCACATGCAGTCAAAAGTTGTGCACATGCTCGGTTTGTAAGAAATATACCACCCCATACACTTTTACATAAGGCTCATGTGTTCTCTGACTCATGATATCCATGATCGCGTATTTCTTCCCTCTTAGGCTCACACCATAATTTTTTTTGCTTGAGAACCTCTTTGGTTTTCTTCTTGTGTGCACCCTATGGGGTATGTTTCTTCAACATTCGTACCTAGAACCCCCTCACGTCGGCGTTGGGTTACTTACACATCATGATCATCGTCGACCCCCGTGAAGTAGGAGGAAACACAGACACACACACACACATTAAATTTCTTAATAAATCTCATCATCAATACTTTTTCTTTCTTCTCATGATGCCATTCCTCCCCACCATGTAAGCCATATCACATATTGAGACACACATGCACGCACACACACATACACACATGGACAAAATTCAGTTCAATATCCCTACCTTGTGTGGTTATGTTGGTGTCCTAGCTGGTGATATAAGAAATTCTAGCCCATAGGCTTGTTTTATCAATATTCTATTGAGTCCCTCTTTCTATAGCCTTGACTCTTGACTATGATCCCTTAAATAAAATGTGTATCTTGCTAATGCCTATGATGGTTGATTTTCGCACCCTTCCTCTTAGCAGTAAGCACATGCGGTCAGAAGTTGTACACATCGCGTATTTCTTGAGAACCTCTTTGGTTTTCTTCTTGTGTGCACCCTATGGGGTTTTTCTTCAACATTCGTATCCAGAACCCCCTCACGTAGACGTTGGGTTACTTGCACATCATGACCATCGTCGACCCCGTGCAGTAGGAAGAAACACACACACACACACACATTAAATTTCTTAATAAATCTCTCTCTCTCTCTCTCTCTCTCTCTCTCTCTCTCTCTCTAAACACACTAGACTCACAATCTCCCTAAGGAAACATTGAGGATGTCTAGAATGTAAAAAAAAAATCTATCCCTTTTGCACATTTTGTTCTACCTAGCTCAAAAAAGACGGATGAGGACCTTTAGGTCTATGATATGGTATAACCAATAGGATGTATGTTGTAATTAGGGTTGCGGGAAAACACACACATCTTGGAAAAGACAGAGAAAGCTCAAGGCATACAATGGAGAGTGTATTACTTAGTGTGCAATGGAACGATAAGATAGCCCTAGATTGATGGGCGTATATACAATGCATGGGGAAAAATGCCTCCTAGTGAGGGGGAAAATGCCGGATAATCCTAAGTGTGTTCACACACATCACTACCACATGTATATGGTATCAAATCCCCCCTGGGAGTGATGTGGTGAATGAGAGCTGGCACATAGAGTAAAGCAAAGTGCCATGCCCTAAGGACATGATCAATCCACAAAGGGGAGTAAGCCAAAATATTTATGAAAAGCTTCAAACTTCCCACAAGACAATGCCTTTGTGAAAAGATCTGCAAGGTTATCCTGTGTTGGCACAGAAGCCAAGCTAATCTCTCTTGCTAAGACCCTCTCCTTGACATAGTGGTAATGCATCTCAATGTGCTTTGTGAAAGCATGAAAAATTGGGTTCCTCGCAACTACCAATGCGCTCTAGCTGTCAGCGTAGATAGGTAGTGTCTTGTCCAACACCCAAATTAGCCATAAGGCGTCTGATCCATACACACTCAACCGTAGTTGTGAGGACTGCTTTGCACTCAGCCTCACAACTAGAAGTGACCATAGTAGGTTTCTTCTTGATCAACCATGAGATACATGAACTATCGTTCATGAAAGAAAAACCACTTGTGGACACTCGGGTGTCAAAACAACCAGTCCAATTTGAGTCCAAAAAAGCATGCAAATCTCACGGCAAAGATCCCCCCTTCAGGTAAAACAAGCCAAGATATAAAGTGCCACTAAAGTAGCAAAAATCCTCTTGACATCCTGCCAGTGCTTAGATCTTGGGCTATGCATGATCTGTTGACCTGTGAGATTGCAAATTAAAAATCTGGCCTTGTGTTGCGTGCATAAATCAGGCATCCATTGGTAAAGAGTGACATCGGCAAGATCACGAGCATCATGAAGACTCAATCTATTACTTATTTCCATGGGAGTGGCAATAGGTTTGAAATTATCAAGTCCAAACCTACATAGCAATGTCTTTATGTAACTTGTTTGACACAAGGCAATACCATCATCACACTGCTTAAATTGTATACCCAAGTAATGATGCAACAGCCCCAAATCTTTCATATTGAAAGTAGCATTCAAATCAGCCTTAAATTCAGCAATATGTCTCTCATTTTTCCAGTGACCAGTAAATCATCCACATAGAGAATGACAATGAGAAGTACATCACCCTCATGATTTTACATACAATGTGCTTTCTATTGGAATGTTACAAAAGCCTCTTTTGACCAAATGAGTGTCATCCCTCTTATACCAAGCACAAAGAGATTGCTTCAACCCATAAAAATATTTCTTACATTTGCACACTTTATCCTCTTGTCCTTTTGTGACAAAACCGCAAGGCTGTGTTCTTTTCTTGGCAAAACCGTGAGGCTGTGCTACATAAACTTCCTCAAATATGTCACCATTCAAGAAAGCAGTAACAATGTATGACTGATGTACATCCCTACCAAAATGTGCTTCCAATGCACATAGAAAATGCACAGTAGTCATACAAAAAGTGAAGAAAAATTTTCTTCATAATATATGCCTTTCTAATGTGCATAACCCTTTGCAACAAGTCGAGCCTAATAGCAATCAATCTCACCATCCGGCTTGCGTTTCAACTTGTAAACCCACTTTGTACCAATGGCATTTTTGCGAGGAGGCAAATCACATAAAGTCCATGTGTCATTTTCTATAAGTGCATCATATTCAAATAACATGGCAGCCATCCAATTTTTTGAATTTTGTGCTTCATCAAAAGACATAGGTTCCTTAGCATCACATAAGGTAGCCACAACCAAAGCATAACAATCTGATGCATAAGATGCATGGCAAGAACTTGAACGATTACGACTATACAAAGGTGCATCCAATTTACTGTCATGTAAAGTATGCACCAAACATTTAGGCATACCTCTAACCTGCTCATTCTCATCCCTTTCCTCATCAAGTACATCATGTACATCTGCATCACTAATAGGCTCATCTAGAACATTTTCAGAAACCCCCATGCATAGACTGTACATTTGCCTCATTGGAATTTACATTCAAACTTCCACCACCAAAAGGAGACAACAAAGTGTCATAAATGTCGTGTGAGCTTACATTATTGTTTCTATTACATGACAACAAGGGCTGAACAAAATCTTCCACAAATACAATATCCGGTGAGACCAAGATACTCTTTGTTTGTAGATAATACCTATAACCTTTTCTTTCAGCACTATAACCAAAAAAAAACACTTGATAGCCTTATCATCCACTCTTTTGCGCTCCATTTGTGACACCAGAGCATATGCCAAACAGCAAAAACTTGCATGTGCTCAATATAAGGCTTTCTATCATTCCATGCTTCATATGGATTCATAGTCTGCAATGCTTTCATAGGACACATGTTAAGTGCACAAGTGGCACACATGATGGCCTCAAGCCAAAACAATTGCGGCAAAGCTTGACTTTTGACCATACATCGTGCCATTCTCGTAAGTGACTTGTTTTTCCTCGCAGCAGCACCATTTTGTTGAGGCGTATAAGGCACTATACATCGGTGTTTTATCCCACAACTAGCCAAAAATGCATTGAATTCATAAGATATATACTCCCCCCCTCGATCAAAACGGAGGGTTCCCATATTACATTTCGCGACATTTTTAGCCATAGCCAAAAATTGTTTGAAACATATAAATATTTCGGACTTCTCTTTAAGCGGATACACACATGCATGCTTGGAGTAATCATCATTGAAAGTTACAAAGTAAAGGAAATTTCCCAAGGAAGCCGCTTGCATGGGCCCACAAACATCGCTATGCACAAGATGCAACCTACATGTGGCCGTAACTGAACCATTCTTTGGAAACTTCAAACACTGCATCTTACCCAAAATATAGCCTTCACAAACATGCTTGACATGTGCTTCAAGAGGTGGCAAAGAAGCAACCATATCAAATTTTTGCAAATGAAACAAACTGGCAAATTTAAGATGCCCAATATGTGCATGCCAAAGTTTTGCATCTAAAATAACCTTGTGATCAACAAGTGCATTTGCAAAAACTTTCCCACACTTGTCATACAAAGTGAGATTATATAGCCCATGTATAAAATGCTTGATGCAACAATCTCATTGCCAAAACTAACATCATGAACTGTACATCTCTCATCCACAAGTTTCACAGCAAGACCAAGTCTAGCAAGTGCAGATACAAACAAAATTCTTCTTGATCCCAGGTACATAAAGTGCATCAACAAGTGTGAAAAAACTACCATTCATAGTAGTCATCATAAGCTTTCCAACTCTCCTAACAAGATCAGAGGTATTGTTGGCACAAGTGACTGAATTCACATGAGGAATGTCCTCAAGAGAGGTAAACAAGTCACAATGAGAGGTAATGTACTTTGTAGCACCACTACTATAGTTGAGCATCTGTAGTAAACTGACAGACATTGATCATGGATAGTAGGATCATAAGTGCACTTTGCACTAAAAGTCCATTCTGCATCAACACCAGCATCACAGTCTCCTTTCATAGAAGACTCAACAGTAGCTGCATTTGTAGTGGAACCAACATTAGTAGTGGAACCAATTAACCTCTTTCTTCTTAACCTTTTTGGCCTTCAATTTAGGACACTGCTTGATCAAGTGATCATTAGAGTTACAATAATGGAAACACATATTCTTTTTGCCATTATCACCAAAATTTCCAAATGAATTGCTGCCAGCAAAAGCATTAGGAACAGTTGATTTACCACTCACAGAAGAACCATGAGAAGTGGCTACATTATTGTTACCACCTTTTCTTTGAGCAATTATAAAGGCCTATTCAATTGCACGCTGTCTAGTCTTGTTTTTTTTGGAAAGTGACTCTTGCAAAAACAATGTGCATAATGCATCAAACTTGGCAACTTCAGGATTTCCTTGGGTAAAAAGTCTCCAAGCAGTAGCAAAAGTCTGGTAAGAATCTGGCAACGCATCAAGAACAATCTGCACATGGGAACTATCAGAAATAACTTTGCCTTTAGAAATAATTTGATCATTGATATCCTTGACACCAACAAACAAAGTGTCCATGTCATCTTCGTCATGCATAATCTTTGACTAGGTATTTACGCAGCAATGCAATTTTTACCTCATTGCGATTTGCATAAAGACCGGCCAGAATATCCCAAGCCCGTTTTGCAAATTTTGTTGAATGAATGTGAGGATTAATACTGCGCTTCACAGAAAACACAATAAATGCATGAGCCTATGAATCTCTTACATCCCAACGAGCTTGCTCAACTGTAAGCAAAACAGCTCTTGGCAGTAGCAATTCTGCCACCAAAACCTGCAACATCCTCAAAATAAGGACGTACATCAATGTCAGTAGGCACAATGTTCCAAATTCCCTTTGACACAAGGACATGTTGCATCATGTAGGCCCACATAGGGTAATTATCCCCATACAATCTATCCTCAGTAGCAAACACTCTTGAACACATATGTGTTGTTGTCAGCCATGGAAAATGCTTGAACCTGATGTGAAAACTGCCCGAAAAGAGGAGAAATGAAGCATACGTGCTATATAGCACAAACCATAGAAGATTGTAAGGGACTTGTTATGCAGTACACGACATTGACATTTTCACAAAATGATGAAATAATCTACGTAGTACTGCCTGTCACTAGAGGCGTAGGCCTCAATGAGCCCAAATCAAAAATCTGAGTAGATTAAGCTCTCCGAGCACTCCCAATATATTTTTCAACCTGCTGAGCTCACCAAATCTCACAAAAATCATAGAAAGTGAGCAGGTGTGTGCAAGAGATACTGGCGACTAAGCCTTGGAGGACGCAACCTTTCTCTGATAACAATTGTTAGAATTAGGGTTATTGGAAAACACACACAGCTTGGAGAAGATGAAGGAAGCTCAAGGCGCACACCGGAGAGTGTATTTCTTGATGTGCAATGGAAAGATAAGATAGCCCTAGAGTGATGGGAGTATATACAATGCACGGGGGAAAAACCTCCTAGTGGTCCTAAGTGTGTTCACACATATCACTACCACATGTATATGGTAACAATGTAGAATCTAACCTTCTTGAATATATTTAATATGCATATACAAATTTGTAAGAATATATAGATATTTGGTAGTGGTTCTCTATCATCAATTGCCTATGAGGATATCAACCTAATATCTAGTGTTTTTCAGAATCTTGGATGCTTTCTATATACAAACATTGGAAACAATTTTCTTGAACATAGATGAATTCAACTATGGTGAACAATGATAAGAGTTTTACTCTGACTTAGTACTTGACAAAGTATACGAGATTAGAAAATTTTTGAATGTATCATGATGCTTATATATAAGCCCTATCGGCTCCACTTTACCAAATGGTAACCCTTCTACAAATGATAAATACTTATGTGAACTTTTCATATTGTCTACTTGGAGGTATTTTTCATGCATATATTCAACCTTGGTTGGGGTTAGGGCCACACACACCCACTTATCTAGATAGACAAACAACTTTAGGTATTTCTCTTTACCCCACTCAGGCACACACATATGCATGTAGATCCTTATGATGCACAATGTGAATCTTGAAGCTAATGTCATACATCTATAAAATCTTTGTGGCAATGTAACCTTGTGGGATCACTTTATATATCACCTAACATGACTTAAACACTACATTTGAATCCTATTTTGGTGAAACTTTCTAAAACCTCTTTGAGCCCTAGCCTTAATTGACAGGCGCCCACCAAAGTGGAGCCGATATTGAGAAACACTCTCAATTTTGAAAACACAAACATATTTTTGTACTCTTGTGTGTGTCTGTCGCACGTGTCAATGCAAAGGAACTTGCCGCTACATTGTGTGTGAGCCACAAATGGCTCCAAGCACGCAACTAACCTAAACTTGTAAGCTCAAGGAAGGCGATGGTGTATCACTCACCAGTCTATGCTTGCTGTCATGGAGGATTCCTCACCCCGTGAAGAAGAAGGAGTCACCGCTACGCCATGCTCAACCACTTCGCTGTCACCGTGCCATCATCGCAATGCTCAATCTCTCTCTCTCTCTCTCTCTCTCTCTCTCTCTCTCTCTCTCTCTCTCTCTCTCTCACACACACACACACACACACACACACACACACACACACACACACACACATACACACACACACAAGGAGATGAAGAAGAAGAAGATGGAGATGGAACAAGAGCACTCTTCAATTGCACAAATGAGTGAATTTTAGGTTTAGTTGACTTCTATATGAGCTCAACCCATTCACACTTGGGCGCCCATGTTTAGCCAACTAATACCTTGAATGTTCCAGCTAGAGTGCGCCTCTCATCAACGATCACTCTTACCCTTTTCCTATTGGACCAACAAGCCCGGTACTTGACTCTACCAAATAAATAATATGGCATCCATCGTAGGTGATAGGAATGTGCGTGAGGGTTAACATGCCCCCCTTCCTGATGTAGATTCCGTCCTCGGAAGCTATTGAGATGAAGCTCGTTTGTTGAGGTGGAAGAGCATTTGAGATGAATGTCCTTAGCCTTCTTCAGTCACTGCAAAATCAAACAACATTGGCACACTAATTGCATTCTCATATACAATTAAAAAGCATATGCAGTTGTAGGTAGACAATTTGATTGGTAACAGAATTTTAAACCATTTGTCAGCAATAAACATTAAATTGCAATATAATCAAACGCATAAACAATTGTAAAGATAAAAAATTAAACAAGTCTGGGGTCGCTAAAATAATGATCAAAAGGCTCTAAAGATCGACTATTAATACCATGGACAAGCTTCTCAATTTTCTTTGGTCAATTAAGTTGTTTAATCACGAGAGCCAAGTATTTCATGTTCGAAGGCTGACTAGAGGCTATACCTAGAAGACCTCGTAGTTAAGCTACGATAAAATGAATTGCTCATGAAATCATCGCCTGACTTATTTCCTTTTCTTTGACCCCCCAAAATCTTTTCACATTGTTTCAATTTTGATGTGTATGCTTATTTCCTATGACTTGGGTTTTTTGCTTTTCAAGGAAAAGCGCCCACACTGGGAATCTCTAGGGCTCTAGTACCATAGGAAATACATGTGAGTGAAGTACCAAATCAAGCTGAGATTTCTCTTTCCGCTTTAGATTTTACATTGTGGCACTTTGATTTTTTTGTTTGTTCGTTTTCAGCATTTTAATTTTGGAACTTTGGGGGGTCATATAACACTGTTACCCTCCCCAGGCTCATCACACTAGTAAACTCCCTTTATAATACTTAAGCTAAAGGTCAATAGGGACTAAGCCCACTAGAAAACCCTAGTACATTGCACACAATGCTGCCTACATTGGATTAAGAACCTAAGTAACCATTGATAATTAGGAAGGCATTCCCCATGGTATTAAGAGAATATCTCTAACACCTAGCTTGGTCAAACTAGCTTAGTCAGACTGCTTGATTTTTAAACCTAGACAAGTGATTATGACAAAAAATTACATTGAATGTAATGTTTGATACTAATAAATGTGTTGAATATTTTCTACCAATCACAAATAAAACAGACAAACATGGATGCAAAAAAGATAAGGGGCAATGCTAATGGACAAGAAACACCTGTTTGTGTTGATGATTGCGCTTGGTTTGAAGTGTGAATGAGAGAAAGATTCCATGAAGGTCCAAATCCTACCAACAACAACATGTTCCTGTATACACTAGGAAACACAAAGAATACCTCTAGGAGGCACATCAGTAGGAAGAAAGAACTTTGCTAATCACTAAAATCTAAAATAGAAACACTCCTATCATACTAATCCTTCCTACCTTCATCACTTGAGTGATCAGGATCAAAGGTGTTTGATGACATAGGTTTTTGTTTCAGTGTACTGGATGTGAATGTGTAGGTATGGGTCAATGTTTTGACTTTTATTATGCATACTCGTTTGCTAATTTCTCTTGCTCTTTATTATTTTTGTTTTTTGTGAGTATAAGGATTTATATATACATTCCCTAAGATTGGGAGATTGAGAGGTCAGGGAGGAAGGTTGAGAGGGGAGTGAGTGAATGATGACTGTCAGCAAACACTTCCCCCTTCCTTGGGTAGATCATATCGTTTGAAATGTGCTCATCACCTTTTGAAACCAATTGTTCCAGTTGGTAATAGGTGAAGATTTTTTCCAGTAGTTTTGTATTACCTTAGGTGCCTCATCGAGTTGCAAGGGTGGTAAGGTACTCTCCCAGGATCGAGCTTGAAGTGGTTCATCAGGTGATTCTTGAACACTGGGAGGTGTGGATTCCTTTGTAGCTTCATGGAGGTCCACTATTGTAGGTGGAGGCCGTGGAGAAGCTTTTACCTCTATGGATGCATTGCATGAGGAGCTAGAAGCTTCATGGGACTCCCCCCTTCCTGAGCTAGGTGGAACAAATTGTTCTTTCTTCGGTACCCAAACTAGCTCTGGAGCAGGTGTGTAGAATTTCGTGATTTTTTCCTTTCCGCGATCTTCAATTTGTTTTGGAGCTACAGGATTGGACGCACATGGGTCAGGTGACAAGTAAGAACACAGTCTACGTTTTGGCACTCAGATTTGATAATTTCCTTGATAGTAGCCTTGGGCTTCCAATAGTCATTTAGGAATTCAATGCCACATTTCCTTACATTTTTTGGGGCGAGTGGGACGTTTCTTACAAGGCTTCTATTTTTTAGCACTAGCTATGGTCACTAAAGAATATTTAGGGACCCACTTGTATTTTTTCTTCGTTATATTAGGATGAGTCTTGTCAGAAGCTATATGCATTGCCTGTAGCATATTTAAGGATACGAGTGATGGAATTTCATCCCCCTCAGGTGTTACCCAGGTCGTCCCCCTGTTTTCCCAAGTGTCTATGGTTTCTGCTAGGTGGACCCAATCCACATTGTCCGACTCAGTCATCCCAGGTAGTACATCCATATAAGGAGAATCTTCCCCAACATCAGTGTCCACTTTACACGTGTAACAATACTGCAATGGGGCCGAGTGAACTGTGGTGTCAGATCTATGATCAATTATAAACCTGTTTCCTAGAGGATGTGCTCTACTAGTCACAAGATCCACTCGAATGACAGAATCTTGGAACTGCAAGTAGACATGGTTTTTAGACCAATCATGCACCATTTTTGCTTTCCTCATGAAAGGATGTTATAAGATCATCTCCGATGCCATAGTGTGCTTGGAGAAATCCATAACAATGAAGGTAACTCTTATTTTATGTCCAAAGACCTTGATCTTAAGATCTTCTAGCATCCCAATAGGTTTAACAATAGACCCATTGGCCATCTTCACTACTATGGTTGTGGTCGCAAGGTGAGGTCTTCCCATAGTTTCCCATCAATTTTTAGTCACAATGCTAACCCCAACGCCACCATCAAGGATTCCCTTCATAGTTAATCCCTTAGTAGTGATTGGTATTGTCGCATTGGATTCATCACCCTCAAAGTATTGTCCCAACTTGTTAACAGGTATTTCTATAACAAGGTTCTCATCTAGGTTGGGTTGTGGATCTAAGTGTTCCTCCTCTATTGGCATCTCCCCAGCTCCATCCATCTGTGCAAATTGTGGTAGCCCAAACTTTAGTTCTCCATTGAGGAAGGCTCGAAGAGCTGAGACTAGCTCTGGGTCTTTATATACTTTGGACATGATGGTAGTTCTAACTTTTGAAGACATGAAATCCATCAATTTGGCAATGTTTAACGGCGCCTTTTGGACTTTAGTCCCTTGACTGGGGAAGATGGGATTTTTCATTTCTTCGATAGGATCAGGTAGTCCCTCTATAAACATTCTTTCCATCAAGAAGTGAGTATGCGCACTTTCCCATGACTTTAAGTCACTTTCTTCTCGGATGACACTAGATATGGCTAAGGGTCTGTGGACTTGGTGAGGTTGTTGTTGCGTAGGGAGCACGGTGTCTGTAATCTGGATCTACCTAGGTGCTGGTTCTAGATCCTTTTGGGTATCTTCTACCAAACTCCTTAATTGCTTTACTCGCTAGATCTCCTCTATAGGGTTTGGATAAGTTCCTATCTTCTTCTTCGATCTTGGCCATTGTGGCTCATGAAGATCTTCCTTGTTGGTTTCTATCTTAGTGGTTGTTTTAGTCTCCATGGTTTTCCCTCAATCGGATCCTCTTCAGCGTCGTTCATATATACGGGGTAGTCACGACTCCCTATGTTGGTCCTTGAATTGGGGTCTGGCTTCGCTGCTTTTTGCGATCTCTTCCTTCGTGTTTTCTTCTTTTTCTGAGATTGGGCTATTGATGTCGTGTCTCTTTCCTCAAATATAATTTTGTTTTTGGAGCATCGATCGTGTGAGTACGTTTACTGGTACCACAGGTGTAGTTTGTGATGGCTCCTCGTAACCTCAATCAAGTTTAATGGCATGATCTTCGGTGCATTTGGATTATTTGGACATTGGGCAATCAAATGATCTATGCCCATCGATTACACATGAGTATCGGCATTGCAGACGTGCTCGCTTGATTGGTTTGCATTAGTATGGCGTTCTTTTGTAGCCTAATAGGACACTCGGCTACATGATGTGGACCTCCACACTCATAGCATTGAAGAGGTGGTCTCTTAGCAGTGTAATTGATATTTTGGCCTCTTGCAGCAAGAGCAGCTACTTGATAGACATGTTTGACTTGTCTCCAATAGTCCTCCATGTAGTATTGTGGACTTTCTTCAAGCACATCCATCCCATAGGCAATATTAGGGTCTATATCTTCCTCACAGCCTTCCAAACAAGCAATGGATGACTCACAACACACTTGATTCACAGAAGTGATTCTCGGATGTGGTGGTTGCGGTCCTAGCACTGGAGGTGGTAAGGGTGTTTTTTGAACAACATTTTGGGCCCTAGGGACCATGTGTTGTGATGTTTGTTCAAGAGGTGGGGCCGGCATCAATGCAGGCACTCGAGGTGTGTCTATCCATGCTAAGGTTGGTCTATTGGCCATCGCACGCTTAAATACAATGCAATCCTTAGCTTGATGACCATACCTTCCACATGCATTGCAATTCCCATTGAATTTTACTCTAAAAGTAGGTCATTCACTAGTACTATGCGTTCCATAGAATACTGAACACCATTGTTGCTCCCTTCTTGGATACATATGATTGTTTTGCGGAGCACGATTGTCTCTAAGACTCTCTTGAATAGCCTTGATGAGATCTGCTAAAGTCATCTCAAATATCTTTGGATCCTAAGCAATAGGCTTTAGGGTCATTGGCTGATGCCCCGATGCTTGCGAGCTAATAGATTTAAGTTCAATAGACACTCTTTCTCCTTGAATCATTAAATTATCCTCCAATTGGATCGCATTGGTGGTGACTGCTTCCCAAGTGGTGATACCTCTAATGACTAGGCCATTGTAGATATCCTCATGTCGTAATCCCCTAATGAATCTATCAAGCAATTGCTTATTGTTGAAGCGTTCATTTGGATTACAATGAGAATTCAAATGCTTTAAGCGACCAATAAAGTCTCTCACCGACTCTCCTTCCTCTCGTTGGGCTTTCTGGAGCTGAGAGGCTACACCCCAAAGTACTCCCTCTTGTATGTATTCTTTCAAGAACAGTCTCCTAAGAGTAGGGAAAATTGTTTTTTCTTCCACCCTTAGGGTTCTATACCAATCCCCTGCCTTCCCACTTAAGGTTAGGCTTAAAGCATTACTCTTGTGTAGGTCATTGTGTTCTCCTAGAGAATTTCATATTTGTTCAAACACTTCGATATGCTTTCTCACATCCCCGTCTCCACTAAATTTTTGTGTGAGCTTGGCTATTTGTACTACCTTACTTCTAGGATTCTCTATCAGGCGTGTTACACATATTCTCAGCAATAGATCGACCAATAGCTTGAGCAAATGTTCCCAAGTCACCTAAGTGAGCAGACACCGTGGGTGGAGGTGCTCCAAAGACTACATGTGGAGTAGGTATTGGCATGGCTTGGTGCGTAGAAAGCCCTTGGGTTCTATGTTTGGTACGGTATTGTTCCATGTGGTGGCCCAAAGTTCATATGTGTGTCCCTAGGCATAGCAGACGTCGGATGTGACATGGTAATGCTAGCCGGTACAGTCCCATGGAAATAAGAACTTGGGTGTTGTGGTTGTGGAGCATAGGTTGTTGCAACAATGGGAGGGGTAGGGGCTACATGAGTGCAATGACCCATAGGTGCATACGATTGGTACACACTTGTAGGTACTGTTGCAGGTATTGAGCTACCATGTAGTGGTGCTTTACTAACAAATGAGGTCCATGGCGTGTTTCTCGGCATGCCCATCATTGGAGTAGGCATGGTAGCCGTGGTGTCATCAAGGGAAAGATGAGCTATACTTGGAAAGGTAACGCTATCACTTGTGGGCTCAGATTGCACCGAGACCCTGGCGAAACAACATATGGAGGATCCATCGAACTTACCGAGGGAGTCTCCATTTGCGATAAGGTTGGTTGTTTAGCCTCCCTGTATCCAAGAATCTCATGAGACCCATTGAAGGCATGTGGATCCCCTTGTTCTGTCTCTCTAACTCAATGACCCTATGGATGACCTCACAAACTCTTTGTTGTTGATCCTCCACACTAGTAGCACCCATTGTGGATTGTAAGACATCTAACCAACCCACGTGATAGGTGTGACCTGTGTATAGGTCGGTTAGAGTTTCCGTTTGTAGTTCGTACTCCCAGTTCTCATTTAGGAACTCTCCATCTAGGCTTGAGGTGCTAGGGGTGTCCTTTGAGCTAGATGCAATGTTGCTTTCTTGGGTTGACCCTTAGCAGTTGCTAAGTCAAGAGCACTCGATTGCTCTCCTAGCAAGGATATTGATATAGGGACTTTTGCTTTTAACTCTCTTCATTGCTCCGCCTTGCGTAAGCTCTCGATTTACTTTTCCCTAGCCACAATGATATATCGCTCAGCCTCTTGCACTTCGGCAAGGCTTCTACCATCGGGTAATATGACCTCAGAAGGGAATAGCTCTGAAGAGTTAGGGGATGCAGTGAAAGGAGTACACACTCTCTAAGGGCATAGGGTCTACGTTGGTCATGAGTTGTGAATTTACTTCCCCACCCCCCTCATTTACATCGTTAGCTCCATGTTTGGAGCGAGTGGCTCTACTAAAGGTTTCCTTCAAGCGGCTAAGCACGTTCAGCCCGGACCGCGGGCCCATGGCATGCATGTCTTGGCTTGAGCTATCGAGATTAGGCATTTGGAAACCCTCCATGATGTCGTAGTCAGAGGAAGAGTCACTAGCCGTTATGTTCGGGTCTTGGTTTGTAATACCTTGGGTCCTCGTCGAGGGCCCGGAACCTAAGGTAGGTTGATATTGAGAACTCGCGTAAGTCAAAATTCTCTCTAGCTGCTCCGTCTCTAACACATAACTAGAGTGCAGATGCATGTGCCTTTGGCACCCTACAAGCATCGGCGAATAACCTCGAAGGTTAACCGCTTACTTTTTTAGGTATCCGTTTTCACTCGTTTTTTATTTTTTTTAATGATCGGTTTCCTTATTAAAGTGTGTGATAGCTCAAAATGAGCGTATCACTCAGAGGGTTGTGGTGTGCTTTACAACACAGTGTTTGGTCACTTGAAGCTCCGTTGGTTCTCAAAAAAGTTGATTTTTAGCTACACCTGAAGCTAAAATACGTAATTTTAAAGGGCGATTGAGGCCTGAGCTTGAGCGTGAGCTTGAGCGTGAGCTTGAGCTTGGGTCTGGGAGATATTCCCGATCCCAATCCTACCTTTAATTTTTTTTATTTTTTTTTATGGGGATAAGGTCGCCGCGGTCTGCGTGCGAGCACACACACACTCTTCCTACCTACTTACAACTAATACACCTACTGTTACACACTAACACAATTCATTAGGTCTAACAGATCTACTTACTACTTACTGTACTTTACATTACACAGAACTAACAACCTTAATACTAACACCTTATCATAGAGAAAACACAGTACCTTTCAAAACCTCATTAACAAAGAAATACACAGTAGCAAAACAAAATCCTTCTTCTCAACACACACACCTTCCTTCCCTACCTTTTCTACAATTGAAATTGCATCACAAGAAGAATAGAGTGCCACTCAAGCTTACTGTATGGCATTTCCCCGACAACGGTGCCAAAAATGTGTGCGTCTGTCGCACGTGTCAATGCAAAGGAACTTGTCGATACACCGTGTGCGAGCCACAAATGGCTCCAAGCACGCAACTAGCCTAAACTAGTAAGCTCAAAGAAGGCAATGGTGTGTCACTCACCGCTCTATGCTTGCTATCGTGGAGGATTCCTCGCCATGAAGAAGAAGGAGCCGCCGCTGCATCATGCTCAACCGCTTTCCCGCCACCGTGCTGTTGTCGCAATGCTCAATCGCATACACTCTCTCTCTCTCTCTCTCACGCATACACACACACACACACACAAGGAGATGAAGAATATGGAGATGGAGCAAGAGCACTCTTCAATTGCACAAATGAGAGAACGAGTGAATTTTAGGTTTAGTTGACTTTTATATGAGCTCGCCCCATTCACACTTTGGCACCCATGTTTAGCCAACTAATCCCTTGAATGTTCCAACTAGAGTGCGCCTCTCATCGGCGATCACTCTTACCCTTTTTCTATTGGATCGACAAGCCGGATACCTAACTCTACCAAATAAATAATACGATGTCCGTCGTAGGTGATAGGAATGTACGTGAGGGTTAACAACTCTGCGTTGCTCATATCTTTAACCCGCTTACCATGCCCCCTAGCTATTTGATATTAAGCACATTTGCATACATCTATACATGCATACACATATGATTATGGATGTATATCAATATGCAATTCTCACCTACTCACCCACTATTTTGACCCTTATGATAAGTATTGCTACCTTGAATGTAGCTACGTACTTAAGTTTGACTATGTGTTCTGGTAAAACACATTGAACCGTGCTTTTGTTTAGGTTTACTTATCCTCTTGATAGCACTCTAGTTTGTCTATGGATGAATCATGTGTGAGTCTCAACTGTCTATTGTGCTTGTTTGCGCGCGGCCTATTTCTCATCAAAATGTCTTTTATGGTGGACAACATTCACTTCAATATCCCTACCTTGTATGGTTATGTTGGAACTACTAATTGGTGATATAAGAAATGCTATCCCATAGGATTATTTTATTAGTATTTTATTAAGTTCCTATTTCTATAGCCTTGACTCTTGACTATGATCCCTTAAACCAAATGTGTATCTTGCTAATGATTATGATGAGTTAGTTCCACACCTTCCCTCTTAATAGCAAGCACATGTGGTGACAAGTCGTCACATGTTTAATTTGTGAGAAATATACCAACCCCATACACTCGTCACATGTTTAATTTGTGAGAAATATACCAACCCCATACACTCGTCACATGTTTAATTTGTGAGAAATATACCAACCCCATACACTCTTGCATAAGGCACATAATGAGGGCATGATCCATAATATAAGGTAGTTGCTATTGCCCAAGTTTTTCAGCTCCTTATTATCACACGATACAAAATGTTCTCTTGGACAAATGTTACATCAAAGTCAAAGAGCGTATTGCCAAAATAATACTTGGGAATATTTCGCTTTCAGGATGCACAATTGTGAGTGATGGTTGTCAAATGTTCAAAGAAACCACTGATCAATTTAATGTTGGTTTGTCCAAGGGGAGAAATGATCATAAAGGCAATTGATAGTTCCGGTGCAATTAAAGTACCAAATATATTTTAGAGGTCTTTATTAATGTAATTAAAGAAATTGGAGTTGAACATACGTTCAAGTAGTCATCAACAATGCAAAGAACTGTAAAAACTCTAGCGAATTAATAAAGAAGTGATTTCCACACATTTTCATCAACGGTTCTTATACGCACAACTTAAACTTGGTGCTGAAGAATTGGTACACTAGTGAAGAAACCACATGGGTCGCCAAAATAATTGACACAGTGCGCCTCTTGAAACGACAAAGAGTGCTCGATTTGTACAGAACGTGCATGTGAGTGATGTTGAAACTTCCTGATGAAACTCAGTTTTGGACACATTTTTATACATTGGAATCACTTCTCCACAATAAGTGCGTTGTGATTGACACTTTCAATTGCACGGCCTTTGACGAATGGAAGCTTGAGCAGAAAGAACAAGTGAGAGAAAATTACATGTCTATGTGGCTCTATAAACAAGGCTGCTAGGTGGAGGAGTGTAATGAATGCATACCATATAATGATGCCCGTTATGTTCGCAATTTGCAACCTTGATAAGAAAGCACCAAATATGGGCAAAGTGTGTATGACATGGTGGTCAGTCCAACAGAGTCTTGAAAATCGTGAGGAGCTAAAGCTTAAAACCTACATCTTTGTCACCAAATAGATTTCTAATTGTAATAGGGGTATCTTGGCAGGCTTGCTTGAATTTATACTCATTTTCCATGCCAAACATATAATATATTCATTGTGGAATATCTTGTGAATAGATTGCACATTGCCTACTATTTTTCATTAAACGAATTAAACAGACGAGGTGATAATAATGACCACATGTCAATGTATAGTACCCACTCCATCCTTCAAAATTGTTGTAGCAAAACCGAACATTGGGAAGATGAAGATGCATCCGAAGTAGACAAGGGGACCAACTCTGGATGCAAGACAACGTGACTAATGTGTGTCCCTTGCACATGCGGAGGGTCCACTCACTGTGTTAGATTCTGAACATCTTGGCTTAAGCAATGAATACTTTTCTCCATCTGAACCTGTGATAGTTGGGGTGTTTTGGTGGCTATAGAAAGCCGTGTTATTTTTGCATCTTTCTCTGCCAACTGTGTCGTATAAATATCTTTCTCCTTTTTTAATTGTATGTCAGTCCCTTCAACTATCAATGTCAGCTCATCTTGGGTGAAAGTGGTACAACTCTCCCTGATATCATGGGTGGCAATAGTTGTCTCCTTCAACAAAAAGTCTATTGGTCATTGTTGCACAAAATGAGCATACACCATTTTTCCAAAATATAACGCACAATCTGCATTGTGCAGTGGATGGCCATAAACTTCCAAGTAGATCCTCTCAACGTTTTCTTTGATCGCTTCGTGGAGGCACTTTGATACCTTCCACCATCCTTTCTTTATCTCCGCATCCTCACATGGCCATATTGTTTTAATCATATCCTTGGTCACTTCTTTATTGATACCTTTCCATTGCATGTGTTTTGGATTTACCCATTTTGATACTCGTCGAGCAGTGCGCGTCGCTTGCTATACCGATATACCATGTGCTAGAGATGCACTAAAATGCATTAACAGTCGCTTGGTTGCTGTTGATCATCTGGCACTAATTGGGTACCACAAACTTGTTCTTCATCGATCATATTATCTTAGAGTTGTAATGGAAAAATAGACAAATATTCAATATCTTTGACAAAAATATATTCTCACGATTCAACAGTCTCACAGATACCATGCTTGATGATTGATGAATAAAGAATTATTTTGAATATGGTTAGCTAGTATATATTTTCATAAGAATACTTACAAACAACAATATATTCAAACAATTCAAACGTTTGTATATGAAATACTCTTTATGGTCATGCTACCGACCAAGTATGTCATATACTTAATACTTTAAAAAATTAATTGCACATGCACATACAAATTATATGGCGTTTGTACGGCCAAATTAACAAATTGAATGCCACATTTATGCAAAAATAGATGCTTCTAACAAACGACACTCAACTAGCCGCGTTACCGATCGAGTACCGCTCAAATCTAAAGAGAAATAATGGCTTGCATATGAGCATCATATAGCCACGTTACCGATCTATGCACATATGTTTTTTTGGAAAGGGGAAGGGAAGTTGACTTACCATAAGGATACTAGAATCACTGCGTCGTCGACGTAGTACCCACATAGTGAGCCAACACTTACGACAAGGACACCATATTCCCCGCATCATCGAGGTGATGCCCCTGTGGTAAGCACTATTTTGTAGAATAGCTTAAGCACCATTGTGTGGTAAGGTATCTCATGAATGCTGTGTAATACGACAAAAGGCACACTACCACACAACGCCTACACACACACACAACACACATACCCAAGTCGTGTGGTCAGGTACTCCGCTACTGCCACGCACTGTGACGTACATCACACTCCCACACAACCCCCTCTCTTCCTCTCTCCTTTTGACTTAGCTGCGAAGGTGGTCGTCAATCTCTTTCTCTCTCTCTTTCTCTCTCTCTCTCTCTCTCTCTCTCTCTCTCTCTCTCTCTCTCTCTCTCCCACACACACACACACACACACACACACACACAAGATAGCTCAAGGAATAACACCCAATGGGCTCGATCAGGGCCTTATATATATTATTTTGCAGGCCCACCGAGCAACAGGGTTTTCTCGGCGGGCCCACGGGGAAACGGACAAGCCCGATGGGCTTTTTGTGGGTTTCCAAGTTGCGCTTAACTGGCTTGTTTGTGATCATGTTAAGTATGATTATGTTTGTGTGACAGTAAGATCTTGTGATCACACAAGATTTTTGGTAAATACTAAATCCCTGGTGCATATCCTTACATGCATATTCTTTGTCCAAAAGGAGAGCACCAATTCCTTGAGCGCATCAAAGATTGCATCCTTTGTGTGTGCCTATTGCTCGCGCATAAATGCCACGGTAAGGATTCATTCTTTCATTTCTCTCTTGCTATGTAGAAGTTTCTACGATGTGTCCCTAAAAGCTTTGAAGCTGCATACGTGTTTGGGGTAGGTGCTCTCATGGCCATCATAATAGCTGCCCTCTTAAGAAATAACTCCTTCTTGCTCTTGAGTTTCTTGATGGTGGAAAGAGTGTCTCTCAAACCCACCAGCGCTAGATTCTCTCGCGTCTCAATTTTGAGCCCATGCATGCAACCATCATTCAACACATCCTTCATGATGGATTCCTTCGTCTTTTTGTCAAGACCTTTTGTGTGTTGTTTGAAGCAGGCGATGACAATGTGCTTTGCAATCGCTTGGCATTCGCAATAATCAGATGAGATGGATGTTGGTCCTGACTTTCCTTGAGCTTGTGATGATACTCTCTCTTTCTACGAAATTCATAACTTTTGGAAGCAAGCCTTATACATTTTGCACACTCACAAATGAAATTTCCCCTAGCATGGTTTGCACATGCTCCAAAACCTAAGGGAGCTTCAATACATGCTGCTCCATCTATTGTCCCTGCTCCAAAACTTGTGGATGCCCCAATCAATGCTCTTTCCATACATATATTCATGTTTATTTCTCCAATAAACCCATTATCCAACGATGTTGCAACCAATGTTGATCTAATGCTTGAGGCTGCTCCACTTGATCCGGGTGCGATGTAGTCCAAAGTGAAAGTCCTACCACTTGTAAGGTCAAGACGTGGTTGTCTTCCCACCATGACCTTCTTGATATGTCGCAAAGAGTGCACGCTAAGCACTCCTCCTGTAATGTACAAGTTGTATCTATAGTTGTTTCTTGAACATAAGTAAACTCCTTCTGAGTGAAACCTCTTGCTTCACTACCAACACCCTCTATGCTTAGCTCAAAAAGATGATATGGCTGCTAGCCAATTGGAAAGCAAAGGCAAAACGTCTTCTCTCCAAAACATCATGCGAAACTCCCCTTCTGTGTTTGTCTTGAAAAGAAGCTTATGTGCAAATGCTCCTGCAAGACTACCTCATGTGAAACTCCCCTTCTATGTCTGCCTCATAAAGAATCTTTTGTGCAAATGTTCCTGCAATACTACCAATGTTCACTCTTTTGTGCTTGGTTTTGTGCATGTAGAGAGAGGAAATGAGAGAGAGAGAGAGAGAGAGATCCGATGAATTTTGTTTGAAAGTGCTGATGCAGGGGCGTGGAGAGAATTATGACACTACCAAATATCATGGGCTTTTTTTAATCATAAATGTCCACGCTTTAAAACTTTTAGGTTTTATATCTTTATTTTTTGGCTCTTGCTTTGATATGCAAGGAGCTACCTTTCCACCACCAATGTCCGAAACATAGGTATTTAGTCTACCTAACCATACATACACCCCTTGATCGCATTATGCATATGGAATTCTTCTTTCACATGCTCAAGAGAATGAGAAACATAGAAGTCTTCATTGCGGCATACCTTGAACAAATTTATGTCTAAAACATAAGATACATTTGGCTTCACATCTTCTTGCAATCCAAACTGCCTCACTCTCTCTAACTTCCATTCCTTCTGCTTTGCAATCCTTACTGCATCCTCAAATGTCAGTGGCCTTTTAAGCTCAAACTTTGATCTCAAATCAGTCTTCAAATTTTGCGTAAACATACCCTTCTTAAGAATAAGAGGAGGAACAACACTGCCCAAAGCAACACACCATCTTCTCCATAAAGCATTGAACTCCTTGACAAAGGCATCTACACTTTGACCATCACCCTGTGCAAGTCCTTCAATGGAGTGGCATACATCCGTTGGGTCGTCTACCGTCTTATCAATTGGGGCACTTTAACACTTGAAAGGAATCTTGAAAAATGAATGGCGAAAAAGTTGAAGATGATCAAAAGCATCAAAGAGACACAACGAGCTAAAAAATGCAAATTTTTGGACTTTTTAAAGTTTTTACATAAGTTTTAGTTATATACAAGTCTCACTTAAAGCAACTCACATACGGGCACTTACATTGACCTGACAGTCGGCACTATGCTAGTGACTTGCCGTGCATGTACATGTGCTTGCTAAAGGAGGCTAAAAAACCCACAAAAAGAAAGCCATGGACCCTTTTGACATCAGGCGTCATGTCCATATGTACAAATTTACAAAAAAATGGGGTGTCAAAAATGTACCTAACAACGTCACGAAAATTAAACTTTGAATTTTGAATTGAGCAATGTCTCCCTCCATCTTGATCAACGCTTATACCGACATCCGTCAACGACGTCGAAAAAATGGTGTCGGTAACCAAGTGATCCCTTGTAGTGGTGGCTGGGGCTTCCAAATGCATTGGGAAGGACATGAACAACAACAAGGAGAGGTATAGTTAACTAGATTCCAAGCCCAGCACAATGCACTATGTCAGCTTGAGCATGATTGCATTCATGTGTAGAAACGAGTCATATCTATGTAACCAACATTTGCAAGGCTAGCGACAAGGAGGCCTATGCTTGGACGTGGACTGATTGTGGGTTTATAAACTAGAGAGAGAGAGAGAGAGAGAGTACTTATTTATTTACTAGTACCGCCGGCCGTCTCTTTCTCCCCCTCTCCCCCTATTTATCGCGTGCAAAGGGGTTTGTTTTTTATTTGGACTTTAGCCTTCAAGTCCCAGATTGCGACACTTGTAAAGGGCTCGCCCTTCCACCATATTATGTTAGTAGATATATATAATAGATATTGCTCTCTTGCAAGTCATTTTAAGCTAAAGTAACATTGCTGGATAAAACTGGCCAATTTATTCGATTGAAAAATGAAATAAATTCAGAGTGATTGGTACAGGGGAGAGATAAAGCTTGGCTAACATGGGTATGTTTTCTAAATCTAGGGCATCAAGCTTAAGATACAATTGAATCCCTAGCCGAGCCTAACTTTTCTTTGTAGGCTAACTTACTGCCTAGGCCGTGAGTGTGCCGCGGACGCTGGCGATAAGGTTCTCCACATTGTCATCGCTGATGCCAAGGGTGGCCTCCAGGACATCTTCAGGAAGGGGAGGGTTGGCGGCAAACAGGGTCACAGCGAGTTGGGATGCTCCAGAGTTCTGGCCATTAAGAGCGGCGATGGCGAGGGCTGGTTTCGACTTATCAGGGTTGAGCTGGAAGTGCACGAGGCCACGCGGGAACATGAAGATGTCGCCTGCGTAGATGGTTTGGTAGAAGAGCTTGTTTGCAGGCGCGGTGGAGATGAAACCCACTAGCAGGGTGCCTTGTGCGAGGTAAAGGACCTCGGTGGCGCGTGGGTGGATATGAGGGGGGTTGATGCCGCCGGCCCTGAAGTCGACGCGGGCGATGGAGAGGCCTTGTGTGTTGAGCGCTCCGAACGTGGCTGCGTTAGCAACGTTGACAGCCGAGCCGAGTTTGCCTGTGAAGTTTCCGGGGGCGCGGAGCTGCTGTGAGACGAAGTCGGAGGATTGCACGTTGGCGGCAGCCTTGCAGGGCACGCCATTGAAGGAGAAATCGATGGAACCGAAGAGCTTCTGGCGCTCGGAGGCGCTGAGGGCGATGCAGAAGTCCTGAAGAGGGTCCTCATCAGCGGCGTGGGCGGGCCAAGAACTAGCCACAGCCAAAATGAGAGAGATCAGGAAGCTGAGGTGGACTGTCCTCGTCATCGTGAATATAGCGGCCACAGCTCGAGAAGCAGCTGGCAAGACGTATAAATTAGTTAAGGCTAAGTATTACTAGAGACAATCTAAATTAGCTCTAGCACACACACACACACAGAGAGAGAGAGAGAGAGAGAGAGAGAGAGAGAGAGATGAACGATCAGGTTGCTGGCCATGGAGCCCTTTATAGGTTTTGCAGAGCGCGTTGCCGGAAGGCGTTAACGAGTTATGGTACTGTGCCAATCCGCAGCCGGCCCTGAAATTCCGTTTCAGTCATTTCCTCCTGAAGTTAAAGGTGTGAAACTTTTTGGCATTCATTTTTAACGAAATCTTCATTTGAAATGGATTGAAGGCACCTATCATCTTACTATCCTATTCAGCACCCTGACACAATCGTTCAAGGACGGAAAGGCACCTATTATCTTACTATCCTATTCAACACCCACACAATCATTCAAGGTTCCGTCGTGCCTTGTTCAATGCCTTTGCAAGGTTCTCTAACCCCCTGGCCTCATGACGATCACACGGTTGCGCCTGTCTGCAAGTGGTTGCCGATGTACTACAAAGAGCCTAGCTAGCTCATGCCCTACCTTGTCCCCTACTCATCCCCTACTCTAGCGTTGTCCTTCACGTGCTTGGCACCGTGAGTCCCTTCCTCTGCATGGTAATACCAATGGGTATATGCTCCAAGTGTTAAGCCCACAATAGGATCTAAGCGTGACATCTTCCATCAACAGAATGGGGATGGACTGTTACTTTGGATGTCACCAAGCTATAACCGAGATTTTTCTATGCGAGCAAATATGGCTAGGAAATCATCCAAGGTCACGATAGGATCTAAGCGTGACATCTGCCATCAATAGAATGGGGATGGAGTGTTACTTTGGATGTCACTAAGTTGTAACCGAGCTTTCTCTACGCGAGCATACATGGCTAGGAAATCATCCAAGGTCACAATAGGATCTAACGTGACATCTGCTATCAATAGAATGGGGATGGAGTTTTACTTTGGATGTCACCAAGCTGTAACCGAGCTTTCTCTATGCAAGTAAACATGGCTAGGAAATCATCCAAGGTAACAATAGGATCTAAGCATGACATCTTCCATCAATACAATGGGGATGGAGTGTTACTTTGGATGTCACCAAGCTATAACCGAGCTTTCTCTATGCGAGCAAATATGGCTAGGAAATCATCCAAGGTCAACTTCATCCTTAGAATCTCCCTCAACTTCCATTGTGGTATCTTTGGAAAGGATTTCTCAACCCTATTCCTCACCATGAAGCTCCTTGTTGGCTAAGGTAACTTTTCTACCAAGGACTTGGCACTAGTCATAAGCTCTACAAAGGTTTCCCTTAGGCCTAACTCTAAGGTTTCCAGCCGATCCAATGCCTTTGCTTTGCAGGGACATGGTTTGAGAGTTGCACATAATGTATCCTTGAGCTTATTCCAAGAAATGAATGATTTTCTTCATACTGGCTATACCACTTGTGAGCGAGGCTATCCAAGATGGCAACATCATGTAGGCATCCTCCTAATTAAGCCCTCTCCCTTTGCACAAGGAGAGGAATCTTCTCACTTGATTATCATCTTCTTCACTTGAGAGCTCCTTAAAGTTGACGTTGAATGGAGCTACAGTTATGGAAAACTCATGGGACATTACTTATGGGTCAGGGAAAGTGTGAAGTACTATTGGACAGGGAAAGTGAGGATAGTAAAGGAGACGGTTGTTTTGTGGATAGACAAAGTGGGTGAACGTGAGTGATAGGGTGGAGTGAAAAGTAACAGTTCTGTGAAACTTGAGTGGGGCCTCTTTAGTTTACTATCCATATGTGATAGGCATATAAAAGACTTGATTACCTTTAAGAGGACTTAGGGTTTCAAAACGATCAAGTTAATGAATTAGCAACACGATTGTTGAATAGATCTACTTCTTCTCATCTTTTTTTATCTTTGCACCTTCCAATTGTTTTTCATTTGCCATCAAATCTTGATGTAGGATTTGTTTACTTTCTTCATAAAAGCACATGTCAAGCTCTTGGAGAAATCCCTTGGTTGGGATGGGCTGATTACTAAATACTTCAAGGAGTTTTCGGAGGACCTCAAGGTCCGGATCACCTGTTTCACTATGAAAATCTCCATGTGTTTATCGCGTTGTTTTATCACGTTTTGTAGAGATAAAGTGCAAATTCAAGTAGATCAGAAACAAGAGAGAGGAGGGCGGGGCTTTTTTCTTGTGTTTAAAATATTATCGCAATTGTTTCTGCTATTATTACCGCGTATATTATCGTTGTTATTACCGCACATATTATCGTTGTTATATCTGATAGCCAAATTTAGCGCCTAAACTTTTGAATTCTGGCTTAACCCCCCTCCTCCCTCTCTCTTCAAATTTTGGTGTTTCCCTCCTCTCAATAAAAATTAAAGAATATTGTATATAATTTTAAAATTTAAGAAAGAAGAGAGAGAGAGAGAGAGAGAGAGAGAGAGAGAGAGAGAGAGAGAGAGAGAGAGGGACAAGGAGACGGGGAATATAAGATTACACTTGGTTACAACTAAAATATTCATTGTCAATTGATTAACATAATTGAGCATATTCTCAAATCTAAAGAGAGGAAGAGGGGAGAGAGCGAGACGAATGAATTATGACAAAAAAAACTTCATAACTCCAAAATGTTTTATGAATCATCTTCTAAAAGATCTCTACATGAAGCATCATCCAATTCTAAGCCCATGGCTCCTAAATCACTAAAGAGAGAAACGAAATTGTCGTTCTCGTGGATGCTTTGCCTTCATCATCTTCGAGTTCGTCATCCTCCATCCCATCATCTTCATCATCATGACAATCACCCTCGCTAAGACTTGCTACCGCCGCCGGACTTGATTCATCGACCTCCCTCTCCTCTGTTTCCACCTCATCCAAAGTTGTAGGTGGAAGAGGGTCGAAGATAGTCTCCACTTCATCAGCAGTGGAAAAAATGGTTCTCCCTTGAGGTGTTACGGGAATTACGAACCAAAGTTTTGGTTGGTGGATTGCTAGGATATAGATGACCGATAAATTAGAAGCTCAAAGTGAGTAACATTGGTATAACTAACACTACAACAAAATAAGAATGAAAAAGGTACATGTCACTCACCTGCTCACAATTGCGTGGTAAAACTAACCTGTCATACCTCCCTGTGTGATGCACACTAAAGTCCACCTTGTAGAGCCCATTCTCATGTCGTCTAGACACATTTGCAAACCACTTGCACTCGAAGATGAAGGTATGAAAGGTTCTAAAATTAACCTTTAGTATCCTTTCAATAGTTCCACAGTACCTGGCTTCATCACCGTCTGTGTCAAAGTTGCCCATGATGGCACAATCCATGGTGGTTCTACGCTCGTCAATGTGGCGTGTACGAAGGTGACGACCCTTTGACCACATAGAGTTAAAGGAAAGGCACTAGAAAATAGAAAAATATATTAATTTATCAAATACATATTAAAGACAATTTCAAGAAATAACGTTACAATATGGTTTAGGTATATGAGTATTCTACCTTTGGTATGCAACCTCGTGCATACTCCCATTCTTTGCTCGTGACGTCTTCTCCGCGCGCTTTTGCCTCGGTCATTCTCTCATGAATCCACTATGCACTAATGAGATCTGGGAAACATGCAAGGTGTCTAGGCACTAAGGGGGGGGCCTCCTTCCTCCATGTGCTTGTTTCCTTGCTTCCCTCTCTTGCAAATGCCTTGCCTTTGCCACTGTCTACAAGTCCACCCACTTGGTCATAATCTTTGCATTGAGAATGCAAAAGTTATCAACCACTCAGGATAGATTCATATCCATGTTAAGTAGTTTCCCCTTTCCACTTGGCAAGTGTGAAGTCATGCTTGCATCTTCCTCATCTAACCACATACGAGGCATTGAAGGATCAACTTGTGCCAAATACTCTGATATGTAAACAAAGGCCTCTTGAACGATCCACCCTTCGGCCATACATGCCTTTAGTTGAGACCGTAGCCGCACAAAACACCAAACACAGACCAATGGGGCACCTCCTCAAGCGATGGGTGAGTCGCACTATCATCTTTCCGAGCGCTTTTTCTAGGATGCCAAAGCCCTTCATTCTCCATGTGCTCCAAAGTTATGCGTCTCGAGTGAGGGATTGCCCTTTTGCACTTGGCGCAAGGACAATGGAGTTTTTCCTTGAGCCAACGATCACGCTCAGAACCTCCAGGGGGACCACGATCATCCCAGTCAATGTCCTACACATGCGAAATGTTGTTTATTTAGTCATGTGTCCTAAAAAATAAATAATTAGAAAAACACTTAATTCCATCAGAAAAATTACATATAGGTAAAGTCAAAGAGAATAAATGACAATGAGTGCTAAATCTATTTTTAACTAAAAGAGAACTTATAAAATACAATTAATAAACATTTAAAAGTACTACAAACTAAAGTATCCATAAAAAATTAAAAATCTTCATCAACAAACTCAAAAGGCTAAAAAATGAAATAATGTATAGCTAAGGGTAGAGGGGGTGGTTTGTACCCCCCCCTCCCTCCTGCAACCTTGGATTCGCATCACTACAAGAGGCTCTTCACATTAGCGACGCTCACACAGCGACGCTCAAAAAAAAAATTCCCGGCGTCGCTATGAGCGTCGCTATAAGCGTCGCTATGAGCGTCGCAAATTTCTTTGTAAATTTGCGACGCTCATAGCGACGCTTATAGCGACGCTCATAGCGACGCCAGCTGGGGTAAAAAAAATAACCGAGCGCGCCCAAAAACTCAGATCTCAGATCTGAGTTTTTCGACGCCCTCAAGCAAAGAGCAGGTAACGCTCTCCCTCACTCTCTCTCTCTCTCTCTCTCTCTCTCTCTCTCTCTTTTTCTTTTACACACACACACACACACACACACACACACACACACACACGAGGAGAGGAAGGAGAGACAGGTATGCTCCTTCCCTCTCCTCATTCTCATGTTCCCTTCCTCTCTTTCTCTCTCCCTCGCTCTCTCTCTCACACACACACACATACACACACACATATAGTGTTTTTGAGAGAGAGAGAGAGAGAGAGAGAGAGAGAGAGAGAGAGAGAGTGCAAAAACGCACACACATACATAAACAAAGAATGCACACACACATTGAGAGAGAAAAAGAGAGAGAGAGAGCATGCATAAACAAAAAACGCACGCATTGAGAGAGGAAAAGAGAGAGAGAACATGCATAAACAAAAAACGCACACATTGAGAGAGGAAAAGAGAAAGAAAACATGCATACGATCCAAAAAAACGCACACACATTGAGAGAGAAAGAAAGAGAAACTAAGGGAGCGTCGTAGGAAACTAATTAAAATTAAAAGACCTAAAGATCTAGCCGACGAGGAGTTGAACTGAAGACCTATTATTCAAGAGAGAAATGGCATAATCAATCTATCATACTTGGCATGGGTGATAGAAAGGTTATACCATTTATCTCTTTTTATTGGCACACACATCCACACACGCGCACACACACAGGAAGAAGAGAGTTATAACGTCGTAGGAAACTATTTTAAAAGACGTTAAAGATTAGGTTATATGTAGACTTACATTAAATTAGATTTAGGTTTATTTTTAACTAGATTTACATTTATTTAAGCTAGATTTAGATTTATGTTATATTAGATTAGATGCGGGTCTCCATAGACTGCGATGCCTGCATGAAGCGGGTGAAGAAAGCCCTCAATGGAATATAGGGTATTGCTGCCTTCACTCATAGTGGGCTCCGTCGATCCAAAAGTACTGGTGAAATGTCTTCAGAAGATAGGGAAGAAGGTGGATCTTCAGGGCGGCAAGAGTCACTACATCCCCGACACAATGACCATCTAGACAACCTCTAGTCATTAGACTTACGTTAAATTAGATTTAGCTTTATTTTTAGTTAGATTTACGTTTATTTAGATTTACGCTTATTTACGTTAGATCGAGTCCACGCAAGAATTACTTACGGTTTAGGGTTTAGAGTTAGACGAACAGTGAAAAGATCTACTGTGAAAAGATGTTAAGATGAAGTGAAGTGCTACAGCTAGAGAAGAGGCAAAGGGATTTTGTCCACTACATGCAGTATCATGTAGACGTGGGTGTCTAGATTTCTTGTACCCACAAATATAGGTATTGACCAATAAAGACGAGATTATAACCCGGTGGTTCTGATCTCCGTGCACCTCTAGACCGAGGTGTGCGGGGATTGGACATGACTAGAGAATGTGAGGTAAAGAGAGAGAGAGAGAGAGAGAGAGAGAGAGAGAGAGAGAGAGAGAGAGAGAGAGAGAGAGAGATAAGACGAAGAATGCCAATAGAATATTAAATTTGTTGTCTAGGTTATAAGTTTTTTATCCTCATTATGAGTAGCGACGAGGATGTGGGACCGTCCAACCGAAACACCTATCTCTCAACGAGGGTCTTATGTCCTTGTAATCAATGCAAGCATGCTGTGCGACGGACAAGACGTGTTTCTTTGCAGCACGTTCGTGAATTTGGCGAGTTCGATCCATCTATTATAGATCGAGTTGTTGCCAATTATAACTCGTCGGACTCTGACGCTGGCCAACAAGCAGCAATCTTGCAACCCAATAGACGTGTTCGCAGGCGCTTTGGTCAAGCAGCATATGTGAGGCCACAAGATGTAGCCTCTGACAGCTCGGGGGATGATCATGCAGAGCACATTCCCAACGAGGCAATGTTTGAGCCCGAGATTGATGAAATGATCGAGACGATCATGGATTCAGAAAGGCTTATCTATGATGATATGAAAAGTGAAGCCGATACATCATTGTATAATGGAGCACGTATGTCTAGATTGAAAGCACTCCTGGTTCTTCTCAACATGCAGGCAAAGTTTGGATGGAGTGACACTAGCGTCACAGCGCTTTTCAGGTGATCTATTACAATTAGTTTACTTTAATAGAACTCATGGTGTATAATGATCTGATAGATTTTTACACGACTGTATCATATTTTTATGTTGTGTAGATTACTGAAAGAGCACATTCTACCAGCTGACAATGTGATGCCAGATTCCCGAGATGAAGCAAGAAAGATTTTGCGAAACTTGGGGATGGATTACAATTCTATCCACGCTTGTCCTAATGACTGCATTCTTTTCAGAGGGGAATACACAGACATGGAGAAGTGTCCGAAATGTGATTCCGAAAGATATCGAGTAGATCTCCACGGGACAAAAATTCCACAAAAGGTTTTGCGACATTTTCCTTTGCTTCCTCGCATCAAGCATTTCTTCGAATGTAAGTCCATGGCCGCCCTAGCATCATGGCATGAGGAGAATAAATCTTCGGATGGTGTGCTACGAATTCCTGCAGATTGCGCAGCCTGGAAACATATAGATGGAACATGGTCGGATTTTGCCAGGGAAGCTCGAAATTTGCGCTTAGGCCTGGCTATGGATGGCGTAAATCCATTTGGTCAAAGATCAACATCTTACAGTGTATGGCCCGTTGTCATCGTCAACTACAACATTCCCCCGTGGTTGACTACGAAGAAGGGGCACCTATGGCTAAGCTTGATTGTGCCAGGGCGATATAAAGTGGGGAATATGGATGTGTATCTTCGTCCACTATTGGAAGAGCTACAACAATTGTGGATTGGCATAGAGGTGGTGGATATGAGCCGACACACAGGACGACGGAATGCTTTGATCAGAGGTATTCTAATGTGGACCATGCATGACTATCCCGGGCTAACAGAATGCTCAGGTGATCTATTGACACTCCTCTCTCAGACACTGTAAATCTGGTTTTTCCCCATAGTTGATCTATTATCATGTGTATACATGCAGGGCTTCAAACAAGCGGATACAGAGCATGTGTCACATGTGGACCTAGACTGAATGCACGTAGGGCACCCTCACTGAAGAAGCAAATCTACGAAGGTCATCAAGCGTATCTTCCGGAGAATCATGTGTTACGCGACGGCTTTTTGGGAAGAGAGCCACCAAGGATGTCTGCACAAGCATGGTTAGAGCAGAAGGAGATGTGCGATGACGGATTGCCTCCAGGGATGAAGAGACTATCTCTATGGTACGAGTTACCATACTGGCCTCGACTCGTGATCAATCACTTGCTCGATCCAATGCACATATTCAAGAATGTGGGTAATCTACTATGGGACCATTTGACCGGCAAGAAAGATACTTTGGGAGCCAGAGTTGACCTTAGAAATGTGGATCGTATGGAGCAATATTGGCCGCAAACAGCGTCTGATGGATCGATAAAACTTCCTAAAGCACCATGGATTTTCACAGGAGCCCAAGAACGCAAAGTAAAAGAGGCCATTCGATCTTTGCGGACCCCCACTGGCGTAATGCACTCGCTCCGAACGTGTTTTACTAAAGAAGGAAAGCTTACCGGTTTGAAGTCACACGATTGGCATAAAATGTGTCAGGTACGTTCATAGTGGACTTTAATATCATTGCATAAAATGTGGACTTTAATATCATTGCTGCACATACTTTACAGTTTATCTTACCGGTTGCCATTGAGGGATGTTTGTCTCTCGACATCCGTAACACAATCTACAAACTTGCAAAGCTGGTGCAATGGATCTCACAAAAGGAGATCGACGTAGACTCCATACCATTCGCCAAACTAAATGCTGCGGAGCTTGTGTGCATGTTTGAGAAACATTTTCCTACTACAATGCTAACCATTCAGGTGCATCTTCTTATTCACATAGTTGATGAGGTGGAAATAGCTGGCACAGTTCATTCCAGATGGATGTTCTTCTTAGAGCGTTTCATGAAAACGCTTAAGGGATATGTGCGTCAAAAGGCACGTCCGGAGGGTAGCATGGCAGAAGGTTGGTTGGTATCAGAGTCCCTAGTGTACATTGGAGAGTGGTTAGACGGATTTGATAAATCCCGGGACACGCTATGGCGAACCATAGATGATGAGCGCATATCTGGGATTGTCATGTGCAATCTCGGTGTTGAGAAGAAGATGACGGAAGATCTAGAGGCTAAAATCAACCGATTTTGCATGCTTCACAATCCAGTGATGCAAAAGTGGATTTCACAATATGAGGATGCAAAGCAAGAGCGACAAAGGGCACAAATCGAGTGGAGACGGGGAAGACGACCACCGATGCACTATCCAGCGGTTCTGGAGAGCCTACCAACCTTCATGAGCTTAAGATGGTTGCACAACCAATTGAAAAGCGCACAACAATGCGGTGACGAAGTGACTGAAGAAGAGTGGGAGTACTCTCGGGGTTGCGCGACCAAGGTAAGTTTGCAATGTACGACTAGCAAGTGACTTTATTTATAAACGTTTGAACGGCCACTCATAATCTTTGTTCGTTGTAGTATAAGTCATACACAGCAGCATGGTGTAAAGGTCGACATTTTAGGGTGGAACGAATCGACAAAAAGCGTTTTACTCAAGATTGTGGAATCATGGCAAAATTTGAACAGTCTAGTCGACGACGTTCCTCTGATGCAGATCCCGTGGTGGCGGAACTCACTTACTTCGGCACGCTGCAAGAGATTTTGAGGATCGATTACAGAGGATTTTTTGTCGACTTGTTCGACGTGCAATGGTTCAAGATAATCATGGAGGGTCGAAACGCTACTGTGCGTAGAGGAGAGTCTGGTTTTCTTGAGGTGGATTCTACTAAGAAATGGACTGACCTAAGAGACACTTTCGTACTACCCGAGCATTGTGAACAAGTAAGTATATAAATAGTTAACATCCCCCTTTTACAAGTTATGTGCTTGAAAGCTCTCATGTAAGTTATGTGGCTCTGGCAGGTAGTATTTCATCCTACAAAGTCTACATCAAACTGGTGGTACGTCATAGAGTTAGCCCCTCGTAGTGCAAGGACGTATGAAGGCTACCATGTGCCAATCACAACGACATCAATGGAGGAGATCAGAGAAGATGCTCAATCAGAAGCCGCTGCGGTGGTGCCAGACGAGCATCAAGATGCTACTGCTCTATATGGGGTGCATGCAGAGGAGCTACAAAATGAAACAGAGGATATGTGTTTAAACGGAGAGCTCTATATAGATATAGGAAGTTATGCTGAGTTATGCGAGGATGAGAGAGAGATCTCTTAAAGCCACAAATATTGTATTTGAACAATTTTGCTCCGTGCTGTAAAAGCTCTAGCTCTCTAAGTAGCTTCCATGGTGTGTAACGCTCTTTTCTACTCGCGCTCACATCTTTTGATTGAAAATTCTGAGTTTTCGACTTGCCTCTTCTACCACTCGATTCATTGCGTCATTGTATTTATATGCGTCATTACGTCATTGTATTTAATGGTCTTTGCGTCATTGTCTACTCTATTCATTCAATATTAAGTTTAAATATTCGTGTGTTTAATGCAGTATGGATGATGAGGAGTTTCTTTCTTCTTTGTCACCGCAGCAGAGACAGTGGTACGTGGAGCGTCATCGCTCTGGCGCATCATCGCGCGTTCCTACACCATCCGCATCTCCCTCTCTTTCGGAGCATTCGGCGCGCTCCGAAGCTTCGGCGTCGACGAGACGAGCGTCACACTCTTCTAGACACCGGCGCTCTAGTGGTGGCGGTGGCGGTTGTTGTGGGGATTCCGCCACCGATGCCTCCACACCGCCTCGTGTTCGACGAGGCTCTTTACCCTCCCCTTCTTTGCCCGCCCCCACACCAGCCACAACATCGCCGTCTACGCCAGGTTTTGCACGGCTGACTGTTCCTAGAAGCTACACACCTCTACCTACTCCGCCAGGAGCCACCCCACTCGACACTCCTCGCTTCGGGGCCCAGACGCCGGTGGAGACACCTGACGTCCGTACCCCCATCGACACGCCGCTAGAGACCCCTGCCGGGACACCCAGGTTCACGCGTCACCGGCCTGAGGGCTTGCCTTACTCCGTCGACATCAGCGGCGGCATCATCATGGATGATGACGGCAAGAAGGTGATCTCGCGCATGCGTGGTCTTTGCTCTCAGCTGTTTAGACACTATATACTAAACAAATGGAGTGAAGTACCAAGTGATTTAAAAAACAGAGTCATCAGCATACTTCATGATGAGTTTCCCGTTCCAACACGGGATCAGCGCTTCAATGAAGACCTGATGAAGATTCGAATGCGCGAATACTGCAAACACAAGCGTTCCGAAGTGCAAAAAGCAATCAAGAATGGGTGGAATAGGCCAGATTGGCTGGCCAAAGAAGATTGGAAGAATGCGAAGAAAGCAGCGCGCGAGAATCCCGACAAGTGGAAGCAACAAAAGGATGCAGCCAGAGCGCGAGTAGAGGCAGGGAGCTCGCACCACTTGGGGAGCGGTGGATGGGCATCATTTGAGGCCGATTTTGTAAGTCTTTTCACATTGCTCTTTATGCATGTTCGATAGTTTAGGGTTTATGAGTTTTTTAGTTCTAACATAATGAAATCTTTGTATGTTTTGACAGTGGTCGATGACAGGACGTGATCCCACACCGTACGAGCGCGAGTACGCAGGCAGGAAGGGCTTAAACGCCCTGATGGACATTCTCAGTTCTCGCAGCGGCATGGTTAGTATTAGGGTTTACTCTTTTTTATTTTTTGTATTGTTTTATAAATGTCGTTATATGTTTATACTTACTGAAAACTGTCTTATTGTCTTTTTTTGCAGAATCCGACAGATACGCCGCTTGGACGCGATGAGACGTCTGATTAGACGACGTCAGTTTAGCCGTAGCTAGATAGCATTAGTTTAGGGTTTCTCATAGCTTATGTATCATGAGACGGATTTTATACGTCTTTTTGAACCATGTATATTATTACATTTGTCACCGCAATTCCTTTTGCCAATCAATTCTTTATGCCTATGATGTTGTACAATTGTCATTATTACATTTGCCAATCAATTCAGTTTGTCTATGATGTGTACAATTGTCAATTTTGCAAACAATGCGTCTTGTGGGTGACTATTTTGGGTCTATTATTTACCTTTGCACTTTTTTTAAAAAGTGAATCAAGTACAATATGGTTGATGGGTGGCAGGCATTCAATGCCCTGCCACCAAAAAAATATTCTCTCAGGCGTCGCTATATGCGTCGCTATTTATGGCTCTGTAGCGTCGCTATATGCGTCGCTATACTCTTCTGTGAGAGCGTCGCTATAAGCGTCTCTATAGGCGTCGCTATATAGCGACGTCTATAGCGACGCCTATAGCGACGCCTATAGCGACGCTCTCGTAGCGACGCTTTTAGCGACGCTTATAGCGACGCCGGGGGTTATAAAAACCCAGTGTATTTCCGTCGCTAAGAGCGTCACAAGAGCACATAACCTCTTGTAGTGCATGTATCCGTTTGAAATGACCGGCCACTATAATATAGGCGGTAATTGATACGGTAATAGATACAGTAATAATCGCGGTAATAACCAGTGCCTAAAATAGGAATGAAGGCAGAGTATTCCACGTTTTTGCTGCATACTTTACGTTCTTGCTCTCCACCATCGCTCCCAAGCTTCCCCCCCCCCCCCCCTCCCCTTTGCATTCCCTCTCTCTCCTTCTCCAAGATCCCCCCCCCCCACCTCTCCCTTCCCTCTCTCTCCTTCTCCAAGCTTCCCAAGTTTCGTCGAAGGGGGTTGTTCGCCATCGTCTTTGGAAGCTCAACCTAGCCGAAGCTCAACCGCGCTACACAGAAAATAGAGAGAGAGTAAATAGAGAGAGGGAAAGAGAGGATGAGGGATAGATAGGGAAAGAGAGAAAGAGAGAGAGATAAAGAGGGGAAAGAGGGAGGGAGAGAGAAAGACGGAGAGAGAGAGAGAGAGGGGTAATATACACGGAAAAGAGAGGAATAGAGAGAGATAGGGAAAGAGGAAAAGAGAGAGAGAGAGAGAGAGAGAGAGAGAGAGAGAGAGAGAGAGAGAAAGAGAGAGAGTAGATAGAGAGAGTGCTTGATTTACATGGAGACACAAGCATGACTTTGGGATGGAGCTTCCGCTACGTAGTTCAACTGCACGACCGAGAGGGGGAGAGCCAGAGGCAGAGAGAGAGAGAGAGAGAGAGAGAGAGAGAGAGAGAGAGAGAGAGAGAGACTCAGTGAGAGAAATGGAGTTACTTATTACATTACGTTAGAATTGTTATGTTACGATCAATTGATCACCTAGACGTTGAATCTAGGTGCAGCCAACACAAAATGATGGCTACATTTACAACCATAACATATATATGTGTGTACATATATATTTGTTTATGCATGTATGTAGGCACTAAGTACGGGAGCATAGCACGTGAAAGTTAGACGCTTGCCCTTGGGTATAGTCCTTTTTTAATTATGGTGTTGCAGTCATTGATCCACTCATGCATGGATTACCGCAATGTACCTTTGGTTTTACCACAATTGAAACTACGATGATATCTAAAGAGGTGCACTTGACCTTTGGCACTACTAGCCTCTACTTAGGTCTACTAGGGTGGAAAGCTTAATCTTATATTTCTCTTTGTAATGTAGATGTCAGACGAGAGACCAACTAGTGAGGAGTAGCCAGCTGGCTCTTCTTTTGTTTGGTTCACATCCCATGTGGCTGGGCCACCCGGGGTGGATATCGCCTCTAGTGGACCCGAGTCTTGAGTCAGTGAGAACAAGCAAAGAAATAAAGAATTTTCTACGTAGTTAATCCTAAACCATCAGTGTCATAGATTTAATTTTGTTATTTGCAGCCATGGCTATCCTACACCTACCCTTCTCAAGTTCCTCCAACGGTAATAGATCCAGACCTACAACGGGCTATCTCTTTACAAGAGCAGTACCTCCATTCGATGGAGGATTTGTTTGGCCACTACACTCCGCAGCAGCTTGCCACCTATGGTATTTCTCCGCAGACTACACCATGGGGGGGTCAGGGAGGGACTCCTTACCTATAGAGCCCCGCACCAACAACACCTCCCTCTACTCTCCCTTTCTATCATCGTACTCCTATTCCATGGCAAGGTCCTACTCCCCTTGCATCCCAGGGTCCTATGCCACTCCATTCCACTTCTACTTCGCCAAAACATCGTCAACGGACTTCCTCTAATAGCGCGCGTCGACGTTCGTCTCAGGGCAACGAGCGCTCTGAGAGACGAAGCGGCGGTGGATCTTGTGGTTTCGCATGTTTTGATAGTGGCAGGGGAACGGATTCCCCACTTTCAGAGCATGCCGTCCCTGACATAGAGGACAAGGATACAGACACACCCGTGCGAGACACGCATGGGTGCTACTACATGGTTAAATATGGTGGGGAGGTGGACTTCGGCACAGCACAGGCAAGGCATTTCGACACCATCTACAAATTCTCATACATTCAACGTATAAGAATTGTTTTATAAAGTTTAGAGACCAACTGTCCGATCATGCACGGTACATTGAGAAAGCTCTGTTAGCTAGATTTCCAAATGCCCACGACCAACGTTTTTCACAACAATGGTTGGAGGGCTACATAAAGACATTTCTAAAAACCAATTAGCAGTCCAGTGTGTGGCTTGCAGCAGCCAACCAGGAAGAGATCCAGACAAGAGTTACCGTGGTGGCAACATGGCAGACGCGGAGTGGGAGTGGGAAATTCAAGAGAAGAGCGATCAAGCTGCGAGACGGGCTCATCATACAGACAACAACACGAGGCTCGCGCAAGACAAACTCCCAGGCACTATGGCTCAGGAGGCAAGGGAGCTTGGAAGGATAAATATGTAAGATTAATTGAATTATAATGTTGATCGGTGATTATAAAGATCGTAGTTGATGATTTGGTATTGTTATTGCTAATTTAGAAAAATATCACTCTCTCTCTCCACCAACCAGAGAGATGGTTAAGTATCAGGAGCGACATACAGAATTTCATACTTGGCGATGGTTAATGTTCGAAAACAACCCATGTCTCGCGAGCAATTCGACACGGCGGTTGGACCACTACAAGCGGTAAGTTTAAACAAGTAATTTTGTATCAATTAATTGTTTTGAGCTGTTGATAATTGTTTAATTTGGTTTGGGTTTATGTAGAGTCAAAGTGATCCAACATACGTACCTTTGGACAACGACGAGATAGAGGAGGATTAGATAGAAAAATGTTTTGTCCAAACTTTTGTAAAGTCCCAATGTGGCAGAATGTATATACAACTATTTACTTTTTATTGTAACTTTTTTACAAAGTTGATCTTCTGCATTTTAAATTGCCAAGGTAAAGTAAATTCAATTTCAATTCTTTGGTATTTTTTATACTCTTCCAAAAAACAATGATAAACAATTGATGTTTCATTGTTTTATGCAGGTCAAAAT
Source organism: Adiantum capillus-veneris (assembly GCF_014529385.1). NCBI lineage: Eukaryota > Viridiplantae > Streptophyta > Polypodiopsida > Polypodiales > Pteridaceae > Adiantum > Adiantum capillus-veneris. The sequence goes on along the minus strand of NC_140947.1, from coordinate 65,102,745 downwards.
TAAAGATGCTTATTTGGGCCACCCAAAATTGGGTGGCCCAAATAAGCACCTTTATTTTTGAGTCAGCGTGTAGCGGCAATAAGCGTGGTATTAAACCGGTAATTGGCACGATAATAGTAGCGGGTATATTACCGGGACTATTACCACACTTATTGTTGAGAAACCACTACCACGTCCGTAGCCGCGGTTATTGCCGCCCCTGCAAATTTTTCTCTCTCCTTTTTCCTTTGTTTTTCTGCGGCAATGCTATCGGTTATAGACAACTCCGATCCTCTTATAGTGTTTGGCTAACCAGGCTTTAGTCAAGGGGTCTTTGGATTCCAATGTGAAAAGAGGGCTTATCAATCCTATCCCAAAATAGGTTTGCTACTTGCAGCTTAAGCACTGGCATCCCATAACTATGATGTCTGTGGCATACAAAATCATCGCCAAGGCTATCGCTCTTAGAATTGCCCCCTTCCTAGACAGAGTACTCTCTCCCCATCAGTATAGGTTTATCAAAGGAAGGTCGATTTATGACAACATCTTGACAGCAATGGTCGACATTGAGTTTGCAACTTTTATGAAGCAAGAGTGCATTTTGCTTTAGTAAAATCTAGACAAGGCTTATGATAGGATCCTGTGGTCCTTCATCAAAGATGTCATGAAATCATTGGGCTTTGGGTTGCACCTTTGTCGGCTTCTATACACCTCATTTGGGTGTAGGAAGCCAATCTGAGCCTTATTCAATGATAGAAGTGTAGGCTCCTTTGAAGCCAAAAGATCGATCAAGCAAAGATGCCCCCTGGACACTCTTCTCTTTTTTATTGGGTCGCATCCTTTGATAACGATGCTCCAAGATGCTGCTGCGCGGGGGGAGATACAAGGGTTAACTTTGCACGGTAACGGCCACAGTTCTTGGCCAAGATGTTTGCAGATGACTCCCTCCTCTTCTTGAAAGCATGCCCTCAGGTACTCAGGAAAGCCCTTGAGATCGTGTAGACATTTGTTTTGTTTTCTGGATCAAAGTGTATACTTATCGAGAAGTCTAGGCTGATTTCCTTGATGAAAAACGACTCATTTGACCCTTCGCTTTGATCTAGGGAGATTGCGTCTAAAGGCAGGATTTTTAGACATCTGGGGGCCCCCTTAGCGGGGGTGGATGTTACTCAAAATCAAAGGTTCCAGTGGGTCTTTTGAAGATTTAGAGGAAAATAATAAGATGAGAGTATGTGTTGCTCCCCTTCTCGAGTCGGGTCAGAGTGATTAGTTCATTTATGCTTCCTTATATTTCCTTTACCAGCCTGCTCCTCAAAATAGCCAAATGTAACTGGAAGGAGTTTTTGAAACCAGCTAAAATATTCTTATGGAGGAACAACATGAAAACCTCAACGCCATAGCAATGGCCAAAGTGGGAAGGTATCGCTCAATCGTTAGACCAAGGTAGCCTAGGGATTCTCAATGCTCTTGTTCATGTGGAGGCCCTGTGTGCCAAGTTTGTGGTCTTGATCGCTCATCGAGTCCAATCTTGGGCTATCATGACCAAGGATATGATGGACAAGGCAAAAAATTTCTCTCAAGGTGGTTAGTAGAAACGAATCGAGGTACTCTACAAAATTTTAGCCCCGGGGTACTCTAGCCTAAGATTAAGTGGCATCATAGGAGAGCTGGTGAGAAAGTGCAATAGAGAACAGGGAAACTGGAATGGGGAGAATTATCCAAATACTTCTAGAACTCCATCTCGCATGGGTCCCTATGGTTGTCTAAAGTTGTTGGGGCTATCTTGAACCCTTACTGGAAAGAAATTGCAAGAAGGATTAACGATAAAGGTCTTCCATGGGTGAGACACTTTTGGGATAGAAATTATAGTAAGAGCTGGAAATCCTTTGACCAGGTGGCTATGTAGTTTCAACTCATTGGCATAGAGAAGATGCTTGTCAACACGGGCATAGCAGGCTTGGACAATAGTCTGGGATAGAAATTATAGCAAGAGCTGGAAATCCTCTGACTAGGTGGCTATCAGTTTCAACTCATTGGCACAGAGAAGATGCTTATCAACATGGGTGTAGCATTCTTGGACAATAGTCTGGGATAGAAATTATAGCAAGAGTTGGAAATCCTCTGACCAGGTGGCTATCCAGTCAAGTCATTGGCATAGAGAAAATGCTTGTCAACAGGGGTGTAACAATCTTGGAGAATAGTCTAATGTCGTTATGTGAATCTACTTTTGTGTGGAAAGCTTGGAAATGGCCCATGAGTAGTCAATTTTCTAAGACCCATACCAAGGGCATCTACCAAGTGTTAATTCATGAGGCTGCTTGGTTTTCCCCTCTAAACAAGTAGTGGAAGAAGCAATGGTCAGAGGCTCGATGGGTGGAGGACACAAAGAACATTTGAAATCCGTAGTGTTCAGGGTGCAGATTGTGTTAGTATACTTGCAATGCCCACCTCTCTCAGTTTTGCCACTACAATAAATGTTGCATAGTTTGTAAGGCCCCCATATGAGGAGAAGCCAATGGTGCACATATATTTGGTTGATTCTAGCTTTGTACGCTGATGAGATCTCTATTTGTGATCCTGGATGGTACGGAATATTCCTTTCGTCAAAAAATCTTGGACGGATGGCGGCCGAAAGACAATCGAAAAAAGCCAGGTAAAAAATCAAGAGGAGGAGTTGTCTGATGATGAAAAATCAAATAAATCTAACCAACCTGTTGCAACATCATAGGAAAAGCTACTACCAAAGTGGGCTCAACAACTTTTTGATGCTCGAAACCCTCAAGTTCATCTGTTTAAACGGAGAGCTCTATATAGATATAGGAAGTTATGCTGAGCTATGCGAGGATGAGAGAGAGATCTCTTACAGCCATAAATATTGTATTTGAACAATTTTGCTCCATTTTGTAAAACTCTGGCTCTCTAAGTACCTTCCATGTTGTATAATGCTCTTTTGATTTTGCGCTCACATCTTGGGCAATCCATGGCCACATGCAGCTCCACCACCTGGTTTTTTGATTGCAAGATTTGATTGTGTGCGCTCTCTCTCTCTCTCTCTCTCTCTCTCTCTCTCTCTCTCTCTCTCTAAGAAAGCCTTTGATATGATTCCACGTAACAATTTGTGGAGAAGGATGGAAGAACTCCAAGTGCCAAGTGAGTTTATGCTTGCGGTTTCTCGAATCTATGAGAAGGTGATTTGTCAATTGCGCATGGGAAGAGAAATTTCAGAAATTTTTGTAAGCACTATTGGGGTTAAACAAGGATGTCCATTATCACCAACTCTCTTTGGTCTATGCATCGATCAATTGGAACAAATGGTACTTGACTTTATGCAAGAAGAAGGCATTGAAGAGGTCACTATTTGCAATGCGGTAATCATGCTTTTGTTGTATGCGGATGATGTAGTGCTTCTAGCACACACTTTAGAAGATGCACAAAAGCTTATGGTTGTCCTTGAGAACTTTTGCTTGCATAGTGGGCTGATTGTAAATGAATCCAAAACAAAGGTTATGCTTGTGAAAACCAACCATAAGGAGAAGCCATGCATTGTGTACAACAACGAGACACTTGAAGTTGTTGAGAGCTTTAAGTACCTTGGCCTTGAGGTTCCATCCAATCACAAGTGGCATGAATGTGCTATGCGTCGTTTGGAAGCGGGAAAGAGAGCATATTATGCATTTGAGAACATGTGTAATGCGGGAAACATCAAGTGTTGGGTTCTCAAGAAGTATCTTTTTGATGCATTGGTGACACCGGTTCTTCTTTATGGAGTTGAAGTGTGGGGCGGGAGCATCTCAAAATCTACTTGGAAAGAGTTTGAGAATGTCCAAAAGCGTTTTCTTACAAACTTTCTCCAAGTTAAGACACAAACACCATATATGCTCTTACTTTTTGAGTCGGGATCTCTTCCAATTGAGGTTATGGGCATGGAAAGGGTTGTGGAGTACATGATAAAGATGCGTCAAAACCCCTCACATCGACTTCCTACAATTGCATGGGAAGCAAGCAAAAAAGTTCAAAAGACGCATAAAAGCAAAATCTTGAGCACGGGATGGATGCAAGACATAAAGAAGTGGTTTGGGAGATGGGATGCATTACACTTGCTACATGATTCTTCAATTGACTCTCAAGTGAATGAAGCTTTTCTACAACGCCAATGTATTACGGCTTGGGAGAAATCCGGTGGGTCACGCTTCATACATTACACCACCTATATTGCCCCCAACTACAAAACCATGTTCTTCGCTGAGAGAGGAAACCGTACTCACACTTACATGCTTGAGCCTATTCCCTTGTCCGCGATACGCACTATCGCAGCAATTCGGCTTAGCTCCCATTTCCTTCGATGCGAGATAGGGCGTTGGGGCAATGGAGAAGAGTCAAATCGATTGTGCACATTATGCTCACTGCAAGTTCGAGAGTCTGAGTACCACACACTACTAGAGTGCTCAGCTTTTGATCACATCCGAACTTGCTTCTCTCACATTTTCAGCCATAACTTAGACCTACACACTTTCCTCTCCCAGCCAAAGTGTGGGCTCTCCATTGCGACTCTCATCACTACAATTTTGGAGCATCGAGAGTCACTCATCAGCCATACACATACTACATCACATGTAACTTTGGTCCCATAGGTCATATTTGACCTCCGAGGACGATAATAAAATCTATCTATCTATCTATCTATCTATCTATCTATCTATCTATCTATCTATCTATCTATCTCTCTCTCTCTCTTTCGATTGAAAATTCTGAGTTATCGACTTGCCTCTTCCATCACTCAAGTTGAAGAGAAGAAGAATGTGTTCTCTTGTTGCTAGCCTTTGAACATTCCAAAGCTACAAGCACCTTCAAGTTCTACGTCGAAAAAGAAATAGATAGTTGGGATTCTTGTACGATTCTCCGATTTGAACAATTTTGCTCTGTTTTATAATATATATTGTGTTCACGTGGCTTTTTGTCCATTTCTATTTATATGCATCATTGCGTCATTGTATTTAATGGTCTTTGCGTCCACTCCAGGTACATATGCTCTAGGTATGTTCTCACAAGCAAGGACGACGAGCACTGCGCTCCGGGTGCGATGGAGACTAAAGATGCAATCGCGAAGGGAGTGATTTGTCTCTGCTCATAGATGCAGCTCGTCTCAACGCTAGATCGAATTGATCGGGTGAAAGAGACACTAAGAAGCACTACTACTGCTTACTTAGCATCTCTTTCACCCGATCAACTAGATTTAGTGGTGAAAGAGACACTAAGAAGCACTACTACTGCTTCTTAGTGTCTCTTTCACCCGATCAACTAGATTTAGTGGTGGGGCAAGCAACATCTATGAAAAGATATGGACTTCCTTCGCGATTGCAGCTTCAGTCTCCATCGCACCCGGAGCGCAGTGCTTTTATAAATTCATCTTCATTCAACGAAAACTCTCTACACAGGAATCCCTCCTCCTCTCTCTCTCTCTCTCTCTCTCTCTCTCTCTCCCTCTCTCTCTCTCTCTCTCTCTCTCTCTCTCTCTCTCTCTCTCTATCTATCTACATGTCCATGTTTTCTACTCCATTCATTCAATATTAATTTTAAATGTTCGTGTGTTTAATGCAGGTATGGATAATGAGGAGTTTCTTTCTTCTTTGTCACCCCAGCAGAGACAGTGTACGTGGAGCGACATCGCTCTGGCGCACCATCGCGCACTCCTACTCCAGCCGCATCTCCCTCTGTTTCGGAGCATTCAGCGTGCTCCAAAGCTTCGGTGTCGATGAGACGATCTTCACACTCGTCTAGGCACCGGGGCTCTAGTGGTGGCGGTGGCGATTGTTGTGGGGATGCCATCGACGATGCTTCGACACTGCCTCGTGTTCGACGAGGCTCTTTACCCTCCACTTCTTTGCCCGGCCCAACACCAGCCACGGCATCACCATCGACACCAGGTTTTGCACGGTTGACTGTCGTTCCTAGCGGCTACACACCACTAGCTACTCCTCCAGCAGTCACTCCAGTGGACACTCCTCGCTTCGGGGCTCAGGCTCCAGCGGAGACACCTGACATCCATACCCCCATCGACACGCCGCTAGAGACCCTTGTCGAGACACCCAGGTTCATGCGTGAGTGGCGAGAGGGCTTGCCTTACTCCGTCGACTTCAGGGGCGCATCATCTTGGACGATGAAGGCAAGAAGGTGATTTCGCGCATGCGCGGTCGTTGCTCTCAGGTGTTTAGACACAACATACTAAACACCTGGAGTGAATTACCGAATGATTTAAAAGAGAGAGTCATCAGCATGCTTCATGACGAGTTTTCCGTTCCAACACAAGATGAGCGCTTCAATGAAGACGTGATGAAGGTTCGAATGCGCGAATACTGCAAGCACAAGCGTTCCGAAGTGCAAAAAGCAATCAAGCATGGGTGGAACAGACCAGATTGGTTGGCCAAAGAAGATTGTAAGAATGCGAAGAAAGCAGTGCACGAGAATCCCGACAAGTGGAAGCAACAAAAGGAGGCAGCCGGAGCGCGAGTAGAGGCAGGGAGCTCGCACCACTTGGGGAGTGGTGGGTGGGCATCATTTGAGGCCAATTTTGTAAGTGTTTTTGCATTGCTCTTTATGTTTGATAGTTTAGGGTTTATGGGTTTTTAAATTCTAACATAATGGATTCTTTGTATGTTTTGACAATGGTCGATGACAGGACGTGATCCCACACCATACGAGCGCGAGTACGTAGGCAGGACGGGCTTAAATGCCCTGATGGACATTCTGAGTTCTCGCGGCGGCATGGTTAGTATTAGGGTTTACTCTTTTCTATTTGTTGTATTGTTTTATAAACATCGCTATATGTTTATACTTACAAAAAACTGTCTTATTGTTTTTTTTTTGCAGAATCCGACAGATACATCTCTTGGACGCAATGAGACGTCTGATTAGACGACGTCAGTCTATCCATATCTAGATAGCATTAGTTTCTTTTTGTCATAGCTTATGTATCATGAGACGACTTTTATACGTCTTTTTGACAACCATGTATATTTTTTCAATAATGACAATGGTGTTGTAACTATTACATTTGCAAAGTTTAACGATCAAGTGATTTTGCCTATGATGTGTACAATTGTCATTGATTTACTTTCATCAATTCACTCTTGTCAGTTTTGTATCTTTATTTTGCAAACAATACGTACTATGGATGATGGAGTTAATGGTTATATTGTCTTGTGGGTGACTATTTTGGGTCTATATCTACCTTTGCACTTTTTTTCAAAGGTGAATCAATTAATGAAACATTCAATATGGTTGATGGGTGACTGCTTTTCCACCAAAAAAATTTCCTCTCGAGCGTCGCTATGAAAGTCTCTATATAAGGCTCTGCTGCGTCGCTATAAACGTCGCTATAGATGGACTGCAAACGTCGCTATAGGTGTCGCTATATAGGGACATTTATAGCGACACATGTAGCAACTGTTCTAGCAACGTTCTCGTATCGACGCTGTTAGCGATGCGGGGGGTTATAAAAACCCAATGTATTTCCGTCGCTAACAACGTCACAAGACCACACAACCTCTTGTAGTGTGACAATGCGCTTTGCAATCGCTTGGCATTTTGCAATAATTGGATGAGATGGATGTTGGTCCTGACTTTCCTTGAGCTTGTGATGATACTCTCTCTTTCTACGAGATTCATAACATCTGGAAGCAAGCCTTCTACATTTTCCACACTCACAAATGAAATTGCCGTTGGCATGGTTTGCACATGCTCCAAAACCTAAGGGAGCTTCAATACATGCTGCTCCATCTATTGTCCCTGCTCCAAAACTTGTGGATGCCCCAATCAATGCTCTTTCCATACATATATTCATGTTTCTTTCTCCAATAAACCCATTATCCAACGATGTTGCAACCGATGTTGATCTAATGCTTGGGGCTGCTCCGCTTGATGTGGGTGCGATGTAGTCCAAAGTGAAAGTCCTACCACTTGTAAGGTCAACACATGGTTGTCTTCCCACCATGACCTCCTTGATATGTGGCAAAGAGTGTACGCTAAGCACTCCTCCTGTAATGTACAAGTTGTAATTGTAGTTGTAGTTGTAGTTGTATCTATAGTTGTTTCTTGAACATAAGTAAACTCCTTCTAAGTGAAACCTCTTGCTTCACTACCAACACCCTCTATGCTTAGCTCGAAAAGATGATATGGCTGCTAGCCAATTGGAAAGCAAAGGCAAAACGCCTTCTCTCCAAAACCTCATGCAAAACTCCCCTTCTGTGTTTGTCTTGAAAAGAAGCTTATGTGCAAATGCTCCTACAAGACTACCTCATGCAAAACTCCCCTTCTGTGTCTGCCTCATAAAGAATCTTTTGTGCAAATGTTCCTGCAAGACTACCAATGTTCACTCCTCTGTGCTTGGTTTATGTGCATGTAGAGAGAGAAAATGAGAGAGAGAGAGAGATCCGACGAATTTTGTTTGAAAGTGTTGATGCAGGGGCGTGGAGAGAATTATGACACTACCAAATATCGTGGGATTTTTTTAATCATAAATGTCCATGCTTTAAAACTTTTAAGTTTTATTTCTTTATTTTTTGGCTCTTGCTTTGATATGCAAGGAGCTACCTTTCCACCACCAATGTCCGAGACATAGGTATTTAGTCCACATAACCATGCATACACCCCTTGATCGCATTATGCATATGGAATTCTTCTTTCACATGCTCAAGAGAATGAGAAACATAGAAGTCTTTATTGCATACCTTGTCCATATTTATGTCTAAAACATAAGATACATTTGGCTTCACATCTTCTTGCAAGCCAAACTGCCTCACTCTCTCTAACTTCCATTCCTTCTGCTTTGCAATCCTTACTGCATCCTCAAATGTCAGTGGTCTTTTAAGCTCAACCTTTGATCTCAAATCAGTACTCAAATTTTGCATAAACATACCCTTCTTAAGAATAAGAGGAGGAACAACACTACGCAAAGCAACACACCATCTTCTCCATAAAGCATTGAACTCCTTGACAAAGGCATCTACACTTTGACCATTACCCTGTGCAGTCCTTCAATGGAGTGGCATACATCCGTTGGGTCCTCTACCGTCTTATCAATTGGGGCACTTTAACACTTGAAAGGAGTCTTGAAAAATGAATGGCGAAAAAGTTGAAGATGATCAAAATTGATTCTATACGCCACTATTAGCAAACTTGACACGAAGAGAGAGTTGTCCCCATACAACTACATGTAGAGAAGGCAAAGCGAGGACAAAAACTTGCATCAAAAGCATCAAAGAGACACAACGAGCTAAAAAATGCAGATTTTTGGACTTTTTAAAGTTTTTACATAAGTTTTAGTTATATACAAGTCTCACTTAAAACAACTCACATACGGGCACTTACATTGACCCGACAATCGGCACTATGCTAGTGACTTGCCGTGCATGTACATGTGCTTGCTAAAGGAGGCTAAAAAATCCACAAAAAGAAAGCCACAGACCCTTTTGACATCAGGCGTCATGTCCATAAGTACAAATTTATAAAAAAATGGGGTGTCAAAAATGTACCTAACAACGTCACGAAAATTAAATTTTGAATTTTGAATTGAGCAATGTCTCCCTCCATCTTGATCAACGCTTATTCTGACGCCCGCCAACGACGTCGAAAAAATGCAGTCGGTAACCAAGTGATCCCTTGTAGTGGCAGGGGCTTCCAAATGCATTGGGAAGGACATGAACAACAACAAGGAGAGGTATATTTAACTAGATTCCAAGCCCAGCACAATGCACTATGTCAGCTTGAGCACGATTGCATTCATGTGTAGAAATGAGTCATATCAATGTAACCAACATTTGCAAGGGAAGCGACAAGGAGGCCTATGCTTGGATGTGGACTGATTGTGGGTTTATAAACTAGAGAGAGAGAGAGAGAGAGAGAGAGAGAGAGAGAGAGAGAACTTTATTTATTTATATATAATAGATATTGCTCTCTTGCAAGTCATTTTAAGCTAAAGTAACATTGCTGGATAAAACTGGCCAATTTATTCGATTGAAAAATGAAATAAATTCAGAGTGATTGGTACAGGGGAGAGATAAAGCATGGCTAACATGGGTATGTTTTCTAAATCTAGGGCATCAAGCTTAAGATACAATTGAATCCCTAGCCGAGCCTAACTTTTCTTTGTAGGCTAACTTACTGCCTAGGCCGTGAGTTTGCCGCGGACGCTGGCGATAAGGTTCTCCACATTGTCATCGCTGATGCCAAGGGTGGCCTCCAGGACATCTTCAGGAAGGGGAGGGTTGGCGGCAAACAGGGTCACAGCGAGTTGGGATGCTCCAGAGTTCTGGCCATTAAGAGCGGCGATGGCGAGGGCTGGTTTCGACTTATCAGGGTTGAGCTGGAAGTGCACGAGGCCACGCGGGAACATGAAGATGTCGCCTGCGTAGATGGTTTGGTAGAAGAGCTTGTTTGCAGGCGCGGTGGAGATGAAACCCACTAGCAGGGTGCCTTGTGCGAGGTAGAGGACCTCGGTGGCGCGTGGGTGGATATGAGGGGGGTTGATGCCGCCGGGCCTGAAGTCGACGCGGGCGATGGAGAGGCCTTGTGTGTTGAGCGCTCCGAACGTGGCTGCGTTGGCAAGGTTGACAGCCGAGCCGAGTTTGCCTGTGAAGTTTCCGGGGGCGCGGAGCTGCTGTGAGACGAAGTCGGAGGATTGCACGTTGGCGGCAGCCTTGCAGGGCACGCCATTGAAGGAGAAATCGATGGAACCGAAGAGCTTCTGGCGCTCGGAGGCGCTGAGGGCGATGCAGAAGTCCTGAAGAGGGTCCTCATCAGCGGCGTGGGCGGGCCTAGAACTAGCCACAGCCAAAATGAGAAAGATCAGGAAGCTGAGGTCGACTGTCCTCGTCATCGTGAATATAGCGGCCACAGCTCGTGAAGCAGCTGGCAAGACTTATAATTAATTAAGGCTAAGTATCACTAGAGACGATCTAAATTAGCTTAATTAATTAAGGCTAAGTATCACTAGAGACGATCTAAATTAGCTCTAGCACAGAGAGAGAGAGAGAGAGAGAGAGAGAGAGAGAGATGAACGATCAGGTTGCTGGCCATGGAGCCCTTTATAGGTTTTGCAGAGCGCGTTGCCGGAAGGCGTTAACGAGTTATGGTACTGTGCCAATCCGCAGCCGGCCCTGAAATTCCGTTTCAGTTTCCTACTGAAGTTAAAGGTGTGAAACTTTTTGGCCTTCATTTTTAACGAAATCTTCATTTGATATGGATTGAAGGCACCTATTATCTTACTATCCTATTCAGCACCCTCACACAATCGTTCAAGGCTCCGTCCTGCCTTGTTCAATGCCTTTGCAAGGTTCTCTAACCCCCTGGCCTCATGAGGATCACACGATTCGGCCGGTCTGCAAGTGGTTGGCGATGTACTACAAAAAGCCTAGCTAGCTCGTGCCCTATCTCGTCCCTTACTGATCCCCTACTCTAGCGTTGTCCTTCAGGTGCCTGGCACTGTGAGTCCCTTCCTCTACATGGTAATACCAATGGGTATATGCTCCAATTGTTAAGCCCACAATAGGATCTAAGCGTGACATCTTCCATCAATAGAATGGGGATGGACTGTTACTTTGGATGTCACGAAGCTATAACCGAGATTTTTCTATGCGAGCAAATATGGCTAGGAAATCATCCAAGGTCACAATAGGATCTAAGCGTGACATCTGCCATCAATAGAATGGGGATGGAGTGTTACTTTGGATGTCACTAAGCTGTAACCGAGCTTTCTCTACGCGAGCATACATGGCTAGGAAATCATCCAAGGTCACAGTACGATATAAGCATGACATCTGCGATCAATACAATGGGGATGGAGTGTTACTTTGGATGTCACCAAGCTGTAACTGAGCTTTCTCTATGCGAGTAAACATGGCTAGGAAATCATCCAAGGTCACAATAGGATCTAAGCATGACATCTTCCATCAATAGAATGGGGATGGAGTGTTACTTTGGATGTCACCAAGCTGTAACCAAGCTTTCTCTATGCGAGAAAATATGGCTAGGAAATCATCCAAGGTCAGCTTCATCCTTAGAATCTCCCTCAACTTCTATTGTGGTATCTTTGGAAAGGCTTTCTCAACCCAATTCCTCACCATGAAGCTCCCTATTGGCTAAGGTAACTTTTCTACCAAGGACTTGGCACTAGTCATAGGCTCTACAAAGGTTTCCCTTAGGCCTAACTCTAAGGTTTCCAACTGATCCAATGCCTTTGCTTTGCAGGGACATGGTTGGAGAGTTGCACATAATGTATCCCTGAGCTTATTCCAAGAAATGAAATGATTTTCTTCATACTGGCTATACCACTGTGAGCGAGGCTATCCAAGATGGCAACATCATGTAGGCATCCTCCTAATGAAGCCCTCTCCCTTTGCACAAGGAGAGGAATCTTCTCACTTGATTAATTCTTCACTTGAGAGCTCCTTAAAGTTGACGTTGAATGGAGCTAGAGTTATGGAAAACTCATGTGCCATTACTTATGGGTCAGGGAAGGTGTGAAGTACTATTGGACAGGGAAAGTGAGGATAGTAAAGGAGACGGTTGTGTTGTGGTAGACAAAGTGGGTGAACGTGAGTGACATGGCGGAGTGAAAAGTAACAGTTTTGTGAAACTTGAGTGGGGCCTCTTTAGTTTACTATCCATAGGTGATAGGCATATAAAAAACTGGATTACCTTTAAGAGGACTTAGGGTTTCAAAATAATCAAGTTAATAAATTTAGCAATAGGATTGTTGAATAGCTCTACTTCTTCTCATCTTTTTTATCTTTATGGCCCTCTTCTTGCACCTTCCAATTGTTTTTCATTTGCCATCAAATCTTGATGTAGGATTTGTTTACTTTCTTCATAAAAGCACATGTCAAGCTCTTGGAGAAATCCCTTGGTTGGGATGGGCTGATTACTAAATACTTCAAGGAGTTTTTGGAGGACCTCAAGGTTCCGATCACCTGTTTCACTATGAAAATCTTCAAGTGTTTACCGCGTTGTTTTATTGCGTTTTGTAGAAAGAATGTGCAAATTCAAGTAGAGAAACAAGAGAGAGGAGGGCGGGGTTCTTTTTTTGTATATTAACGTTGTTATTACCGCATATATTACCGCACATATTACGGTTGTTATATCTCTCAGCCAAATTTAGTGCCTAAACTTTCAAATTCTATCTTAACCCCCCCCCCCCCCCCCCCCCCCCCCCCCCCCCCCCCCGCTCCCCCCTTTAAAATTTTGGTGTTTCCCTCCTCTCAATAAAAATTAAAGAATATTGTATATAATTTTCAAATTTAAGAAAGGAGAGAGAGAGAGAGAGAGAGAGGGAGAGAGAGAGGGGGGGGGAGGGGGAGAAGGAGACGGGAGATATAAGATTACACTTGGTTACAACTAAAATAATCATTGTGAATTGATTAACATAATTGAGCATATTCTCAAATCTAAAGAGAGGAAGAGGGGGGAGAGAGAGATGAATGGATTACACTACCAAAAAACTTCATAACTACAAAATGTCTATGAATCATCTTTCTCTACATGAAGCATCATCCAATTATAAGCCCATGGCTCCTAAATCAATAAAGAGAGAAACGGAATTGTCGTTTGTGGATGCATTGCCTTCATCATCTTCGAGTTCGTCATCCTCCATCTCATCATCTTCATCATCGTGACAATCACCCTCGTTCAGACTTGTTGCCGCCGGACTTGATTCATCGACCTCCCTCTCCTCTGTTTCCACCTCATCCAAAGTTGGAGGTGGAAGAGGGTCGAAGATAGTCTCCACTTCATCAGTGGAAAAAATGGTTTTCCCTTGAGGTGTTACGGGAATTACGAACCAAAGTTTTGGTTGGTGGATTACTGGGATATAGATGACATATAAAATAGAAGTTCAAAGTGAATAACATTGGTATAACTAACACTACAAGCAAATAAGAATAAAAAAGGTACATGTCACTCACCTAGTCACAATTGCGCAAAAAACTAAATTGTCATACCTCCCTGTGTGATGCACACTAAAATCCACCATGTAGAGGCTATTCTCATGTTGTCTAGACACATTTGCAAACCACTTGCACTCGAAGATAAAGGTATGAAAGGTTCTAAAATTAACCTTTAGTATCCTTTCAATAGTTCCACAGTACCTGGCTTTATCACCGTCTGTGTCAAAGTTGCCCATGATGGCACAATCCATGGTGGCTCTATGCTCATCAATGTGGCGCGTACAAAAGTGACGACCCTTTGACCACATAGAGTTAAAGGAAAGGCACTAGAAAATAGAAAAATATATTAATTTATCAAATACATATATATTAAAGACAATATCAAGAAATAGCGTTATAATATGGTTTAGGTATATGAGTATTCTACCTTTGGTATGCAGCCTCGTGCATACTCCCATTCTTTGCTGGTGACGTCTTCTCCGTGCGCTTTTGCCTCGGTCATTCTCTCATGAATCCACTCTACACTAATGAGATCTAGGAAACATACAAGGTGTTTAGGCACTGGGGGTGCCCTCCTTCCTCCATGTGCTTGTTTCCTTGCTTCCCTCTCTTGCGAATGCCTTGCCTTTGCCACTGTCTCAAGTCCACCCACTTGGTCATAATCTTTGCATTGAGAATGCAAACGTTATCGACCACTTCGGATAGATTCATATCCATGTTAAGTAGTTTTCCCTTTTCACTTGGCATGTGTGAAGTCATCCTTGCATCTTCCTCGTCTGACCACATGCGAGGCATTGAAGGATCAACTTGTGCCAAATACTCTGATATGTAAACAAATGCCTCTTGAACGATCCACCCTTCAGCCATACATGCCTCTGGTTGAGATTGTAGCCGCACAAAACACCGAACACAGACCAATGGGGCACCTCCTCAAGCAACGGGTGAGTCATGCTATCATCTCTCCGAGCGCTTTTTCGAGGATGCCAAAGCAATGCGCCTCAAGCGAGGGATTGCCCTTTTGCACTTGGCGCAAGGGCAAGGGAGTTTTTCCTTGAGCCAACAATCACTCTCAGGACCTCCAGGGGGACCACGATCATCCCAATCGATGTCCTGCACACGCGAAATGTTGTTTATTTACTCATGTGTCCTAAAAAATAAATAATTAGAAAAGCACTTAATTCCATTAGAAAAATTACATATAGTTAAAGCCAAAGGAAATAAATGACAATGAGTGCTAAATCTATTTTTAACTAAAAGAGAACTTAAAAAATACAATTAATAAACATTTAAAAGTACTACAAAATAAAGTATTCATAAAAAATTAAAAATCTTGATGAAAAATCTCAAAAGGCTAAAAAATGAAATAATGTATAGCTAAGGATAGAGGGGGAGGTTTGTACCCCCCCCTCCCTCCTGCAGCCTTGGATTTGCATGTATCCGTTTAAAATGACCGGCCACGGTAATATAGGCGGTAATAACCACGGTAATAACTGCTGCCTAAAATAGGCAAGAAGGCAGAGCATGCCACGTTTTTGCTACATACTTAGCGTTCTTGCTCTCCGCCATCGTTCCCAAGCTTCCCCTCCCTTCCCTCTCTCTCGTTCTCCAAGCTTCCCAAGTTTCGTCGAAGGGGGTTTCGTCCAAGTTTCGTCGAAGGGGGTTTCGTCCAAGTTTCATCGAAGGGGGTTGTCCGCCATTGTCTTTGGAAGCTCAACCTAGCCGAAGCTGAACCACGCTACAAAGAAAATAGAGAGAGAGTAAATAGAGAGAGGTAAAGAGAGGATGAGGGATAGATAGGGAAAGAGGGAAAGAGAGAGAGATAGGGAGAGAGATAAAGAGGGGAAAGAGGGAGGGAGAGAGAAAGAGAGAGAGAAGAGAGAGAGAGAGAGAGAGAGAGAGAGAGAGAGAGAGAGAGAGAGGTAATATACACGGGAAAGAGAGGAATAGAGAGAGATAGGTAAAGAGGAGAGAGAGAGAGAGAGAGAGAGAGAGAGAGAGAGAGAGAGAGAGAGAGACAGAGAGAGAGAGAGAGAGAGAGAGAGAGATAGATAGGGAAAGAGAGATTGTAGATAGAGAGAGAGTGCTTGCTTTACATGGAGGCGCAAGCATGACTCTGGGATGGAGCTTCAACTTCGTAGTTCAACTGTGCAACCGAAAGAGAGAGAGAGAGAGAGAGAGAGAGAGAGAGAGAGAGAGAGAGAGAGAGACATAGTGAGAGAAATGGAGTTACTTATTGCATTACATTAGAATTGTTATGTTATAGTCAATTGATCACTTAGACGTTGAATCTAGGTGTAGCCAACACAAAACAATGGCTACGTTTACAACCATAACATATATATTTGTTTATGCATGTATGTAGGCACTAAGTACGGGAGCATAGCACGCGAAGGTTAGACGCTTCCCCTTGGGTATAGTCCTTTTTTAACTGTGGTGTTGCGGTCATTTATCCACTCATGCATGGATTATCGCAATGTACCTTTGGTTTTACCACGGTTGAGACCGCGATGATATCTAAAGAGGTGCACTTGACTTTTGGCACTACTAGCCTCTACTTAGGTCTACTAGTATGTATATGTATCTACATGTTTGTGTGCTAATATACTTGTGTACGTATTTATAGATGAGTGAGTAGGGTGGAAAGCTTAATCTTATATTGCTCTTAGTAATGTAGATGTCAGACGAGAGAACAACTGGTGAGGAGTAGCCAGATGGCTCTTCTTTTGTTTCGTTCATATCCCATGTGGGCTTCCACCCGGGGTGGACATCGCCTCTAGTGGACCCGAGTCTTGAGTTGGTGAGAACAAGCAAAGAAATAAAGAATGTTTCTGCGTAGTTAACCCTAAACCATGAGTTTCATAGGTTTATTTTTGTTATTTGCAAGCATGGCCATCCTACACCTACCCTTCTCAGGTTCCTCCACTGGTCATAGATCCAGACCTACAACGGGCTATCTCTTTACGAGAGCAGTGCCTCCATTCAATGGAGGATTTGTTTGGCTGCTACACTCCGCAGCAGCTTGCGACCTACGATATTTCTCCGCAGACTACACCATGGGGGAGTCAGGGAGGGACTCCTTACCTACAGAGCCCCACACTGACGGCACCTCCCTCTACTCTCCCTTTCTATCGTCCTACTCCACTTCCATGGCAATGCCTACTCCCCTTGCATCCCAGGCTCCTACGCCACGCCATTCCACTTTTGCTTTGCTAGAACATCGTCGACGGACTTTCTCTAGTAGCGCGCATCGACACTCGTCTCAGGGCAACGAGCGCCATGAGAGACGAAGCGGCGGTGGATCTTGTGGTTTCGCATGTATTGGTAGTGGCGGGGGAATGGAATCTCCACTTTTAGAGCATGCCGCCCCTATGTAGAGGACGAGGATACTGACATACCCGTGCGAGACACGTATGGGTGCTACTATAGGGTTAAATATGACGGGGAGGTGGACTTTAGCACAGCACAGGACAGGGCATTTAGACGCCATCTAAAAATTCTCATACATTCAACGTATAAGAACTATTTTATAAAGTTTAGAGACCAAATTCCCGATCATGCATGATACATTGAAGATGCTCTGTTAGCTAGATTTCCAAACACCCCCGATCAACGTTTTTCACAACAATGGTTGGAGGGCTACATAAAGACATTTCTAAAAAACAAGCAGTCCAGTGTGCGGCTCATAGTAGCCAACCAGGTCAGAGATCGAGAAAGGAGTTACCACGGTGGCAACATGGCAGACGTGGAGTGGGAGTGGCAAATTCAAGAGAACAGCGATCAAGCTGCGAGACGGGCTCATCATACAGACAACAACGCGAGGCTCGCGCAAGACAAACTCCCAGGCACTATGGCTCAGGAGGCAAGGGAGCTTGGAAGGATAAATATGTAATATTAATTGAAATATAATGTTGATCGGTGATTATAAAGATCGTAGTTGATGATTTCGTATTGTTATTGCTAATTTAGGAAAATGTCACTCTCTCTCTCTCTCTCTCTCTCTCTCTCTCTCTCTCTCTCTCTCTCTCTCTCTCCACCAACTAGAGATGGTCAAGTATCGGGAGCGACATATAGAATTTGATACTTGGTGATGGTTAATGTTCGAAAACAACCCATCTCTCGCGAGCAATTCGACACGACCGTTGGACCACTACAAGCGGTAAGTTTAAACAAGTAATTGTGTATCAATTAATTGTTTTGAGCTGTTGATAATTGTTTAATTTGGTTTGGGTTTATGTAGAGTCAAAGTGATCCAACATACGTGCCTTTGGACAACGACGAGATAGAGCAGGATTAGATAGAAAAATGTTTTGTCCAAACTTTCGTAAAGTCCCAATGTGACACAATGTATATACAACTATCTACTTTTTATTGTAACTTTTTTACATAGTTGATCTTCTGCATTTTAAATTGTCTAGGTAAAGTAAATTCAATTTCAATTCTTTGGTATTTTTTATACTCTTCCAAAAAACAATTAATGAACAATTGATGTTTCATTGTTTTATGCAGGTCAAAATTAAAGGTGCTCATTTGGGCCACGCAAAATTGGGTGGCCCAAATAAGCACCTAATTTTTGAATTAGCGTGTAGCAGCAATAAGCGCGGTAATATACGTGGCAACTGGCGCGGTAATAGCAGCGGGTATATTACCGCGACTATTACCGCGCTTATTGCTGAGAAACCACTACCGCGTCCATAGCCGCGGTTATTGCCGCCCCCGCAAATTTTTCTCTCTCCTTTTTCCTTTGTTTTTCCGCGGCAATGCTAGTGGTTATAGACAACTCCTATTATAGTGTTTGTCTCACGAGGCTTTAGTCAAGGGGTCTTTGGATTCCAATGTGAAAAGAGGGCTTATCAATCCTATCCCAAAATAGGTTTGCTACTTGCAGCTTAAGCACTGGCATCCCATAACTATGATGTTTGTGGCATACAAAATCATCGCCAAGGCTGTCGCTCTTAGAATGGCCCCCTTCCTGGACCGAGTACTCTCTCCCCATCAATACAGGTTTATCAAAGGAAGGTCCATTTATGACAACATCTTGACAGCAATGGTCGGCATTGAGTATGCAACTTTTATGAAGCAAGAGTGCATTTTGCTTTAGTACGATCTGGACAAGGCTTATGATAGGATTGTGTGGTCCTTCATCGAAGATGTCATGAAACCATTGGGCTTTGGGTTGCACCTTTGTCGGCTTCTATACACTTAATTTGGGTGCAGGAAGCCAATCTGAGCCTTATTCAATGATATAATTGTAGGCTCCTTTGAAGCCAAAAGATCGATCAAGCAAGGATGCCCCCTGGACACTCTTCTCTTTTTTATTGGGTCACATCCTTTGATAACGATGCTCCAAGATGCTGTTGCACAGGGGGAGATACAAGGGTTAGCTTTGCACGGTAACGGCCACAATTCTTGGCCAAGATGTTTGCTCCTCTTCTTGAAAGCATGCCCTCAGGTACTCAAGAAAGCCCTTGAGATCGTGTAGAAATTTGTTTTGTTTTCTGGATCCAAGTGTATACTTATCAAGAAGTCTAGGCTGGTTTCCTTGATGAAAAACTACTCATTTGACCCTTAGCTTTGATTTGGGGAGATTGTGTCTAAAGGCAGGATTTTTAGACATCTGGGGGCCCCCTTAGCGGGGGTGGATGTTACTCAAAATCAAAGGTTCCAGTGGGTCTTTTGAAGATTCAGAGGAAAATAAGAAGATCAGATTATGTGTTGCTCTCCTTCTCGAGTCGGGTCAGAGTGATTTGTTCATTTATGATTCCTTATATTTCCTTTACAACCTGCTCCTCAAGATAGCCAAATGTAACTGGAAGGAGTTTTTGAAACCAGCTAAAATATTCTTATGGAGGAACAACATGAAAACCTCACAGCCATGGCAATGGCCAAAGTGGGAAGGTATTGCTCAACCGTTAGACCAAGGTAGCCTAGGGATTCTCAATCCTCTTGTTCATGTGGAGACCCTGTGTGCCAAGTTTGTGGTCTTGATTGCTCATCAAGTCCAATCTTGGGCTATCATGACCAAGGATATGATGGACAAGGCAAAATTTTTCTCTAAAGGTGGTTAGTGGAAACAAATCGAGGTACACTACAAAATTTTAGCCCCGGGGTAGTCTAGCCTAAGAATAAGTGGCATCACAGGAGATCTGGTGAGAAAGTGCAATAGAGAACAGGGACACTGGAATGGGGAGAATTATCCAAATACTTCTAGAACTCCATCTCGCATGGATCCCCATGGTTTTCTAAAGTTGTTGGGGTTATCTTGAACCCTTAATAGAAAGAAATTGCAAGAAGTATTAGCAATAAAGGTCTTCCATGGGTGAGCCACTTCTGGGATAGAAATTATAGCAAGAGTTGGAAATCCTCTGACATTAGGAAGAGAATGGGGTGTAAGAGGGCCTCTTTATTTGGCAGTTTAAGGAAGTCAAACCTTTAGTATTAAGAAAGTAATCAAAGGACAACTTTTTAATTCAAACATGCAAAATGGATAGTTTATTTGAATTCAAAGTTTCCCCCCAAAATGGAATTTAAAATCTAGCGGGTAAAACCATATCATGTAGCATATCCATGGAAAGAGCTTGACACGCAGATTGCAGATCTATGATCTCTGATCAAATCGAAGATCATACGTGGGAGTTATGGAATGCCAAAAATCATAAAATATTCCACGTCCTTTTTTGGGGGAAAAGTGCATCCTTTGACCACTCTTACACACCCACCATTCTTGCACACATGGCGTACACCTATTCATCAAAATTTTAATCACCTCCATAAGCTCAGGGCAAATAAAGAGGCCCTCCTACACCCCATCCTCTTCCTAATGCCAGGTGGCTATCCAGTTTCAACTCATTGGCACAGAGAAGATGCTTGTCAACACAGGCGTAGCAGGCTTGGACGATAGTCAGGGATATAAATTATAGCAAGAGCTAGAAATCCTCTGACTAGGTGGCTATCCAGTTTCAACTCATTGGCACAGAGAAGATGCTTGTCGACACGGGCGTAGTAGTCTTGGACAATAGTCTGGGATAGAAATTATAGCAAGAGATGGAAATCCTCTGACCAAGTGGCTATCTAGTTTCAAGTCATTGGCACAGAGAAGATACTTGTCAACACGGGCGTAGCAGGGTTGGACAATAGTCTAATGCCGATATGTGAATCTACTTTTGTGTGGAAAGCTTGGAAATGGCCCATGAGTAGTCAATTTTCTAAGCCCCATACCAAGGGCATCTACCAAGTGTTAATTCATGAGGCTGCTTGGTTTTCCCCTCTAAAAAAGCAGTGAAAGAAGTAATGGTCAGAGGCTCGATGGGTGGAGGACACAAAGAACATTTGAAATCCGTAGTGTTCAGGGTGCAGATTGTGTTGACCTATACTTGCAATGCCCACCTCTCTCAGCTTTGCCACCACAATATATGTTGCATAGTTTGTAAGGCCTCCATATGAGGAGAAGCCAATGGTGCACATATATTTGGTGGATTCTAGCTTTGTACGCTGATGACATCTCTATTTGTGATCGTGGATGGTACGAAATATTCCTTTCGTCAAAAAATCTTGGCTGGATGGCGGCCAAAAGACAATCGAAAAAATCCAGGTAAAAAATCAAGAGGAAATCAAATAAATCTAACCAACCTGTTGCAGCATCATAGGAAAAGCTACTACCAAAGTGGGCTCATCAGCTTTTTGATGCTCAAAACCCTTAAGTTCACAATCCTCATGAAGAGGAGGGGGGTTTGGGACAGTCAAAGAGAATAGAGGACCAAAGGAGAGCCTCCAAACACATCGTCAACATGGCTCTCATGACAAAAATTGTGGGCTCTATGAAGGAACCAACCTCCGTGAGGAGGCCATGGCTGGTCCAAAGTGGAAAGAAGCAATGCAGTCTGAGTAGGACAGCATCACACAGAATGACACTTGGGAAGTAGTGAATTGGACTCCAAATAATAAAGTCATCGGCACAAAATGGGTGTACAAGCTCAATCACAAAGCTGATGGCACTTTGCAAAAGTACAAATCCACGCTAGTAGCACAAGGATTCTCTCAATTCAAAGGGTTTGTTGTTAGTGACACCTTCGCTCCCACAGCTCGAATGACAACTATTTGTCTTGTGCTTGCTCTTGCTGCTATTTATTTGTGGGTTGTTTACCAAATGGATGTTGTGTCTGTATTTTTTAATGGACTTCTCAAGGAGGAGGTGTATATTGAGCAACCACCACGGTCTGCGACACCTCATTCAAAACAGAAGGTTTGCAGATTGAAGAAGGCTTTATATGGCATGAAACAGTCTCCAAGAGCATGGTATGTCAAAATTGATAAGTTTTCAAAAAAACTTGGCTTTAGAAGAAGTGCCTCTGAAGAAAATTTATATGTGCTTAGAGAGAATGGAAAATAAGTCATTGTTATCTTGTATGTTGAAGACTTGATAATCACAGGTGACCACAAAGAGCTCATCCAACAAACTTTAAGAGTTTGAGTTTTGAATTGGAAATCACAGAATTAGGTATGTTGCCTTACTGTTTGGAGATTGAGATTTGGCAATCCTCAAAAGACATCTTCATCTCTCAACAAAAGTATGCAATAGAGATCCTAAAATCTTTTGGCATGATGTATTGCAAACATGTGAGCACTCCAATGGAGGTAAATTCTTTTCACCAGAATATTCCTTTCACCAGTATATCTTGGTTGGACGGCAGCCGAAAGACGATCGGAAAATTTTCGTCCGGCGGCCGATCGTCCATGGTCTTTGGATGGTGGCCAAGTTCTAGGAGGACTTGTCTACCCAAAAGCGGCTATACATGGGCGCATGGGAGAGTCCTACTTGGACTTGGTTACACAAAGGTGGCCACACACATGGACACATGGCCGAGTTCTACTTGGACTTGTCTATCTAAGGGCGGCTACACCTGGGCATTTAAAGGCTCCCTTGCATCTATATAAGGAGTCCTTCTCATGAGCAATTTGGTAGAATGGTGTGCACACTTGACGCACACAACACATCCTTGTTGAAGTATTGTTAGTCCCTTGTGTTCCTACTTGCTCTAGTTGTCTAAATCTCCATCTAAGCTCTACCTTGAGAGCACATGGGTAGATGAAGACATCACTTTGTAATGGTGTGCTAATCTAAAGTCTTTGATTTGCCACTAATCTACTTTGCATCGTATCTCTCTCTACTCTCCTTGCTACTAGATCCTTATTGTATTCCACAGTTCTTACATGGTACCATAGCACTAGGTGCTCGTAGCTAAGAAAGTACAAGAAGTACTTGAATTACTTTGCAAAATCAATTATGTCAGTGTCTTCAAGTGCTACTCCACTTCACATTCATCCACCAGCATTCACCAGAGGGAAGCTTGATGGCACTGATGGGGGATTTTCACAAGCCAAGCTCCCATACCCCTCTTCTCTCGTCCCCACCCCATGAAAACCCCCTCTTAGGGAGGGAGTGATAAAAGACATTGGAAAAAGTAAGAAAAAAATAAAGTATGATTATGTAAATATATAAGAAAGGTAAAATAGGCCACCTCATGCCTGCGGGGTAGCCCATCCCCACCTTGCCTTCTTTTTCTTCACTGTTGCCCCGCCGTGTGTCCCTTTTCCTCTCCTCCACTCAAAAGGTCAACCCCCTCTCTCTTCCCCTTTTCCTTTCTCCTTTCTCTCTCCCCTCAAGCTACCCCACCTCTCACCAATAATGCATTATAACTCACCAATAATGCACCCTAACTCACATGCAACTTACCCTATCTTCCAAAATAGTATACCCCACCCCCTCTTTCTCTCTCCTATCATATCCCATGACCCAAATACCCCCCTCTCTCTCTAAAGGGCGCCATGTCTCTTGTCTTGTAGCTAAATAGCCTCCCCCACACTCATACACACTCAGTTTCACTGAAAAAGGTACCCACAGACCCATCCCCACCCGGTGGTTACCTGATTTTTCTTGTGTTCACACACATCTGCACACAGATTCACCTCTGAACACACTTCCCTCTCTCCCCTCTTGTAATTACTTTATTCTCCATGTCACCTCTCACTTTTTTTCATCAACCCATCTCTCTCTCTTAGTCTCTCTCTCATGAGACTGCTGTTCTGGCACATATACACACAGCCAGACAAGTGGGGCCCACAGTCACATGGCCTATGTAGATAATGATTTCTTCATTTCTAAATTCTAGAATTTCTCCCCCCTCCTTCCCTATATAAAGAGGGGGTCACCATCACACTAAAGACACACACCATCACCAAAGAGTCCACTATGCACTATGTGTGCCTAGTGCACACACACACACACCCACACCATCACCATCACCGCAATCACCATGCTCGTCTTGAGCATGACCTCTACACCCTTGGGCTATGGAAGATGAAGGGCAACTAAATGAAGGATGATGTCCATAACCCTCGTGCGAGTCTTCGCCATCAACTCCCACCTATCCGCCATGTGCTCTACCACTCTCACCCTTCTCATTCCCCTACCTTATGCTCCCCATTTCATCGCCTTATTCTCTAAATAAAGCTTGAGGTTTTGTGAGTATGTTTTCTTGCAATGTTTTTCCCATGTGAGGTGTGCGGAATTGCCACCTAGTTTTGTATTTGGAGTGAGCTTGTGTATGTGTGAAGGGTGTGCGGATTCGCCATCCTTTTGTGGTGCCTAAGTACTAAGCCGCTATACCCCCTCCCTCACTCTCTCTCTCTCTCTCTCTCTCTCTCTCTCTCTCACGTGATCTCATTCCCTTTCCTCTTCATCATTACTCCCAAGCATCCATCTCTCTTGGATGAAAACTTTGTTATGGTGGTGTGTTGTTTGCGTCCTAGCCGATGAAGCTAGGTGGTGCCCTTGTTTGCTTTACCATGACTGGCTCGAGGCACGCTATTCGGTCCCCGGTGTTTTAGAGGCCGTCGGGGGTTCGGGGTTCGCTTTGCACCCGTCATTTGGTGCCCCCACGGAGGATCTTTTCATGAAACCCTTCAGTTTACAAGACTGAAACCCCTAAACTATTGTGAATGGATGAATGGCTAGCAGGATTCGCTAATTGGACGACAGAAGAAGAAGAGCTCCAAGCACAACTAGACGAACTCCGCATCTCCATCGAAGCTCGAGTGCCAGGCGTAACGGTAATCGATTTGCAGTGGGAGAGTCAACCAACACGCCAAACCCAGTGGATATACATAGGCCAAGTGCCAAGAAGAAGAAGGAGAAGGTCAAAACCATGTTCGCAACCTACAACCGACCCACAACAACAAAATGGAAGGAGCTGTACACAATAGAGAATCAACACTATTCTACTTTGAGAATTGGGTAACTCAAGCCACCGAGGTAATTATCACAGTCAGTTTTCAAGTCGCACCTGATGCTGCAGCACAGATAACGGAATCATTGGCTCACACTCTCACTAGAGAAATTAGGGATCTACTGAATTTGTTTCAAGAAAGAACACCACCCTCTCCCACAAGCTTGGACAGTGACTAAGCACCTCTAAGCTTCACATGAATCAATACAACCTACCTCAAGACAGATCACACATACCAACACGTGTACGCTCAATCAAGGTAATACTGGATTTGAAGGCTTACTACCAGCACGTCATTGACACCATGCTGGGTGGGGAGCGATTTTTTGAGGTTCTGGCATCAGATCAACCATTTGTCTTACCTTTGGTACAAGGCAATGTACCGTTTGAAGTTTTAATCTATGTCCTAGTATAAGAGGGTATACACGCCTCCTTGTAAAGAAGAAAAAAACTTTTGCAAGTTAAGCAATGTGTCTTTCTAGCTCTCTCTCAGTAATCATGGCAAGTGTAGCATTTCCAACATTTAAAGGAAAGAAGGGGGAGGATTTGGTAACAGACTTCCTAGATGACTTTGAAGTAGCATGTGTAGTGAGCAACAAAGATACGGATGAATCCCGAGTTAGAATCTTTAAGCATCTCATGAAGCTAGAAGCGAGATCATGGTACAATGCACTTCTACAAGCAACCAAGGATGACTGGGAACCCTTAAAAACCGCTTTTAAGAGGCGCTTTGGGGGAGGTACCACTTCAGAAAAGTTGTGGGACAAGTTGAGAGACTTGAAGCAGGAGGGTCTTTTAGAATATGCCACCTATGAGTCCAAATTTGTGGATTTGTGGGAACGGTGGGTTAAGTCACTGGCTAGGGGGGAAGCTGCACCCGATTTCCTAAAAAAAGATCGGTTCACGCATGGCTTATGGCCGCTTCTCAAGGAGAAGGTGAAAGGTAGATTCTCGGCTACGTACGAGTTAGCCGTTGAGATTGCTCGCCTTAAGGACAAGAAGCTACGAATGAAAGCCAAAGAAACCGAGTCAACAGAAGCAGGAACATCGCGTCGACCGGCAACTACGACAACCACCATACCACCACCACCGGCTCTTGGGGTAAGAGATGACCAACAAGATACGTTGGCCCATATTACTGACCAACTGCAGAATTTGTCTTTCCACTTAATACAGCAAGGGAGGAGTCAAGAAAGAGATCAAGACCCTGGAAGAGCACGACGACAAAACAGGGAGTATCATTGCTACAACTGCGGAGAAGACGGTCACGGTATGTACTACTGTCCCAAACCACAACAAAACTATAATAGAGGAGGTAGGAGGAACCAATTGTCACCCCCTAGAGAAAGAACACCCCCACCCCGAGCACCACCCCCACCAACACAAATTCTACGTCAACCCCAAACACCACTATAAGAATCCATCCCACCTCTTCTACCAGCCCCACCACCTGATCGCCCTGTAAACATCATAAGGCTAGAAGAGAAAGGAAAAGCCGTAGTAGTGGATCCACCCAGAGCAAAGGAGAGGGACAAGGGTAAGGAGAAGGTAACCTTTTTAGAACCACTTGAAGCCATGACTGTGAAAAGAGCTAGAAGGGAGAAAGCTACACAATCAGATGATGAGAGAAGCATGAGAGGAGAAACTAGCAAGAGGCCATCCAGGCCACGACGGAAATTGGGCATCACCGACTTCCAACTAGGGGAAAGTTCTAAGCCCTATGATCTAACATTGGATGTGGCAGAGCAAGGACCGAAGATTACATGGCCACAGCTGCTACATCTTGCACCAAAAGTAAGGCGACAATGGTCTAAAATGGTAAGTACAAGACGCTCCAAAACAAAGGTAGCCGGAGAAATTTTGGGATGCAACATGGATGACATCCTTCCAATTGTCGACGTAAACATAAAAGGAAAGAGGGTTGGAAACACCTACATTGATGGAGGTGCACAAATCTTTGTAATGAGCGAAGCTATGATGCTTCAATTAGGGCTCAAGGTTGACAGGCCTTCTCCATGCAAGGCAAAGATTGCAAACAACGCAAAAGTAAAGTGTGTGGGTGTGGTAAGTGCCGTGAAAATCAAAGCTTTCAACACTAAGGTAGAGGTAGATGTTTTTGTAATGCCTACTAAGGGGGAGGGCTATCCACTAATTTTGGGAAGGCCATGGTTGATGGCCATGAAGGCAAAACAGGACTAGGGTACTGGCCTTCTACGCATGACCGGTAAGAAAGGGGAGACAATCTACTACGACATGAGGATTGGCAAGCAGAAGCAAATGAATTTGGAAACATCGGCAGATGAAACCACTAGCGAATCTTCCAGTTCTGAGGAGGAGACCACATCCACCGACGAAAGTGACAGTTCCATTGATGTGATGGGTATCATTATGAAGGATCCACAAAGGGTAAGCACAACTGGTGATCCATCACCAAAAGGGCAACCCAATGAAGAGGAGAGCAAATCACCTGGCCTAGGAGGAAGTAGGTTGAAGGGTATGTTGTCTACGGAATTAACACTTGAGGAGAAAGATAGTTTTTTGCAAATTTTGATGGGATTTCCTAACTTGTTCATTGACAACTATGAAAGAATCATAGGCATTACAGTGGTGGAACATCATATTAAGCTGAAGGAAGGGGTAAAACCAGTTGTGCAAAAGCTACGACGACTGGGGGTCATACAAGAAAAGGCACTCTTGGCCGAGGTAAGGAAACTGCTGGAGGCGGGATTCATCTATCCTGTAGAAAACTCAGAATGGGTGTCACCCGTAGTGGTGACGCCTAAAAAGAATGGTAAGTGGAGGGTCTGTGTTGACTACAAACCACTAAATGCAGCTACAAAGAGAGACCACTTTCCTCTCCCTTTTTTGGATGAAATTCTGAATGAAGTAGCGGGTTTTGAATGCTATACCGTCTGTGATGGTTATTCTGGATACTTTCAAATACGCATAGCCTTGGAAGATCAGCTAAAAACCACTTTTATCACGCCATGGGGTTGTTTTGCATACAGGGTTATGCCATTTGGTCTCACAAATGCACCTGCCACATTCTAGAGATATGTCACATATGTTTTTCAACCGTTCTTTGGAACATCCATAAGAGTGTTCATTGATGATTTTTGTATATATAGCTCCCGTATTTCACATTTAGAAAAGGTAACTGAAGGTTTGGCCAGGTTGCAGATCCTAGGTGGGCAATTAAATGTGGATAAATGCCACATTGGGGAGAGTAAAGTCATTCTACTAGGCCATGAAATTTCAGCAAAAGGTATCAACACCGACCCAAGTAAGGTGTCCGCACTCATAGCCCTACCTTCACCAACGACCGCACGTCAACTGGTCTCTTTTCTACAGAAGGTGAGGTACTTAAGTAGATTCATACATCTACTATCACAACTTGTTCTACCACTGCAACAACTCACTCAAAGATCAACTTTCACTTGGGATGAGGAAAGTGAACATCACTACAACAAGGTAAAGGAGGTCTTAGCCACTCTGCCAACTATTTCACCACCTAAGTGGGATGAAAAATTCTATGTCACCTCAAGTGTTGGTGATGACTCATTAGGGGCTGTGCTACTCCAAAAGGATACAACGACATCTTTCATGAGGCCAATCTACTTCTCTAGTCGAATGATGACAGCAGGAGAGAAAGGTTTCACCCATGTGGAACACTTAGTCCTAGCTCTTAGATTTGCAACAACAAAGTTTAGGTCATATTTTCTGCCTAAGCAATTTGTGATTCTAACCACGGATGAAATATTTCCCCATGTTGTACAACACATGGATGTGTCTGCTAGAATTACTAAATGGCTAGTTCGTCTGCAAGAGTTTGACTACACGGTACAGGTAGAAAGCACGACAAGGGCAAGTTTGGGGGGACTCATGATCTACCAAGTCTTTGAAGGGAAGGAGAAGCAATCTAAGGAAGGAGAAGTCCGATTACCTCCAGTACCACCGATGGTAGAAGGAGCATACTCTCTCTACTTTGATGGAGCCTACAAGCGAGCGTCCGACAAAGCAGCTGCAGGCATAGTGGTCTTTGATGACAAAGGGACAAAGGTATTTTCGTTGGGCCAATTGTTAGATTCACATTCTAACAATGAAGCTGAGTATGCAGCACTAACCAAGGGTCTACAATGGTGCGTCTCACAAGGTGTACAACGCCTTAATGTATTTGGGGATGCTCTACTTCTGGTAAGGCAAGTAAATGAAGCATGGACATGCAAGAATCTTAGTTTAAGGACTCACTTAAGTGGTGTAAAAACCTTGTTGGGTAAGTTTGAAGAAGTTCAAATACACTATATCCCAAGAGCTCAAAACCAAGAATCAGATGCCCTAGCAAGTGAAAGACTACAGGAAGTGGTGGTTGGAGCAATAAAACTAAAGCTCCCTCTATTTCAAGGAAGTGATGCCTTGCCTGACATCATGCATTTTTTGGAAACAGGGGAATGCCCATCAGATTTAACAAAGGGACAGAAGCAATGGCTGACGCGGAAGGCCACAAGGTATTGACTCATCAATGACGGTTTGTACTGTAAGGGTAAGGACTAAATACTCAAGAAGGTCCCTCTCTCTCACGAAATCACAGGAGTAATTGCTAGCTATCACGACGGGGTTTGTGGTGGTCACTTTGCCCTAGACATAACAAGTAGAAAAATCTTGCAGGCAGGCTTCATATGGCCAAGCCTCAACCGTGATGTACACCACTGGTGCAAAACATGTAAGTTGTGTCAAAAGGCCGGCACTAGGTCACTTATGCCTGAACCACAGACACCTATTCTCTCATATGGCCCATTTGAAAAATGGGGTATCGATGCCATTGGGCCATTACCTAGGGCCAACTCAGGAAAATTCTACATTATCATGGGGGTCGACTGCATGACTAGATGGGCAGAGGCTACAGCCACCACTAGAATCACAGCGGTAGAGGTAGCTAAATTTATCTACGAGCACATATGCTGTAGGTTTGGCACACCTTTAGAGATCATCTCTGATAGAGGGCCAGGTTTCAGAGCAGACTTGGTAGGAGAATTAATGCAGAAACTGGGCATTACAAGGAGGCACTCTTCACCATATTACCCTCAATGTAATGGCCTAGTTGAAAAGGTAAATGGAATGGTTTCTAAAATTATTACCAAGCAAGTAAACAATCATCCCGGAGACTGGGATAAGTATCTACTACCAGCTTTATGGGCCTAAAGAACTTCATTTCGTACATCTTTGGGATTCACACCGTATCATCTAGTATTTGGTAAGGAAGCAATCTTGCCCATTGAAGTGCAACTACAAAGTCTCAGAGTAATGGCAAGCCAACTTCAACAGCCCAACATGCATTTGAGAGATCACATCATCAACTTGGAAAGACTCCAGCTAGATAGAGAAGAAGCAATAAATTATTATGCAGCACAAGCAGAGCATAGACGGCTTAGCTTTAACGAGCATCTTCGGAAAAAATCATTGAAGAAAGGAATGTTGGTGCTCCGCTACGACAATCGCTTCGACACGTGCAAGGATAAAAAACTCCTGCTCCGATGGGAAGGCCCTTTCATCATCATGAAAAAGTATGCCAATGGAAGCTACCAGCTTATGGAGGCTGATGGAAAACTTCATAAAACCAGGGTAAATGGTTGGCGACTTAAACCTTATTTTCTTCGATTTGACCAGGCTCCACCAATTGACATTCTAGATGAGGACACACCTTCAGCCGCCACCTCCGACGATAATGATCAAACAGATGAGCTAGAGACATGAATGCCTCTAGCCAAAAGGGGAGGGCTAGTGATGGGGGCTTTTCACAAGCCAAGCTCCCATACCCCTTTTCTCTCGTCCCCACTCCATGAAAACCCCCTCTTAGGGAGGGAGTGATAAAAGACATTGGAAAAAGTAAGAAAAAAATAAAGTATGATTATGTAAATATATAAGAAAGGTAAAATAGGCCACCTCATGCCTGCGGGGTAGCCCATCCCCACCTTGCCTCCTTTTTCTTCACTGTTGCCCCGCCGTGTGTCCCTTTTCCTCTCCTCCACTCAAAAGGTCAACCCCCTCTTTCTTCCCCTTGTCCTTTCTCCTTTCTCTCTCCCCTCAAGCTACCCCACCTCTCACCAATAATGCATTATAACTCACCAATAATGCACCCTAACTCACATGCAACTTACCCTATCTTCCAAAATAGTATACCCCATCCCCTCTTTCTCTCTCCTATCATATCCCATCACCCAAATACCCCCCTCTCTCTCTAAAGGGCACCATGTCTCTTGTCTTGTAGCTAAATAACCTCCCCCACACTCATACACACTCAGTTTCACTGAAAAAGGTGCCCACAGACCCATCCCCACCCGGTGGTTACCTGATTTTTCTTGTGTTCATACACATCTGCACACAGATTCACCTCTGAACACACTCCCCTCTCTCCCCTCTTGTAATTACTTTATTCTCCATGTCACCTCTCACTTTTTTTCATCAACCCATCTCTCTCTCTCTTAGTCTCTCTCTCATGAGACTGCTGTTCTGGCACATATACACACAGCCAGACAAGTGGGGCCCACAGTCACATGGCCTATGTAGATAATGATTTTTTCATTTCTAAATTCTAGAATTTCTCCCCCCTCCTTCCCTATATAAAGAGGGGGTCACCATCACACTAAAGACACACACCATCACCAAAGAGTACACTATGCATTGTGTGTGCCTAGTGCACACACACACACCCACACCATCACCATCACCGCAACCACCATGCTCGTCTTGAGCATGACCTCTACACCCTTGGGCTATGGAAGATGAAGGGCAACTAAATGAAGGATGATGGCCATAACCCTCGTGCGAGTCTTCGCCATCAACTCCCACCTATCCGCCATGTGCTCTACCACTCTCACCCTTCTCATTCCCCTACCTTATGCTCCCCATTTCATCGCCTTATTCTCTAAATAAAGCTTGAGGTTTTGTAAGTATGTTTTCTTGCAGTGTTTTTCCCATGTGAGGTGTGCGGAATTGCCACCTAGTCTTGTGTTTGGAGTGAGCTTGTGTATGTGTGAAGGGTGTGCGGATTCGCCATCCTTTTGTGGTGCCTAAGTACTAAGCCGCTATACCCCCTCCCTCACTCTCTCTCTCTCTCTCTCTCTCTCTCTCTCTCTCTCTCTCTCTCTCTCTCTCTCTCACGTGATCTCATTCCCTTTCCTCTTCATCATTACTCCCAAGCATCCATCTCTCTTGGATGAAAACTTTGTTATGGTGGTGTGTTGTTTGCGTCCTAGCCGCTGAAGCTAGGTGGTGCCCCTGTTTGCTTTACCATGACTGGCTCGAGGTGTGCTATTCGGTCCCCGGTGTTTTAGAGGCCTTCGGGGGTTCGGGGTTCGCTTTGCACCCGTCAGCACCAACTACACATTGTGGAAGTTCAAAAAAATTGCAATTCTAGATTCATATGAATTGTTGGATACGGTGTTGGGGCCCAATGGTGAAAACCCGGAGCCCATTGCAACAAATGATTTGGAAAATCCAAGAAAATGTGTATCTTGCTAATGATTATCATGGGTGAGTTGCACACCTTCCCTCTTAACAGTAAGCACATGTGGTGACAAGTTGTACACATGCTTGATTTGCAAAAGATATACCATCCCATACACAAGTTTTGCATAAGTCTCATGTGTTCTCTGACTCATGCTATCAATGATCCCGTATTTCTTCACATAAACAACCGACCCTATGAATCTTCTTCACTCCTAGGCTCACACCATAATATGTTTTTCTTGAATACCTCTTTGGTTTTCTCCTCTTGCACATCATGACACTACAACACGTCGCATAAAAATCGACGCAGATACTGGCTAGACAAGCTTTCTTTTAAAAGTAAAATACGTTGAAATAAGCATCATAATAAACACCGGTATCGCAGCATCAATATATATACCAGTACGCATTGTCGAAATATGCCAAGTTATAATCGTCGAAATACATGCAGTTATATACGCTTGTATGCACGTAGTTACACGTGCCGGAAATTTTATTAATACCGACGGTTCTTCCAAGGCCTATACCAGCGTATATACTGAACTCTGTTCCGATGACCAAACCTGCAAAAAAAAATTTGGGCAGAGAGGGCTTGGGAAGTGATGCCGCATGTAATGCAGCAACAGAAAATAGCCCTCTCTACCCAAAGGAAGAGTGCACAAGCAACTGCACTCCACCTACAAGTTGATGCTAAAGAGCGGGTGTATGCAGATTAGCAAAATTGTAAAAACAATTACAAAACCACAAAATTAAAAGCTTAATCATGACAATTTCTCCAAAAGCTTAATCATGACAATTTCTCCAAAAGAATAACCATAACGTCGACTCCCAAACCATAGGCACAACGGCATAACCATAACCATAATCTGATTGCAAAACCATAACTATCACATGATTGCCATACCATCACTAAAATACATAACCATAACTTGATTGTCAAACCCTAACCAAACCATGATTGCCATACCATCATTGCAAAACCATAACCATAACTTGATTGCCAAACCATGACCAAAACGTATGTGCCATACCATAACCATAACCTCTGTGCCATACCATAGTTGCAAAACAAATCATAATCACAAACGGAATGCAAAACCATAAACATAAGCACGACAAAATTGTACATGCAAACAATCATTGAGTAAAACTATATCAAGAAGACCACAACTCAAAAAAGATTGTACAAAGAAGACTGTATGAAGATAACTAAGTAAGACTATACAAATAAGATTGTCATGGTAATGCCTCCCAATCAACATCCTCACCCTCCTCCTGTAGCTGGGTCAAAAGGGCCACAAGTCCATGCTTGTACCCATACTTCTCCTCTTGGTGTGTCAGAAGGCGCTTCATGGAAACTTCCTACAAAATTATGGTTTAATCATGAGATAAATATTCAAACTTCATATATATTTTCAACAATGCAAAGCATACATATAATACTTATAAACTCATATCAAAGTGTGTCGTAGCCTCCACTCCCAAGATGTGACACTCTAGCAGACTCCAAACGTGCTCTGGCTGCATCTCTCTGCTGCTGAATTCTGTCTGGATTGTCTTGTGTCTCTTGTGCAATCCCCGCCTACTCCTCTATGTCCAACCATGCCGGCTTTGGAATGCTGGCATTGTACCTGTCTCTCGCCTCTGACTGACGGTGTGACATTGTGGCCTTTTCCATGTCAAAAATCCAACCATTCGAGACTTGATCATACCCTTCCGTTGGCATGTACTCTTTGTCAATGGCCTCGGCGATGTAACTCTTTCTTTCATTGTCGCGGTTATCCCAAACCTCCATCATAGAGTGACCAAACAGAACTGTACAGAGCTGTCAAATCCTCTGTCACATGGCCTTTCTGACCCTATCCACCACAACAGCCCCATCCCTGCTCTTGTACACCTTGGTAGGATCATGCTTTGGTGATCCCCAAGGTGTACGT
Source organism: Adiantum capillus-veneris (assembly GCF_014529385.1). Classification (NCBI taxonomy): domain Eukaryota; kingdom Viridiplantae; phylum Streptophyta; class Polypodiopsida; order Polypodiales; family Pteridaceae; genus Adiantum; species Adiantum capillus-veneris. The sequence goes on along the minus strand of NC_140947.1, from coordinate 65,068,104 downwards.
GGTGTGCCAATCAGTGAACTATCCATAGAAGAGAGTAGGGGACGCTCTCTCGGTGGTGTGGATGCATCGGTAGAACCGCTATCATAGCAACCACCACCTCCAGAACGATGCCTACCTCGCCTCGAGGATAAACCACCCGTCGATGTATGGGGCACACTAGTCCTAGGCATGGGGGGAACACTCAACTGAGGTGTGGGCCCGGTCAATGTAGGGACCACACTAGTCCTAGGCATAGGGTCGATCGTAGTAGGTCTAGAGGAACATGCTGCCCAAAGGTTCTATGCCATCCTGATCTGCTCTGGTGTGAACTGTGTCAAAAAGAGACCCATCTGCTTAGGTGACAAGCCGGCCGGAGTGACAAGAAACTCAAACTAAGAGAGTATGGCTCATCCTCATCGGCCATAGCTACAGATACACAAATAACACCCATAAAATACGTTAGTTTACAGAAGAAATGCCTAATCAATACAAATAACAAATAAACAAATCGCCAACACAAATGAATGAATCTAAAGTGTATTGTAGACTAATAAAAAGAGTTCCTAGCAAAAATCATTAGTAATTTCTCATCTTCTATGAGATCTGATGCACCAAAGATATTTATCTCAATCTGTACTTCTTCATCTTCGTCATCAAACCCTACTTCTTGATTGCTCTCCTCATCAGCTTCAGTATTTGACAATTCATCTCTAGGTTCAGGCATATGCTCACCACTGACCTCCAGCTCAAATCCAAACTTATATCAACCGTCAACCCTACACTTTGTTCATGAATCACCTCTTCGACCTCAATGTCCAATCCTTCATACACTTGCTTGCTCCGTGGAGCAACTTGAACAACATAGAGCCAGCGCGGTTTAGACAGATTATTTTCATCGTTTTCTCTCCATAGTGGATCTAGTGTGAACACAACTTGTTCATAATGCTCCAAAAGTACGAAAGTATCCTGCACATCTGTCCACACCCGCCTAGAATTCACTTGAATCAATCCACTCTTGTCTTTGCACACAGTTGCATAGGGCCGCTAGTAATAACTTTGAACCACTTGACATCAAAGATAAAAATATCAAACTTTCTAAAGTTGATCTTCAAGATGTCTTGGATGTAGCCAAAGTATTCAAGTTGGCTATTCTCTTTGTTCTCATCCCTGGCACTACTCCTACATTCTTGGACGAAGCTTTCCCTAACACCACTATCGAAAGTGACCCTTTGTTCATCAATGCGTTGCACTCTAAAGTGTTTCCCATGTGACCACAAAGCTCCATATTTGTGATACTGCAACCTCAAAATTGAGACAGACTTAAAGTTATTAAGGTAATGTTATCATGTGGAGCTCAAAAAGGAAGTTGTGAAAATATACATGCCAATCGCAACCTCTTGACATCTCCTCTTCCTCTTTAGTAATCAACACTCCATTCCTCTTTGCCTCTGAGATTGTCGCATCTAACCACCACCTAGTTGGAAAGTCAGGCAATTTTTTGAAAGGAAGGTTCTTAGTGGCATGGTTGCGCTTGAATTGCAGGCGATCTGTCAAGCATTGTTGATTTTCCCCTTCGTACCTCTCTAGCCACTTTTGCATGATGTTTGAGTTGAGAAGGCAAAATCTCATAACCTTTTCTCGCATTGTGATATCCATCTTCCTAGCAATGCCTTGTCCCTGTGGCTTGTCCCCTGTCACCTTTACGTTGACCTCAGTAATCCACATTCGGGAAATCTCTAGATCAATTGAGACCAAAAATTCACTGATGAGGACAAGAGACTCTTGTACAAGCCATTCTTCGGCCATGCTACCCTCGGGGCGAGCCCTTTGCTGCACGAACCCCTTTAAACTCTTCATAAAACTCTCCAAGAAGAACATCCACTTGTTATGGACTACCCCAGCAACTGAAACTTCATCAACCACATGCATAAGTACATGCATTTGGATGGTAAGAATGTTTGTTGAAAAGTACTTCTCCACCATGCACTTTGCTTCAATAGCATTTAAGCATGCTGCATCGATGTTGTCTTCTCTTATCTCTTTTAAGCTGATCCAGCGTACCAACTCACTGATTTTGTAGATTGTCCTTCTAATGTCATTTGTCAAACAATCCTTTATGCCAATTGGTAATATAATCTATAAAAATTTGTGCCAATCATGGAACTTAAGACCACTGAGATTGTCATCTCTTGTAAAAGCCATTTTCAAACATCATATGCACCCAGTGGGAGTCTTGAATGAAGATATAGTCTTCTTCACTTGTTGTTCTTCTGCACGACTCAAAACCCATGGTCCCTTTTGTACAACAAACTTTCTATTGGGTTTAAGTCGAGGCCACATCTCTAGCATTCGACCCACAACCTGCAGGTCATCTCTTTGGACCTTCCTCTCCCTTTTTTTAGTGATGGTTTTCCATATGACTCATTGATGATTACTCCAGGCATGCATGGGTATTTCCGCTTAAAGCAAAGTCCATGTGCTTCAAACAATTTCTGTCTATAGCTGAAAATGTCTCAAAATGTACTATGGGCACCCTCCATTTGGATAGAGGGGGAGAGTATATGTTTCATGAATTTAATGCATTTTGGCTTGTTGTGGGATAAAACACCAATGTACAGTGCCTTATACGCCTCAACAAAATGGTGTTGCTGAGAGGAAAAACAGGTCACTTACAAAAATGGCACGATGTATGGTCAAAAGTCAAGCTTTGTCTCCCCCATATTCTTGAAGATGTGCATTGGGTCGAGCAAATGAGTAATCAACAGGTCACTCTAGTACAAGAGTTCATGGAGAATAGAAAGTCTTTTCATTCCAGGTGGCATCCAGTCTCCCCTCTCCAACCACATGTTTTTCCAGTCGCTTGCTTTCAGTGGATGCATGTCATGTTTGCATATGTTTGGTCCATGTAGCTCATGTCCTTCAGGAAAAAATCTACCATGCTTCTTGTAAACTGTCTTGTTCAAATGCTCAGAGCGGCGGAAGTCGAGGACCACATTTTGGACATGCATGATTGCCCGAGTAACTCAAGCCTAACATCACAAAATTAAAATATAAAAGCGTTGGCATAGCCAGGAATAACATGTGTGTGAGGGTTTCAAAGGCACTTACCTGAGCACTCACCGAAGCCTGGCCAATCGTGCATGGTCCACATGAGAATGTCTTGCACATGTACATTCTGTCGTCCGATTGGTTGGGATATATCAACCACATCGATTCATATCCACAAGATTTGGAGCTCGTCTGTTAGTGGTGCCAGATAGACGCCCATGTTCTTTGCTTTGTACTTTCCTGGGACGATCAGTGACAATAACAGATGGCCCTTCTTGATAGCTAGCCATGGTGAAAGATTATAATTAACCAGACAAATAGGCCATGTGCTCCATGACGAACTCCGTAATCCAAATGTTTACTCCATCCATTGCCAGACCAAAGCGGATACACCGAGGCTCATTCTTAAATGTAGGCTAACTTTCTTGATGTGCTTCCATGCACGAGAGTCAACAGGTACCGGCATCACATCATCTGTCGATCTAGTATTTGAGTGACATGTCATCAAAGCGGCTATGAACTTGCACTTCAGCATGCTCTTTATTCTTGGAATGATAGGAAAGTGTCGAAGGACCTTTGCAGGGATAAATTTTCCTTGTGTGTCCTCTCTATACCTGTTTGATCCACAATTGGGACATTGTTCCAAATTTGCATACTCATTGTGAAAAAGTATACAATCATTAGGACATGCATGTATTTTGTGATAACCCAAGCCCAAATTAGTAAGAATCTTGTTAGCGATTGGACAGATAGGGGGCATGTGATTACCTTCTGGCAAGATTTTCTCGTTGAGCAACCTGTCGTTACATGAACGAGTCAGCCCCTTGATCACATTATTGAGTTGACCACATGCAATTTATCATGCTTAGGATACAATGTATTTACCTGAAAAGCTCCATGACTGAGACCTCAGACCACCTGTAGACAGACTGCAAATTAAGCATTGCCAACACGGTACAAAGAACTGAGATTTTTGAACATTTGTAAAGCGGAATGCGTGCAAAAGTTTGCATCATCTTGCCCTCTTTATCGTTGCTATCATGCCATCGATATGGACGGGATGGCTGAGGTTGGTCCATAGTATTGCGTTAAATGTTGTCATATTATATGTTTTCAATGATGGGATCCATGTCAAAGAATGCGTCTAACATTTGCTCCATCTCTACTTCTTAATATGCCACAGTAGATGTTGGTTGGGAGAACTGAGTCGATGCCTATTTATTTGAAAATATTCTTCTTTGGATTGAAGTTGGAGCAATATCTACTTGCAGAGTTTGATCTATTGTCTCTGGACCATGATATCAATAACGCATGTGTTTTAGTTGCTCTATCGGAAAGAGACCGTGATTGCGTATGTGCTGGTCGTAGATTTTTTGTCTTTGAAAGATCTGATGCTTGCAATGCGCACAAGGACACGCCATCTATCATCCATACTTTATCTACCAATGATGCAACAAATAATTAAAACACTTTAGCTGTTACAACTACACACTACTAACTACATGACAACTTCACATTCTCTAGACAGGCCCAATCCCCGCACACCTCGGTCTAGAGGTGTACGGAGATTAGGACCACAGGGTAATAATCTCGTCTTTATTAATCAATGACTATATGTTAAGGTTGTTGAAGTCTGTGTGCGCTTTTGAAGTCCAATTGCGTTATTTTACTTCATTTATTAATTTTTGTTTGCATTTTGAAGTACAAAAGGTGCTTGTGAAGTTTGATTGCGCTTTTTCAACTATTTGCCGCTAGCTCTAACAACCTCGCATTCTCTCGCCATGCCCGATCCTCGTACACCTTGGTCTAGAGGTGCACGAAGATTAGGACCAGAGGGTCAATGACTATATATTAGTGTTTTTGAAGTTTGTGTGTGCTTTAGAAGTCCAATTGTGCTAGCGCTTTTCGAACCTATAACCCATAACCTAACCTAACCTAGCCTAACCTAACCTAACCTATAACCTCACCTATAACATAACCTAATCGAATTTGTTTGCGTTTTTTGAAGTACGCAAGTCATTCTTGAAACCCATTTGCGGTTTTTCTACTTTTTGCCACTAGCTCTAACCTAACTTATAATCTAAACTAACCTATAACCTAAACCTAATCTAACCTAACATAACTTAGAACATATAACCTAACCTATAACCTATAACATATAACATAACCTATAACCTTAACTTAATCTATAACCTAACCTAACCGAAGTCCATTTGCATTTTTAGAAGTACAGGAGTCATCTTCGAAGTTCGTTTGCGTTTTTTCTACTATTAATTTGCCACTAGCTCTAACCTAATTTATAATCTAACCTAACCTATAACCTAAACCTAACCTAATATAACATAATCATAAACCTAAACCTAACCTATAAGCTAATCTAACCAAAGTTCGTTTGCATTTTTCGAAGTACACGAGTCATCTTTGAAGTCCGTTTGCATTTTTTTCTACTATTAATTTTCCGCTAGCTCCAACCTAACCTATAACCTAAACCTAACCTAACCTAACATAACCCTAAACCTAAACCTAACCTATAGGCTAACCTAATCGAAGTCCATTTGCATTTTTGAAATACCCGTCTTTATGTAATTTTCCTCCTGTCAAAAGGGACATTGATACAAAGGGGATTTACAAGTTGAAACGCAAGCCGAATGGTGAGATTGATCGCTATAATGCTCGACTTGTTGCAAAGGGTTATGCATAGCAAAAAGGCGAAGATTATGAAGAGACTTTACTTCCCACTTGTCGTATGACTACTATGTGTTTTCTATGTGCATTGGCATCTCATTTTGGTTGGGATGTACATCAATCAGACATTGTTACCGCTTTCTTGAATGGTGACATATTTGAGGAAGTTCATGTAACACAACCTCGCGGTTTCGTCAAGAAAGGACAAGAGAATAAGGTGTGCAAATGTAACAAGGCTTTGTATGGGTTGAATCAATCTCCTCATGCTTGGTATGAGAAGGTTGACATTCATTTGGTCAAACGAGGTTTTCGTAACAGTCCAACAAAAAGCACATTGTATGTAAAGCGTGAGGGTGATGTACTTCTCATTGTGGTTCTTTATGTGGATGATTTTATGATCATTGGACTAAATTTAAGGATGATTTCAATGCTACTCTCAAGATGAAATATTTGGGGCTATTGCATCATTACTTGGGTTTACAGTTTAAGCAATGTGATGATGGTATTGCCTTGTGTCAGAAAAGTTACATAGAGACATTGCTATGTAAGTTTGGACTTGAGGATTGCAAACCTATTTCCACTCCCATGAAAATAGGTTTGAAATTGCATCTTCATGATGTTGGTGATCCTACAGATGTCACTCTTTACCAAACTGATGTCGGATGCCTCATTTATGTATGCAACACGAGGCCAGATATTTAGTTTGCAGTCTCAGAGGTCAGCAAATTTATGCATAGCCCAGGGTCTACGCATTGACAGGCTGTCAAGAGGATTTTCTACTACTTGAGTGACACTTTACATATTGGCTTGTTTTATCCCAAGGGTGGACTCAAATTGGGCTGGCTTTTTTGACACGTCCGTGTCCACAAGTGGTTTTTGTTTCATGCTTTGCAGTTCATGTATATTATGGTTGAGCAAGAAGCAACCTACTGTGGCCACTTCTATTTGTAAGGCTCACTACATGGCAGTCTTCACAGCTACGGTTGAGTGTGTATGGCTCACACGCCTTATGGTTGATTTGGGTGTTGGACAGGACATTGCCAAACACCATCTACACTAACAATCAAAGTGCATCGGCAGTTTTGAGGAACCCAATTTTTCATGATTGCACAAAGCACATTGAGGTGCATTATCACTATGTTAGAGAGATTCTCTCAGCTGGAGAGATCAACTTGGCTTGTGTGCCAACATAGGACAACCTTGTAGATCTTTTCACAAAGGCATTCTCTCGTGAGAAGTTCAAAGCTTTCTGTAAAGCTTATGCTTACTCCCCTTTGTGGATTGATCATGTCCTCAGGGCATGGCACTTCCCTTTACTCTATGTGCGGGCTCTCGTTCACCGCATCACTCCAGGGGGGTTTTGTTAATATATACATGTGGTAGTAATGTTTGTGAACACACTTAGGACCGCTGGGGAATTTTTCCCCTCACTAGGAGGTTTTTTCACCCGTGCATTGTATATACGCCCATCACTCTAGGACTAATGTATCTTTCCATTGCACACTAAGTAATACACTCTCTCTTGTGTTCCTTGAGCTTCCTTTGTCTTCTCCAAGTTGTGTGTGTTTTACTACAGCCCTAATCCAGCACACACTATCTAGTCCTCTTTTTTTTGGAAAGTGACTCTTGCGTAATGCATCAAACTTGACAGCTTCAGGATTTCCTTGGTTCATAAGTCTCCAAGTACTAGCAAAAATCTGGTAAGAATCTCGCAAGGCATCAAGAACAGTCTGTACAAGGGATGTTAACTGAGTCAACGTCAGTTACTAGAAGCTGCTAAAGACCGAAGACGTACGGATGCACATCGAGGATGAATACGAAGAAGCAGTAAAGATTGGAATTACACATTTTTCACGTTTTCCCAAAATGGTCATGTATTGTAAATTCCCGATTTATTTCAAGCCATTGTAATATTTTTAATGTGTTACGGGCTCAATGGGAGTTCCAAGTTGTAAAGAATAGGTCACTTACTATGCGTGGGTTGCAGATTCAGTAAGTGGTGAGCCCTAAAGGCCTTGGGCACCCGGACAATGCATATTTTTAACTTAGGTATATAAGGCAGTGTGTAAAAGAAATTAGGGTTCTCAAGCTCATTTGCTGAGAGCACTCTTTAGTGAGAGCTCTTGAGGTGTGTGGCTATGGAGTCCTTGAGCTTCTCCTTGCTCATGAGACTTGATTAACACTAATCAATGATTCATTCTCTCTCACTATGCCTCTCTCATGCTTCTTATGATTGCCTATGATGCTTAGATTAGCTAGATCTACACTAATTAGTGGTTAATCCTCTCTAATCTTGTATGATTTCCCTCTTTTGCTTGTGTGTGCATGTAGGTTTGATTGGAGTGTGGTGCTCGATAGATCTATGTGTGTGTGCTTGCGATTAGTGTGTTGCATGATAGGATTAGTGTTGTGTGCGTCTTGCAATTGTAGTGTGTGTGATTAGGTTGATTAGAGGTGAAAAGAAGTGGATATGGAGATAGCACTTCATTGCGGCTTAGCTCCTCCATAGGCCGAGAAGCTCACCTCATAGAGTTAACCATTTGTGTTTCCACGATTAGCTCACTAACCGTGTGAGTGTTTCCATGCCCTAGCCGGGTAGCTCATCCCTCCATATTGACAATTTTGTTGGTCATTGGAGCTAATGCAACAATGGGACTCCCAAAATTTGGCGCCGTTGCCGGACACGATGGCCTACACTAGTGTAATTGTGGCATAAATGAATGCGTTCCCTCACTAATTTCACTTGTGTGTTTATGTTTTTTGTGGATTTTGAATGTGTGTGCATGAAGCATTGTGTTCATGATTCCCTAATGTGTGACCATATCTTGCCCATTGTTTACACACTCTAATTTCTCACTAACCCCTTCCTAATTTGACTAATTTTTGCTAACTTACTTATGTTATCCCCTTTGCCTTGGAACCCTCTATACTGACATAGAAAACATGTGTTTCATTGCACACAATAATCACTTCTTTCACCAATTTTGCTTCAAGTGTGCTCCCCAAAGCAATCCTTGTATGAAAATCTTTTGTCAGCTTTGATCTCCACTTAACAATCTTCCCATCCCTATACCTAGGATGGAAGGCACTGGGAACACTATTTCTAGATCACAAACCACTACCTAAATTGGTAGCTTTTGTTGTCGATTGAAGGACAAATCCATTTTCTTGCAAGTGCTCCACCTCAACTGGAAACAATTGTGTTCCCTGCGCTACAGGCCAAACACCTGGTGCTGGCCCTGGAGCCCCTACAATCATTTCATGTATCCACCATGTATGCATGTTATTGGAGTTGCAAAACCACACAAAACCTTCCACTAAACCACCTGGATTTGAACCAGAGGCAGGATACTTTCTGTGTCCCCAAAAGCATAGAGCAGCAGTTCCACGTGTGACATCGTCATTCCCTTCATTGATGTATCGTGCACATCTAACACTCTGATTATCAACCATCCCAAAGCAAGTCATCTTTTGACCACGCTCAATTCTTCTTATAGCCCAAAGTGTCTTTGGAACATTAACCTCGTGCCAATATTTGCCAACTCCACAGCTAGTCTCTGTAACTGTCACAAATTCTGGTAAATGACTGTCTTCATCAAGCAGCTCATCTGCATCAACAAATGTTGGTCGCTTCTTCTTAACACTCTTCTCTCGCAAGGGAGCTCTATTCATTTCCGGGCTTTGAAAACCCATCTCAGACATTGAAGAGTGTGTCAAGTCAATGAGGGATTTGGAAGCTGACGTTGTTGATGATCGGCCCAAAAATCGCTTTGCGAGATCATCGATCCCAGGACCAGTAGCATACCTAACACCTTTTAGATAAGCATTGTATTTGACGCTTTGTAGCACTGCCATTGCCATGTCTGCACCAACTGCCTCATACAAGCTAATTTTCTCTTTGTAACCAATAGATGCACGCATGCTTGCATGCTTAACCTCAGACAAGTTTGTTGTGGACACAAAAATTCGAGACACATCCTGTGTTACAAATCTCCCTCCCCAATGTTGTACTCTTACATCCCACCAAGCCATCCAAGTCTCTAAACAAGCCATCTCTCCATCGAAAACATGCCCTGCCTTCCAAAATTGGCGTAGATCTTCTTTACAAATGTCTGCTTGATTCTCAGATGGTGCACTTCGCCATTTTCGGCACAAGATTTTGTGATCCTCTTGTGAAGATAGACGGATACATTTCACTGCATGTCGAATCATGGACTGCTCCCAATGAAAGCCACATGATCGTTCTTTGGAAGGTATTTTTGTTTTCCCCCACCAAAGTAAACAGTCTGAACAACAATCCAATTTGCATTTGCTTCATCTGCCATAAACCCTCTGAATTCTGGCTTTTCATACCCTTGATCTTGCACCACTTTATTTAACATTTTCCAAAACTCTATTTGAGCAAATTTATTTTCAACAGTGAATTCACACGTGGCAATTGTCATTAATTCACACACAAATGGGTCGTAGACATGAGCAGACATTGTTGGCCACCCTTGAACACGGTGCACATGATCAAAGTGAACCCACATTTTCTCTAAAGTTCCTTCTGGACGCATCTTATTCCCCAAGTCAACTCCACTCCCTGGACCTATGATCGACATTTTGAACACATGTGGCTGCTCTGAACCTCCAAGCTGTCTAGGAAAAAGTACACTACACCTGCTCTTGAGGTCTAGGACAGCTTCCAAACCTTTTCCATTGAAATGCTTTGACCTCTTGGCAATCTCTAAGCTCCTCTCTATTCTTCGCTTGTTAGATAGAGGAGTAATGGTATCAAGAAATTCTGAAAACTCTCCATCTTCAATAGTGTCATTTTTTCCAGCAGTTTCCATCACTAGCTTATCTATTATCACATCTTGGGTAGCAACACACTCTAATTGCTTGGCAGTTGTGAAAGGATCTTGGTTTGCTTTAGTTTGCAGAAGCGAATCTATCATTTTCTCAGCAGACCTATTATTTCCCTGAACACAAGGGTGCTTATGCTCTCCCATATGAATAGCACATCGAGTAACTCTTTGCTTATCTTTTGGCAAATAGTAATAAATAACAGCAGGACATGCTGCAACACAAAAAGGCATTTGATTGCAATGGACACAAACCACTGTCCCCAGCTCAGGTGTCAATATTCCAATGGAAATAACTTTAGAGAGACGACCACGCCATTGTGATTCATTATGAACTCTTGCTCGCAAATAGAAAGGACATGCATCATTGACACAACGGAGATGACCTGAACACCTACTGAAGCGAATGGCACCAGGAAAGCAATCACTACTACAAGTGACATATTATGTCCACAAATGACAATCATGAAGCTGCTCCATGCCAACCATTGTATTGTCGTTGCTTGTTGGTGGCAATTCAAATGCAACATATCCATCGTATTGAGCAGGAATCTCCTTACATTGAACAATTTCATTAGTCTTCTTCAAAGCAGAATGAAGATTGTTTTTATGGGCATTGATCGAATTATATCCATGACACTGGTCTGATTCTTTGTGACATCACTTGAACCAATATCCAGAACTATTGGAGAAGCTTCACTTCCCGGGGAGCCTTGATGTTCATAAGTGTTTGTTATTCGAACTTTAAAAAACTGGCACACTTCATGATCCAGTAAAAAGACCTCTTCACCAGAACCTGACCTCGAGGATTCCATTTTTACATGTTCACCATTCAATGTTAATGGGTGCAGAGTAAACGAACTGGTAAACAAGCCAAAACTTTCTCTCACAGACCGCAAAGGTAATTCATGGTATCTGTTTTCAAGAAGTAACAAAAGTTTCTGACCACGAACTGGACCATAGATAGTAATCTGACAACCCATTGTAGCTGCAATCCACTAGAATGACACAACAGCTTTCAAATATGACGATTCCCTTTTTAACAAATCTAAATATGTTTTTTAATGTTTACAAAAATAAATAAAAATGATTTAATATAAACTTTAATTTTTTTTGCAACAAAAACGTTTCATGATTTTCGTTTCATGATTCTCATGCAAATGATTATTCCATATCCTGCTGCTATAAATGCAGAATCGCACGTTGCAAATAATTATTCCATATCCTGCCCGCAATTCAAGACACATTAGTGACGATTTTCTTTTCAACATATTTTCAAAAAAAAAAACAATTAGATTTAATATAAATTTTTTAAATATCAACAGCGTGAACATTTAATGATTGAAAATTATTAAAAATTAAAATAATGAATGCACCAACAAACGTCGTTCAAGACAAATAACTACTCCACCAACTCAAAATCACTACTCCACTCAAAATTATTCTAACAAGATCTCTGGATTTCCTATGAGAGCTTGATGTGAGCGCACATTAACATGCAGTTCTAGAAGCATCTCTCAAATCTGCAGCAGAGGCATGCACTTTGGAAGCAGGTGTCACAGCTCTAAACATGCATGTTAACGTGCAGTCTTTGAGAGCAGGTCTTTGGGCGCAAAGTGGTGCAGGTCTCGATCGGAGCAGTTCTCAAAAAACAAAAGCTAAGCTGTGCGCACGTTAACGTGGGGCACAGGTCTTTGGGCTCAAAAAACCAAAGGTCTTTGGGAGCAGGTCTTTGGGCTCAAAAACCAAAGTCTTTTGAGGTCATTTCCTACCATGTGTTTGATCGAAGATGCTCGTAGCTGAGCAGTGAGCGCACGTTAACGTGCACTCTTTGGGAGCAGTCTCAAATCAGCAGTTCGCGGTAAGTCTCGGGAAATCAGGGCAGGTCTCAAATCGGTAGTTCGTGGCAGCAGTTCATCAGCGGTCTCAAATCGGCGCAGTTCGCGGCAGGTCTCGGCAGTTCTTAAATCAGGGCAAGTCTCGAGTAATCAGGGCAATTCTCGGCAGTTCGCAATTCGCTTCTCGGTAGCGCCAGTTCTCGACAGTTCTCAAAGCGGCAATTCTCAAATCGGAAGCATGGAGAGGAGTTGCTCACTCACTCTCTAGTGGAGAGCAAGATTCGAGCAAGGCGTGCAGTCCCAACTCTATCATTGTGAGCTCATATTCGTCATGAATGAGTGAGGACGCAAGGCGTGTAGTTCGTACTGATGAGTAAGTACAGTTTTGTATTGCAACTTAGATTCAATAGTAAATAGACAATGCAGTTCGTACTGATGTGTATTGCAACAGAAATAGTAAACTTAGATTCAATAGTAAACAGAAAGTGTAGAGAGTAACAAAGTCTTTGGTTTCTATCTCACAATTGAGTATTCTCCCACAATCTTCAAGTTTCTGGCAAAGGAAACACTTTTTTTGTTGTGGGATGCCCACACGTTTGTCTTGAAGCTGAGAGCCCGAATTTATTATGTGATCTCCTTGTACTTATGACGAATGCGATTGTCTATCTCAAATGATGCTATCATTTTTTCAATCTTCACGAGTCTCTGGTATTGCAATGTGATGTGCTTATTGCAATGAAGGGATGCAATAAGGTCCAAAGTTATTCTGTGCTCTCCTGCTTAAGGGCTGCCCTTAATTGCATTGTGCTGTGCTTACTGCAATTAAGGGCCACTAAATGTTGCTTCTCAGGTCGTTTTTACAATTCACTTCAATCCCTGATATGCAAATTTGTGTGGTGCTGGACACAATTCCAGGATTCTTAGAGGATTGGATACCAAGTTGATCTTAGAACGTTCAATAGTCCTTTATTTCTGTGAGGTCCCCACCCCGCCATATCAAACAGCGGATCTGATGGTGAACCGGGTGGCCACTAGATCTATTGTGGAAGCAAACAAAGTGGTTCGGGGGATAGCTAGCGGACGATCTCTCATCACAAAGTGAATCGAGCTCGAGCCTACTAGCAATGAGATCTAGCTCCACCTCGCAGGGGAAGCGTACTTAAGCTATCTAGCGATCCTAAGACTCACCTTCCAAGAGGAGAGAAACCCCGAGTTCCTTTTTCCCCATGTTTCAGAGGCACGTACTCTCGAGATTTCACCGCTCTAGGGGCAATGAGTATTACTAATACGAAGTAGGCACTATGGGGACAGAGAGTTCCCGACCAATCGGGACCACCCATCTCGTTGGCATTGGCAACCTGAGCCAAGCCCCCACTTTCCACCCCCACACTCACACTTCCTTGTGTGACCTAATTACTACCACAAAGGTTGTTCAACATAAACATTCCTTGTTTTAATTCCGAAGCACATTGTTCGTTAAGACAGCCCTTCAACCAGTATTGCAAACAACACCAAGACAGTATTCTAATAAAAATTCTACTCAAACTTATTCATTAAAATTCCAATGTTCTGGAGGTACAACATCCCCCCTTCAGCGAGAGTTTACTCCTCCCATTGTCGCCTAGCTGCCCATACAACTAGGTATGTCCACCGCATAGAAAGCACGACATGGACATTCCCACCGTTTAACCAGCAGACGTGGGTTCCCACCGCTTAACCAGCAGTCGTGGGTATACACCGTTTAACCAGCAGTCGTGGATTCAAGAGCCCTTAACCAGGAACTCTGCCCCCTGTGATCAGGAGGGGGTTCATGACTAATTCAACATTGGAAATAGAATGAACATGCCGAGCTAAATTTTCCCTAGCAGACATTCTTTCCTATTGCAAACAGTATATCCGTCAATCATTTCTTTCCTACTTTAGACTTTAATATACAAATGAATTCAATTGCCGAGGTTTCCGTCGGATTTCTCCAACATGTTTGGGGATATGTTCATTCCTAGCTAAACGTATGCAATGTTAAATTAAACAACTTGAATAAAAATGTGATCTACCTCTTCCATTTCTTCGTCATTGGCTCGTGAGATGGCCAGTGCTTGTTCGACCATGGGAGCTTTTCCTTTTCCATTTGTATTGCTCGTTCCCACCTCGTGGTCGTGGGCACCACCGAAGCGAGTTCTCTTAACCGGGGCCATTTTACTCACTACTTTAAATGATAAACTTGAAGAAAAGAGCTAAAGTCCGAGAGCATCATAACAACCAAATGGCACATTAGAATTATTAAAGAATCCTCCTTAGGCAAGAGATTAGATTTTTCCTTCGAGACCTAGCAATTTTATGGGTAATTCCTTACTTACCCTATGGGAAATGGCTCTAAGGTTAATTACTTGGCTTAGATGATTAAGAAATTCAGAATTTTACTAATTGATTCACGAAAGAGATGAAGTAAGCAAGCTCATCCATTTTCCTAGAGCAATATGAAGATGCAGAATTGCCGCAGGCATGTGTGACATAAAATTCTCTTCTTAATGGCCTAATGACGGATTAATTTTTAGCCTTAATCACATTTGAATGTGGGAGAAGATTGAGTCTAATTTAATTACAACTCTATTGAGTGGTAAAAGAATGAATTTCATCAAATCTACACTATTACTGGCTGACAATTTATTAACTATGCTGCCTAGAGAGAGAATCTTTCCTAATCATGCATTAATCCTTGGTTAAGGATGATGAATGGCTGCATAATTTAGCTAATTGAATGATGATTATGTAATGGAGTATAGCTATGGAGATTTAGAGAGCAGCTATAGGGAATTATAGCCAGAATTAAGCATAGTAGCTAAGGAATTTGGAGAATAAAGATGAGAATTAAGAAGAGCAGTAATTAAACCATGATTACCGTGATTAGGGGCTGAGAATCCTCTGATTTTTTTGATCCAATGAATCCTCAAGATGAGAATTTCAACAGCACCTCCCTTCTTGCTTTTCCTTTAAAAACTGTGTGTGTACCCGTAGCACCTCCCCAAGGTGTATGTAGGTGTGTGTGTGTGAGCATGTCTGTGTGTGTGTGTGTGTGTGTGTGTGTGTGCAGGCCTTTAAATAGGCTCCTGCAGGCTGAAAATCGACCAGCCTTGCTATTTGCATCTGGGGGAGCACTGAGTCTCTGCATTGGCAAGTCTAGTTCCCCTACCCACCAAGTGTCCAGTTGGCTTGGTTAACTGGCTCTGACACTTAGTTACTGGCTTGGAAACTCTCCCAGGACTCCCAAAAAGAGAGAAGGCGCCCCCTAGCTGCTAAAGCTGAGCTGGAGTGGGCTGGAACCTGTTCCCACACAGCCTCGGGCCCCCGGTGCCTCCCCGACCAAGTTTGGGAAAAATTGATTTTAAGCTAAAACGGGTCATACGAGTCGGAATTCGATGCCGAAAATTGCTATAGCAAGCTCTACCTAAGGCGTACTGGCCCGAGTACCTACCATATTTAGCAGCCCCCGGAGTCCGAAAATGCTTTTTTTTTTCAAATTTGGAGTACGGGTGCAGTTTTTCGAGACGGTCAAAACTGGATGGGTCGGGTGACCAAAAACTTACTATTTTTGGAAATTTTTTGCAATAATTATTTTAATTCACATTTAGGAGCTTTAAAACATTCTAAACATCATGGCACTGACAGAATTCAAAAAAATGCTAAAAATAGTAACTTTTTTTATTATGATCATTTCAAGGTACAATGGTGCTCTTTTTGATCGGGGTCAGAGACCTTACAACCTCCCCAATGTGAAAAATTTGAGATGTCCTCAACTCAAGAATACGTCTGGGTAAACTCTATGCTAACTAATTAGGTACATATATCCCTTGTCGAAAGTAAAGTCATCCTTTGATAATAGAATTATTTTTAGCTTTATGCGTCTTATTCTGCTAAACTTTGATGAGATCCTGGTGCTTGAATTATTGCTCACTAGCAGTTGCAGCATACAGAGATGCTCTCTCGTCAGCTTCGTCACCCACAGTTGGTTGTCTCACTACGGTATTAGCGAAAGCTCCGCTTCCTTGTCCTATGTTTCCTCTTCCTCGGCCTCCTCTTCCGTTTGGTTGACCTCGCCTGTTGACGTTTAGAGGTACATTATTAATACCGGATGTTTGGGAAATCCTTTTTGGACATCGGCTTTTGTAATGTCCATACTCCTGGCACTCAAAGCATCTTATATTGGGAAACTCGGTAGCTGCCGTAGTAGCTACTACCGAACGATGGTCGTATGCAGGGTTGATTGGTCTGTTACTCCAGTTGTCTGTCCTGGCCCTTTTTGACAAATAGTATTGACTATCTTGGGTAGCCCTCTGAATCTCTTTAGCTAACGGTTTGGCCCTTAGCAAGGCGTCCTGTAGTGTTGTCGGCCTGAGAGCTTCTAACCGAGTATTCAAAGGATCGATTAGCCCTTGGCAGAACCTCGCCACCTATTGTTCCAAGGTCATCTTAGGAGCATATCTCCGAAGAGTGACAAACTTTGCATAATACTCTTCGACAGATGAAGTCAGATGCCGAAGTAAAAAGAATTCATTCATCTTCAAGGTTTTATACGCAGGTGGTAAATATCGCTCCATCACAGCAGCCTTGATGTCTTTCCATGACTGGGAAGATTCCTTGATATCCAAGTCCCTGCAATGTTGTTTCCACCACATCTTGGCATCGCCAGACAAGCGGAACATCGCAAGCATGGTTTGGTTCACGGGTTGGGTTCCCTCAGCTTCGAAATAATCGTCCATTGCTTCCATCCATACTTCCGCATCTCTCTCCACATTAACCCCTTCGCCTTTAAAGGTTGGAGGCTGAGCTTGTTTAAGGAGGAGCTTCTTCTCTTGCGCTGCCGAGTAGAGAGCAGCAGGCGGTGCCTATCCAATGGTGTAAAACTCATTACTATAGCACTCTTCTCAAATGAACCTAGGCTTTTTCATATTCAAGAAGAAATTTAAATTTTGGGATTAACCAGCTTACTTAATCTGTACATCTATCACAAAGGATTTAACTATTCCACCATTAGTTTAAATTCCATTGAATACATCCAAAAATTGTCCGATAATAATGTTTAAAACTTTACTCGAGAGCTTTGATCCATACTTATAACTTTAGGTGCATCAAGAGGCTACCTGCCCGCAGCACTAGTCGCACCAACGACTTCTCAAAAAACATCATGTGGAACCCACTGAATCCCGACAAGCTCAACGAGTAAAACTCTTTAACATCACTTAGAAGACAATCCACTAGACAAATCCAATGTCATTATTCTGGGAAACATCATGCTCAAGCTTTGAGTACGAGCTATCCTACAATCCCTTAGTTTTTAAAATTTCAAACAACATCATTTTCCAGTTGGTAAACCTATAGCTCTGATACTAGGTGTGAGGTCCCCACCCCGCCATATCAAACAGCGGATCTGATGGTGAACCTAGTGGCCACTAGATCTATTGTGGAAGCAAACAAAGTGGTTCGGGGGATAGCTAGCGGACGATCTCTCATCACAAAGTGAATCGAGCTCGAGCCTACTAGCAATGAGATCTAGCTCCACCTCGCAGGGGAAGCATACTTAAGCTATCTAGCGATCCTAAGACTCACCTTCCAAGAGGAGAGAAACCCCGAGTCCCTTTTTCCCCATGTTTTAGAGGCACGTACTCTCGAGATTTCACCGCTCTAGAGGCAATGAGTATTACTAATATCGAAGTAGGCACTATGGGGACAGAGAGTTCCCGACCAATCGGGACCACCCATCTCGTTGGCATTGGCAACCTAAGCCAAGCCCCCACTTTCCACCCCCACACTCACACTTCCTTGTGTGACCTAATTACTACCACAAAGGTTGTTCAACATAAACATTCCTTGTTTTAATTCCGAAGCACATTGTTCGTTAAGACAGCCCTTCAACCAGTATTGCAAACAACACCAAGACAGTATTCTCATAAAAATTCTACTCAAACTTATTCTGGAGGTACATCCCCCCTCCAACGAGAGTTTACTCCTCCCGTTGTCGCCTATCTGCCCATACAACTAGGTATGTCCACCGCATAGAAAGCACGACATGGAAATTCCCACCACTTAACCAGCAAACGTGGGTTCCCACCGCTTAACCAGCAGTCGTGGATTCAAGAGCCCTTAACCAGGAACTCTGCCCCCTGTGATCAGGAGGGGGTTCATGACTAATTCAACATTGGAAATAGAATGAACATGCCGAGCTAAATTTTCCCTAGCAGACATTCTTTCCTATTGCAAACAGTATATCCGTCAATCATTTCTTTCCTACTTTAGATTTCAATATACAAATGAATTCAATTGCCGAGGTTTCCGTCGGATTTCTCCAACATGTTTGGGGATATGTTCATTCCTAGCTAAACGTATGCAATGTTAAATTAAACAACTTGAATAAAAATGTGATCTACCTCTTCCATTTCTTCGTCATTGGCTCGTGAGATAGCTGGTGCTTGTTCGACCATGGGAGCTTTTCCTTTTCCATTTGTATTGCTCGTTCCCACCTCGTGGTCGTAGGCACCACCGAAGCGAGTTCTCTTAACCGGGGCCATTTTACTCACTACTTTAAATGATAAACTTGAAGAAAAGAGCTAAAGTCCGAGAGCATCATAACAACCAAATGGCACATTAGAAGTATTAAAGAATCCTCCTTAGGCAAGAGATTAGATTTTTCCTTCGAGACCTAGCAATTTTATGGGTAATTCCTTACTTACCCTATGGGAAATGGCTCTAAGGTTAATTACTTGGCTTAGATGATTAAGAAATTCAGAATTTTACTAATTGATTCACGAAAGAGATGAAGTAAGCAAGCTCATCCATTTTCCTAGAGCAATATGAAAATGCAGAATTGCCGCAGGCATGTGTGACATAAAATTCTCTTCTTAATGGCCTAATGACGTATTAATTTTCAGCCTTAATCACATTTTAATGTGGAAGAAGATTGAGTCTAACTTAATTACAACACTATTGAGTGGTAAAAGAATGAATTTCATCAAATCTACACTATTACTGGCTGACAATTTATTAACTATGCTGCCTAGAGAGATAATCTTTCCTAATCATGCATTAATCCTTGGTTAAGGATGATGAATGGCTGCATAATTGAGCTAATTGAATGATGATTATGTAATGGAGTATAGCTATGGAGATTTAGAGAGCAGCTATAGGGAATTATAGCTAGGATTAAGCATAGTAGCTAAGGAATTTGGAGAATAAAGATGAGAATTAAGAAGAGCAGTAATTAAACCATGATTACCGTGATTAGGGGCTGAGAATCCTCTGATTTTTCTGATCCAATGAATCCTCAAGATGAGAATTTCAGCAGCACCTCCCTCCTTGCTTTTCCTTCAAAAACTGTGTGTGTACCGGTAGCACCTCCCCAAGGTGTGTGTAGGTGTGTGTGTGTGTACTGGGTGTGTGTGTGTGTGTGTGTGCAGGCCTTTAAATAGGCTCCTGCAGGCTGAAAATCGACCAGCCTTGCTATTTGCATCTGGGGGAGCACTGAGTCTCTGCATTGGCAAGTCTAGTTCCCCTACCCACCAAGTGTCCAGTTGGCTTGGTTAACTGGCTCTGACACTTAGTTACTGGCTTGGAAACTCTCCCAGGACTCCCACACAGAGAGAAGGCGCCCCCTAGCTGCTAAAGCTGAGCTGGAGTGGGCTGGAATCTGTTCCCACACAGCCTCGGGCCCTCGGTGCCTCCCCGGCCAAGTTTGGGAAAAATTGATTTTAGGCTAAAACGGGTCATACGAGTCGGAATTTGATGCCGAAAATTGCTATAGCAAGCTCTAACTAAGGCGTACTGGCCCGAGTACGTGCCATATTTAGCAGCCCCCGGGGTCCGAAAATGCTTTTTTTTCAAATTTGGAGTACGGGTGCAGTTTTTCGAGACGGTTAAAACTGGATGGGTCGGGTGACCAAAAACTTACTATTTTTGGAAATTTTTTGCAATAATTATTTTAATTCACATTTAGGAGCTTTAAAACATTCTAATCATCATGGCACTGACAGAATTCAAAAAACTGCTAAAAATAGTAACTTTTTCTATTATGATCATTTCAAGGTACAATGGTGCTCTTTTTGATCGGGGTCAGAGACCTTAGAATTTCTTTCAGGTCAATTTTATACACACACACATGTATATGTATATACATATGGATGTATATGTATATATATAATTGACTCTATTACCATATCATACTATTTTGATGCCCATACCACAATAGCACACGCTACGCCATGTGTAAAGGACTTTGCATGGTTAAACAAGTTGAGTTTTCATGCACAAGCTCTAGAGTCTAGTTTTTGCAAGGGTTTCAGGTCGTTCCTCTATCCCATGAGCACCATGAGCACCATAATGTGTGAAGATTTCTCTATCATGGTTTCAAGGTTTTGGAAAATGGTTTATTTCAGTGCACATGTGAGCGTGCGGTCTCTTGAGGCTTTCAAAATATGGTTATGAGTCTGAGTTGCACATGCAGGTGAGAAAGCACCTGCGAAGTCTGAGCGTTAGAGAATCTGTCATCCGAGTATCGACGCAAAGCTTACATCTCCATGCCAACATCACCAAAAAATCGGAGAGGAGCAATGGCGGGACGTAAAGGACGCCCTCCTGTTAGGTACATTTTCTCATCTTTTTTTTTATGTCATTATTATACATGTAGAGGTGCCCATCGATGTGCATGCCTAAAAGCAAATTGTATCAAAAATAATGTATATATTTTTACAAAAGCAAATTGCTTCTAGAACTACCCGTTGACGAGAATGTTTGTAGCTTGCTAAATTTTATTTAGTGTCTAAAGGCCTGCATGTTAATGTGAATGCCTAGAGACGATGTTTACATATGAAAAAAAGCTTTCAAATCATCCAAGCTTTCAAGTCAATTAGTGTCTAAAAACATGCATGTTAACATGCATGTTTAGAGAAAAGTGATTAATGTTTCAAAAGAGATTATTTTTGTTCATTATATTCAATATTAAGAAACCCTCATGTGAGGTGTCCATTGGATTATTATATTTTTTGAAATTTTGTTCCACATTCAAAGGAGGTGCTGTCCAAATATTTTCAAAGATTGATTGTGTATTTTATTGAAGGGCAACTTTAAGACCTGCATGTCAACGTGCATGTTTAAAACCAATGTTTCATTAGAGTAGCAAAATATATTGTTGTATTTCTAGAATTTATTTTTATGCAATAAAAAAGTTCTAGTCATATATGTTACATGTTAGCGTTGGAGAGGGGGAAGGGGGAGCACGCCCAGCGCGCCAACACGGTTTGCCAACTATAGCCCAGGGCACACACTACACCGCAATCCACTTTGCGAGCACCTTCGACTCGCTAGATTCACCAAACTCTGCGCGCACATGCGCTCACACAGACACACCTGAACTCACACAACCCGCACCCATCTGCAATAGCCTTTGCGCGCTCCCACTCATTCAAAACACCACACACACACTCTCTCTCTCTGCAACACTCCGTCAGGGCGGCACACACTTGTCGACACGCCCGCACGCACACACACAAGAGCAGAAGAGAAGGGGGGAAAGGGGGGCGAGACGACGCAAAAAAAATCCACTGCAATGGGGGCTTTCTCTTTCATAGGAACACCAAAAAAACTGTACAATGCTCATCGCTGCAACCGGTGTGGACCAAAACACACGAAAGGGTGAGCCTCGCTCAAGCCCGGCTCCAAGGACTCCATGGCCTGTGCTCCTCGTGAGCTTCATGTGGCTCCAAGAACTCCATGGCCTGTGCTCCTCGTGAGCTTCCCGTGGCTCCAAACGAGCAAGTGCAACCCCAAGATCCAAAAAACCCAAGAAAAATCCCCCCACTGTCGAAACCGCTGCCTTGCTCCCTCTTTTTTTTTTTTTCCAACCAAAGAAGAAAAAAAAATTCTTTTTTAAGCAATGGCGCCAGGCGCCATTGCTTGGGACTCTCCCTTTACCTTTTTCTTTCCCTTTGCCTTTCTAGCCTTCATTTCACTTATCAGAAAAAGGACTCCAGGCCACCCTTTTCTTTTTTCATTTGCAAAACAAAGAGAGCTCCAATCTTTAGTTCACGTGCCATCGGTGCTACATGTGTTCGGGTTCGCCCAGCACTCCTCTCGTGAAGTTACCCTCTGCCAGCTCCACACCTGGAGAGTTTTTCCGCATTCGGAATATTTTCCATCTTTCTACCACAAGTCGCCCCCTTGGAAACAAATCAAGTCCGCCCCCCTCTGTCACGAATGTCCATCCCCTTGAAGTGGACGCACCCCAATGCCCCTAGCTTCGATCGGCGAGCCGAAAATTTTGGTTGACTCCTCACATTGCATGAAACTTTCCAAAACTCTAGCGAGCTATAAAAACTCATGTCCGCACACCCACCGATGAGCACATACCCGACCCCTGGCAAATATTTCACGGACCATAACTTGCCCGTCTGAGCTCCGAATGGCGAACCAAAAAAACCGACATGATCGACAACTTGAGCTTTACACGTGTATGCACTTACATCAGTCCGGGCCACCTGTCCCCAGTTGCCCTGTCCGTCGGGGATCTACTACACACTCCAACTTTAAACCGCAATATCTTGCACACCGGGGCTCTGTTTGACGAGCCGTCTGGACGAGCTTCTAGAGCATCTTGAACACCACATTTCAGGGCACATTCCACGCATCTTGAACACTTTGACCTACAGTCCCAATCAGCCCACTTCGAAGGCCCCTGGCCTAAAAAAACACTTTAAGCATACATTTCGGCTGCCACTCTCCTGCCCAGGGCCTTCATTCTTGCTTTAGCCCTTTGCCATGCGCCTGCTAGTACCCATAGCTCGGCATAGAGCTCTTCCTCGCGCAGACCAACTTTGGTTGCACCAGCGTGCATCTTTACAAGCAATGTTTTGTTGGAGATAGTATTTATTTTTATTTTCAATCTTTATTTTTTGTCTCCTCCAATGGACTATGTAAAGATTAAATTCTGTTTGAAACATTGCTTATAGACATGCATGTTAGCATTCATGTTTAAAGGCAATGTTTTCATTGTTAACGCTCATGTTTAGAGGCAAGTTTTCATTGCTTATAGACATGCATGTTAAAGTTCATGTTTAGAGACAATGTACAAATTTTTTCAGATGTGGATTGTGTATTTTATTTGTAGTCCATCTCGTGGAAGATTAAAGAAAAGTCTACGTAATGAAAAGTCTACACAACCACTTGAAAGTAGTGAACAGGTGTCATCAGTGTCAGTAACAGAAATGTCAGAGTGTCATGGCATTGAAGAGGAAGAGATTCACTCTGTGGATGTTGACTAAGGGTCTATGCACGAAATTGATGACACATTGGCTCCTGAAGAAAACGAACTTCAAATTATCCCTTGGGAACTGCGAGATGAGGTAACTGCAGCTGCAGAGATTGACAAGGAGCAAAATATTTTTATGCGTAGAGGTGCCGATGTGCTTCAGACCACACGTATGTTCAGTTGCTTCGACTATCCTCCTATACCATTGTGTAGGTTGATTCCATATGCTAGAGTCAGAGGTTTAAGAGATGATTTAGGTGGATTAAAAACGGCTTTTGCAAGGGAAGGATATATGCAAGAAAAGGGAGCTTTCATTGTTTCACTTTGGACATTTAAGAGAGAGCAAACCATTGCTACAGATAAGTTGAAGCTTCTTAAATTTGTTAAGTGAATTTCTATTTTAAAAATTCTTTTTGAATTAACTAATTTTGGTTTCTTCTTTTGAAGATGACATCAAGGAAAAGTGGGATCCTCTTTGGATAGAAATCAATGAGGAGTATGAGTTGGAGCTCAAAAGCCAACCAAGGTTTGCAGATCTGTCAGACCGCATGTTTTATGTTTGGGAGGGCAACCATCGCACGCTTGCATGGACTGAAGCTATCAAAGAGAAGTTTTCCACCTCAAAGGAGAGACATTGTAGGGTCCTTTGTACTATCATAGATTCCACCAAGGTTCCTGAGATTGCATTGTTAAGTAGCTTGCAACGAATGAATGTGTGAGTATCTACTAAAGCATATATCTTGTTTTTGAATACTTTATTATGGAAACAAATCAATATGGGTTTTTGCAGTATGAACATGCATGCTTTGGTGGCCACTCACATACGGGATGAGATTGTGAACACCAACCACATATGTGCAGCTGAACATTAAAGCTACCTAAAAACTCTCCCCGACAAAGACCAGAAACTAATTGCATTTGTGCGAAGAAAGTATGCTAAAGGTGCAGAACCTTGGTATCCACTCACACAACGCTACCTTGGCATGCTAGTTTATGATGTGAGTTTTGTTTTTTTTTTGCTTGCAAATTATTTTTAATTCATTTGAATAACTCTCAGACAAATTGATTTCTTTTTTAGATTCAAATAACTAAAGAGAAAGAGTCCAGATTGACTCAACTCAAGCAAGGAATGCCTGTAGAGGATGTGAAGAAGGAGGAGAAGAGCATTCATCGTGAGATAATACATAAATATCAAGAATGCATTGGAAAGGTACACTTCACCAAATAATCAAGCAATAGTCATTGTGTTGATTGTTGTTATGGATGTGAAGTAAAACTTCATGCTCTTTGTATTGTGTTGTAGCTCTTGAATATTTGGATCCCAATCTTGGGACAGACTGGTTGGCAAAGATTATGTCACTCAAATGGGGACATGCTAGCTGGGCAACTTTAGAGAAGCTAAACTTGATTGCACTCCATGATGCCCCTATGCAGAATAAAATCCAATGGGTTTCATTACTCGAGTCTGATAGGATCACAAGGACTGCTTTTGGTTTGAATAAGGGAGATAATTTGTTTCGACAGTGAGTGTGATTTACTAGTTATTTAATGTTTGGCTTGCTTTGTCTAAGAGATAATATTTGTTTAAATAACACAACTTTGCTTCTTTAAAATTTGTAGTTGGCTGCGTAGAGAGGGCTACCTTGCTCCTGTCTATGAGAGAGCAACACAACTTGTTTTGGACAATTCAAATGTGCCAGGAGGGGCACCATTGCCACATGAATGCACATTGGGGTTCTACTTTGATGAAATTAAGTTTGAAGCTAGGCCTTTTCTCTATCCTTTGGAGGTTTCTTTGGAGGACAAAAGCAAAGATGTAGAGAAACAAGCACTCAAGAAAGTTGATACTTTTCGAATGGCAGCTCAACGATTGGCTTACAGGTTTGTAACATTTTTGATCTTGCTTTGTATGTCACTATCGAGTCATGTGTTCAATGTTTTTGTTTCTTGTTAGGTTTTTATCACTTTTGGTTTCAAAGGGGATCTTGCCAACTCTCCCATTTGTGGTGAGACAGTGGGCACAAACTGCGTCAAAGGACACATATATGTACCCCCCTAGCATGCCCACTTTGACAACATGGGAGAGAGATACATGTCCATGGTGGTTAGAAAAGGTGCAGGGTCACATCCTTGAGAGAGAGAAAGAGCTTCAAGAAACCATGCTTAGGGATGCAGCAGCAGAGGCGAGACAACCACCACCTGCTACTTCAGAGGCGAGACAACCAGGTATGCTTATGTCATTCTTTAACTTTTATGTTTTCATGCTGTTGATTCTTGTAGATTCAAAAACTGTTGTATATGTCTTTTAAGGTGTCCACTTGTCTAGTGAGAGGATGGACACTGTGGTTGATACCACTATTGTGAAGGATGTTCTAGAGCATGGTAAGTGTCGAAATTTCTATTGTCGACTTTTATTAATACTTTGTGAAAAAGTTCACATGTCATAAATATGTTGTCGCAGACTCCTCGGGCTTGATTGTTGTTAGGAGGAGCATAAAATTTGTCTATGTTTTGGAGTCTCCTTTGTGTTACCCAATGATTACTGTTGATACACGATATATTGCTATTGTTGGTGATTACATTTCTATCGCTGCAACTATAGAGAGGGTACTCGCAATGCATCGTGGAATCTTGTGCATCAACATATGTCTCGAGTTCACTCAAGTGGTGTGCCATACACTCGTGGGGAAAAATCTGTTTCGTGGGCCGCAGATTTTGTCTTCTTGCATCTTCCTTTTGGTGGATTGCATATTGGTTCTTCTTCTCCATCTCGTTGGGATATTTGCACTGAGGAGCATGTACGATCTGGTATCCATTTGACTTTTTCTACACTTGCACATTCTGGATGGCTGCTCATTATGGCTTCTACTACAGGTATTTGTGGTGTGTTTGATTACTTGTATTAATATTATTTCATAATATCGATAGTTTTTTCTTACAAGAACCTATGAATAGGAGACGTTATTGGATGGGTGGAGAGGTTCTGTCGTGCTTCACAGATGGTGGTACATCGTCGCATTATAGTGCTCCATCATAGTTCATATGGATATGTTGAGAGTTTATCTAGTCGAATTCAGGTATTGTTTTCACTTCAGTATTGTATAGTTTTGTTGAGGCTCTTTCTTCAATGTTGTGGTTTTGTAATTTGATTTGCAGTGCCAGTGCTCTATGCTTCTTATGGTACACAGGATTGGGATGCAGCCGGCATGCTTTGTGGCTGAGAGCACCACTATGCTCTCTCGCTTGGGTCTCCAGCCTTCAGATTCGTTCATGACACACCATTTTCCGGAGCCTTCCTTAGCTAGATCAGGATCAGGGATGCCCTGGCGGGGTGAGATGCAGCGGAGCCAGGCTTTTGTTAAGCTGCTTTATCGACGTGGAGGTATTTGTTTGGAGCTTGGGTGTGGTATAGCTCCCATTTTGGCTGCATGCTTATCATCTGAACGAGCATGTGCTGCGCTTGACACCGATGAGTCTCTTATTAGAGACTATGTGGTTCCCTTGCTTTGCCCTAAAAAGCGAAGCCGAGAGGAGGCATCTATCTCTCTAGATGTTGAGGATGAGGGTGACATTCCATCGCGTGTCGACCCTTATGATGACTAGTGAGACTTCGCTCCTACTATGACATTGACATTACTTTTGTGTTTTTGATCTTTATATTGTGTAAGTTTACTTTTTGGCATTTATGTATCTTGTGTAAGAATTACGTCTAATGTTATTAGATCCATAGATTAAATTTTGATTACATGCATAATAACTACATATACTTTTGTTTGTTTGTGGAAGTGCATTGCGGATTTATGCAGAGGCAGCGGCTCAAATAATGGCGAAGGAATTGAGATACGACTTTCGTATCTGTGAAACGCGTCATAAACGCAATTTTTTCATTGATGACGAATGCGACTCTTCATAGAGTCTAAGAATTATTAGCGAGTGCTTATGATGTAGAGTTTAAGTATTGACAAATGGACATATCATTCCTTCTATGATTTTGAAAGTGAATATTTTGAAATCCTCATGTGAGGTGTCCATTGGACCATGGTTAGTTTGAAATTTTCTTCATTTTATAAAGGAAGCTTTGTCCAATTTTTTTTATGAAAGGCTCTTGTATTAATGATTTGACAACATAATTTGTATTATGGATAATACATAACATTGTGAATTGATGAGATGAATGCGACTCCTTCAAGAATCTAGAGAATTGTTGGCAAGTGTTTGTGATGTAGGGTTTAGTTATTAACAAATAAGATAGTGTTTGTGAAAATGTAGCTTATTGAGTTATTTTTCTTGTATTATGATTCACTTCCCTATTTTGTTTGCTCTGTGTTTTGGGTCTTTATGTTATGTTTCACTTTTTGGCATTTATGTATCTTGCGAAAGAATTACGTTTAATGTTATTAATGAGATCCATAGATTGAATTTTGAGTGCATGCATATTGACTACATTCACTTTTGCTTGTTTGTGGAAGTGCATTGCCGATCTATGTAGAGGCAGCAGCTCAAAGGATGGCGAAGCAATTGCGATACGACTTTCATATCTGTGAAATGCGTCATAAACGCAATGTTTTCATTAATGACGGATGTGGCTCTTCATAGAGTCTAGAATTATTATCGAGTGCTTATGATCTAGAGTTTAAGTATTGACAAATGGACATGTCATTCCTTGTATGATTTTGAAAGTGAATATGAGGTGTCCAATGGACCATGGTTAGTTTGAATTTTTTTTCATTTTACAAAGAAAACTTTGTCCATTTTTTATGGAATTCTCTTGTATTAATGATTTGACAACATAATTTGTGTTATGGATAAACATTAAGTCATTGATGAGACGAAAGCAACTCCTTAAAGAATTTAGAGAATTATTGGCAAGTAATTGTGATGTAGGGTTTAGTTATTAACAAATGGGATAGTGTTTGTAATACTATAACTTGTTTAGTTCATTTTCATGTATTATGATTCACTTTCTTAATTTGTTTGCTTGGATCTGTGTTTTCTCGGAAAATGTCGCTCGGGGTATGGTAAGACTCCACTAAAATCAAGTGTGTGTGCATTGTAATTGTGTATGCTAATTTTACGTATGTGTGCACTATTTTGCCTATGTTTGAGCACCTAGAAATCAATGTGTGCGTTATGATTTGTGAATTGTGATGATTGATGTGTGTTGTGCTCATGCCTAGCTATTGATTTGTCAAGTCACATTGCAAATCTGACAAATTTAACCCTTTTGTGTGCGCACCTAAAGATTGGTAAAAACTGCCAATTTTTTAGTATGTGTGTGTTTCTAAAAAGTGTATTAATTTGCATGGTTAATTCAATGTTTTGATTGCATAATTGATGTGTGTAATGATTAAAAGTTACGTTTTGTGCTCAAAACAGGGATTTACGCACTCTAATTGCGTCAATTTTTTACCTATTTTGGTCGGTAATTTTGCCTGTTTAATTGCTTAGTCTTCATTTTATTGATAAAATTTTTGGCAATTGAATTGATGTGATTTGTGCAATTTTATTTGGCTGCACCATTTCCCAATGTGTGGAGGATTTGTAGAAATTTTTTGGGTATTTTTTGGATAATTTTTGTAATTTTTTGACAATTTTTGCATTAATTTTTGGATAATTCCATAAAAATTTGATTTTGCGATCTTTTATGAGCTATTTTGTGTGTGCGTAATTATGGCATCATTTTGTTCACATTTGTGCCCTCCGTGGTCAATTTTTAAGCGTTTTGCTATTTCCAAGGGCCGGGTGGATAATTTTGTCGAAATTGGCATTTTTGGTAAAATCTGCTATTTTCGGTGTGCATTTGCGTATCCGAAATGCTCGATTGTGAATGATGATGATTTTCTAAAATTCCTAGATTTTTTTGGATTTTTTTGGAAAATTTTGGGATTTTCTATCAATTTTTGGAGTTTTCGGCTAATTTTCGGCCATTTTTGGAAATTTAATAATAATAATAATAAATAAATAAAAGGAAGCGGGTTTCGGGCTTCGATACCGTGCCTTGCGGCGCATAATAAATATCCGAGTCGGATAGATCTTTATGGTCCCTGGGGATAATTTCTTGCGACGTTAAAACTTTCTTCTTCTTCTCTCTGGGTGACTGCCATCCATCACACACACACACTGCCATCCACTCACTCTCTCTCTTTCCATCACACTTCCTCATTTTCTCTCTGCCCTTGCTAGCACGCAGTGTTTTTTTTATAAAAAAAACTAGATCCAATGTATTTTAACTAGATCCCGGTTAGATTTTGAGCTTGCCTTGAAGAAAGCCGAGAAATTTTTACAAGTTTTAGTGTAATTATCCACAAAAGCTTCAAATTTTGACCTAAAAACCAGGGAAAATTCCCTCTTAGCATTCTCTCACTCTCTCACTAACTCTCATTCTCCCATCCACTCTGTGTTTCTTCCCATTCTCTCTCCCCTCTCTCTCTTCCCATTCTGTCCCTCTCCACCTTTACCTTTTTCTCTCTCTCTCACTAATTCTCTCTCCTCCCTCTGTAACTTTTTCTTAACTCTCTCCCTCTCTCTCGTGACCCCACTCCAAGCCCCCCTTTTTTTTGTCTAGTTGTGCATGCTACCCACTTGCATTTTTTTTTGTATAGTATCACACACACACACCCACCCTCGTCGTGTAGTCCGCGCGGGACTCGCAGCCCCAGCTGTCAAAACTGCTTTTGACGCCTTCAGTCGCATGCGCCCATTGTACACTCTCCCCCTCTGACTCACGCGAGCGGCACCTACTTCCCTAATCATTGGCGCCATCAGCGCTCAAATCTGTAGGACAGTGAACATTCACGCTCACACCGGTGCATCCTCGTCGTGCCATCCTCCGGAGTCAAGCCTTCAAGGCCTGTCAACGGCCCCGCCAACAAGCCACCTTGTGAGCAGGTAAGTTAGTTGTTAATTTATTATTTTATAAAATTAAAAAAACTCATTTAAAATCAAAAAAGGGAAAAAACATTAAAAAATCACCAAAAAAAGGAAAACAACAAAAAATCAAATAAGAATAAAATTCAAATCAATAAATCAATTAAAAAAAGAATTTAAAAATAACAAAAAAATTTAAAAAAACATAAAAATAATTTAAAAAATTAAAATTCAATAAAAAAAAGAAGAAAAATCACAAAAAATAAAAGAATTAAAAAATCCAATACATTTTTTTAATTTTTTTTAAAAAAAAACAAAAACTCATAAAAAATCAATAAAAGGGAGAAAAATTTACAGAAAGAAAGAAAAAAGAAAAACATAAAAACTCAAAAAAGAAAATTTTAAAAAAAGAGTTTAAAAAATCAAAAAAATAAAATTTCATAAAAAATAAAAAACACATCAAAATTGACCAAAAAAACATAGAAAATTACAAAAAAATAAAAACTCTATAGATAATTCAAAAATTGACCAAGAAAAATCATAGAAATTGTAAAAAACTCACAAAACATCCAAAATCATCCAAAAAATTCAAAAAATTCCAAGAAAATTCATAAAAAATCAAAACTTTCCCAAAAAAAAATCGTGAAAAATCATAAAAATACTCTAGAAAATTTAGAAAATTGAAAATTTCACAAAAAAATTAGAAATATAAAAAGAAAGTACCAAGGTGCCATAAAAAGCCAGGAAGTGCCAGAAAAACCCAGAAAAGCAAAAGCAAAGCCAAAAAGTGTATCGTGCACACCGCAAAAAGAGCAGTAAACGATCCCAAAGCGAACCAAATCAGTCGAAGAAAAGCGAGAAATCGACCAACTAACAGCCGATTGAGCGGCAGTCAAATTTCCAAAATTCTGCATGCTAGAAATTGGCTAGTGCGAGTAGTTGCGCTGTAAATTAGCTTCCAATTAGAGGAACATGCACAAATCACAGTGGATTGTAGATTAATCTGTTAAAGGCCCAGTTTTTCATCGTTTCAAAAGGTTGCAATTAATTTTGGCACTGTCGCGCTCGGGTTAATCAACTCTTGTGAATCTGAAGAGCAGTCAACTACAAAAGTGCTTTGCCACAAGTAGTTTTATCAAAACTAAGCAGGATTAATTCTGCTAATCAATACCAGAATCTGCCAATTGATAGTTTTTGTGGATTGAGCCAACATAGACTCAAATCGAGCTGAGAGTTCAAGTACAGCAGAAGAAGCTAGTAGCAGTGGAAACACATGCACAACTACAACCGACCAAATTTTGCAGCTATATGGCTACAATGAGATAAATTTTTGTACACAGATATAGAAGGTCATAGGTATCTTATGAGCAGCAAAAGCAGCACAGGAGCCAAGATC
The DNA here is from genome assembly GCF_014529385.1 of Adiantum capillus-veneris. Classification (NCBI taxonomy): domain Eukaryota; kingdom Viridiplantae; phylum Streptophyta; class Polypodiopsida; order Polypodiales; family Pteridaceae; genus Adiantum; species Adiantum capillus-veneris. The sequence continues at coordinate 65,036,154 of NC_140947.1, read as the reverse complement.
CTATTGATCAGATTAAATCCAGATTCAGAGAACTCCCAGATGTTCACAGACTTCAGTGAAGCCAGGTATTGCAAGCTCAAAGATGAGGTGCAGATAGAAGTTCAAAAAGTCAACCCAAGTGTTTTTCTAGAAATATGTACAAGTCCAGAAAGCATCTATTTGGTGCATATGCAATCAGGGTCATTGTACATGGATTACAATGGTCAGATCTATAATCAAGAACCAGAATTGCAAGATCCAACACATCAACAAATTGAAGCCAATCTAATTGGAGAACCAAGCCAAAGACAGTACAAAGATCAAGATGGAGCACTCTACAACTTGATGCTCAGTGTTTTGAAAGAAGATGCTGACAACTTGGCAAGCACAGAAACAGAAGCTTCTCAGCTAGAGCTTGACATGACAGAACCAAATAAAATACCACCATTCATGGCGTATTTCTCAGATTGTGGATGAAAAGGTGGACATTTTTCTGAAGATTGTCCAAGAAACCCAAACAACAGGGATATATCAACTGCCAAGCAAGGTACATAGAGAACAAAAATGTGAATCTCGATGTAAGTGAGTCTAACTCGTCACTTTTAATGCGATCGAATGATTCCGCATTACCATTAGAAGCACCATTAAAAACATTGCAAATTCAAAATCAGCATAAGAATGCACAGGCACCTGAAAAGCTTAAAATTGATTCTTTGAACAACAAATTCTTGCATGAATTTAGTAAAGGTGTCGTGATATCACCAAAGGTTGAAAAGACTGTTAGGATTGCAAATGATTCTGCATCCACTGCTATAAGTGTGCAATCATTCAAGTCTAAGGGACACATCAGACAGAATGATGTTAGCTTTGTATGGTACGCATCATTCATATGCACACTATGTAGACCAAAAAGGAAAACTGTACAAAAAGGATCAACCAGTGTTTGAACGACCCACATACCATTCTAGAGCTGAAGGATATTACCCAAGTGAACCCAAAAATCTGTTTAGAGCAAACTCCATCGAAAATCAAACTTCGATTTTGTGACCAAACAAACATATACTTTGATCAAAACAGTCGTAGATACAGACGAGAGTCTAGCATCTATGATGCCTTGGGTCTCGAAACCACAAAAGCTCATATCATAGGAGATCCATGGGATAGACAATATCAATGCAAAGATAATGCTATCTACAGCTTGACTTGGGGAATAATTGTCATGTTTCAAGGAGATACATAGGAAACTATGCAGAAGGTTTACAGATGCCAAATGTCAATAGTGCTACCCAAAGTGTACCTTCACAATCCCAAAAGGTGAGACTAAATCAGAGCCAAACACTTTTGAACTCTTACAATGAAGCAGGCTATAGTGATCACCCTAGGAAGGGGGGAGCTGTAAATCCATCAAGCTCAGCTCATGTACCAGGAAGTGCTACATCAGTTAGAAGCCCTAGAGATTCTAGCCAACAGACCTCTTCAAAGCAAAAACCATTGAAAGATCATATGGTTGTTGGAAGTTTCCAACTGACCTAGGTTCCCTTAGAATCTACAGACAAATGCTTATATGAAGATTATCAAGGACAAAAGTTTCAGTTGATCTCCACAAATCAAAGTCAAAAAATCGACAAATCCAATAGTGTTCAAACAGTTATATGTGACCAATCTCACTTATGCATATCAAGATGCACAGGGTAACAAATATCAGCAAGATCATGACCTTGTACAAACCCCTATGGATGGCCCGACTGAAGTCAAAGACTATCTGAAGATAATGCAAAACCTCAAGCTGCCAAAACAAGTAACAGATAAGTCAAAGTCAATGAAAGCTAAAGTCCAGAAGGACATACAAAGATCACCACCAAAATCTCCTCCGAAAAGACAGATCCTACCAGAAAGTACAATGGATCTATTAAGATCAAAGGTTACTCAGATGCAGGTAGACAATGCTCAACAATTGCAAAAAAGTGCAATATTATAGCCAATGGAGTCAACATTGATTGAAGCAGGTGATCAAAGCAAAGAAGATGCAGATAAATCCCAACTAAAGGACACTACCACAGCAAAAGAAGTCAATTCAGACACAAATCCTGAGACGATCAAGTGCAACATTGTTGGTGAGAACGAAGAAAAGCTGTCAAGAGAAGTAAAGCTAGATTTTCAGTTAGACAAGAACCTCGTGTCTTTTTGCACTTGAAAAAAATGTGGTCAACCATAGCAGGAAGATGCTCCTGAATTTGTGAACATATCGGGAAACAAACAAGCAGAATGTTGGGGAATCATCTCCACCACCATTGAAGTAATTTCACAAATCATCACAGCTCAATTCCATGTGATCACAGAAAAAGATATGCCAGACGACATCATTATGGGAATGCCAATGTCTCAAAAGATGTCAGAGATACAGAATGTAAACATGATAGAGTCATCACAGACAACCAAAAATGAAGACCAACAATGGTCACCCGTGGACAATAGTACAAAGTCCTCAAGTAAAATTCAAATGGAAGATCTTATTGAAGATGATTCATCTCCATCGAGCAGAACTTTAGAAAAGCTTAAAGCAAATCAGACAATATCAAGTGTAGAGCAAAGAGCAACCACGATAGCTATTGAGTAGAGAATGACACCGAGACCAGAGGTAAAGAAGACAAAACTTGCAGACATAGGTAAAGCTAAAGTGGAACTTCCACCGATTAGCAAAGAAGGTGTGACAGCATATGCCTCTACATCAAAAAAACCCAGTGGATCAGCTTCTTCAAGCAAGTCAGGCTTTCAAAACTTCAAGTCAATTGCTGACCCAACTAAAACCTCTAAGGAGACACCCAGAAAATCAAAGATATTGCAGCCAAAGTACTCAAAAAAGCAAAGGAAAGTCAAGCAAGTGTTTGTTCTAAGCAGTTTAGTCAAAGTCAATGATCCGGTTTGGATTAAAGATGGGAAATAAACACAAAAAGACAAACACATGGGATGGATAGCATCACAATGGAGCTTAAAATAACAGGAGTACTATGGAGGTAACAGACACATATGGGTACCAAAACCACAGGTTAGGGCATATGCAGTAGCTTCAAGTCCCTCCCAACAAAGAAGTCCCACAAGGTATCAACCTTGACAATATCCTAAGATACCTAAGAAGCAGGTATGCAACAGAACAACATTGGAAGATGCTAAAGTCTACCACAACTTTCAAGAGGATACAGAACAAAGACAGATTTCAAAGAATGTTCCTCTTGGACAAGGATTCTACACAGGCTATACAAAGATTTGTCTACCAGTCAATCAAGATCCAGCTGCAACTACACCAAACCTACAAGAAGATCTCAAGAACTCAACAAGAACTAGAACGAAGCAGAGTCAAAAATGGAGATACAAAGGTCATCAAGAGATTTGGATTCCTAAGTCTTTCAATGCTCCGAGTCAAAATCCAAATGCCGACAGTTAACAAAGGCCTACAACAACATCAAAGACTCCTTACAACATGCCCAATTGGAGAATCAAACAAATAATGGAGTCTTCAAAGTAAAAGAAGGACAACCCAACCAAGGAGAATGCAGATTCAAAGGAGATAAAACAGGTATGGCAAAAGAAACCTTCAATGCCATCTTGGTCCTTCACTAATCCTCTTTTTGAGGATTCAAACTTACTTTTACCTGAAGAAATGTTTGTAGTAAGCACAAGAATGTGAAAAGTCGAGTCGCCAAGGTGCAAAAAAAACACTCTTCGGCATAGTCAGAGTCGGGCAGCTGAGCCATAAAATGAGCAAAGCATTAGTCCCAAAGCTTCAAGGCATATTAAACAATGTGCTAAGAGTCGAAGTCTATTAACTTACAATTGGTGGAGTGTCGTAGAGTCCAACACTCACGCACAGTGCACAGTAAGATGAGAGCACGTATCCTTGTCAACAAAAACCATTCAAGGGGTGCCAGCTTGCAAAGACATGTCATATGCTTTTATAGCTACATCATCTTTCTGAAGAACCCCTCAAAATCCTTCTAGCACAGCATATTGTTTTCCATGCATTTTTGTGGATGCATAAATAGGATGTCCCACCATTGGACATATGCATTAGACACTCTTTTTGCTTCCACCTATGCACCTTGAGTGGACTACAACAGGCAACAAACCAATGTCATGCTAACCAACAAAGCCATGCAATGGAGTCACTATTGGGCGAATAGTAGACTTGGGGACTGCCCAACACTCCCTATCGCTTGGTGTTGACCTTCATGTTAAAGCCGTTACAAGCTCCAGTAAAGACCTTGGGACACGACAATCGACAACGGTAAGACAAAATTCAATGGAGTCACTACTAGGCGAATAGTAGGCTCGGGGACTACCCAACACTCCCTATCGCTTGGTGTTGACCCTGTTGTTAAATCCATTACAAGTAACAACAAAAACCTTGGGGCATGATAACTGAGAAAAGAAAGCATGTCATGCGATAAGTCACTACTGAGCAAATAGAAATCTTGGGAACTGCCCAACGCTCCCTATCGCTTGGTGTTGACCTGGATGTTAAATCTGTTAAAAGCGACCGCAAAGACCTCAGGGAATGATAAGTGACAATGGCAAGAAAAAATTCGGTGAAGTCAATACTGGGCGCATAGGACGCTTGGGGATTTCCCAACGCTTGGTGTTGACCTTGGTGTAACCAACAATGAAGACCATGGTAATGTGATTACAAAAATACAGTTGAGTCACTACAGGGCAAAGAGGAAGCTTGGGGACTGCCCAATGTTCCCTATCCCTTGGTGTTGGCGTTGCTCTTGAAGTCATTACATATGACAGTTGAGTCAATACGGGGTGAATGGGCCGCTTGGGGACTGCCCAACATTCTCTATCACTTGGTACTGACCTTGGGGTTAAAATCGTTACAGGCGACAATGGAGTCAGCACTGAGTGAATAGTAGGCTTGGTGACTGTCCAACGCTCCCCACCTCTCGGTGCTGACCTTGGCAAATTGGCGTCGGGCCAGTACACTTTCACGGATATCACATTTTTTAATTGCATATCAATCAATGATAATCCCTTTAGTACTTTATTAATATTTTCCATGCTAATAAGTACTTCAATAATGCACGTATCCCAAAGGCACTTTTTTCCCATTGGGTTTTTTCCCTTTGGTCATCCAGGTATTAAACCCTAATTTAGAACCCCATCATTCTAGTTCCCTTGTACGTGCTTTTCATAAATAAACATCAGTCCCATCATTATGCTATTACAACGGACAAATGCAACATCATCTCTCATATCAAATATATTTAGACCAATGAAGATGCTGCAGCAAATCCAACCTCATCAACAAATTCAATGACAAATGAAGACAATCAGCCCATCAACAACCAATCAAAACCTTCCCTTGCCTCCATGGACACTTTTCAATAGTGCCCGAGGACGGGCACTAAAATAGGAAGGGGGGAATGTTAACTAAGTCAACGTCAGTTAACAGAAGCTGCTAAAGACTGAAGATGTACGGATGCACATCAAGGATGAATACGAAGAAGCAGTAAAGATTGGAATTACACATTTTTCACGTTTTCCCAAAATGGTCACGTATTGTAAATTCCTGATTTATTTCAAGCCATTGTAATATTGTTAATGTGTTAAAGGCTCAATGGGAGTTCCAAGCTGTAAAGAATAGGTCACTTACTATGCCTGCGTTGCAGATTTAGTAAGTGGTGAGTCCTAAAGGTCTTGGGTGCCCGAACATTGCATATTTTAACCTAGGTATATAAGGCAGTGTGTAAAAGAAATTAGGGTTCTCAAGCTCATTTGTTGAGAGCACTCTTTGGTGAGAGCTCTTGAGGTGTGTGGCTATGGAGTCCTTGAGCTTCTCCTTGCTCATGAGACTTGATTAACACTAATCAATGATTCATTCTCTCTCACTATGCCTCTCTCATGCTTCTTATGATTGCCTATGATGCTTAGATTAGCTAGATCTACACTAATTAATGGTTAATCCCTCTCTAATCTTGTGTGATTGCCCTCTTTTGCTTGTGTGTGCATGTAGGTTTGATTGTAGTGTGGTGCTCGATAGATCTATGTGTGTGTGCTTGCGATTAGTGTGTTGCATGATAGGATTAGTGTTGTGTGCGTCTTGCAATCGTAGTGTGTGTGATTGGGTTGATTAGAGGTGAAAAGAAGTGGATATGGAGATTTCCCTTCATTGCGGCTTAGCTCCTCGATAGGCCGAGAAGCTCACCTGATAGAGTTACCATTTGTGTTGCCACGATTAGCTCACTAACCGTGTGAGTGTTTCCATGCCCTAGCCGGGTAGCTCATCCTCCGTATTTACAATTTTGTTGGTCATTGGAGTTATTGCAATGATGGGACTCCCAACAAGGGAACTCTCTAAAATGACTTCACCTACAAAAATAAGTTGCTCATTGATATCCTTGACACCAGTAAGGAAAATATCCATGTCATCCTCCTCATGCATAATCTTTGACTCTAGCTCCTTACACAGCAATGAAAATTTTGCCTCATTACGAGTTGCATAAAGACCAGCCATAATATCCCAAGCTTGTTTTGCAAATTTTGTTGAACGAATGTGAGGAGTAATACTATACTTCACAGAAAATGCAATAAATGCATGAGCTTGTGCATATCTTACATCCCAACAAGCTTGCTCAATCGTAGGCAAAACAACTCTCGAAGTAGCAATTCTGCGACCAAAACCTACAACATCCTCAACATCGCCTACATCCTCAAAACCAGGACGTACATCAATGCCCTACACAATGTTCCAAACTCCCTTTGACACAAAGACATGTTGCATCATGTAAGCCCACATAGGGTAATTGTCCCCATCCAATCTGTCCTCAAGTGAAAACATCTTGAGCACATTTGTGTTGTTGTTGACCATTTCAAATGCCTTCACTTGATGTGAAAACTGCCCAAAAAGAGGATAAATGAAGTAGGAACAATACGTGCTATACAACACAAATCGTACCTATTATGCAATAAACAGAACTGACAGAAATTATGGATGCAACATGAAGAAATAGCCTGCCTAGTATTCCCTGTAGTGGAGATGAAGGCCAAAATGAGCCCGAATCAAAAATTTGAGCAAACTAAGCTCTACAAGCACTCCCAAAATATTTTTTGACTTGTTGACGCTTGCCAAAGCTCACCAAAATTGGAAAAGTGAGTAGGCGTGTGTTGGAGCTGCTAGCAACTAATACCGGAAGGATGCAACCTGCCCTGATACCAATTGTTGGAATTACGATTGCTGGAAAACTCACACAACTTGGAGAAGATCAAGGAAGCTCAAGGTATACAACGGAGATTTTATTACTACTTAGGGTGCAATGGAAAGATAAGATAGCCCTAGGGTGATGGGTATATATACAATGCACAGGGGGGGAAACCTCTTGGTGAGGGAAAAAATGGCCCCACGGTCCTAAGTGTGTTTACACACATCATACCACATGTATATGGGAAAAATGTAGAATCTAACCTTCTTCGATATATTTCATACGCATATACGAATTTGTAAGAATATATATATATATATCTTATAGTGGTTTAAATCATTGATTGCCAATGAGGATATCAACCTAATATCTAGTGCTTTTTAGGATCTTGGATCTTTCCTAACAAACACTCGAAACAATTTTATTGAGCATAGATCAAAACAGCTATGGAGAACAATGGTAAGAGATTTTCTCTTACTTAGTACTTGACAAAGTATACAAGATTAGACCATTTTTTAATGTGTCATGATGCTTATATAAAAGCCCTATCAGCTCCACTTTATCAAATGGTAACCCTTCTACAAATGATAAATACCTCTTTGAACATTTCATATTGTTTACTTGGAGGTTTTTGTCATGCATATGTTCAAAGTTGGTTGGGAGTAGGGTTCCACATGCTGGGCCCTACCTTCCACCATGTAGACCTTCTCCTAGGGCTGGGGAAGGGCCATGAAAACACACATATCTAGATAGAAAACCATCTTTAAGTATTCTCTCTACCCCAATCTGGTACAAACATATATCCTTATGATGCACAATGTCAATCTTGAATATGATGTCATACATTTTTAAAACCTTTATGGCAATGTAACCTTGTGGGATCACTTTATATATCACCTAACATGGCTTCAACATTACATATGAATCCTATTTTGGTGGAACTTTCTAGAACCTCTTTAACCCCTAGCCTTAATTGATAGGCACCTATGACCAAAGACACACACACACACACACACATTTACCTTCACTTTAAGTACCTTGATCTTAGTTTTTGAGAAACACTCTTGATTTAAAAAACACAAACATATTTATGTACTCTTCTCTGCTCATATCTTTAACCCACTTATCATGCCCCCTAGCTATTTAAGCACATTTGCATACATCTATACATCCATACGTATATGATTCTGGATGTATATCAATATGCAATGCTCACCTACTCACACACTATTTTGACCCTTATCATAAGTCTTGCTACCTTTGGATGTAGTTACTTAAGTTTGACTGTGCATTTTTGGTAAAACACATTGAACCGTGCTTTTGTTTAGGTTTACTTATCCTCTTAATAGCACTCTAGTTTTTCTACAAATGAATCATGTGTGATTCTCAACTCTCTATTGTGTCTGTTTGCACGTAGCTTATTTCTCATCAAAATATCTTTTATGGTGGAAAACATTTACTTCAGTATCCCTACCTTCTGTGGTTATGCTGGAAGTATTGATTGGCAATATAACAAATGCTAGCCCATAGGATTATTCTATTAGTATTATATTAAGTGAGAAATATACCAACCCCATACAGTCTTTCATAAGGCTCATAATGAGGGCATAATCCATAATATAAGGTAGTTGCTATTGACATTATCAATAGTGCTTAAACCATTGATAACATCCTACTTGGAGATAATAGACCCATTGATATGCATCAAATTAAACAGAAGGGTGTATTTTGAAAGGGCCACTTTATTTAGTGTTTTTGTGTAAGGGCCTTCTCCTAGCCCTTACGCAAGGCCAACACAATCAAGCCACCAACTTAAAAGATGAAAAACAAAAAGAAAATAATAGAAAATAAAAAAAATTGTTCAAGAAAAATTTGGGTTCAATTTCAGCACCAAAAGTATACTCACGCATTTTCACCTCAAATGAATGTCGAGTGACCCCTTTTTGGATCAACTCCCCATTTTCTTGATTCCTTCCAAAGAGATGTTGGTCTATCTCCTTCATTTTGTGTTGTTTTGGGCTCAAACTTAGTGGGTGGTCTTCTTGAATCCTGTTGAAGACATCTCTTAATTCAAATTTTTGATAAGATGGTCCAGTATCTCTCTGCTTAGTCTATCGCGATAGACTGGTACTTAGTGTCAATTTGTCATTTTTTGGCTCTGTGACCATCTGTCTGCCTTCTCCCAGTTGATGCAAGTTTTCTTGACCCCTCACATGAGAATTTTACTTGTCTGCCCTTGAGATGTCCTGATCTGACTCTGAGTTGTCTGCATGTCTTTCTCAGCTTGCCATATGAGTCCATCTTGTCACCAAATTTGGTGTACTGCCTTCATGTGCTTCCCCAAGTCTAGCTTGTAAAAATTTTGAAAAGTCTTTCCCCCAATAATTGGTGTAGCAAGTCTATCGCGATAGACTAAGTTTTTGGCCAAAAAAGATCCTTCTTGCACTTTGACTTGATATTGGTGGTTAATAATCCTTGTTAGCACCCCTCATGAAGCTAAAGTCAAAATTTCACTTGTCTAAGTGTAAATTTAAGTCTATCACGATAGACTAGCACTTGGTCATTTTTACTAGTTTTTTCTTGATGTTAGTTGACCACCATGGTTTTAATAGGCCCTCCTAGACACACACATCAAGTTTTAATCAATTTAGCAGAGTGTACTCCCTGTTTGCAACACTTAGCTGGTCCTGGAGTCGAAGTAGACCACTTAGGTGATGGTCGCGGTTCCTTTTGGTCATTGTATGATTCCAGCTGTCTTTTATTTACTTTTGACCTTCCATCCAAGCAGTCAGTTGTTGTTTTGGTGTTTACAACACCAAGAACGACCATTTGGACATCCTTTTGGTCTGTTGCCGGCATTTGCCCTAGTGGAAGAGCTTTTTTGGTCTGTTGCCGGCATTTGCCCTAGTGGAAGAGCTTTTTTCCCGAGTGGACACATTCCATCTCGTAGTTGACCTCTTTTGGATGTACCTTGTTGAATTTGGTGTCATTTTGTCACTTGGTCGGCCCTTTAGAGTATCGTGACGCTTTGTGCGGTTTTCGTCAGATAGGGACTTTTGACGAACTTTTTCATAGTCTAACCCTTCAGTTGGTTTGTCGAGGTTATTGGCTTGCTATCTATGAATTTTGGCTCATTTTCGATCACCTTGGTTTAGTTGCCCTTTTGCAGGTCCTGTGAAATTAGGTTTTCTGAGCGGCTTCCTTCACGCTTTCCGAGGTCATAGGCTCGATCCTTAAGCTATAGGCATTGTGCCTTTCAATTTTGGTTCCATTTGGTGGCCTCTAGGTCTCCCTAACGACTGGTCTACCGTATGTGTGCACAGGTTGTGATTGTGATGCCGGCGAGGTTTTGCGACTAACTGAAGTAAACAACACTTAGAGTCATTGTTGACGAGCATACCTCTCATATCTGATGTCGATTTGGTGACCGTGCGTGATGGATGAGCTCTTGGAAGTCTCAACTGCTGTAGGGAGCTCTCTCTCTCTCACTATGGAAAATGACTCAAATGAGAGATTTCTAGCCTAGCCTCTCTATATGTAATCGAGACTCCGACACCAAATTTTCTCATCTTTTACCTGTGGCCATAACTTTTTGCGAGATGCGGTTTAGGCTCACAAATTTCCTGATTTGGACTTCGGTTGCTCCAATTTTACCATTTTTGTAGATTTCTCCTGTTGGAGGTCCCTTCATGACGGTGGTCATTTTGCCCGGTCACCTTTGCAGTCTCTATTTTTTCTGTGTCTTCTTTACCTTGCTCCGATCAGGCGTCTCTTCTTCTGTGTTTCCATCTGGATTACGGATTTTTTTCTATAATTTTTGCTAGAAAATGGCTAAAATAAAGCAAATAAATCCCAAAATAACCCAAAAATAGCAATTCTAACCTAGAAAATACCAATGAAAAGCAAAACACTTTGTAGCTCACTTTTCTCTCGTCCATGTACAATCTCGCTCATTATCGTCAACCTTGGCCTATTTTTTGTTGTTTTTAGATAGTTTTTGGCCAGATTTGACTCTCTTTATAGTCTATACACATCCCTGGGGGCTCATGAATGATGATTTGGTCCCCAATTCTGATTAATTATGAGGGCATATTCTTTTTCCAAAAATCACACAATAAAACGCAAAAATGGTTGAAAAATTGCTCACAAACATTGCCCTCTAATATATGACATGAGTCCGCATTTGGAATGCCTCCCCCCCTCCTAGTTGGAGTCCTCCCGGATGACAGGGTATCGTCAAGGGTATGTGATGTGCATGGGTTTGAACTCGTGCTAATGCAAGCCTTGTAATATAGCCCTATATGCATGTGCAGTCAATGCATGTAGAAAGAATTTATGCAGTGCAGGAGGAAGGTATAAGCGATTCGCTTATTGGCATTTGTCGTTGAGGCTTCCTGTGGTAGCTTGAGTTGGCTGGCAGATTTTCTTTGCAAGGAGTAGTTGTAGATCTGCCGCTCTTTGTTTGATTGTTTTCGACTGGTTTTGAATTGGCGTATGTGGTTCCTTTGAAGTCGATATTGTCGTATCTGGTGGAACATTCTTTCTTTCTGCCTTGATGACTTGGGTCTTAGACATCCTTGTAGTTTTTGTTGTTGATTCTGTTTGTTTCCTCGTGCTATTTGCATGATGTTGCATGACCTTGACAGTTGTAGATAACTGCTCGTTTGTCATCTTTGGCCGCCCTTCTTGTGTTGTTGGCTCGTTTTGAATTGGCAATTTTGGCCGCCATACCAATATAGTATGTTGCGTATTTGACAGATTGACTATTTTTCCTTGAAGTTTTGCTGGCTTTCATTGTTTTATCTGTTCTTCTGACTCCTTTTTTTTTGGAATTAGGCTGTCGTGCCTTACCCAAACTTTGTATTTCCTCTTCTGATGTAATTGGGCCTCGGTCAGCTCTGTACGCCGTACCCAAACTTACCTGGTTCCCTGCATGGTTGCTGATTTTTTATAAGACGTTGCTGGACTTGTAAACTTTGTTTGTTGTTGGGCAGATCTTTGCGGTTGTATTGACTTTTGTTTCCTCCTTGACATGAATTGTTTATATGATAAGAAGGGTTCTGAAAAGTTTTCATTTTTGAACAGTGCTTCATTAGTATCCAAATCAATGAATATCCTGTTAGCTTTCATCCATGACACTGCTAAGATACACGGCGTTGCTGATCTACCTGGTGGCAGTACATGGAATTTTGTAGTGTACGGGTGTGCCTGCACTGTGATTGGTATTATAATAGACCACAACGTGGTCACCTCATTACCCGATGCTACTTTCAACCGGTGTGTCTCTGGGATCATCTTCATTGTTCCAAGTTTCTGAAAGAGCTCAAAGCTGATGACACTCATTTTTGCTCCAGTGTCAAGCAATGCATAGATTTCAACTTGTTTTGTGCCTGCATAAGCTTTTATGTAAGGACTACACCATGTATCTTCCAAGTCGTCGATGATGCTATCGTCCTAAGCCCTAAGGTCTGTCATGGTCTTTTCTAATTCGTCACTTTGTATATCCGCTTCAATTGTTTGGGATGTTGAAAGAGGATATTTGTCAGTCATCATTGGGGTGATCATGTTTATTGTTCTGAGAAACTACCTTCGTTTAGCAATCCGTTCCTTTGCTTCTTGTTGTGCCTGGTCCTGAATTCTTTGTTGTTCCTGTCTATAGGTTTTTCCATAATGCAGTTGAAACAACATTTCCGGTGTTAAATGTAGATGATATTTTTTTAAACGACACCCACTAATCCAGTTCAGCATTTCTTTTCCATCTAGTGTCGACAGTTTTACTGCTCCGCTGGACGATATTTATTGGATCAAATAAGGCCCCATTCCCCTTTTCTTTAGCTTTTTGGCATGCTGTTTAACGGTGTATACCAAGACATAGTCTCCCGTTTTAAAGTCCTTGTTCTTGACATGTTTGTCAAAAAACTCTTTCTGTTGTCTTTTTTTTGCATATATGGCCGCTACAGCATTGAGTCGTAACTCATCTAATTTTTCAAGGTCCTCTAACCGTTCGGAAAGTTCATGCCCCGTCCAGTCCAATTGTTTGGCTACCCTTAGTGTGGGGATCAAAAAGTCAATAGGCAATATTGCATTTAACCCATATACCATATTAAATGGTGTAGCATTGAGTGTTGTTTTATATGTAACTCGATAAGCCCACAATGCCGAATAGAGCATCTGATCCCAATCTGTTCTTGTTCCACTAACCAGTTTCGTAAGAACCGTGCATAATATTTTGTTGGTCGCTTCCGCTTGGCCATTGGCTTGTGGATGATAAGGCGCAGATTTGCGATGAATTACCATAAACTCATTTAAGAGATGTTGGATAACTTCATTTACAAAGCGTGTCTCTCTATCACTCACCAGCTCGATTGGAAGGCCATAACGTGTAAACACATATTCATATAAAAATTGTGCCGTGGTTCTAGCGTCTGCTTTTGTTGTTGCTTTTGCTTCCACTCATTTGGTCATGTAGTCCGTGTCCACTATGATATATTGTGCTTGTGAACGATACGCTGGTGGAGTGATAGGACCAACAAAGTCCAATCCCCATTTAGCGAATGCTCAAGCACTCATCATTGGTCTTAAGGGCATTTCGTCTCTTTTAACTGGTACCTTAGTGCGTTGACATTCATCACACCTTTTCACGAATTCTGCTGCATCTTGAATCATGGTCGGCCACCATATACCTGCAACCACAATGATTTTTACGGTTCTCTCTGCTGAAAAGTGACCTCCTGCTATGCGTGCATGAGCTTGTTCCAATAATGTAAAGTAGTCATTTTCATGAGAAACTAACCTCAACTGGTCATCAGTTCCTCTTTTATACAATTGGTCACTAATGAGGGTATACCTATTCGCTTCAATTTGTAAAACCTTTTGTCTGGCTTTGGACCAATCTCCTGGAAGCTCCTTATTAGTCAAATATTCCACAATAGCATGACTCCATGCGGGTGCTACTGTCACTTGGTATAATGTGGCATAATCCACAGTGGTATTGGATGTGCAAAAGTCGCATTTCTTGATGTAATTAGCTACATCGCCTGCCATTCCTAGCCAATACACTCCAAGTCTTCTTAATTGTTCATACATCATTTGATTTCCTCTATGGAACCCCCCTGTTTGTGTATGGGCCTCCTCTAGATACGCTTCGTACTCCTCTGGGCCTATACACAACCTTAGAATCCCATTGTTTCCATGATGGTACATTCTTCCCGCAAGCATTGTGTAATTTCGTGCTTGTCTAATGTCTTCCACTGTGTGTTTGTCGTCAAGATTCATTCCATATGTCAGCAACGGAATAATTTGTTCTGACCATTTCGGTACCATTTCTATATTAAACAAGTATGCGTCTGGGAGATCATCATCTACCCCAGTAGCTTTTTCACCATGTAGTAATCGAGAAAGGTGGTCTGCTCTTTGATGAGTTTTTCCTTTCTTAACTACTACCGTAAAATCAAACTCCAGTAACACAATGAACCATCTTACAATTCGTCCCGTGTTACAAGGTTTGTTTACTAAGTACAAGAGTGCCTGATGATCCACAAAGAATGTGAATTTGTTCGCGAGTAAGTAATGCCGAAATTTCTTTACCGCATATATCATACCCAATCCTTCTCTTTCAATGGTAGTATAATTCTTTTCTGCACTGTTGAGTTGTCTGCTAGCATAATTGATTGGAAAGTCCGTCTTACTCTCATCTGGTTGTGCTAATATGCAGCCTATTGCAAATGCCGAAGCATCTACATGTACATGGAAGATCTTTGACCAATCTGGTGCTTTTAGAATTGGTGCAGATACCAGTGCATCTTTTAGTTTCTGGAATGACTCCACACATTCATTGGTCCAAATGAAGAGCGTGATTAGACTATACAAGGGTTTTGCTATTACAGCCTACATGTAGATAAAACGTCGGTAGTATCCACAATGTCCCATAAATGATTGTACCTCTCGTATAGTGTTTGGTCTTGGCAATTCTATTGATAGCCGTTTTTCGGCTCTCCATAATTGCCATAGACCCTACCAAATTCACCCAAACACTATGGCTATCCCTATCATTTCACTGTACATAGGCGTGTGTGAGTTAGGGGACTTTTCCCATATTTTCTTAAAAAACCCTAAATTAGCTAGTCACTGGGCTAGTTGAGTAAAAAAATAAAAATAATAAAAATAATAATAAATATTATGGCCCATTTGTGTGTAAATATTTCATTATATATGTGGCCTAAATATAGGGTTTTTTATAATTATTTTGATATTTATTTAAATATTTATACCTAGGTGTGTGTTTTATTAAATTTACCTTCTTTCATCCTCTTGCACCATAAGTATATTTTTTGCCAATATGTACATACTCTAACCTCATATTTTTCCTTTATACAAATCACTCCCACATTTTCACCCTCACCCTCACCCTCGTGAAAACAAAAAATTGATTTCTACTCATTGGTCACGTTTATTATATTATTTACTTGCATACCTTTTTCTCTTTCACCCAAAATAATTCAAAGAGGGACCATATCATATGATTCCAATATCTTTCCATATCCATAACTCCTCCATATTTTTATTATTATTTTTACTCATTATTCTAACACCATGTGCTCATTGAGCTAAAGTCCATGAATAGTCCATACACTAGTCCCACCATGTATATATTTCTTTATTCACCAATAATACTCCTCCATGCATGGGTCAAGGGCAACTTGGATGCTTTGTATTATGATATGACAAAGGAGGGGCTCACTCTTGGATGCATTGTACAAATTCAACAAAGGAGGGGGCCACTGAAGACATTTTGTGAAGAAAAAACAGGTCTTTTGGTGGGATTTTTAATATCCATCTCCACTCCGAATTTGGAGCAATGGTCAAAAGAGAAAATGTAGCCCACGCTCTGAATAATCACCTCAAAATTTTTCATGATTTTTGGAGTAACCACCGGTGAGATATGATTTTTTGAGTGGACCCCAATCTGCCCACTTTTCTCACAAGTAGCCCATAGTCTTCTCTCACCTCTTTCCACACTTCTACACACACACACACACATTCCTCTCAATCCCTCACTCAAACCTGCACCTTCAATGTTTTAGCTCACCTTCTTCACCATTAACCTCCCCACTTACTCCCATAGCTCTCATATGAGCTCTCCATGTACATACACCATCTCTATGCCTCTCTCTATTATCTCCAAAGTACAATTCCATCTTACTCCTTATATATATACATAAATTCAGCATGTGTACCATGCTTAACTTCTACAAATCAAGAGATATCATCAACGGAATTACCATTTTCATCACGATAATCAACCTTGGCGGCGGTGGCGTAAAGAAGGGAAGACGAAGAAGAAGATCGATAGTCATTTTGAGAACCTACACAAGTAAGTCCAAAACTTCTTCAAGATTCACCATCACAAGGATTTTCTCACTTCATTCAACCATTTTACTTCAACCATCCACCCCATTCTACCCATTGTAAATATATCATTAACTTTCTAGTGATTACTAACACTAACCACTAACATACTAACACAAAATAGCCATTGACCTAACCATAAAGGACACCTCACCTCAAGACATGTGTATAGTAACTCTCTCTCTCTCTCTCTCTCTCTCTCTCTCTCTCTCTCTCTCTCTCTCCTTACTTACTTTCACCTTATCTACCATCAATAATGCTCTCTTTTGAGCCCACACCCATGACTCAAGCAAACAAAGAAGGCCCGCAATGTTTTGATATTCAAAAAAGTCATAATCCTGATTTGTTAGCTTGTAAATTAGGATTTCCAATAATATTAATTAGGGGTCTCCAACCTATAAATAGGCCCCTCTCCTTCTTGTAAAACAACCTCCAACATCTCACATAGCACCCCAACACTCTATGCGTGAGGAGAGACTTAGGTGTAGCAACCACTTGTGAGCTTCACTCTTGGTGTGAGAGAAGCCTTCAAGCTACACATTGCAAGTGAGAGAGCGTGAGTTCCACAAATCTCAAAACCACTATTGTATATGCTCCTTCATCATCAATAAATTGAGGTTTGGTGCATCAAAGGCGTGATTCGACGTTCAAATCTTCGTCCTTCCATTTGTGCAATACGGTTTGGTGAATTCAAGGTGACTTGTGTATTTGAGTTTTTATCGGTTGATCTTGATTTTAGAAAGTGTTTTAGTGTGTTTTTCATTGCCAGTTTTGTGTCCATTGTAAGAGGGTATTGTGGTGAGAGGTCTCCCACACCCTAAGACAGTGTGTGTGTGTGTTTTGGCAATGTTAGCAATCACTAAGCATTGAGTGAGTTTTGTAAAAGTTCTACGATAGCATCATAACGAACCATCTCCATTTGCAAGTCACAAATAAGGTATTACGCAAGATCCTTTCCTCTCTCTCTTCCCTTTGCTCTAGCTCTCTCTGGTCCATTTTGTTGTCAGTCTTGGTGTGAGGTTGCTTGTGTGTGTTGTGTGGTGCATCTTCTTGGTTGTACCAAAATCTCTCTTGCGTCCTAGT
This sequence comes from Adiantum capillus-veneris, assembly GCF_014529385.1. Classification (NCBI taxonomy): domain Eukaryota; kingdom Viridiplantae; phylum Streptophyta; class Polypodiopsida; order Polypodiales; family Pteridaceae; genus Adiantum; species Adiantum capillus-veneris. Next base: position 65,018,488 of record NC_140947.1, on the reverse strand, counting down.
TCGCATACCATAACTAGGTGGTGCCCCTATCTTGTTTGGGTTTGGCTGTGGGTTTGCTTTTTTGTTGTGCTTGTAGTTGTCCCAGCCCCAATTGAGCAGCACGGGAGCCTTGAGGGGTGTTTAGAGGTCGCCTCTCTTGTTGCCCGCCCCAGACCGCCTCAATTTTGGTGCCAGTGGGTTTGTTGTTTTGTTGTGCTTGTAGTTGCCCCAGCCCCAATTGAGCAGCACGGGAGCCTTGAGAGGTGTTTAGAGGTCGCCTCTCTTGTTGCCTGCCCCAGACCGCCTCACTATGATCACCTTTACCTTGTCTTCATCAGTGGTAATTCCATTAGCAGACACTATGTGGCCTAAGATTTTACCTTGTCGTACCATGAATACACATTTTTCTGGGTTGAGGCAAATCCTATACGTTCTGCATTTTTCGAATACCTTTCTCAGATGATCTATATGGTCTTCTCTCAATGGAGAATAGACACACAAGTCGTCCATGTAAATATCCAAGAATTTTCGTAAGTATTCTTTAAAAGCGTGTGTCATTAATCTCTGAAATGTGGCTGGAGCATTGGTCAAGCCAAATGGCATGACCCTAAACGCATGTATGCCCCATTCTGTTGCAAATGCTGTTTTGTATTGATCTTCTAGTTTGACCCCCAATTGATTATAACCAGAGAATCCGTCCATAAAGCTATAGGCTTGCTTGCCTGCCACTCGTTCCAGGACGTGTTCAGTGATAGGAAGAGGGTAGTTGTCCCTTATCGTGGCTGCGTTTACCTTCTTGAGATTTACACACACTCGTAATTTTCCGTTTTTCGGGTACCACCACTATCGGGGACACCCAGTCCGTGTGTTCTATCTCATAAATAAATTCAGCCTCCATCAGTTTGTCTATCTCCTCTTCTATTCTTTTGGCAAATGTCTCATTATACGTGTATGGAGGTTGTTTGCTTGGCTTTGCATCAGACTTCAGAGGGATTGAATGTTCACAAATGTTAGGATCCACTCCCTTCAAATCTTTGTACGACCATGCAAATACATCTCGAAATTCCTTAAGTGTTTTGATCAGTAAGTCCTCTTCTTCTCAACCTAGATCTGTGGCAATGTAAGCAGGTCGAGGATTTTCTCCTGGCTCTGCTAAGTCTATTTTCTTGGCGTTCTCTGGTCCATCGTAGGATTCGTTTGATTTAGGCTCCCTCATTGGTTGCTGAACCACCAATCTTCTTTCCTGAATGGTGTACTTACAATAGTGAGGAGGTACATCTATCTTTTTACTCCCATCACTAGCGTTTGTTCCATCGCTACTTTCCATTTCATTTGTCCATACATTTTTCATTTTTTGTTTCAACTCATTGTATCTCGTTTTCCGTTCAATTTGCGTCATAATTCGACTACCACAGACATTCAGTTTTTCTGTTGCAACTCTTTTTTTTGTTTTGCTGGTTTTCTTAGGTTTCAACAGTCTGGACTTAAATCCTGCATCTTCAACAACCTTAAGAAATCTTCCTGACACTTTATCCTTAGCACAATCAACAACATGAATGTTCATAAGGAAATGTGTCTTACCCTTAAACTCCGGCATGGGTCTCAGCCTGGTTGGTGGACTGATATGGTGCCGTTTACTCTTGTATCTTTTTTGCCGTCTCTCACTTTGGTTTGGGAAATTGTAGAAGACGTCATTGTCTTGATCTCGATTTTCGTCTTCCTCCGTATTTTCCGACTTCTCGTCATCCGCGTTATCCTTGTTTTCACTTTGATCAGAAGAATCATAAAATTCTTCTCCCTCCTACTTGATTTCTTTAGTGGGGATGTCCACATAGCCCACTATCTTAATCTCAAGTTTTGTTTCTGTTTTATTGGTCCTCATATTCTCAGTATCTCCATCGTTCTCATCCTCCTCCACAATTTTGCTCAACATGTAGTATGGTATGATATCGTAGCCATTCTCATCACAAAATTTGGTGGGAGTGACTTCATTGACGCATACATCCAATGTAGTCAAAATTTGAGACCATTCTAGGGGTTCGAGCTTCTCTTCAGGAAAAGGTTCTCTTATATAGGCATCGTCTTCCAAGACCCTCTCTAGTGTCCTTTCATTGTGGTCAAATTCACTGCATTGAGATGCCCCGCACATCCATATCTCCTTTTTCTTACAAAGCCACGCTGGAACTTCTGATCCACTAATGGTGGCTGAGTCAAATTCTTCCACAGGGGTTCACGTGACATCATGGTAGCTATGATTTTTCATGTTTACGCGTGTAGTAGTTTCAGCATGTCTTAGATACAAATAATCATACCCCCAGTCCTGCACCATTTTGAGTTGCCTTATGAACGGCCTACCAAGGATAATTTCATAGTTGTTCTTCTTGCCGAAATCTACTATGGCAAAGGTATGTTCGTACTCTATGCCACAGGAAGATACCACAATTGCCTCAAGAAATCCTATAGGCCTTTCTATGTGCCCATCCGCCAGTTGCAATTTCATTCTAGTTGTTCGTATTGCTGGTTTTCCCCGTTTTTCCCATAGCATTTTGGTTGCAATGGCAATGCCAGCTCCACTATCAAGTATTTCCTTAGTCTCTATGCCGTTATACTCAAGTGGTAGGGTTGTGTTGCCGTCTTCACCTTCACAATACTCTCCTACCTTGTTGAGTGGCACTGGTCTAGTGTTGATTTTCTTCGGTTCTGTGTCATTAAGCTCGGTTTCGAAGAACTTAAGAGGCATCCTTATGCCAAATTTTTCAATACATTTTCCCACTTCCGTCCACATGCTTGGCCTAATTTTTAACAATTCTGCCAATGTGATTGTACACTTGACCGGAGTGGTCAACAAGTCTGTCAGGATTTTAGTGTCCAATTGATTTCACCCGCCTATTCTTTGAGAAGGTACTCTTCGAATTTCTGACCTTGCCTCATAGTCCCCCATATATGATGGCAAAGTTCTGAGTGATTGTGGTCTGCTATCTTCGGATGCAACTGAACCATTATCCCCTTGAAATGATTTAACGTCTAAATCCCATGGAGGATTATTCAACTTCAGCTCCAAGAAAGGCCCTGACTCGACTGTTTTTGTCTCATATTTTTCTTGAGATTTTCGCATCGTTTCCCATAGCTCTTCAGGCCAATTTTCTTCCACAATAGGGGAATATGGTGGAAAATCTTTCAGTGATTCATGAGTGCTATTAGGTACGTCTTTTGCACCCTCTACATCCGGCAAGGATTTAATGTTTTCTATCTTGTCGGGTATCCTTTGTTTGGTTTTGTGAGGTGTTTCATTGTTTGGTGGTTTGATTACTCTATCTCCTGCTTCCATAGGTGGAGGCTCCAGTAAAGCTTGTGCAGTTTCAATCAGCTGTTTGCACATCTCTAGTCTCTGTTTTTCTATCTCTGGATATGGATATGTCATCCATCTTTGCTCTAGAGTCTGTCTGTTCTTCAATCTTGCTTCATATGCTTGCAAGATTTCATCTGAGGGTTCATTGATCTTATCTACCAATACCGACCCTCTTGAGCTTGCACTTCTTGGTCCCTCCGTTGATTTTAGAGAGTCGGACTCTCTTTGCTGTTTAAGTTGCTCTTGAGCTATCGTTAGCTCGGCTTCTACATCTTTTTGTTTTCGCTCACGTCTAGCTTTCATTTTCGCTCTTCGTTCTTTCCAAGGATTATCACGACTGACGCTAGACTTGTCAGTCTTGATTTCTTCTTGATTTTCATCGTTACTCTTGGGCTGATTGTCATTTTTCCTTGCTTGGGCTCTCGTCAAGACCTTAACAGGAATCGGAGTTTCGTTTTCTGACCCTCCACTGGAAGGTAACGCTCCCAGCATACTCAAAGTAGTTTTTGCTCCTTTGCTCGGGTTTTTAGGGCAATCAGGGATCAAGTGAGTAATTTCACAATCCGTGCAATATGCGTTGACCCTAATGATTTCGTCATGAGGGCAGTCCCTCAGCCAATGGTCTCCACTACACTTGTAGCATGGTCCTTTAGGCTGTTGAGGTGCTCTTGGAGCTCCTCTTTGTTGGTGTGCAATTCTTTGCCCACTCATGCCTCCGTTGGCTATGAACAACAGTGTTCTTTCATCCAGTCTATATCGTCCTTCCCCCGCTGCCTGTGCAGTAGTTGGTGGTCCTATATTTCCTATCATGCTCCATGGTTCTGGTGTAGAGGATTCGTCCGGTGGATAATTGACAGAGTTCGCCGCATATCCATTGGGCTCGTCGTAGTATGCATGCATAGGTACTAAAGCCTTCTCATCCGACTCAGTTACTGTGGGTGTGTATCTTATTCCGACTGGTTGTAATCCTGGTAGGGGTGATTGTTGTCCCAACACTAGTTGTGGTCTTTCTACGCCTACAGGTCCTGGTAGGTTGCCAGTCTGATATCTAGGCATCGGTGGGACTTGAGGGGATGTCGCCTGAGCTTGCGGAGCATATGGTCGTTCTCTCACATATCCCTTGTTATAATAACACTCCTCCATCCCATGGTTTGTCCATTTTTGTTCAATCGCACACCATTTTGGTTGTTTAGCTAGTGGTTTGGAATACAAGTTAATCTTTTTAAGCACTTCCTCTACAAGCTGCTCTTGGCTTACCGCTACTTCTCCTTTCAGTGTTGTCTTAGCAGATTTGCTTCCGCTCTGTTGTGAGGAAGAATCATCATCAAGATCCTTGAACTCACCCTCTTTGTAGACCGCACAATTGTCCACAAGGTATAGAGCTTCCGTGGTTAAATCATTCAACATCGTGCTCCTTTTCATATGTAAGTCCTTTTGAAGATCTGCATTCCTTAGTCCTTAGATAAATATAAGCATAAGTCTGGACTGAGTTGGCAGTTCTTCCACGGGGCAGAACTTAACATATCTTTTTAATCGGAGGGCTGTCTTTTGCACAGACTCTCCATCTTTCTGTTTGAATTTATGGATTTGTGAGACTGTACTATGAGCTATTCCTCTTTGTGAGAATTCTTTGATAAACTCGTCAAACACTTCCTCCATAGACTCAAAGTCTCTTTGCTCCACCGAGTCAAACCATGTAACAACATCATCCTCTAAGGTTAAACCGAATCCTGCAAATTGGGTAGGAAAGTCTAACACCTCTTCAGCTCTAATTACACGCACAAAGGCTGCTACATGATCTCTCGGATCCCTGCTTCCTGTATATTTCTTGTTTACCCATTTTTGCACTTGAGAAGGTCTAATTCTACGATGGTCTACAAATCTCATCATGGGATCTCCCCGTCCTAGCCGATATAACTCCTCTGGTCTTCTGTAGTGGCCAGGTTCCTCTCCCAATGGTGCTCCTAATCCATAATTTCTAACAGTTCTCGTGAGAGATGGTTCATCTCTCCGAAATCGTTCTCGGGGTGTTCTTCCAAGCTCAGTTGACCCCTGAGTCTTTGGCTTACTCTCTCCTTGATAATGTGCATAGATTGGTGGTTCTTGTAAATCCCTTAATCCTCGTGCGGTTTGATAACCCTCTCGGGTTCGGTCTTGTTCTAATGTAGCATTCTGTCAAAGCCATGCCTGAAATGATGGTTGAGTAGCTGGTTGGTCCTGGTAGTTGGATGTCGGTGGTCGGGTAGAATGTGAGGTAGCGTCATACTCTTCTGAAAAGGGATTTATCGACTTGCTAGGGGTGTAGGTGGCTCTTGGTATTTCGTCGGGGCCATAGGTCGATGCTCCCGGAACTGTTGCCTTTTCAACCTCTTCTGGGAGAATACGTTTATATTCTTGCCCGTATCTATCAATAAAAACAATATCCTTCCCCATAGCAGTTTCATAAGAAAATAAGTAAAGAACCTTGTCTTTCCTTGATTCATTTGGGTAGGGTTCTTTGCATTGAAAGTAAGAGACTATTCCCTCACTTTCATGCTTGTAAATCCCTACATTCTCATTATAGGTTGGGACCCTGGTTGTTTTCTTATCATACATAAAAAGCGCTCCAGGTCGATCAATGTTAGGAGGCGGTTCTTGGGTTTCTGAAACCATTTTCCCTTTTGCCACGTTATCCCCATATCTGTTGTAATCCTCAGGGTTACTCACTATCAGATAGTGGTTCCCCTTTTCGTCTCGGAATCTGTCACCATCATCATAGACTCGAATTATCTCTAGTCTCTGAGCCGGTCTTTCTTCAATACAAATACACTTGCGTCCCCGATAGTCAGAATAAACTAAGGCTCCCCTCGAGTTAGTTCCTTCCAAGAAGATTATAGTGAACTGGGTTTCGTTTAAAGGATGTAGGGAGGTGCTCCCCCCTGGCATTGGTCCTTCACCGTTGAAACCTCCTGGTTGTTGACTCCCCATCATGAAGAAGGAATTTTCCGACGAAGTGTCAGTATCACTACCCTCTTCAATGATTGGTGCTAATGGGTCTAGTCTCTTCTGAGTTACACTCTCTTCGGTGGACGTGGTACTTACTTGACTTTTGACACTTTTAGCTCCCGACTTAACAAAGGCTCCTGACCTTAAATACATAAGAATGAAAGTTTGGTTGCAAACTTAAAGCTTACCTGGACTCCTTCTTCCTGTGTGGCTTTGTGCTGATCTCCTTCTGGGATCTACACAAGGATGGTTAGTTTGTTCACAAAGGTTTTCCCTGAATTACCAAAAATCTTTCAAGTATATATAGCAACCCCTTAGTCAGTCTTCTAGTGGTCCAATTTCAAATATGAAATGATGGCTGGGATCTATATAGAGAGTATGCCCTAGCAGTATAGTCACAAATTGCAAAAAGTGTCTAATTCACTACTTTCTTAGTCTATCGCGATAGACTGACAATTTGCTCAGCACAAGTCAATTCAAAATTGTGACTTTACCCTTGAGTTCTAGTTACCCTCTATAGCCTATCCCTCAAGTTTTATGAAGTTTGGACACTTGGGTTGGGTTTTGGTCCCATTTTAGTATTTCAGTCAGAGCTTGATTCTCTATCTGACCCTCAGATTGACCTTCAGTGTTCTAAATGCCTTGAATTTTGGTGTGTCTGCTATTTAGGCCCTGATAAAACTCTCCCTAGGGAAAATTTGAAAGAAAAGTTCCCCAGCAACAATTTCCTTGGTCTATCGCGATAGACTAGGCACTTTCTCCAATTTTAGCATTTTTCTCAAGTTTTCACCACAATTGGTTCAGCCTCCCCTTGTGTAGTGCATTGACCAATTTTGGCACTATTTGGACATTTGTTCAAAGACTTCTTGCCCTTGTCTCTGAATTCAGACTCTAAACACCAGTTTTGAAGTTTTGTGGTCAAGATGGTGTTCAAATTCACTCAATTTTTGTGAGTACCCTTGTATTGATGTGTGAACCCTATGGCATAAAGGTTTTTTTCCTTGTTGCTAGTCAATCACCACCTTGATCAGTCTATCGCGATAGACCAGGCAGAGAGCAATGGGGACTTAATTTTTTGTCTGTTTTTGCATAGTCTTGTTCCCTGTGCCCATATAAGTCTATCCCCCAAGTTTTATGAAGTTTGGACTTATTTTGACCTCAAACTCAAGAACTTCACAAATTTCACTTTTCTCTGACAATTCACAACTCCATTGCACTTGAAGTGATGCAAATTTGATGACACTTCATCTTAAACTTGTGAACATCAGTCATACCCCATGACACAGTCAGTTTACCCTTGGCTAATGGTTATATCTCTTCTTGGCCTCTTTAGGTTCACTTAGGGTTTCCTTATGACAATCACCTGTTTCTTTTTTTGTTGGTTTTGGTCGCAGTTTTTATGTTTTCTCGAGTGTTGGATCATAAATTTCAATGTCGACTCTTTTCACCCCTTTCAAGGGTATATGGGGTGGGTTTTGCTTTCAAGGCAAACAACTGCCTTATTGTTTCTTCTTTTTATTTGTTTTTTGCGGTTTTACAACGTTTTTCTACTCTATTTCTTCACAAGTATAACAAGCACTCAAAACCAAAAACCATAACTCCACATTATCCTACTTAACTAAATCTAACTAGTGGCAGACCCTCGGCAAGACACAGGCTTCCTGGCTATCCACTATACCTCAGGATACTCTATCCTAGATCTTGTTCTAAAAGTTTAAGCTCTCTCTAGTCAAAACTAAAGTAAGCCAACCATCACACGAGTGACGTAGATCTCCCTACTTAAGGTCTTGTGTCCCCGGCAGCGGCGCCAATGTTTTAGGGCAAAACTACTCCCCTGTTCATACTCACGAGCACGACACAGACAACATACTTATCATCCGATGACACGACTAACCCGTAGGTGCACGTAGGCAATCTTGTTAGCTTGTCAGGCTGAGACCAATCTACACATATGCACTTTTATGATGCATCAATCACTAACCCTGGTAGAATGCAACCCACTCTATCCCTAAACGCTCACAACACAGTTTACTAGGCACCATCCTCTCACTAGGATATACTTACCTATAAGTCTAATCTCACCAGATTTGAACCCTAGTTATCTAGAATACAGTCGCGATAGACTCAACAGGTTATAATCCAAAAGTGGGCGAAACCTAAGTTTATGAGTATCTATGTGTAGCTAATCTCATTCTCATTCCATAAAGCACTTGATTATTGAAAATAGACACCGTTTGTGCTACTTACAAGCAAAACAAGCTCGAGGAAGGATCGATCGCGATCAACTCGAAACGGTGAACGTGTAGCGTGGGCGCGTAGCTCTCGAAGAGACTACCGCGATGGTGTGGTCGCGTCGTGAATCCGGTGAGGGAGAAGCGCGTAGCGAAGAGGATAAGACACACTCACTCTCTCTCTCTCTCCCTCCCTCTCAGACTCGTACGACACAGGATTAATATTCAAATGTTTTTTTAAAAATGGTTCTAAGGTGACTTTTATACTTTAGTCACCTTAGCTCAAAAATGTACATGGGGTTCTCTTACTCATTATTAAAAAGTGGGAACAAATCTGAGTCCTGACTAACTGATTAATCTTTACATAACCCAGACGAATGGATCGAAATGATAAGACGTCTTTGACATAAAATGGGAATTTGATATGCTTTACAAGATGGGCTCATTACAACAGTTGGACCAATGGGGCTCCAACACTTGGCTTTCAGTTGTGATGGGAGAGGGAGAAGATCTTCATAGAAAGCTTGAGCATGGGTGATGGTAGGCATGATAGAAAAGGTGAATGCATTAGAGGTCATATGTGAGGTGAATCAACCTCAAAAGAAGGTAGACAACCTCAAAAGAGTGGTTGTAATGTGTATATCCAAGAGGTTTACTAATGAAATTGTTTGCGAGGTTGGTTATGTGAGAGTTTGAGGATGGTTGGGGGGTTTCTGGAGGTGATTGTGTAGTGAATTGTGCTTGAAGTATATGAATGAACAATACATGGTGTTTGTCCTCAAAAGACTGGTTGTAATGTATATAGCCAAGAGGGTTACTAATGAAATTGTTGCAAGCTTGTTGCAAAGATTGGTTATGTGATAGGGCTTGAGGATGGTAGGGGGGTTGATGGAAGTGATTGTGTATAGCCATTCATGCTTGAATTATATGAATGAACAATGTGTGGTGTTGTCTAAGATGATGAAAATATTTTTCTTATAGTCACTGATGTTGAGACTATTTTTGGATATGTTGTAACAATTTCACTATGCTAGAAAGAATCAGTCATAATCAAAACAACCAAAGAGTGAGTATCTGGATGTTGTATTTTTATTGTTTTGCGGATATAGTTAACTAGGTTAGAAGGTGGCATCTCTTTTTATTTGGACATTCAAAAATTAATACAATGTACTACATCTTGTATGAGGATGAACGGGTCGTCTTGATATTCCAAATTTAGATATACTCTTTAGCTTATACATCTTATCTTGTCATATAATTAAATTGAATAACCTATTAGCAAGAATTTTAGGTGTGTAATCTTGGTTCTTGAATACTATGAATATGTAGTAGGAATTGGACCACTGGGTAGAGCATGGTTTTCATTTTTTTTTAATTTTTTTTACCATATACATGTGGTAGTGATGTGTGTGAACACACTTAGGCCCGCTGGGGAATTTTTTCTCTCTTTAGGAGGTTTTTTCCCCCATGCATTGTATATACGCCCATCATTCTAGGGCTATCAATCTTTCCATTGCACACTAAGTACAACACTCTCTGTTGTGTGCCTTGAGCTTCCTTCATCTTCTCCAAGGTGTGTATGTTTTCCTAAAACCCTAATTCCAACAATTAATATCAGAACAGGTTGCATCCTCCCGAGCTTGGTCGATAGTAGCTCCAGCACATGCCTGCTCACTTTCTTTGATTTTTGTGAGCTTTGGTAAGCGTTCGCAACAAGTCGACAAACTTTTTTGATTGGCAACCGTTCGCAGGTCGAAGAGCTTGTCTGCTCAGATTTTTGATTCAAACTCATTTCGGCCTCTATTTCCACTACAAGAAAAATTGCACAGGTTATTTTGTCATTTTGTTTAATTTTGTCAATGTCGTTTTCTGCATAACAGGTCCCTAACAGTCTTCTATGATTTGTGCTATATAGCATGTGCTATTCCCCCTTCATTTCTCCTCTTTTCAGGCGTTTTCACATCAAGTGCAGGCATTCGTCATGGCCGACAACAACACAGTTGTGTTCAAGATGTTTGTTGATGAGGACAAATTGGATGGGTACAATTACCGTATGTGGGCTTACATGATGCAGCATGTTCTTGTGTCAAAGGGTGTCTCGAATGTTGTGTAGGGCATTGATGTGCGTCCTGGTTCTAAAAGGATGTAGGCGATGTTGTGGATGTTGCAGGTCTTGCTGCAAGGATTGCTATTGTTAGAGTTGTTTTGCCTACGGCAAAACAAGCTTGTTGGGATGTGAAAGACGTATAGTCTCATGCATTGATTGTGTTGTCTGTGAAGCGCACCATTACTTCTCGTTCAGTATAATCTGCAAAATAGGCTTGGGATATTCTAGCTGGTCTTTATGCAAGTCGCAACAATGAGGCTAGAATTGCATTGCTGCATAAAGAGCCGGAATCAAATATTATGTATGAGGAATATGGCATAGACACTTTCCTTGTTGGTGTCAAGGATATCAATGAGCAACTTATTTCTGTAGGTGAAGTCATTTCACAGACAGTTACCTTCTGCAGACTGTTCTTGATGCCTTGCCAGATTCTTACCATACTTTTTCTAGTACTTGCAGACTTATGACCCAAGGAAATCCTGAAGTTTTCAAGTTTGATGCACTATGTACATTGCTCTTGCAAGAATCGATTTCCAAAAAAATAGGACAAGACTGTGCAGTTGAACAAGCTTTTATTGCTGCTCAAAGAAAAGGTGGTAACAATAATGTAGTCACTTCTCATGGTTCTTGTACGAGTGGAAAATCACCTATTCCTAATGCTTCTGCTGACAGCTATTCGTTTGGAAATTTTGGTGATAAGGGCAAGAAGAAGATGTGTTGTCATTATTGTCAAGCTAATGATCACTTGATCAAGCAGTGTCCTAAGTTGAAGGCCAAAGAGGCTAAGAAGAAAGAGGGTGGTTCCACTACAAATGCAGCTACTATTGAGTCTTCTTTGAAAGGATACTGTGATACTAATGTTGATAAAAAATGGGCTTTTAGTGCAGAGTGTACCTATGATTCTATTTTTCATGATGCATGCATGTCAGCTGTGCTGCAGATTCACATGTGTGGTATTTTGACAGTGGTGCTACAAAGCACATTACCTCACGTCATGATTTGTTCACCTCTCTTGAGTCTAACCCTCATGAAAATTTAGTCACTTGTGCCAACAATGCCTCTTATTTGGTTCAGGGAGTTGGAAAGATTGTGCTTATTGCTGCAAATGGTAGTTCTTTTACACTTGTTGATGCACTTTATGTACCTAGGATCAAGAAGAATATTTTGTTTGTATGTGCACTTACTAGACTTGGTCTTGTAGTCAAATTTGTGGATGACAGATGTACAGTACATGATCTCAGATTTGGTGATGAAATTTGTTGCGTTTTGCATTTTATGCCGTGGGCTGTATAAGCTCACTTTGTATGAAAAGTGTGGGTAGTTTTTTACAAATGCAATTGTGGATTCCAAGGCTATTTTAGATGCAAAAACTTTGGCATGCACGTTTTGGTCATCTGAATTTTGCCAGTTTGTTAGGTTTGTAGAAATTTGATATGGCTGCTTCTTTGCCACCTCTTGAAGCACCTGTCAAACATGTTTGTGAAGGTTGTATTTTGGGTAAGATGCAGCGTTCTAAGTTTCCAAAGGATGGTTCAGTTAGGTCCACATGCATTTTTGGCTAGCTTTGAGATAAAACACCAATGTACATTGCCTTATACACCTCAGCAAAATGGTGTTGCTGAGAGGAAAAGCAGATCACTTATGGAAATGGCATGATGTATGGTCAAAAGTCAAGCTTTGCCGCAATCGTTTTGCCTTAAGGCCATCATGTGTGCCACTTATGTACTAATGAGGTTTCCTACGAAAGCTTTGCAGTCTATTACTCCATATGAAGCATGGCATGATAGAAAGCCTTCTATTGAGCACATGTGTGTTTTTGGTTGTTTGACATATGCTCTGGTGCCACAAACACATCGCAAAAAATTGGATGATAAGGCTGTCAAATGTATTTTGGTTGGTTATAGTGCTGAAAGCAAAGGTTATAGGTTGTGTCATCCACAAACTAAGCATATTCTGGTTTCACGAGGTGTTGTGTTTGTGGAAGATTCTATTTAGGCCTTGTTGTGATGTACTAGAGATAGTAATGTAAGATCACAGGACATTCATGACACTTTGTTGCCTCTTTTCAGTAGTGCAAGCTCGAATGTAAATTAAAATGAGGCAAATGTACAGCCTTTGGGGGTTTCTGAAAATGTTATAGGTCAGCCTATTACTGATGCAGATGTACATGATGTACTTGATGAGGAAAGGGCTGAAAATGAGCAGGCTAGAGGTATGCCAAAATGGTTGGTGCATACTTTGCGTGACAAAAAATTTGATGCACCTTTGTCTAGTCGTACTCATTCATGTTCTTGCCATACATCTTATCAAAGATTGTTATGCTTTGGTTGTGTCTAGCTTACATGATGTTGAGGCACCTCTATCTTTAAGCATAGAATTTAGAAAATTAGATGGTTGCCATGCAATCTGAATATGATGCACTTATAGAAAATGACACATGGACTTTATGTGATTTGCCTCCTGGCAAAAAGGCCATTGGTACGAAGTGGGTTTACAAGTTGAAACGCAAGCCGGATGGTGGATTATCGCTATAAAGCTCGACTTGTTGCAAAGGGTTATGCACAACAAAAAGACATAGATTATGAAGAGAATTTTTCTCCCACTCGCCGTATGACTACTGTGTGTTTTCTATGTGCATTGCCATCTCATTTTGGTTGCAATGTACATCAATCAGACATTGTTACTACTTTCTTGAATGGTGACATATTTAGGAAAGTTTATGTAACGCAGCCTCGTGGATTTGTCAAGAAATGACAAGAGGATAAGGTGTGCAAATGTAACAAATCTTTGTATGGGTTGAAGCAATCTCCTCGTGCTTGGTAAGAGAAGGCTGACACTCATTTGGTCAAACGAGGCTTTCGTAACAGTCCAGCAGAAATCATATTGTATGTAAAGCGTGAGGGTGATGTACTTCTCATTGTGGTTCTTTATGTGGATGATTTGCTGATCATTGGACCAAATGAGAGACATTTTTCTGAATTTAAGGCTGATTTTAATGCTACTTTCAAGATGAAAGATTTGGGGTTGTTGCATCATTACTTGGGCATACAGTTTAAGTAGTGTGATGGTGGTATTGCCTTGTGTTAGAAAAGTTACATAGAGACATTGCTATGTAAGTTTGGACTTGAGTATTGCAAACCTATTGCCACTCCCATGGAAACAGGTTTAAAATTGAGTCTTCATGATGCTGATGATCCTGCAGATGTCACCCTTTACCATATTGCTATTGGATGCCTCATTTATGTATGCAACATGAGGCTGGATATTTAGTCCCACAGATAAGATCAGCTCTTCCATAAAGTAAGGTAATGAGCTAAGAGACAGCGAAAAGGGTTAAAAGAGACATCCTAAGAAGTTATTGACAAGGAGATGGAAAGAAAAGAGAAAGACGAAGGTAAGAATACCGTAAGAGATAAAGATTTACCACCTTTGGCTATTGTTTTGAACTGAGGACAGCTCTTTCTTTTTGTTGGCAAGTTTGTAAGGGCCTTCTCCTAGCCCTTACGCAAGGCCAACACATGTAAGCCACGGACTTAAAAGATGAAAAAGAAAAAGAAAATAATAGAAAGAAACAAAAAATTTCAAGAAAAAATTGTGTTATTTTTAACCACCAAAAGTATACTCAGAGACAATTCCGGCTTATGCCATGGGAACATAGACATAACCAATGCATAGAAAATTAGCTTTTTATTTTGAGAAAATTAGCATAAAAGAAAAGATAAGATCAGTCTCATAGGTCAGCAGCATAGCCTAGGGTCTTAGCATTTGCAGACTGTCAAGAGTATTTTCTGCTACTTGAGTGGAACTTTACATCTTGGCTTGTTTTATGCCAAGGGGGGATCATTGCGGCCAGACTTACATGCTTTTTTGGACTCAGATTGGGCTGGTTATTTTGACACACAAGTGTCCACAAGTGGCTTTTGTTTCATGGTTGGTAGGTCATGCATATCATGGTTGAGCAAGAAGAAACCTATTGTGGCCACTTCCAGTTGTTGTGAGGTTGAGTACAGGGCAGTCTTCATAGCTACGGTTGAGTGTGTATGGCTCAAACGCCTTATGGCTGATTTGGGTGTTAGACAGGACATTGCCAACACTATCTACAATGACAGTCGGAACACATTGGCAGATGCAAGGAACCCAATTTCTCATGCTCGCATAAAGCACATTGAGGTGCATTACCACTATGTCAGGGAGAGGCTCCCAACTAGAGAGATCAATCTTATGTGCCAACATAGGACAACCTTGCATTATCTTTTCACAAAGGCATTTTCTCGTGAGAATTTTGAAGCTTTCTACAAAGCTTTGAACTGACTCCCCTTTGTGGACTGATCATGTCCTCATGGCATGACACTTCCCTTTACTCTATCTGCCAGCTCTTGTTCATTGCATCACTCCAGGGGGGATTTGTTACGATATACATGTGGTAGTGATGTGTGTGAACACACTTAGGACCTTCGGTGCATTTTTTCCCTCTTTATGAGGTTTTTGGCCCTGTGCATTGTATAACACCCATCATTCTAGGGCTATCAACCTTTCCATCGCACACTAAGTAAAACACTCTATGTTGTGTGCCTTAAGCTTCCTTCATCTTCTCCAAGCTATGTGTGTTTTCTTGCTAATTCCAACAAATTTTGGAGAGATTGTCAACTTTCCTCTAGACTTCTCTACGGTATTCAGTTAGTTTGCACTATTTACTTTTTTATAACTTTGAAAAATTTTCATAGCTTGAAAAGGATAACTAGTATTTTGTTCATTTAGTCTGCATTATTTACTTTTTTCATAAATTTAAAAAATTTTCATAGCTTGAAAAGGATAACTAGTATTTTTCTTTCTTGGTAGATTCTTGAAGGAAAAATTACATACTTCTCTAAATGAGATAGACGACTTATAAGGTTTAGTGTTGTGGTCTCTTGATGGGTAGATTGTGCTTAATGCAAGATTTGTGTTTTGTCAAGGGTATCAAGAAAAACATTGTCAATTTGCATAAGCAAAAGACATAGAAAATATGATTCTTTCGACTCTCATTGCCCTCACTTGGTGGTCAAAGGGTGGGTTGTGGCAGAGTCTCCTTCTTGGTGGCAACCTCAAGCTAGGCTGTGTGTCCCAATGTTGTCTGGTCTAAGGGTGGTTCCCTTTATCAACCGATGTACGAGGTGATCCTATAGATTGGTGGTTGGTAGGCGTGATGGCTCGGGTGGAGCGCGCAGTCTTCATTGTAACTTTTTGTTTTTGGTTAACATCATGCAAGTGTTTTCAACTGTAACGTCTTTGTTCAAAAGGTT
This sequence comes from Adiantum capillus-veneris, assembly GCF_014529385.1. Classification (NCBI taxonomy): domain Eukaryota; kingdom Viridiplantae; phylum Streptophyta; class Polypodiopsida; order Polypodiales; family Pteridaceae; genus Adiantum; species Adiantum capillus-veneris. Next base: position 65,002,555 of record NC_140947.1, on the reverse strand, counting down.
TAATATTTCAATGGGTTGTTTTGTGATGTGTTTTGATTTGATAAGTGAAGTTTTCTATGGTTGTTTATGAGCATGCTATTATTTGTTATTCAGAGAACAATCCATTTCAAATGTGTGCCTTAAATCCCATGTGGGAAGCCTACTGGAGTAGGTGTCTAGTATCATTTGTTTTGAGATTGAGATTTGTATTAGTTTACAAGGAAAATACTGTCCGTTTTTTTGACAAAGTACATTGAATTGGTTGGTTTATTTTAATCTATATTCATTATATTTGTTACTTTTTTCATGGTGGTTTGTTCTCTCAAATGAAAACACATTATAATCTACACTTCTACTCATTTGCAATTCAACATGTATTTTTGCAAAAGCATGGGCTTCTAAAATTGTCATGTTAGTAGTATACATAAATAGTGGGTCATTACATTCTGTGCAAAATCCATACGAGGGGGTATGGCTCATTGCGAGAACGTCCATATCATGTCCGTATCTAGGGGTAGGTTGGCATGTAAGATACCATACATAGGGGGGTTTCTCTAATTTGGATGCACGTAGGTAACATCCCCCCATTACTAATAGTGAATCACACGGGGGCCAACCATAGGCATCCAAGCACGACCAACCCTAAGAGATCAAACCAAAAGCCGCTAGCCCTTTAGAGTTTCTACATTGGCATAGTGTAAAATATCACATTCTCTAGCCATGCGTGATTACCGCACACCTTGGTCTAGAAGTGCATGAAGATCAGGACCACTTGATTATTCTATCGTCTTTATTGGTCAATGCTTATATTCTTGGGTGCAACATAAGTACACACCCATGTAAACATCATGCATGTAGTGGACGAATCCTAACACTCTAACCTAAAACTCCTAGTGGCCAAACCAAAAGCCTCTAACCCTAAGAAGCTAGCCCTAAGCGGTTATCCCTAAGAAAAAAGTTTAAAGAACTTTCCAAATGCCACTAAACCTGATATAGAGCTGCTAAGCTTAAGTTGCTTTACACGGCCAACCCTAAGCTGATTTAGAGCGGCCAAACCAAAAGTTCCTTTGTTGATTAGAGGATGCTTCTCTAGATTTAAATCAATTTCCTACTACAACACATTGGTATAATTTATTGATCAGCTAAGTTGATCTAAAGATGCTAACACTAAGTTGGTTTTGAGTTGTCGAACCCTAAGCCAATTTAGAGCGACCAAACCAAAAGCCACAAACCCTCTAAAACTCTAAAACTCCTAGCACCCAAACCAAAAGCCGCTAATTCTAAGAAGCTACGCCTAAGCGGCTAGCCCTAAGCAAGAATCAAGAACTTTCCTAACGCCACCCGAAGCTGATATAGAGGGGCCAAACTTAAGAGGCTTTACACTACCAACCCTAAGTGGTTAAACATGGCTAAAACAAAACCGCTCACTGAGCGGTTAAACATGGTCAACTATTAGCGGGGCCAAACCAAAAGCCACTAACCCTAAGTAGCTAGCCCTCAGCAGACAGAAATAGCCAGCCAAAAATAACTAAAACCATAAGCAACGCCTAACCCTAAGCAAATTGAAATGGCTAAAGTAAAGCAACCCTAAGCTGATTTAGAGCGGCCAAACCAAAAGCTGCTAACCATGAGCAGCTAGCCCTAAGAAATTGAAACAGCAAAACCAAGAAGAGCTAAAGCCAAAAGCTGCTAGCTTAAGCATATTAAAATGGCTAAACTAATGCGACCCTAATCCAATGTAGAGCGGCCAATCCTAAGTGGCTAGCCATAAGTGGACTAAAATGGTCAAATCAATACAACCTTAAGTCGATTTAGATTGGGAAATCCTAAGCGCATTATACAACCAACCCTAAGCGGATTGAAATGGCCAAACCATACGCTACTAACTCCAATTAGTTAGCCCTAAGTGAACTAAAATGGCCAAACTAAAGTGATCCTAAGTTGTTCTAGAGAGTCTTTACATGGCCAGCCATAAGTGCCATTACAAGACCAACTCCTAGTGGCCAAAGCAAAAGCCTCTAACCCTAACGGCTAGCCCTAACTGAATTGAAATGGCCAAATTCCACCCAAACTTAATTTCAAGCGGCCAAACTGAACCGAATTTACATGAAAAACCCTAAGCAAGCAAACATGGACCGCCAACTATTAGTGGCCAAATTCCACCCTAACTTAACTTCAAGCGGCCAAATTGAACCGGCTTTACATGACAGACCCTAAGCGACCAAACATGGACCGCCAACTATTACAGCCAAACCAAAAGGTGCTAACCCTAAGCCTAGCATGTAATGGATTGAAACAGCAAAACCAGTGCAACCAAACCATCCTAACACTAACATTTACAACCACTTTGCATTTGATAACCATAAGTCACTAACATAACACTTTGACCTACGACAAGTCACAACTTAAACGTACCGTGTAAAATTAAAATAAAATGGTATAAATATAAAATATTTAATTACAAATAAATCTAAACCAAAACAGCTCAATTAATTTTCTTTTTTTGACTAAATATTTATGATAAACAAATTTCAATATACTAGTTTTTTTATGGTAACATTTATGTCAAAATTAAAACATGACAAATTTAATTCAATTTTTTTATTAATTATAACATTTTATCTGAAAATGTGTGTGTGTGCATGTAGTGTGTATAATAATGTGCAAATATGTGTGTGTGTGTGTGCGTGCGCGCGTGCGCGCGCGCGTGTGTGTGTGTGTGTATCTATGTTTGTGTGCATGTGTATGTGATTATGTGTGTGTAGCTGTTAAACCAATGAACAAGATGTTCAAAAAGACAATTGGCTAAAGATTTCAAGGCAAAGATAAGTACACAAACAATTCAGTCTTTGAATCATAACTGTACAATATAGTAAGAATGAAGTATCAAAGTCGGACTGCAGCAAGCTAAACCTCTTTAAGCCAAGATAGAATTCTCACCTGCATCCATATAGTCAAGACAACAAATATGTTAGCCTTGGCTACGTATGGTAGGCTTCAAGGAATCTATCAGTTGTTATCCATGTCAAACTTAAAAAAATTTAGACTAGCTATTGTCCTACATATTTAAAGTCTCCATCATGTTTTTGCTAGTTTACACATACAATTAGCTTCTCATTATATAATGTCTATTAATGTAAAAAATGTCGACTAATCCATATTATTGAATGTAAAAAGCTTGCAAGAAAAGCTTAGTAAAGTAATTTCATCCTTAAAATGTATTTCGATGCCAAGCCTTTCAAAGCTAGAAACACCTAGGATTATATTTTGACCAAGCAAGCCCTATCCTGAGACTCGGTAAAAACCAGAAGAGTGTAATGTAAAACATTAATCCCATCAAATCCTAATAGGCATGTTTATCCACCAGCATAAACTTAAAAAACAAAATAATCATCGGTAGCACTTGGGTTAAATCTCCAAGTTTTCCCAGCACAGTTTTATCAAGACCTGGACCAGAGCAAAGCCTAGCATCCAGAAGGTTCCATTAAGTCAGAGCAGGCAGTAAAAGACCAGAATGTATTTTATGTTTAGCATCATCACTAGATGTAAGTGAGGAACCAGATTTATGCCAAATAACCAAGCAACAGGTGAAGTTTTTGTAAGTCACAACATTCTTCTCCTAATCAAAATACCATATCAAACTAAGGTAGAAAAAGCACAAAAAAAGCCGATCATTATCCATTTGTAAAGATCAATTTTATCAACCCAACTCTGTATAATGAAAAAACGAGATCTGGCTAATATTCAATCACACCCAAGATTAAGCTTGAAGATATAAAGTCTGTGTATAACCTGTTAGACTAGGCCAGATCATCAAGTATAAACTCCTCCCTTTTTTTCAATGTCACATAACCAACTACAACCATCAAAAAATGGCAGCATAACCAGTATCCCACGTTCCGGTAACCAGAAAATGTATGCATAACCAGCACCCCCACCAGATATTCAGCCTTTATACTCACCATTAGTGTCAAAAAATCAAAATAATAACCATATGCATGAAAAGATTTGATGTCATATTCTAGCACAGTAAGTATGCAGAATGTTTCAGATTATATGCAAATTGAATGTATCATACCCAGATAAGTAACTGCAACTTTCCAGATTCAAATTTTGGCAGCATAACCAGTAATGCCACTATACTCACCATGAGTATTAGATTTAATGTAAAGAAACATCAAACTTTCAACAGTTTCCATGATAAGTTTCCATGTTAAAAACCAGTAAAGCCACCAGGTTTTTAGAAAAAGTACCAAAAAAACCAGATCAGTGTCGGTCAAAATTATTGCCAAGTATGTATGTATAAAGTCTGCATAAATTTTAAGGCCAAGCAAGCCCTATCTGAGACTCTGCATAAACCAGATCTAGCTAATATTCAATCACACCCAAGATTAAGCCTGAAGATATAAAGTGTGTGTATAACCAGTTAGACCAGGCCAGATCATCAAGTATGAACTCCCCCTTTTTTTGCAATTCTGAATGTAACATAACCAACTGCAACCATCAAAATATGACAGCATAACCAGTATCCCACCTTCCAGTAATCAGAAAATGCATGCATAGCTAGCACCCCCGCCAGGCATTCAGCCGTTATAATCACCATTAGTGTCAAAAAAGCCAAAATTATAACCATATGCATGAAAGATTTGATGTTATATTCTAGCACAGTAAGTATGCAATCACCAGTCAAGAAGCCAAAGAAAAACCCTTTGCTAATGTGAAAAAAAAATATCGAGTTCCTCAAAAAATCCCAAAAGACCAATTCTTCCAAAAGGTTTTTTTTTTAAAATCATGTTTTATAATCAGATAACAAAGCATGTTTTGAAGCTATGAGATTAAAGAAACCTGTGAGTAGTCGCCATTCCAAGTATTTATCCAAGCAGCCAAGGGAAACCAAGCCTAAGTGAAGGGAAGAACCCCTCACCTTTTATAGTGGAGGAGGCAAGGAAGCCCTCCGAAAGATACTCATTTGTGGTGGTGCCGCGGCCACCTAGTGTCGATGAGTGTAAGAGGTAATCCAGGTAAGATTCAATCAATGAGAGGGAGGCAAAGAAACCAAGGCAGGAAACCTTTCCTAATGCGAGGTTAATAGAGCGGGTCGTGATGCAGTATGAGTGCCATGACACGTGATGAAAACCAAGTAGAATTAGTCAACTCGAAGGCCACCCAGGTTCTTAAGAGGCCAAAGAATAGGTTTTAGCTAAAAACAGGTAAGAGATAGATTAGGGGGTAGTACCAATAGGGTAGCCCAAAACAAGATGCTAGGAAGGTTTTAGATTTATGGTAAATAGCTCTAATTTCAACCAATGTGATCCACATAAAAAAGCTAGCAGTTGTACAACACAAGGTAATCCCTCATAGGCAGCAACTCAATTTATCCACTCGAGCTCATAAAATTGGATGATACAGTGATTCAAATTATAGTCAACAACTCCCTCCAAATGAGGTGCTAGAGCAACCACAGCCCTAAGGCAGTAATTTAATATGTAAAGCATAAGGTAAAAATCCCCTAAGGCCACAACTCAAAAATAGTTTGAGTGCAATAGGTTGGAAGTCATATATTGTGGCTTGAAATAGTGATTCAAAACATTATCTGAGCCCCATAGATGCTAGCCAGGTCAAATGTTGTGACCAAGTGTGTGTGTGTGTGTGTGTGTGTAGGAAAAGAAAAAGAAAGAGCACTCACATTAGGCCAATGTGAGCACAAAGAACCTGGGTGATTGAAGCAAACCTACAAGAAAATACAAACTTACGCACACTTTTTTTTTGTAGATCTTTTGGATTAATTCACAAGTGGGAAACCTCAAGGCAAGGAAAACCCACAAAAAAGATTAGATACAATAGCATGATAACAAAAGTGTTCATCATCAAAAACGGACTAAAAGAATTCATAAGAAAGTTGATAATGTCTTAAGTAACATCACCAACCTCCCAAGGAAAGTTCAAAGATTGCATAAGGGAAAGCCTGAAAAACTGAAAAGGATCTACATCAGCATGAGAGAACATGCAATTGTTGCACTGATGCCACAGAGTCCAAAAAGGCCAAAATCTAACCCACATCAAGAAAATTGCAGAGCATTTTGTAAGGATGGTGGGAGAATACCAAAAGCCCAAAGTCATTTGTGGAAAACCACAGAGGGGAATTGGAGTCACATACCAGCTACTATATGGAAAAGAAATCCTTAAGAAATGCAACAATCTCAAAGGAGCTGACTGACACTCTCTTAAGTCAAGCAACAAACACATAGAGAGGAGAAAATGTGACGTGCATTGAGGAAGGAGCCTATTGGGAGCATGCCAAGGAAGCACCACCAAAGAAACAATCGCTCCTTCAAAGGCAAGTGGCTCTTCCAAAGGGAAAAAAGTGTTTTGTTCACTAAGGAGTAGGCTTATGTACTGACTATTAGGGGCACATAGCCCTAACAAGTATTCAATGCAAGTAACATGCAGTTATTCAGGAAACAGGAACAGTACACTGAGTATTCATACACAATACTGCAAAGTAAATAAGTAAAGAACACCATAAGGAAGAGGAAAAGAGACTGCCATCAGATTATCTTCATCATCATCACCCAATTACAGAGAGTAAACAGTAGTACGAGATCAGGAGAGAGAGAACTGCATCGACAGGAATGCCCATAACTACCCCTCGTCATCAGATACCATGAGACACACTTACAACTACCCAAAAATATAAGTACTAATGTCCACATATCCCTAAGGTTCAAAAGTTAAAGGTCTTTAGTTATAGTTCAAAAAGTAATATCATGAATACCCCGAATGCCTTGACAGATCAGGCACTAACACTTGGCACACCTGGTGGGCAATGTTTATCAAACATTGTGAGAACCCACAATATCCCTTGATCAAAAATTCATCCACTAGCTGATCCTTGAATTCAGTCTGTTGTGAGACTGCTGCTGCAGTTGGAGTGTCTTTATCAAGTTCTTCAACCTCTGCATCCACCTGAACTGTAACTGCCTCCTTAGTACTTTCAGTGTCCTGACAGAGTATCTCATCCACAATCATTTGCACTGGATCATTTAAGTTGTGAATTCCTCCTACAGGTTCTGTGTCCTCCTCTGCAACATCTTTAGCCTGTCCTACAGCAGCTGCACCTTTCCTTGTGTCTTCAGTAATATGCTCCTGAACTCCCGCTGGCACACGAGTTCCTGCAATTACTTCAGAATATTTATTAGCAAACACCTGCTCAGATTTTTGGCCTCCTTGTTGCTGCAACTGCATCTTCATGTCCTCAAACTGCTCTTTCAGGCCAGTATACTGCTGCTTCAGTTCAACATTCTGCTTCTCCATAAACAAATTTTCCTCCTTCATCTCCTCCTTTGCAAACATCTGATATGGTTTACTCACCACATCATACATCATGACTTTCATTTTCTCCCAAACTCCCTTCATGTACTCCATCACTTCAGTCTTCATTTTCTCCACATTTGTTGAATTCAGATACCTTCTACAAAGTAGAAAACTCTCCTCTTCTTCAAGTGATTTCAGGTCTTTAGGCCCATTTTCATATTCAAGTGAATATCCAAATTCAGTAGCAGGTTTAGGTTTAGGTTCAGGTTCAGGGTCAGTTTTCCCTTCAAGAAGAATGAAGAAAGATTCAAGGTAGGATGCAAACTTTGCAACCATTAGACACTGTCTCTTGAACACATCCAATATCTCTGCATATAGATGCAACACTGGAAGACCTGATTTAGACTCCACATGGCAAAACAATTGATTTCCCTGAAAATCTTGATTCAGGAAAAACCAAAACTGGTTTGCTTCTTCATCAAACTGATTTGATTTAAGGCTTAAAAATAAGAAGTTGAAATCTCCTTCACACATAAAAACACCACAAAGATGGCTTGCTCACATTTCTCCTTGAAAATAGAAAGAAATCCACTTTGTAGCTGCAAAACTGTCCAATCAATGATATCTCCCTGAAACTGAAAACTTTTAAATTCCCTTATGTCATCAAGCATGAAGACATAAAACCAATGAGATATAAGAATATCAACATCATCTCCTCCATCAGCAACATCACATAGAATTGTAGAACCATCTTCATGAAAATCCACTTCACCATCATCATTGATAACAACATCATCATTCAAGAAACCTTCTGTAACATCAAGATTTGAAGAAAACTCCACATTCTTGATTTGAGTAAGTTGAAGCTTCAAATCCTCATTTGATTATCCTTGTTTAGAACAACTTGCTTAAGAGCAACATGAACTTCATAAAAATAAGAAATATGCAAGTCGGCTTCAGTTTGAACCTGAGAAATCTCCATCATCAATGATGTCTTTTCTTCTTGAAGTTGACTGATTTTGAAAAGCGCTTCATTTGCTGCAACCATACTTGAATGCCTCTCATTCTCTAGCTCTAATGAGAGATTATTGATCATCTTCACTTGAGAAAGAAAAAGACTTTGAAGTTCAGCAAGTTCAGGTACATAACTTCTTTGCAAATCAAGAATCTGCGGATCAGGGACCTGAATTCTGAAACTTTGCAAATCAAGAACCTTTGGTATCAAAACTGGTAATTCAGGGATCTGAAATTGAAGATCCTTGTCTTCACAACCTGAATAATTCATATCCACTCTCGGAAATTGGCTTTCACTCTTCAAAACTCCAAAAAACTCTTCTCCATCAACACAAACACCTTCTGGACTGTCACCTATCGAATACTCCTCATCAAGATTCATCAAAAACTGATTCATCACATCATCCTCATCAGTAGCACACATTATGTCTTTATCTATCTTCAGCTCTTCCACTGCATTACGCTGAAATCTGATGTCTCCCTGAATTTCAACATCTTCAAGATTGATGTCAAATGTTGGTATATGGGTTTGTATGGGATATTGGTGGCTTCTCTCACTCACTCCCACTTGTATTCCCTTCTTCTCAACCAATAATTCTTCTTTTGGGAAACTTTCTTTCTCTTCCTGCAAAGAGGTGAGTCTCTTCGATGTGAGGTTTGGGGATAGCGGGCAATCCTCTTGGCTCCTTTGGCTCATGAGTTGCTCCTAGCTTCCTCCTTCTTCCTTCATCATCTTTTGGACTATATCTCCCTTGCATTGAACAAACTCTCCTTCCTGAATCAACTTCTTCTCTTCAATAATCTGAGTATCTACAACTTTGATCCCATATTCAAGAACATCAAAATCAGGTTGAAAAACTTTAGGTGCTGAGAATTCAAATTCAGGCTTTGAAACTTCAGTTTTTGAAATTGCAGGTGCGTGAAAAACTGTTGGTAATTGAAAACCAACAACTTGAGGTTGTTTTAGGTTGGAAACAGTAACAGGTTGTTGCAAACACCATTCGGAATCATCATCACTAATGTAATCATCAAACTCATCTTCATACTTCTCTGAAAGACCTTCAACCGCTTCTTGCAACACCTGTATCCTGCACATACTAGAGCACGACTTTCTTCTTTTTCCTTCACGACCTTCACGCCAGTCTTCTGCCTTGTCAAGAAGATTAGAAAAATCATCCAAATCCTCTTGTGCATCACATAGTTCCTCATGATCTGATGCATCTCGAAAAGATCTGACAATTCGATACAACGTCTTGCACAGTTTATGCATACAGTATTTGACACATACATCTTCCTTTTGACATGGCTTGCACACGTAAGGACATTGCTTTGCAGAGTGCCCATTTTTTTGACAAATAGTACACTTTTTCTTCTTCTTCTTTGCCATTAATCACCCATCAAAAGAATAGAGAGCATTTGTACCTCTTTAAACCCTGAAACTGCCTAAACTGCATTGCAAATTGAAATACCTGAAACTGTAGTATGTAAACTGAAAAATTGAAAGTGAATTCTGCAAACTGAAAAATTGAAACTGCATTCTGCAACAAACTGCACATAATTTGCACAGAAACTGCACAGAGACTTCAAAACTGTGTGGGCTAACAATACATTGACCAATGGTCCCAAAAGTGGGTCTGATGTGGGATGAGTTGTTTGTTGGCCTTCTTGGTTTGCAGGTAGGGTTTCCTGCAGCTTGTTTTTAGGTTCATGCAGTTCAGTCCCCTCCCCAACAATTTCTGCCCCTGCAGCAAGTTCTCCTACTGGTTCTTGTTGATCATCATTACCCGACTCTTCTCCTTGTCTTCCTCTTGCAGAGAACTCCCTTCTTAATATAAGCCTTGTTCCATATGAATGTTGTGGTACATAGGACCCCTGCCCTGATTCACTCATGCATTGCTGCTTCTCCCTTGTCTAGAATACTGTACTAGCATTCTTTGATTATGCACATTGTAGTTTGAAGGTAAATTACAGGCTCCAAAGAGTAACAGTTTTGTAACTACCTTTTCGAGAATGAGAATTCTGACTTCGTTGGGCAGTTGTGGGTAGAATTCTTTCAAGAATTGTGATGCATACTCCTCAAACTCTTCCCCCGGTGTTTTCCAGTTCGCAAAATCTCGCAAATGGTCACTATCAGGGAACAGGTCGCCGCTGTGATTCATTCCTTAGCACCCATATGGTTTTAGGCGAAATTCGAACCAACAGCAGGATCGCCAAATTTTAGGGGCACACAACCCTAACAGGTATTCAATGCAAGTAACATGCAGTTATTCAGGAAACAGGAACAGTACACCGAGTATTCATACACAATACTGCAAAGTAAATAAGTAAAGAACACCATAAGGAAGAGGAAAAGAGACTGCCATCAGATTATCTTCATCATCATCACCCAATTACAGAGAGTAAACAGTAGTACGAGATCAGCAGAGAGAGAACTGCATCGACAGGAATGCCCATAACTGCCCTCGTCATCAGATACCATGAGACACACTTACAACTACCCAAAAATATAAGTACTAATGTCCACATATCCCTAAGGTTCAAAAGTTAAAGGTCTTTAGTTATAGTTCAAAAAGTAATATCATGAATACCCTGAATGCCTTGACAGATCAGGCACTAACATTGACCATAATGAATTACAATGATCAGAAATCCATGGATGGGGTAGAAGAAGAGCATAAACCTTCCTAACAAACATGGCCTAAAAGGTCATATCCTAGAGACACCAAGCATCCATGTGATCCTAGACAAGCAAATGTGGAACATGCAAAAATTCAGCCAGCATGTGTTGAATGTCTCTCCAAAACTTACGATAATGCATATCTAGTCCAAAATAACAAGTGGAAAGAGGAAAATAGAAAGTGTAACCCACCTCATCAATTGCATCACCAAACAATTGAATGTCATGACAAGAGAGAAAGTATGCCTGGCAAGGTGAGCGGTCTACCAAAGAAAGAGAAAAGACACGACTCCAATAAAGACTCTCCAAGCAAATCCACTTCCCCTCCTGGTGCTGACAACCATGCCAAGATAAGCATTGTAACCTCCTACCAAGCACAAATTAAACTAAAGGTGAGGGGGCATCCATGAATGTGCCCTTTCATCTTGCCAACACGGACTCCCAAAGAGATGGTTGTCAATGATCAAAAGAAGCAACAACATGCCGACTCAAGCCGGCAAGCATAAGAGCCCACTGCTGATTTTAGTGCACAAGATTAGGCACCAACGTAACTTTTTGAGAAAGAGCATTCCGGCGTAGGTCTAATAGATTGAGACCGCCAAAGTTCTTGGGAGTACATTATTTCTCCATTGACATCAAGCATAATCCTTCTTTTTGAGCATGAGTATGTTACAAGTGAGACAAAATGGATGACAAAAGAGACATGAGACAATGTCGAGGCTAATGCAACAACTACAAATAGAATTGAACATATGCCAGCATGGTTCTTTGTTTGATTTGGAAGCAAACATGTAAGGGCCATGTGGAGAGCTTCCACTAATGCAATTTGATGTTCCAGCTTTGCATAACCTAAAACTTTTTGAGAGCGAGACATTCCACAATCAGATACCCCAAATATCTGACAATCACATTCGGAGAAACAATATCTCTTGGCCCAAACGAGACATGCCAATCACAAGAATTCAATGATAGAAACTTTAGTTTACAAAAATTAACTCTAAGACCAGTCATAAGCCCATACAACTCCAAAGCTTCCATAATCATTTGAACATCGTGCTGGCATAAACAAAGAGTCATAGCATAAGCCTACCCAATGAATTGGCAACTCGAAGATAATTGCAATCCATGCAGACAATCAGTAGAAGTCAAATGGTCAAGGTGCACCAGCAAAGGATGAGTGGAAATAGCATATAAAAATGCACTAAGGGGACAATTATGTCTAACTGAACAACCAAGAGGCAAGATGTTGTCAGTAGATAAGGCTTTGACAGTCCTTGTCAAAGCCCATGGTAGAACATGATTCATATGTGTACCAAAGTATAATGGAGACATTTCCAACAACAGCTTTTTTTCTTCATTATCCACCAAGAGGACTTTGTAGAATCCACAAGCAACAAAATAAACACCCCGAATAGCTTGGCCTTCGAGAAGAAATTCAATCTATTGCTTGACATCCTATGTAGTAGGCATTTTACCTGGGTAAAACAAAATGAGTGCATTCATAACATATTGCACAATCGGGTCCATGAGTTCTTGCACAAGGATACGGACTTCGATCGAGAGCAAGAGGTGGGCTACTCCAAGATTTTTGAGCCTCCTCAAAGTCCTCAAACAAACAAACTTTGATCTCAAAATTGGCCTCTAAAAAATTACCATGGCTTTTTGACACTTAAAAACACACAAAGAGTCAAACATAAAGCAAGAAGATCCTTCCCTATGAGCAAACACCAAAAAATCAACCCCTATCAAAATGCACAGTGCAATGAAGGAAAGTTATCCTAGTCATGGAGCTCAATTTTTGTACAAAAACCACATCAATAGATACATCCGGCCATAGAACACATACATCAAATGAATCGGAACCAATACTAATGTAGAGAGAAAGTGCTACAAATTCACCCTGCAACTTCTCGCATACTACTCTACAAACTAATCTTGAGGCAATTCACCTACTGATTATGCACCACTGATCTATGATAAAAATACATAAACCATATAGATGGCTAGTCCCACTGAAATCTTATTGATGCAGTGTTGGGGTGCTACTATACAAAAAGTGCCAACTACATGTATAGCTGCAGAGTGAACAAACGCGCTAAGGTTGCAGTAGGGAGGTCACAGGGAGAACTTGTAGTAAAGCAGAGGATGAAAACTGTATAGAAATCATTGAAGACTGACTACACAAAGGCTTCATACTGCTCTTGGCACCTTTTTTTGAAAATTGTGATGGTGAACTCTCTCACACACCCTATGTTACACACACACACACACACACACAAATACTCACACACTCTAACATAAACCCAAAAAAAAAGCATACCTTTTTGTTGTAGGAGAGTATGTGAGTGGAAATCCAAAGCTAGGTGAGGCCCAATGTGGTAGATTTGTAGATATAGAGGAGGAGAAGGAGAAGCAAAAAAATGAGGCAAAAATGTGGAAATGAACCCGTGGGTTCTATTTTACAATTTGGCACCGGAATAGAGGTTGGTATAGGCATTGGTATCTGCGTCGATATACATGTCAATATTGATGTTGAAATAAATGCATGTTGGTATTTTAAAATTTGATTTTAGCAATGCATATACCGACCGTTTGCCAACGACGTTGCTAACTTGGCATCAAGAATGAGTTGATCTCTTGTACTATAACATTAACTTTAAATGCAAGACATGTTTAAAAGCTTCACAAAAATTAAAGTTATCATAAAAGTTAAGAGAAACCATTACCTTAAAAATAGGCAGTCTATTTGCCAGTTCTTTACACCAGAAAAGGTTCATAACTCAGGCTTAATACTAAATTAAGCTAAAATTTCTATGGATTGATTGGAAACTCTTCTTCTTCCCTTCATGATCAATTGGAGGATAATCATCTTCACCATCACCGCTCCCATCTTCTGTATCCACCATATTTGGCTCCTCATAAGGTTCTAGATTGACAAACTACATTCCTTCATCTAGTCCAAAGGGAGATTGTGGTTCAAGTGATGCATCCAGAACCCTTGGATGTGTTTCCATGTTTTTCATACCAACTTCTTGAAATTCATTTGGTAGCTTCTTGCATGTAGTAACACGTTGCTAGATAGATGAATCTTACTTGTAAAGGATCCATCTCAATGACAACAACATTTTGTCCTTTCTTCAAAGAACTCACTATAGTTGTCCTTATATCAACAACTTTACAAAACTTGACATACATTTATCAAAATAAAAATCACTAATGTCTAAATTTTAAAATTGAGTAGTACTCGTTCTTGCAAAAAGATCTAATATCCATTCTCCTTTCATTGAGAGAAAAGAAACAAAATCCATCAACAACAGTTGTGGCTTTTGATACGAATTCATGATCTTGTTAGAATCGCCAAAACGATCCCATAGTTTTTGACACACACTTGGTCTATCAAAAATATTTGTGCCATATGGTTTCATATCAAAACTGAAGCTACTTCTGCAACAAAGACCAAATATTATTGGAAAGGCAATGTAGTAACATCATCTAAAACAAATGTACAAATATAAGGAGTGCTAACAATGGTTTGAGAATCCTCAAGTCTTCTTCTCTAAGCTCTAGCTCATCCTAAATGTTGTTCAAATTCTTGAGCAATGCTAGGAATCTTCACTCTTTGACCCTTAATTTTTTCCTCTCTTAAAAGCTTGAAAATATCTTCTTGATACTCCCAAAGGTCACCGTCGTGAAAAGCCAATTAAAATAGGTTATCAAAGTCCCGAATGTTATGCTTGGCACCCCTCTGACCTTTCTTTGACTTTTTTGTCGCAAGTCCTACTTATTCACAGAGTCGGACCTTGAAATCTTCATCAACTTTCTTACCTTGACTTAAATGATTAACCCACTCATTGTGAAAGTAATGTACCTTCAAAATAAATGACATGGAAAGATGCATTTTTCAATCTACATTATTATCCCATGCCAATGTTTTAGCATCCTCATCAGAAAACCCTTCATGAAGCCATGCTAAAGCTGTCGCATAGCTCTCAACAAATGGATACTCGGCACAAAGTCTTTCTTGGCAATAAGAGAGTGTGTTCCGCCAAGAGCAAAGTACATGTAAATCTAAGTTTTTGACATCACAAAGGATGCTTTATTTAGATAAGTCTTAGGGTCAAGAAGAACAAGCAACGAAAGAGCATCGATGGTTGGTTTTTCTTTCATTTGTGACTTCAAGTTAGTAATTATGGAACGAACTTCCAAAGGTCTTGTCTCAATAACTGGGTCAAGTGTTGGGTGATCAATTGTATTAACAAGCAAGATGAGAGGTCTCTTATCAATCATGTTAAAACTTTGGTCCTCTCACGGACAATGTTGAAATCAGAGTCACCAGGAGCAGAACTAGACCAAAGGAAAGAGACTCTCCTTCTTCACGTTCAACAATGTCATTTTCAAAGGTGGGAGGAGGAATCTCTTCAGAATCTCTACCATAATCCGAGCCATTGGCATCAGTGTGTCCACTATCATCTAAATTTTTAAAACTTGAATCACCTTCTAAACCATCTTTCATGTTGTAGAGATTGTCTTGAAACTTGACAAAAGCGTGACAAAATGTCTAGCAAAAAAAATTAGAGTAAGAATAAGAAGAGTGGAAGGAAAGGAAAAGATAATTTTGTTTCAAAATTTTGCACTCAAGTTCAACTATCATTTTGAAAAATATTATCAATCAAAAAGTAAAAAGCAAGTAAGTGTAGCACTTGTATTCCAGAATACAAGTGCAAACATTTGTATTTTAAAAAAATGCAAAGCATTTGTATTCCAAAATATAAGTGCAAAGCACTTGTCCTACAAAATTCATAAGCTAATTTCTTTATTTTTAAAAACACGTGCTTCACACTGGTATTCTAGAACACAAGTGCTTGGCACTCGTATTCTAATGTGGATTACGTTTTTATTATAAAATACAAGTCCATAGCACTTATATTGTAGAATACAAGTGCAAAGCACTTGTCCTGCAAAATACAATTGTAGAGCACTTGTTTTCTATAAAACAAGTAGCAAGCAACTCTATTTGACAACTAGCACTTGTTTTTCTAAACACAAGCCCAAACATAATTGAAAAAAGTTTAGTTTCACTTACATGTTTCCTAGTAAGCATGGCATCTCTCAATTCCTCTTGTTGAGAATTTGGATACACTTCTTCTACCTTGAAATCCTTGCGTGCAAGTTTGAAATCATATTTCTTCTCTTTGTTATTCACAAATTGTTTTCCTTTCCCTTCTACAACACAGTAAATGATACCTTATGTGCTGTTTTCTCTAACGTCAATAAGGCAACCTACAACTTTAAAAATGATTTTCTCATTGATGGGACCTTTATTGTCAATGAAGAAAAGAAATGGAGTAAGAGGTTCAACAATTGTTTGATTCTATCCAAAAACACTGTGAGACGCATGTCTAACCTCACCATCCTGTCTTATTGCAGTATTAGCGAGAACCACGATTAATTTGTCAAACCATGGGACGAAGCTGACTCGACTAGTGCATAGAGGCTACAAGAGGTTTTCAATCTCTTGGAAAACAACTAACAACTTGCATCTAACTCAGGCTACACTCAAGTGACTAAAATCACTAAAAGCCAATCGCTCATCGGCAAGCAAATCACATCTGTTACATCATCAAATGACATCCAAACGTAACAAAACTTCTAGGACAAGTTTACAAGACCTAAGCACACATGCTTATGGACTCAAACCCCACTTTAGGTCAAGTTCCAAAATCGCGATTATTAACAGCAGTGGATTTTTGACCTAGTCATTTTCGACCCAGAATGCATCTAAATGCTTAGCAATGATACCCCAATACCCCCCCTATGCTTAGTTTTTTATTTGAAAGTGTAAATTCCTAGTTATGATGAAATTAGGCTGCGGGTCAATGACGCCAAAAGCTACGAAATATTGTGAATGGCTTATGTCAATGCATAGAGCTCTTACCTGCGGTTGCAATGCAACAAACGCATTCGCAATGTGACAACCGGAGAGGGAGTAGGAAGCGCAAGAAGGAGAGAAGTGAGCGCCGTTAGCTCACCTGTGTATTTCTTATCCAAACACTTATAAAAAACTTACAAAAATTGGCTTTTATATCTTAGCCAAGGTTTTTGGGTAATCAAAAGTAATAATCTGGAGTTCTACTAAAGCTGGGAATTGAATGGTTGATACAATCTGGAAGCTTGTAACCCGGCTCATTAGTTACAAGGTTTATCAAGAAAACAGGAGTTACAATATTCCCAGTTTATCAAAATAATAATTGTCTTTACAAGGAGAACTTTGAAAAATGGTGTCCACATTAGCTTGCTGCTAACATTCCCTCCCTCCTTGCATGTGTCGTCCCCGACAGCGGTGCCAAATGTGGGACGCATGTCTAACCACACCATCCTATCTTATTGCAGTACTAGCGAGAGCCACGATTAATTTGTCAAACCATGGGACGAAGCTGACTCGATCAGTGTATAGAGGCTACAAGAGGTTGTCAATCTCTTGGAAAACAACTAACAACTCGCATCTGACTCACGCTACACTCAAGTGACTGAAATCACAAAAAGCCAATCGCTCATCGGCAAGCAAATCACATCCGTTATAGCATCGAATGACATCCAAACGTAACGAAACTTCTAGGACAAGTTTACAAGACCTAAGCACACATGCCTATGGCCTCAAACCCCACTTTAGGTCAAGTTCCAAAATCGCGATTATTAACAGTAGTGGATTTTTGACCTAGTCGTTTTCGACCCAGAATGCATCTAAATGCTTAGCAATGATGCCCCAATACCCACCTATGCTTAGTTTTTTATTTGAAAGTGTAAATTCCTAGTTATGATGAAATTAGGCCGCGGGTCGGCAACACCAAAAGCTACGAAATACTGTGAATGGCTTACGTCAATTGCGGTTGCAATGCAACAAACGCATTCGCAATGTGAAAACCGGGGAGGGAGTAGGAAGCGCGAGAAGGAGAGAAGTGAGCGCCGTTAGCTCACGCTGTGTATTTCTTATCCAAACACTTATAAAAAAATTACAAAAATTGGCTTTTATACCTTAGCCAAGGTTTTTGGGTGGTCAAAAGTCATAATCTGGAGTTCTGCCAAAGCTAGGAATTGAACGGCTGATACAATCTGGAAGCTTGTAACCCCGGCTCATTAATTACAAGGTTTATCAAGAAAACAGGAGTAATTACAATATTCCCGATTTATCAAAATAATAATTGTCTTTACAAGGAGAACTCTGAAAAATGGTGTCCACATTAGCTTGCTGCTAACATTCCCTCCCTCCTTGCATGTGTCGTCCCCGACAGCGGTGCCAAATGTGGGACGCATGTCTAACCACACCATCCTATCTTATTGCAGTACTAGCGAGAGCCACGATTAATTTGTCAAACCATGGGACGAAGCTGACTCGATCAGTGTATAGAGGCTACAAGAGGTTGTCAATCTCTTGGAAAACAACTAACAACTCGCATCTGACTCAAGCTACACTCAAGTGACTGAAATCACAAAAAGCCAATCGCTCATCGGCAAGCAAATCACATCCGTTACAGCATCGAATGACATCCAAACGTAACGAAACTTCTAGGACAAGTTTACAAGACCTAAGCACACATGCCTATGGCCTCAAACCCCACTTTAGGTCAAGTTTCAAAATCGCGATTATTAACAGCAGTGGATTTTGACCTAGTCATTTTCGACCCAAAATGCATATAAATGCTTAGCAATGATGCCCCAATACCCTGCCTATGCTTAGTTTTGGATTTGAAAGTGTAAATTCCTAGTTATGATGAAATTAGGCCGCGGGTCGGCGATGCCAAAAGCTACGAAATACTGTGAATGGCTTATGTCAATGCATAGAGCTCTTACCTGCGGTTGCAATGCAACAAACGCATTCGCAATGTGACAACCGGAGAGGGAGTAGGAAGTGCAAGAAGGAGAGAAGTGAGCGCCGTTAGCTCACGCTGTGTACTTCTTATCCAAAAACTTATAAAAAACTTACAAAAATTGGCTTTTATACCTTAGCCAAGGTTTTTGGGTGGTCAAAAGTAATAATCTGGAGTTCTACCAAAGCTGGGAATTCAATGGCTGATACAATCTAGAAGCTTGTAGGCCCGGCTCATTAATTACAAGGTTTATCAAGAAAATAGGAGTTACAATATTCCCGATTTATCAAAATAATAATTTTTTTTACAAGGAGAACTCCAAAAAATGGTGTCCACTTTAGCTTGCTGCTAACATTCCCCCCCTCCTCGCCTTTGTTGTCCCTTGACACAGATTTATGGGCTGAAGTAATCTTCGGGTTGAGAGGCGGTCCTTCAGTGCTTCCAGTGCTTTTTTATATCTGATTTTGTGTTCTTTGTCTGGCACTAGCAAAAACTAGATGGTGACTTTGTTTCTGAGTTCTACTGCCGAGTAGCCTACAAATCTGGCTGTGAGGTTGCTTATCACCTGTGAAAAATATCTTCGTTTGCCAGGTGAAAAAGCCAGTGTAGAAGGCCTCCTCAAAAGCTAGCATATTGTGCGAGGGCAGAAACATGCATCGGGCATAAAAGACATAAAGAACTTCCTCTGAGGGATGCCCACTTAGATCATAGCAGAGGCCTTTGTTTCCTTCCAAAAATGAGAGCCATAGGGCTCCTGTCTGCTCAGGATCATTGAAGACTTGTATGCAAGTAAGTAGCATCCTGCAGATTTTGTATAGCATTGCACAGGAGAGATCTGGCAGACTTTTGAAGAATGTCATGGCGCCCGTTAGGGTTTTCACCATGTATTCTTCTGTTGCTTGGCCTCTCTCTGGAGCTGGCAGCCTGGGAAAATTCAGCCATGTTGGCCTCTTCTTCTGTAGTGCTTCGTGTGCTTGCCACGTCCTTACTCGAGGTACAGGACAAAATTTTGGATCTTTCTGTATGGCTGCAGGTGCTCTCGTGAACAGAATCAAGTATCTTGGATTCTTGTTCAACCAGCTTAGCCGCCACTTCGGGTGATCTTGATCTGCGCCATCTTCTTTCATATCTCTGTATAATCTTTCCTTTACCTGTCAGAGTTCAACCTTGATGAGAGGGTATGGCAGGGATTGTTGGTGCCATTGAGCATTGATTCGATTGGGAGTGAGTTGTGTGATGTTGACAGAGTGTAAAACTCTCAACTCCCAATCCATAGCTGCCTTCCACTGCTAATCTACCTCCAAGGCGATCTTCTCCTTTAGTGCATCTTCTTGAGCCTTTGACAGCCGGACCATCGGCACTATGTCTTCCTCTGTGACTTGGATTTGAAAATCTTCTCCCCCACTCGGCTCTGTTGTAGACTGCGTCTCAAAGTCATCAAATGAGACCGAGGGGATTTCCACTAGGGGCGGCTCTGAAGTGCCTTCCTCTTCCTGTATGTCTCGCTTTCAATCTCTGAGAAATCCTCCTCTCTTTGGACCCGCATGAGCGCCAAGCCTCTACATTGTGACTGCTCCAGCTTCAACTCCAGCTCTAAATCTTTTTTTTTCTTCTCAAGTGCTTTATACACCTCATCTGTTCCCTTGATCGAGGCCACCGCTGGATTTTCTCTTAATTGCCGCAAGAAAGTGGCCTGATCATTAATTCTTTGTTCCGAATACTATAGAGATGCTTTTGCTACATCGATTGTACTTTAATCTTTTGAGCTGACAGAGAGGTGGTAAGAAGTTCATTGGTCACTTCTGTCAACTGCTCATCTTTCACCTTGCAGGCATCAGATAGCTTAGTCAGAAGGTCATCCAACTCCTCCATTTTCCTTCTATTGGTTGTCCTTGGCTATCTGATGTCGTTCTGCTTCAGTCTTTAGCTCTTGTATCTGATTTTGGAGATTAGTAATTGTAGTCATTCTATCTTCTAGATCTCCTTGAAGAGCATCGATGACCATTTCTAATTCTTTGGCTTTAGTACTGCAGTTAAAGGCTGCTGAAAGAGCGGAGTTTCTCCGTCATGATTTGCATATGCCTTGCATACTCGTTCACTTGTAGAATGACTTCATCATTGGACTGCCACTCCTCTTGTCTTGCTAGTTCGGATGTGCCGGTAGCCTCTTGTGTTGCTTCTTGCTGTGTTGTTATTGCTGGTGTTTCTATAGAGGTGGTTACTTCCTGGCCATCCTGAGGTTTTGAAACCTCAGCAGTTTCTGGATGAGTGGAAACAACCTGTGTGGTCTCAACCCTTTTCGTTTCCATGGTTGCAGGCCTTTTTACCTTCTCAGTTTTGGTTACTTCCTCATGTGTAGTGGTTTGCTCTTTTTTTGTATCTTGCTCTTTATCAGTTTCATCCGCCTCTTTGTGAGTGTCCTCGGCTATCTGTTCTGGTGTCGGTTCAGCTTTCTTTTGGTGGGTGAACTCAGACTCTTTTTCCTTGTCAATCTCAGCCTCTTCAGTTGTCTCTTGGCCTGGCGGTGAGGATGGTGAAGTGGGCTTGAACTGGTCCTGTTGTTCCTACTGCGGTGAGGTGGGTCGGGGAGATGCTTGGCCGTGCTCTTGAGTTGCTGCTTCCTCAGCTTTCTTGGCCACTTCTTCCGTCTCTTTCAGCTTCAAGGCCTCTGCCTCTTGGTAGATTCTTTCTAAATGATCCTTGGGATCCTCGGCCTCTTTCCTTGAATGATGTTTCGTTCGAAGTCCCTTCAAGCCGGTAGGTACCCACTTTTTTGGGTCTTTTTCCTACGCTTGCCCGGTGCGCTGATACGCCTGTTTTTCTCTTTCAAATCTTGCTTGCTTTTGAGCTGGCTCCTCTTGGTGGGCAGCCACTGCTTTCCTCTTCATCTCTTCCCTCCTAGCTCTTTTTTCATCGTTATCAGAGCTTTCACTGCTATGCTGCTCAGATGAACTGTCATCGGATTCATCACATGATTTAAATGATCGCTTACCAGATCTTGTAGATCTTGGAGAGGGTGGAGCTACCAAGATCCATGTGTTATGATCCGGGGCAGGTGGTAGGTTGTCGGCCATGCCGATGGAATGATAGGCTATTCTGGTCAAGACTTCAGGTGCGCCCAAGTAGGTTATCTTTCCCTCCTTCTTGGTGGCCTTTAATGTTGTTAACACATATTGCATGAGGTCCACAGGTTGTCTGGTGGTTGACTTCATAACTTGTGTAAGAGTTGTGGCCACGACGTGATTTGGTGTCGTGTACCTTGGTGGCCTTTTTGCCAGGAAATGGAAATGTTGGTGATACAGACGCGGGCTGGCTCTTCCACCTGCTTGTGGATGAGATCGATAAATATAGCCGCAGTTGTTTCCTTTGTAAACGTGCCCCTTGTTTCCCTATCTCTTGCCTGCATGGTCATCCCTTTAGTGGGCAATCTAAGTGCATCTACCACTATTTCCTTTGTAATCACAACCTCTACCTTGTTTCCTTGGTTTTCTGCGATTTGGGAAGTTCCGTCTTCCTTGATGGTGGACAGAAGCTCGTAATCCTTCTGAAAGTCTACTCCGCAAGGCTCTTGTTCATAGAAGTGTCGGAGTCCCAACCTGCAATTAGCCTCTTTGCTTTCTGGCTTTGCTGCAACATCATAAACCTCTTTGGGCAAGAGCTACAACTCCATCGGATACCCTTCTTCACTCTTAAATTGCCCATGAAGACCGTGGTGTGGTGTTCTTCTAACTGCTCTTTAGAAAGATAAGATGCGTTTGCTGTCTTCACTGACTCGAGGTCCAGTTGATACGGTGGCAGCTCTTGCAGTTTCTTCTTTTGGTTTAACTTCTTCTTGGCCTTCTCCGCAGCTTGCATTGCTCTTGTTCAGTGAATAGAGTGCAAAGTTAGCGGAGTTGTCAAATTTTTCTCCAGAATGTCCTTTTAAATTGAAGTACTGATAATCTGGTCCAAATTGCTTCAAATCAATTTTTGAACAAGCAAAGATGCATAAAATCATGCAAGGAACAAAACTGTATGGTCAAAACAAAAATTTGTAACTCAAGTAAATAATCGCGATAATTTACAGTTGGAAAAATTTTCAACTTTTTTGCAATTTTGGCTTTATAAGCTTGAAGTATGTGCCAATTACATGCTCTGAGGGAAATTTGGGCTCATTTGGATGTACAGGTTGGAAATGGTACCAGATGTTGGCTTTAGGTGTCTGAAACAGTAGATATAAAGGAAATTTGAGATTTTGAAATCCAAATTGACTCAAAATTGGCTAGTGGGCTTATCACATTATGTACTTTGGATGTATGATGACAAATTTTCAACATTGCCCCATTTTGTCCAAAAAGTAAATAATCGCGATTATTAACTTTTCTTCCCAAAATGACATTTTTTGGCATAGACTGGTTCTAAGCATGGTATAGACCTTGTGTATGAATTATGAGGTGATTTGGATCAAGAAAAGTTGTTCATAACCCAAATTTTGGCTTTCACAGACTTCTTTGCATTGTTTGGAAATTTTGCAAGTAAAGGGTGGTTATTTTAGCTCATACTTGATTTTTGGCATGTAATAGGTGTGTACACATGATAGGTGAGGTGAATTGACAATTTCCATGCAAAATTTTGCAAAAGTAAATAATCGCGATTATTTACAACAGTGACAAACTTTGCATTTCACATAGATTTTGACCTAAACATGTTTCATACACCTAATACAAGTCCTGAATTGAATTTGGTCAAGTTTGGTCATGCCGGCATCACTTTGTGCTGTGTTGACTTTGACATCACCGTCTTTTGTGACTACTCTGTCTGTTGGGTTGGTCTGTCAACTTTGAGGCTTTGGACTTGTTCGTAACATCATCGTGAAGCTACCTATCAAATTCTGGCTCATTTGGAGTCAGTTTGGCCTCGTGTGTCGAATTTGAGCTTTGTAACCTTCGAGCCGTTTTCCGCTTTTCGAGGGCTTTACTTGATGTATTTCTCCAAACCAATCATATACATTGTATATGAACCTCATTAGCAAGACATCTGTGGAGTCAGGTCGGAATTCTGGCCTTTTCCAAAAAACCCTAATTCTCTACTGATGACCCCCTTGACCCCAGCCAAATGATCATCTGATGGTATGGAATGGTTCTATCATTTTAGGGCATGCTATGGTCCAAATCCCATCCGATTTGGTCAAGCTGGCAGGGCTCTATGGTCACTTTTAGTTCGTAGGTCTTCGTGTACTTCTCGGCTTCTAGGGTTTTTTCTAGGGCTTTAGACTAGCTACCAGCCGTACAAAATGGATCATTGCTTAGTAAGGAACTTACCCCTCATGTCTCGTGTGAGACAGCATTGAAAAAGGTCAACTGTAGGCTCCGCAAATGACGCACGCAAGAAGCCGAAATGCTCTCTCTACAAAGCTCCAAGTGGAAATGAGGTGGTTTTAGCCTACTCTGGCTATCTATACCCGGACTTCCCGAACCAAATTTCCCCAGATTCCCTCGTTAGTCCTATTAGGCCGTTAAATCTATGTTAGGCTCAAAAATTTCCCAAATCGGATTCCTGTAGCTCGTTCTGCAAAAATTTTACAGAAGTAGGCATGGCCGCCTAATTTAGGCTTCCCGCTTCCATCTTCTAATTTTGTTGAAATTTTTTGTGCTTGTCCACCTTGTCTTTCTAATCACCATCGTGTCTTCCGTTTTTCCATCTGAGCTTTCCTGCTAATTATTATTAATTTTTGACCTTTTTATTGGAAAAATCAAAGAAAATAGAAAAATGCTGTAAAAAAAAGCAAAGTGAAAATCCAATAATTAAGAAAATCCCTTGAAAAACACAAATTTATTGTTTTTTGTTGGATTTGTCCATTTTCAAGCCTTCCTATTAGTAAAAATGATGAAAATATCCAAAAAAGGACTATTTTTAATGATTTTCTGATAGTATATACACTATTTACACTCATCGGGAAGATATTATTAGTGACTTTTCCCCAGTTGATGAATTCTAAGGGCATTACTAGGTAATTTTGCAAAAATCACACGTTAATATGAAACTTTTTCCTCCCTCTTCAAACATTGCCCTTAATTATTTAGTATTTAGTAGTATCCTTCCACCCCTCCTAGATGGCGTTCTTCGAGATGACTGTGTGCATGGGTTGAACAATTGTGTCTGTGCATAGCTGTGATTGGCTCTACCATGATATGAAGATCAATGCAATTCAACTCAATCTGTTGTGCAAGAGCTGGGTCTTGAGTAATTAACTCAAGGGTTTCCGTTGTTGTTGATGTCTTCCAAAAAGCAAATCCTATAGCCTTTGTGCTCTCTGTTTGATAGTACCATCAAGGTGTTTAAGCACGCTAATTGCTTGAGCTGTGGGGAGAATTTTAGACGGTTGTCGAGCTTTTTCTCGCCACTGGTAGCTCGGTCTGCTTGGTGCATGGTTCTTGAGAGTCTGTTTAGACTTAACTGGCCACTGTTTGATTGGTTTCACGTTGTGTGGAGAAGATAAGTGCTCCTTTTTCTTCCAAACCTTTTTCATGGTAGGTTCCTTGTTCATAGATGCTCGATTTGGAACCGTCTTCAGTTTATTTGGTGAAATCTTAGGCACCTAGATCTGATTTGGTTTATCTACAAGTTGTGCCTTTGGTACCCAAATTTTCCTGACTCCTTGCATGCTACTTGTAACATTTGTTTGTCGAGGGGATGGAGAAGATTTACTTCGTGGAGTGGTACTCTGATTGCATCTTTTCCATTCCTCTTTGCTAGGTGCAATAGAAACAATGAGTTGCCCTTCCTTAAGTGATAGCTTTAGCTTATTTGTATCCCAATCTGGTAATTCTTTGTATGTACGCATCCAAGGAATGCCAAGAATCATCGTCTCATTCATGTGTTCATCTCGCAAGCATACAAACTGATGCGGACATGAGCATCCATGTACTACCACGTTCAAGTTGACTACTCCCAATGTTGGAGTTGGGTTCTTGTTGCATTCTTTGATTGTCGTTATTCCTGCGGTCAATGCTTGACTTGTTGCTTTCTTGTATGTGGAATAACTGACTGCATTCACTCTAGCTCCTATGTCTACCAAAGCATTGGTGCTATGATTGTTGAGCTGTACTTTGATGCGGAGATCCATTCCATCTAACCAGTCGTCATCTGTTGAAACTGCATCTTTAGGTAGTTCCCATTGTCGATCATCTCGTCTTAAAGTGTTGATGGGAATCGGTCTCTGATGATTCTTGAGAGCAGCTTTATGCTTGAGCACCCGAAGTCTATCTTCCTCTTGGGATTCGTCAATAACCTGTTGTCACTTCATCTTCCTTTGTTTGGTTGCATGCATTCTCTCTAGCAATTCATTGGTTAGTGGCAAATTGTAATTCTTTAAACGACATCCACTAATCCAATTAGCCATTGGCTCACCATCTATAGTTGACAATTTTACTGCTCCACTTGGAGATACATCTTCAATGATAAATGGTACATTTCCCTTTTTCTTAAACTTGGGAATGTGTTGCTTAAGGGAATAGACTAGAACTAAGTCCTTTTTCTTGAAAATTTTGGTGATTAAGTGGGAATCAAAAAACTGTTTTTGTTTCCTCTTTTGTGCATAGATATGAGCTACAGCAGTTAGCCTTTGCTCGTCTAGATTTTCCAAATCTTCAAGTCTTTCTGAAAATTCATGTTCAGTCCACTCAAGAGTCTGTGCTACTCTTAAGGTCGGCAATAGAAATTCTATTGGCAGTATGGCATCAAGACCATAAACAAGGTTAAAGGGTGTAGCATTTAAAGCTGTTTTGAATGAAACTCGATAAGCCCATAGAGCTGCATGGAGATTCATTTCCCAGTCGGTCCTTCCTAAACTAACCACTTTGGTCAGTACGGAGCTAAGAATTTTATTCGTATGCTCAGCTTGTCCGTTTGCTTGTGGGTGATAGGGAGCTGATTTGTTATGGATGACCATAAACTCATTAAGCAAATACTCTATTGCGTCGTTGAGGAAATGAGTTCCCCGATCACTGACAATATCTATTGGCATTCCATACCTTACGGATACATACTCATACAAGAATGCAGCAGTGGTTCTGGCATCATTCTTTTGAGTCGCTTTGGCCTCGGCCCATTTGGTCAAATAGTCCGTAGCTACAATGATATATTGAGCTTGGGTTCTATAAGCAGGTGGCTGTATCGGTCCAACAAAATCTATACCCCATTTTGCGAAGGCTCTAGCCTCCATCATTGGTCTTAAGGACATACTGTCTACCTGTGTTGGCATTTTTGCTCATTGACAAGCATCACACCTTCGAACATATTCTTTGGCATCTTCAAAAAGTGTTGACCACCATATGCCTGCCATCAAGATTGCTCTTGCGGTGGTCTCACTAGAAAAGTGACCTCCAGCTAATCCAGCATGTGCTTGTTCTATAATCGAAATATACTTGTTTTTATTTACACAAAGACGCAAATGTTGATCTTTACCTCTCCGATACAATTGGTTCCCAATAAGAGCATAGTCTCTTGCTTCCGTTTCAATTGCTCTTTGACGGTGTTTACTCATATCCTCAGGAAATGTTCGGCTCGATAAGTAAGTAACCAGATAGTTACTCCACTTAGGAACAGGTGACATTTGAAACAATGTTACATGAGGAATGGGTTGTTGTTTCTGACATTGAGGGCAATCTCTTACAAAAGATCGAACATCTCTCCTCATAGTCGACCAAAATACTCCAAGTCTTAAGATTCGTTGCATACTTTGGTCTTCCGCAAAGTGAAGTCCTACTATGGTAACATGTGCTTGACTTAAGTATTGATCTCTTCCTTTAGGATTACTGCATAAAAGAAATATTTCGTCTTGATTTCTTTTATATAGCCTCCCAGCTAGTAATTGATACGTAGCCAATTGCTCGATTAAATCAACGGTGATAGGAAATGGTGAATCCACGTGAGCTATTGTCATTAATGACACAATTTTTTCTGCCCATCTAGGTATCATTTCCATGGAGAACAAATAGGCATCTGGTAGATCATCATCTACCCCTTTAGGTGACTCCCCCGAAACAATCCTGAACAAATGATCTGCTCGTTGATGTGTAGTGCCTTTTTTAACAACCACAATGAAATCAAATTCGAGAAGAATGATGAACCATCTCACTATTCTTCCTGTGCTGCATGGCTTGTTGACCAAATATAACAAGGCTTGGTGGTCGACAAAGAACACAAACTTGTTGGCCAATAGGTAATGTCTATACTTTTTAACGACATAGATCATTCCTAGTCCTTCTCTTTCAGTGGTGGTGTAATTATTTTTTGCTATATTCAATTGTCGGCTAGCATAAGAAATAGGAAAGTCAATTTTTCCATCTCCTGGTTGGGCTAGTATACAACCAATAGCAAAGTTTGAAGCATCTACGTGTACGTGGAATACCTTATCTCAATCGGGTGCTTTCAATATTGGAGCTGAGGTGAGAGCTTGCTTAAGCTTCATGAAGGATTCTTCACATGCCTCGGTCCATTCAAAGTGCGTAATCAAGCTATACATGGGTTTTGCAATTATAGCATACATGTAGATGAACCGTTGGTAATATCCACAATGTCCCATGAAGGCTTGTACCCCATTGACTGTTGTTGGTCTAGCCAAATCAGCAATGACATGGATTTTTTCAATATCGTTAGCTATGCCATTTTTAGACACTATGTGTCCAAGGATTTTCCCTTGTCTTCCCATGAATGTGCACTTTTCCGGGTTTAAGCAAATCCTGTAAAGTCTACATTTCTCGAATACCTTTTTGAGGTGTTCAAAATGATCAGCTCGGATTGATGAATGTACGTATAAATCATCCATGTATACTTCCAAGAATTTCCAAAGATACTCTTTGAAAGCATGGCTCATCAATCTTTGAAATGTGGATGGAGCATTAGTTAACCCAAACGGCATAACCTGATAGGCAAATATACCCCATTCTATTGCAAAAGCAGTTTTGTGCTGATCTTTTGGGTCAACCAAAAGTTGATTGTATCCCAAAAAGCCATCTAAGAAGCTGTAAGCTTCTTTTCCTATCACTCGTTCTAAAACGGGCTCAGTTATCAGAAGAGGAAAGTTGTCTCTAATGGTAGCTGCATTCACTTTTTCGAGATTAACGCATACTCGTAATTTCTCATTCTTCTTAGGTACTACCACAATTGGGGACACCCAATCAGTGCGTTCAATTTCGTAAATGAATTCAGCTTCTTTTAGTTTTTCAATCTCTTCTTTGATCTTTCTAGCAAATGTTTCATTATAAGTGTATGGTCTCTGTCTACTTGGTTTCGCATCATCTCTCATGGGTATGGTATGCTAGAAGATTTCCGAATCAACACCCTTGAGATCTTTGTAAGACCAAGCAAAGATATCCCGATATTCCTTCAGCAAACTTAACAAAAGCTTTTCTTCTTCTTCAGTTAGGTCATTTGCAATGTAAGCCAGCCTAGGCTCTTCTCTTGGCCAAGTCTACCCTTTTAGCATTTTCAAGTTATTCGTAAGACTCGCTTTGTTTCCGTAGTTCCCTAACAGGTTGTTCGTTTATGATTTTTTGATCTTGGAGAGTATACTTTTTGTAATGGGATGGAACATGCATTACATCCTTCCTATCCTCTTCCGTGGTTTCCATTTCGGTGGTGTATATCTCCTTTAGAGATTTTTTCAACTCTTGATATTTCTTTTTCTGCTCAACTCTAGTTATGAGTGGTTTTTTATCCTGATGTTCTTCTTGAGTACCCTTCCTTGTTTTTCTCGATGTCTAAGACATTTTTGAGTTTCCGTTCGAAGGATATCCGCCAATTATTTTGTCCTTGACACAATCTTTAGCATCTATTTGCATTAGGAATTGTGTTTTACTGGAGACTAATGGCATAGGTCGTGCTTTCACAATTTTACTGTCCCTCTTTCTTCTATACCATTTTTGTCTTCTTGATTTCTGGTTTGGAAAGTCACTTTTCCTCCCTTCCCCTTAAGAGTAGTTGAGCTCTCGTATGTTCTTTTTCGGATCCCGAATCTTCGGAGGTAGCTGAGTGTTCATCCAACTCATCAGTTGCATCGTAATAGAGGTCATAAAAGACTTGTTGAGCTTTCATCAAGTCCTTTGTTTCCTCATCCTTGTTTTTCTCGATATTAAGGACTGACATCATTTGGATGGGAATTATGTCGTAGCCATCCTCATTGCAAAATTGAGTATGCATAGACATATTCACACATACATCCATTGTCGCTAAGATTTGAGTCCACTCGAAGGGTTCAGATTAATGCTCTGGAAAGGGTTCAGGTATGTAGGCTTTGTCTGTACAGTCCCTTTCTAGGATACATTCCTCTCCTCTTAAGCTTCCATTTTCTGAAGCTCCGCACATCCAAATAGGAGTGTCTTTGTTTAGCCAAGATGGAAGTTTAGTTTCAACTGAAGAGACTTAATCAAACTCTTGGATGGGTGTTTTCAAGACGTCTCTATAGGTGTGGTCCTTTAGATTGACCCTTGTTATAGATCCCACCTGCTTTAAGTATAGATAGTTGTTTCCCCAATCTTGCATAAGCTGTACATGTCGCATGAAAGGTCTTCCCGATATGATTTTATAGTTGAGTTTTTTCCCAAAGTCTACTATGGCAAAAGTGTGTTGATATTCAATTTCACAGGAGTTGACTATCACTTTTTCTAGCAGCCCTAGTGGTCTTTCAATGTGTCCGTCAGCCAACTGTAATTTCATTCGCATTTGTCTAATGGTTGGCTGTCCCCAGGATTCCCATATTGCTTTAGTGGCTATGGCTATGCCAGCTCCACTATCCAGTATTGCCTTGGTTTCAATGTCATTGAATTTCACTGGGAGGGTAGTGTTTCCTTCTTCCCCTTCATAATATTCTCCGAACTTGTTCATAGGAACTGATCGTATCTCTTTGGATTCCGTTTCATTTTTCGATTTTTCCAGATTCTTAGAGATTAACCCTGTTATACCCACCTTTTCTAGGGTTTTCTGTAAATCATTCCATAAGTATGGTCTGAGTTTCAACAGTTCTCCCAAGGTAAGAGTGCATTGGATAGGTGTAGACATGATTGAATGAATGTTGTCTACTTCGAGGGTTTGTTTGGCTCTTTTGACTTGAATGGTTTTGCAAATGATAGACTTATATTCGTTATCTCCCAAGTAAGAAGGTAATGCTTTTAATGTCATCGGTTTAGATATTCCTGAAGCCTCTGACCTGCAATCCCCATACAAGGATTATATATTCATGTTTATATTAGATGGTAGGTTATCCAAACAGACTTCCTCTATAGGAGCTGACTTTAAAGTTAGGCTCCCATCATTGATCTCCCTTACCTTTTCCCATAAGTGTCTTGGCCAGTCTTCCTCCACGAATGGAATTCCGTCTAAGGCATTCTCAGTGTCCGGCACTATGAGCTCTGGTTCATTTGTTTCAAGGTGGGGTTCTTCTACTGCAAGCTCTTCCGGTTTTGCAACACTTTCAATCTTGGGTTTTTGTTTATCCAACATTTCCTGTGTAATTCTTACCAAATTTTGATAAGCTTCCAACTTAGCTGCTTCCATGTCTGGAGATGGATAGTTTTTCCATTTGTTTTCCATGTTTTGGCCTGCTTTAAGTCCTCCTTGGTAGGCTTCCAGGGCGGCATTGATAGGCTCAAAAATTTTATCAACCAGAATGGATCCTCCAGATTTCACGGTTGTTTCCTTAAATTCACTGCTAGTTTCTTTCAACTTGTCCTGGGCTAGAATTTTTGCTTTCTCTTCATTTTCAACCCGTTGTTTTTGTTTTCTCATCTCATATCTTTTGCTTCTGCTCCTTTTGATTCTTTGAGAAGAAACTTTCGTGTTCTCCGAATCATCAGAGGAATTGTGTTTCTTTTTCCTTGCCTGGGCTCTAGTGATTACCTTGATTGGAACAATCGGTTCGCTCTCTGATGAGCTACTAGGCATTACTTGGACTACGTTGACTATAGTTTTTCCCTTGTTCAAAGGATTCTTAGGACAATCTTTCGGAAAGTGTCCTCCATTTTTGCAACATTGTATGCAATAGGCTTCAATTGGTTTGAGGTTTTTGTCATGCTCTGGACATTCGTTCTTCCAATGGTCATCAGCACCACAATTATGACAGTTTCCTGTTTTGGGCTTCATCATGGGTCTTCCCATAGGAGGTCTGACACATTGATTAGCTACATAATACATTGGTGCGAGCTCTGGTGGAGCATAAGTCATGGTTTCCTCCATTGGTGGTGGGTGTGGACTGTACCAATCTCCCTCTACCATTATTGTAGATGGACTAGGCTTTGCATAGGGTGTAATAGGCACTAATGCTTGTTCATCTATGACTGCTTATGAGTGCATGTACTTTATAGGCACCGCATTACGTCCTGGATAAGGAGGTTGTTGTCCCAACACAGGTTGAGGTCTCTCCATACCCATTGGTGGTCTTTGAACTTGAGCCATATTAGGCTGATATCTGTACATGGGTTGTCCTTGTGGCCTCATGGGCACGTACTGAACATTCCCATCATACTTTGGTCTGAAGTAGCACTCGTGGGTCTCATGGTTGGTCCATTTACCCTCGATTGCAGACCATTTTTGAGGCCTAATTGGTTGTCCTTGTGGGGATATCCCCCGTCCTGGTCCTCTCATAGGTGTTTTTTGCATATTGTTCATCATGTCATTCATCCTTTTTAGCATATCTTCTACCGGGCTGAGAGTGCTGCCGCGGCAGTCGTTCCCACTTATGATGGTTTTGTAGATGAAGTCTTCTCGCTTTGGTTATCCTTAGGGACATCCTCTTCATTAAACATCTCACAATTGTCTCCTAGGTCGATATCATCAGACACACATGCCTCTAGGGTTGTATTCTTTTTACTATAGAGTATAGCATGAAGTTCTTTGTTTAGCAGTCCCTCCAAAAACAATGAAACAAGTCGCTCCTCTGCAGGTATCTCCATCTCTAGGCATCTGGCAATATATTGTTTTGAGTTGCACAATCCCTAACAGACTCACCATGTTTCTGTTTGAAGCTGTAGATTTGAGCTACTGTATTATGTTTAACCCCCGTTTTAGAACAAGCAGCTACAAATCCTTGAGCTAATGTATTCAAATCCATGATTGACCTTGGTGGAATGTTTTGGAACCATGTCAAGGATTTTCCTTCTAATGTCATTCCAAACCCGTCAAATTGAGTATGTAAGTCGAATATACACTCTGCTCTTAGCACTTGCTTGAAGCTTGCTAAGTGGTCATATGGATCCCCTGATCCATTGTATTTTCTGACCCATTTTTGGAAATTAGCTGGTCTGACACGTCTATTTGGTTCAACTCTAGGTCTTCTAGGAGTTGGTCCTGTTCCGAGTACTACAAACCAGTTTGTCGAAAATAGTGACTCATGTAGCCCTCGACTGGCCTTAGTGTCACCCGTTTTTCTCCGTGATGAGGTGGTTTCTGGTTTCTTCACATTACTCTCAGATGATCTCTCACGATGTTCGTCTCTTGGATTGGTTTCTGGTCCTTGACCCAATATCCAATCCCGTATGGAATACCCCTGGTATTTGGTTTGTTCTACCTCCTCAGAAGTCATCATAACAAAGTCGGTTGTTATGACAATCCCTAAACAAGTAAGTTGTTAGATCCGCAGATCCCTTAGATGATCTTCATGGCCGTTAATTGTCCTAGTCTAGCATGAGAAGTCCACAAAATATCTTTTATGTTTCTATCTTCCCAACAATAGACTCCGATCCTAGGATTATCCGTACTAAGCAGTTTCAAAGGCTTCTAGTCTACTTGATTGTATCCCTCGAATTCCAAAGTTGGTGGTCCTTCTTTTGTCGACATATCCAGGATTATAGTGTTTACTTCTAAGTCCCATTTTTCTACCATATCGGGGTTTTCAACCTGTACATATTGAGTTCCGTTTCGATCCATGTACATTTTTCCTTGTTTGTTGGCCCTAACTTCTTCTTCGAACTCAATACCATGATCATCATTGTGAATATCATACTCTTCGTTAGGATCCAAGTAAACCTGGGCTCCATGATGATTAGTCTTGTAAAAAGAGAGTATATGCTTGTAGCGCATTGTCGTTCTGGTTTCCGAGTGAGTCGAGTAAGAAGACATTTCTGATGTTGAATCTAAAAAAGTGTCCGAGACTTCTTCAGGAATTGTGTGCAAGGAATTGCCTTGATTTATGCTTTCTTCAGTGGATACTCTACTGGTGTTTTCTCCAAATAGACCTTGATTTCCTATTACACGACCGGATATAAGGTTCATATAGACTTATGAAGCCCTGGATAGAGTACTCATCTTGGATTGACTTGTAGTCAATTTCCACTTGATTAATTGCAACTTTCTGTCAAGCCACTAATTCCTCGTCTGCAACCTGATTCCTGTACAAAATTTATCAAATTAGCTATTTTTCTATAAGGACAGTAGAGCTCTTGAGAACTCCAGTGATTGGTCTCTGTATTTCACTTCAGTTCGTGCTATGGAAGTTGAAATTTTGACTTTCAGATTCAGCTTAGCAAAATCAAAGATTTAATCTACAATCTGTAAACTAAGTGTATCTGTACCAATTTTGGTCCAATTGAACCCAAAATTTCCCAGTGGCCTTATTTTATGTTGGTTTAACACTGTATAAGCCCAAAAGTCAAATTTGAAGTCTCTGGATAGCAGAAGTAAATAATCGTGGTTATTTACTTTTGTCACTTTTTTGCACTTTCTGGATGGGTTTGGCAAGTATACAACTTGTTAAAGCCCTTGGGCAAGTTTCAACAAGTTTGGAGAAAATTTGATCAAGTTTACCCACTGTTCCGTGTACGCAGACTCTGATTTTGAGAATCTGGCTTAAGTCTCACTTTTGTGGTCTAAATTTCACCAAAATTGATTTGTGGGGTCCAATTGATGTGCTTGACCTTGTGGTATACCCAAATTTGCAAAATCACCAAGTTTTGAAGCAAATGTAAATAATCGTGATTATTTACTTTTGACAAATTTTTGCAAATTTTTGTCCCAACTTTGACACAGATCTATTAAGCACCTTATGTTAAGGTCACTAGCTAATTTTCATCAACTTCTTGAAATTTTTACCTCAAAGTGTCCTTGAGCTTACCCACTGGTTCAGACAACTCTAGGCTTACTCCCCAGTTGGATTGAGTGAATTCGAATCTTTTCGTGCTATTTCTAGCCATAGACCTGAAATTCTGCAACCTTACATAACAACTCACACTTGATTCTTTCAGAGAGAGCAATGCTATGAAATCCACCTCGGACCTACTTACCCTACTCCCTAGTTTCTCATGCAATGGGGTTGTGGAAAGTGTCCACAAACACTCGTTTTCTTGTGTTTTTTATGTTTTTCAGAGTCTTGATCTTAAGACTTGTTTCATCTACCAATCATTCTCCAAATCCTAATCTAAATCTACAATCCTACAATCCTAAAGGTACTCAGCAAGTACGATTACTTCCAAGCTACCTCTACACAGCAAAAGACGACAATCTTAAGCTATGCGGTTTCTAAAAGAGAGTTTTGAACTCTAAGTGAACCTCGAGGAAGTTAAAGGATAATTACACAACACGCTCGTGCTTTTCCCTAGTTTAGGTCTTTTCGATCCTCGACAGCGGCGCCAAATGTGGGATGCATGTGTAACCTCACCATCCTATCTTATTGCAGTATAAGCGAGAACCATGATTAATTTGTCAAACCATGGGATGAAGCTGACTCGACTAGAGCATAGAGGCTACAAGAGGTTTTCAATCTCTTGGAAAACAACTAACAACTCGCATCTAACTCAGGCTACACTCAAGTGACTGAAATCACCAAAAGCCAATCGCTCATCGACAAGCAAATCACATCTGTTACAGCATCAAATGACATCCAAACGTAACAAAACTTCTAGGACAAGTTTATAAGACCTAAGCACACATGCCTATGGCCTCAAAGCCCACTTTAGGTCAAGTTCCAAGATCGCAATTATTAATAGCAGTGGATTTTTGACCTAGTCGTTTTCGACCCAGAATGCATCTAAATGCTTAGCAATGATGCCCCAATACCCCGCCTATGCTTAGTTTTTTATTTGAACATGTAATTTCCTAGTTATAATGAAATTAGGCCGCGGGTCGGCGACGCCAAAAGCTACGAAATACTGTGAATGGCTTACGTCAATGCGTAAAGCTCTTACCTGCGGTTGCAATGCAACAAACGCATTCGCAATGTGACAATTGGGGAGGGAGTAGGAAGCGCGAGAAGGAGAGGAGTGAGCGTCGTTAGCTCACGCTGTGTATTTCTTATCCAAAAACTTATAAAAAACTTAGAAAAATTGGCTTTTATACCTTAGCCAAGGTTTTTGGGTGGTCAAAAGTAATAATCTGGAGTTCTACCAAAGTTGGGAATTGAATGGCTGATACAATCTGGAAGCTTGTAGCCCCGACTCATTAATTACAAGGTTTATCAAGAAAACAGGAGTTACAATATTCCCAATTTATCAAAATAATAATTGTTTTTACAAGGAGAACTCTGAAAAATGGTGTCCACGTTAGCTTGCTGCTAATAAACACAAACCTAAACTTGTGTCATGCATGCTCCCAAAGAATTTGAACATAATGTGCTAATGGGTTTTTTTTGTTTATATGAGGTAGCAAGCACACATCTAGGAGGAACAATGTTTCTCTCTAAAGACACCATCGGTAAAGTCTCATCAATATCTTGAGCTTGTTCTCAAAATTGATGAGCAACTAGCAATTGTCAATGAGGAGCACCACTTCCAAAAGTGGGAGGAGGTAGAAGAAGTTGTCTTTTAGAATTTTCTCTAGCTATTGACATTCGTACCCTAGGTGCTTGAAAGTGAGGGTGGTGGGAGCAAGTTTAGTACGAGAGGAAGTGAGAGAACCTATACGACTTGAACACCAATTTGGACCAGATGAAGGTTGACTAGTGAGAGTAGACTGTTGACCTCTTCTTTGCTTCTTGGAAATGCGAGCATCACCAAAAAGAGAAGCCATTACAAAGAAAAGCTACAAACATCGACAAGAGAACCATAAATTAATGAATCAATAAAAATAAATCTAAAATATTTGCTTAAAAACAACAAGAAACATGTTAAATTTGCAAAAAATCAAATCAAAAATATTTAAAAATCCCTCATATTTTAAGACTTTCTTAAGTAAAATTTAGAATTTATGTATATTTAAACCAAAAAAATCAAAACATGTCTTTATTTGTGACACAATAGACCTTTTACATATTAACAAAATGGTGCTAAAAGAAAGTGTATCATGGTAATCCTACCTCCTTTGCTCTCATGTCACAAACATCAACATTTCATATAGAAATACTTGCACTATCTCTTTTGTGGAGTGGTTGGAGCAACACTTGATGGTTGGATCTTTAAGCCAACCACATGATCCCACAAATTATTTGCAACAAGCACTTGCTTGATCAAAAAACATAGTTGCTTCCTTGTGGTTTACTTATGCATATAATAACAAATCCGCACCATGTGTACAAAGATCTACAAAACAAATGTACCAAACAACCAATGGAAATTTCCTCTACACAAGATTTCTAGAATTTCGCTCTCTTTACATTCACAATCCATTGTACATGTGTACGTTTAACCTCCACATCAATACATGATTTTTTCTCTGTAAGAAACACACAAGAATATTTTTTGTATGGCTGAAAATTATCTTTTGTTATGATGCTTAGAAAGAAATTTTGAGGGCGTAAACAGTTCCACAAGAGGGGCAAAACCACAAGATTCCTACTAGAAAATCTCTCAAAATGCTGAGTGTATATGTCCAAAGCTTCGGACCCATATACATCTTGTAAACTTTGTGTGTGAGCAAAAACGCAAAAACAATTTGCACACAGCTACACAACGTATACACATAAAGACCAAGGAAACCCACGAAGAGCACAAGGAGATGAAGAAAATGAAGATGGAGATGAAGGTAGAAAAGGCATAATTGAATATGACCTTTGCAAAGAGAAAACCTTCTTGTCGTTTTTCAAAGTACACCAAACTTTTGTTTTGGAATACAAGAGTACAACAAAGTTGTATTCCAAAATACACTGATAGCCGTTTTTTCGGCTCTTTGTAATTGTCACAGTGAGTTACCTCACCCTACCAAAATCACCCAAACACTGTGGCTATCCCTACCATTTCACTGTACATAGGCGTGCGTGAGTTACGGGACTTTTCCCATATCTTCTTAAAAACCCTCAGCTAGCTAATCACTGGGCTAGGTGAGCCAAAAAAAAATAAAAAAAATAAAAAAATAAAAGTATATTATGGCCTCTTTGTGTGTAAATATTTCATTGTATATATGGCCTAAATATAGGGATTTTTTATAATTATTTTGGTATTTTATTTAAATATTTCTACTTAGGTGTGTGTTTTATTAAACCTATGTACACCTTCTTTCATCCTCTTACACCATAATTATATTTTTTTACCAATATGTACATACTCTAACCTCATATTTTTCCTTTATACAAATCACTCCCACATTTTCACCCTCACCCTCGTGAAAACAAAAAATTGATTTCTACTCATTGGTTACTTTTATTATATTATTTACTTGCATACCTTTTCCTCTTTCACCCAAAATAATTCAAGGAGGGACCATATCATATGATTCCAATATCTTTCCATATCCACTACTCCTACATTTATTATTATTATTTTTACTCATTATTCTAACACCATGTGCTCATTGAGCTAAAGTCCATGAATAGTCCATACACTAGTCCCACCATGTATATATTTCTTATTTCACCAATAATCCTCCTCCATGCATGGGTCAAGGGCAACTTGAATGCTTTGTATTATAATATGACAAAGGAGGGGCTCACTCTTGGATGCATTGTACAAATTCAACAAAGGAGGGGGCCACTAAAAGACTTTTGCAGGCATAAAAAACAGGCTTTTTGGTGAGAGTTTTGGCACCTATCTCCACTCTGAATTTGGAGCGGTGGTCAAAAGAGAAAATGTAGCCCACGCCCTGAATAATCACCCCAAATTATTTCATGATTTTTGGAGCTACCAGCTGTGAGCTATGATTTTTTTAGTGGACCCCAGTTTTCCCATGCTATGCAGCCACACTCTCTCTTCCACTTTATCATTTTCCTCTTTCACACACACTTCTCCACTCATCATCCCCATCTCTCTCACCACTCCTCTCTGCACACTACTCACCTTCTCCTCAACCTTGAAGAATAAGAGAAACCATGGTGAACTCATACCTCCCACACACAATTCCATTCCAAAATTGACCACCTAGTCTCATTTTTCCTCCTCCAAACTACCCATATCTATCAAAAAACCACAAAATTCAGCCTCTTCTCTTAAAAGACAGCATCATGGTGGTTGATTACTCAGCTTCAATTACCTTGTCTCTCAAGGAAGGTCAAGAGTGGAGAAAAAATGTACCGTCAAAGCTAGTGCACCGTCAACAAGCATCAAAATTGGCCCTACTCAAGACACTTGGAGCATCAACCTTGTAAGAAATCCACCTTTTCTTACCTCTTAAGAGTTTTTCTTCCTTATTTGTATCCTACATGGATA
Organism: Adiantum capillus-veneris; assembly: GCF_014529385.1. Classification (NCBI taxonomy): domain Eukaryota; kingdom Viridiplantae; phylum Streptophyta; class Polypodiopsida; order Polypodiales; family Pteridaceae; genus Adiantum; species Adiantum capillus-veneris. The sequence goes on along the minus strand of NC_140947.1, from coordinate 64,963,166 downwards.
CTCCCATTGTAAATATCCAATTCCATTTGTAAATTAATACTAACTCTACTAACACTAACCCACTATGAAAAGTCCTATCACCTCCATTTCTCTCCTCTCTCTTTCCCCACCAACTTCTTGATAATTCCAAGCAAAAGAAATTAGATAAACTGCTGAAAATCTAACCCAACCATGGTTAGAGGAGTAACCCTAGCCTTCAAAATTGCTATAAAAGGAGGGTGTAGCTAGCATAAAAGGGGGGGAGCCATAAGCAAGAGCACTATGCTATAGCTTGAGAAGCCAAGCTCAACCTCTCTAGAAGGAGCTCTTGAGTGGAAGCTCATTGTCTTATGCATGTGCATGTGTTGTAATAGGGGATTAGCAAGGGAAATCTATGCCATTGTAAGAGAGAGAGTGATCATTCAATTGAGAGTAGGAAATCTATCATTTCTCCTACTAGTGTAAGCCCAACATTCGCTGAATCAAGGAGGGTGGATTTGGACTAAGCTTGGATACTTTGTCTCCCTTCCAACGTGAAGTAATGGACAACAATGATGCGTAAGTGTCTTGGTGTTTTTTTTTTTTTGATAGCTTGTCTCTGGTGTTGTCATCAATCTAGCCATAAATCCCACATACTGTAAGAGGGCGACAGGGTGGAGAGGACTCCCCTGGCCTTAAGACAGTGATTGGGGTGGCTTTTCTTGTGATGTGTTGTGGTGAAATTTACGCAAGCTATGTTGAACAAGTACTAATCTCACTTTGATTTGTCATGACAGATTTGTAAGAAGGTATTAATGCAACAAGCACCCCCTCCCCCTTTCTCTCTCTTTCTTAAATATATAGTTGTGTTTGCTTGATCATTGCCGATACGTTTCAAAGCAGCCCGAGCACTATCTCTCTCTCTCTCTCTATCTCTCTCTCTCTCTCTCTCTCTCTCTCTCTCTCTCTCTCTCTCTCTCTCTCTCTCTCTCGTGTTTTAGTGTGTGAGAGTATTCCATTGGTGTTAGGGTTAGTGTAAATTCCTTGGTTGTTTGTGGGTTGCTCTAACGATTCTCCTCTTTTGCGTCCTAGTTCGCTCTTAAACTAGGTGGTGCCCCTTGTGTAGTCGGGATTTGGCGGTGGGTTTGTTGTTTTGGTTTGAGTTGTGTTGTCCCCCAGTCCCATTGAGCAGCACGGGAGCCTTGAAGGGTGTCTAGAGGCCACTCTTCTTGTTGCCCGCCCCGGACCGCCTCAAATTGGTGCCCCCACTGAGGACGGCTTGTGTATTTTTGTGTAGAATCAACCTTTAGCATAGTCAAGTAGTTTGCATGAATCACGAAGATTTGTATGATCCCTTCATTCCCATTGCAAGGCAAAAGGTACACATAATTGTTAGTACTAAGTTGCAATTTCAATGTGTCATTCGTAGAATTTTAGGTCCTCTTAGGTTGGCCGAGATAAACACTTCAGTAAATCCTTTTATTTTGCCTCTTATTAGGTACGACCTTAGTTTGGACGTCTATATTTTTGTTTTGTTTTAAGCATTAGGACATGCATAGGCCATGGATAATGGCCCAAGAATAGAGGTTTTTCCCTTTCATTTTACTCCACACATTAGAATAAACGTTGCAATTAGTAGAAAGATCCATTTTCAACAACGAATGGTGTTCATGTTTGGTGCCCAAAGAGCAGGAGAAATTCTTGCATCACCAAACCCTGTCATTCTACCTCTCATCAACTACCACACTTCTTTTGATGTACATGTGTTCATTTTATTTTGAAATGAAGTGCAGCCCGGCAAAGTAGTGTGTATGTTTGTTTTTTCTTTGTCCAAGTTGTTACAAGAAACAAAAAAACGATCATTTGTTCTAACTGGGAATGTGTGTGCAGTGAAAGTTCAATCCTTAGAGATCTAGCTCTATTACCAATTGAGTTGCAGGAGCAAGTAGTAAGGCGTCTCCCTCATAACAAGAGGGTGGTGAAGTTAAGACGGAAGGTCCTACGCGTGGATTCCATTTTCCTCTTGTTGTTGGGCACTAAGGAAGACCGCGCATTCATCCAACTAGTGTGTGCCCTAAGATTGGTAAATAGAGTGAAATTTGGCGTTTGGCGAGTGCATTTCACCATTGAGGAAGACTCTTCAGGAAACTTGCGGCCAGAGTTCATGCTTCATAGACTCACATTTGGTGAATTTTTCCCTCATTTGCGTCTTATTAATAGTCTTCCTTTCGCTTTCAACAAAGGAGATAGGGAGCTATTCAGAGCTTGTCTTAATAAAGAGAGCATAGAGAAGATTGCAAATTTGTATAAATTCTCATCCTTCTCTACTTTCTATGACACTTTGTTCATAGAGACATTGTAAATCTCTTTATGCTTTTGAATGATTTAACCATAATCCTAAGGAGTTTTTGTCCAGGAATTTTGTAGCACAAGTGGAGTCTTTAAATCTTGCAAACTTGATTGGACTTGATGAGGATGTTCTTTATGAAATTGTGAGAAGGTTGCCTCACTCCGACTATGTGGAACTCGAAGGAAAGGAGCTCCTAGTCAATTGCTACTTTCTCACGGCCTTCGACGAGCATGAAGATCTAGTTCTTATACAAACCGCTTGTGCATTGGGAATTGTAGAGCAAGTGCAATTTATCACTTGGGACGTGGTTGCTCTTTTGGATCCAGAAAATGAAGTTCTAGAGATTTCTGTTTATCGCCTTAGCTTTGAAGAATTTCAACCCTTCTTAGAGCTCATCAATAGTCTACCCTTTTGTTTTGATCAAACAAATCGAGACCTTATTGAAGCTTGGATAGCTGAAGAAGAAAACCTAGAGTGGTATTTTCTCACTTCTTCATTTGCAGGCGAGTGGTTCTAGATCTCTATTGTATCCCTTATTGTAACTCGTGTTGTAATCTTTCATAATAATGGAGAGCCAACGCCAAATGTCTGGATATCCTCTTTTCTTTGGAGAGCCTGGAGAGGATGCAGAATTATTTTTAGCAAATTTCAAGATGTCTTGCCGTATCAAGAGGATAGTAACCGATCAAGAACGTGTAGAAATGTTTGAGGTGGTCCTTAGGAAAGATGCTAGTACTTGGTTTGACTCTTTGCCTGAGGAAGTTAAGGGGAATTACACAGAAGTTTTGAATCGCTTTAAGAGATACTTCTTTGATCCCCAAAACACTCAAAAACTATGGCAAGACATTGTTTCTCATAAGCAAGAAGACTTAGATGACTACTACTTGTACAAGCAAGAGTTTCTACGTCTTTGGGCTCTATGGATACGAAATGTTGCTAACCCTGGTGATGGTGCAGAATTTTTAAAGAAGGAGAGGTTCATAGCCGGACTCTTTCCTGACCTTAAGGTAAAAGTTGAGGCGGGTGCACCTGCTACTTTTGATGCAGCTGAAACTAGGGCTGCTGAGAAGTATAGGAAACTCAAGTGCTTAAGGGGAGAGGTTCCAATAGAAGGTCTTAGACCCAAAGGTAAGTCACAAGCATCAACATCGAGGGAGCTTCCTGAGGTAACGGCGGAAGTAATTGAGAAGTTAAACGAATCTTTAAGCAGCCTGTCAATTCACCTTGCACAAGCTGTAGGTCCAAAGGGACAAGCAAAGAAGTCTGAAGAGCGAGACCCACGACCTAGGAGAGTCTTGCAATGTTGGAATTGCGGAGAGTCTGGACATGGGATGTATAATTGTCCTTGGCCCCGTGGGGAGCCAGGGAGGCCTAACTTGAATTACCCAGTGATGAATGCAGGTGAAGGAACTGGTCAACAACCAAGGCTTCTACAAAGGCCAAATGGACCAAGACCACCTCCACAAGGGGTAGAAGGAGTTCCACCTTTGCCAGATCCAAATGTGCATGTGGTAGAGGTGACAAATTCAAATGAGGTTGACATGGAAGCCAATGGAATTAAGCGTGGCCGAGGAAAAGGTAAAGAGAAAGAAGGAGTCACATCACAGAGTGACCATGGACAAGGCAAGAAGGCAAAGGAAACCAAGTAAACCAAGAGGACTCGACGTCGTATCAACCTCCAAGACTTCCCTCTTGGACATGGTATGGCTCCGTACAACTTGTTGGAAGACATGAGAGGTAAGGGTCCTGATATTTCATGGCCTCAATTTCTTGCATTATGTCCACAAGTTAGGAGGGATTTAACAAGGGAAGTTAGCACTAGGAGAAAGGTAAAAGAGAGTGTGCCTGTTGTAAAAATTGCACAAGCTGAAATGAATGAGGACATTACACCGGTGCTAGACTGTTACATCAAAGGGAGATTGGTTAGGAAAGGTCTAGTGGATGGGGGTGCACAAATTTGCATCATGACAGAGGGACTCATGCAAAAACTAGGCATGCACATCCATGAGACACCTGAAATTAGGGTCAAGATGGCAAACAATAGCAAGGCTAGGTGCATAGGCATTTGTAAAAATGTTTTTGTGGAGGCCTTTGGCATTAAGAAGGCAGTGGATTTCTATGTCATGTCTACCAAGGGAAATGGTTACCCATTTATCCTAGGAAGACCATGGCTAATGAAAATGCGAGCTTTGCAGGATTGGGAGAGTGGAAAACTAATTTGCAGGAATGACAATCACAAGAAGGTTGTCTTTGACATGAAGGAGCAACGCCAAGAGGAGCTCCATGAAGAATCATCTCAAAGTGAGACGGAAGAAGGTTGGACCGATAGCACTTCAGAAGAAGAAAGTAGCGGCAGCATTACTGAAGAGGAGTCTTCCATCGAAGTCATGGGGGTAAGGTTTAATCCAAGCAACCAAGAGACCTCTTGTCAAAGCTTGGAGGAGGTAGGTCCTCAAGAGAACGAAGGTGATCAAGATGAAGGGATGCTGGAAGGTATGCTATCAACAACACTTACAAAGGATGAAAGAGAGGAGTTCAAATGTGTGCTAAGGAAGTTTCCTAGGCTTTTTGCTAAAGACTACACCGATGTGCGTGGAGTAGATGCTGCTCAACACAAAATTGAGTTGAAGCCAGAGGCCACACCTAAGGCTCAGAAGCTACGAAGGCTAGGAGTCATCAAGGAGCAGGCTTTACTCAAGGAGGTAAGAAAGCTTCTAGCAGCAGGGTTCATTTATCCAGTGGAGAATTCAGAGTGGGTCTCTCCTGTTGTTGTCACTCCTAAGAAGAACGGCAAGTGGAGGGTGTGTGTGGATTACCGTCCCCTCAATGAGGCAACAAAGAGAGATCACTTTCCCCTCCCATTCCAGGATGAGATACTAAATGAGGTAGCTGGTCATGAGAAGTACACTGTGTGCGATGGTTACTTTCAAATAGGGATTGCACTGGAGGATCAATTGAAAACAACCTTTATCACTCCTTGGGGTTGTTATGCTTTTAGAGTCATGCCATTTGGTCTGACAAATGCTCCTGCAACATTCCAACGTTTCATGAATATGGTGTTTCAAGCATTCTTTGGAATAGGAATTACTCAGGTTACTTTCAAATAGGGATTGCACTGGAGGATCAATTGAAAACAACCTTTATCACTCCTTGGGGTTGTTATGCTTTTAGAGTCATGCCATTTGGTCTGACAAATGCTCCTGCAACATTCCAACGTTTCATGAATATGGTGTTTCAAGCATTCTTTGGAAAGTCAATTAGGGTGTTCATTGATGATTTCTGTATTTATAGCTCAAAATCATTGCATCTACAAAGGGTAGAAGAAGGTTTAAAGAAGCTCTACGACATGGGAGGTCAACTCAACCCCGACAAGTGCCATATAGGTGAGGATGAAGTAATCTTGCTTGGTCATAAAGTTTCTTACAAAGGCATTGAAGTGGATCCTTCGAAGGCAAAGGCTCTTATTGAGCTACCATCACCCAAGAGTCTTAAGGAGGTCATCTCATTCATTCAAAAGGTGAAGTATATGTCACGCTTCATTCACTTAGCCTCGGAGTTACTTCACCCTTTGCAAAAGTTGACACAACAAGTAGAATTTGCATGGTCTGATGAGCTTGAAGAGTACTTTTGTAACATTAAAGTCATTTTGTCAGAGCTACCAACACTCATGCCTCCTTGTTGGGAGTACACATTCTTTGTTAGCTCTAGTGCTGGGAAAGAAACAATTGGTGCTGTGTTGCTACAACAAGATCCCCACAGTACAAGGATGCGACCCATCTACTTTGCTAGTAGGGTCATGAATGCTTTGGAGAGAGACTACACAGAAGCAGAACTCACGATGCTTTCTCTCATGTTTGCGGTGAGAAAGTTTAGATCCTACCTGCTACCAAAACCTTTTGTAATTCTCACTGCAGAAAATTTGTTTCCTTGGGTGTCATCTCAAATGAATCTTAGTACTAGGATCTCAAAGTGGATTATGGAGTTGCAAGAGTTTCAATACTCTTTCAAGGTAGAAGATAGTGTGCGTGCACAATTGGCAGGGATTCTCACTTATAGGGTGCACGAAAAGGAGATTAAGGTGCCTGAAGTAAAGACCCTACCATTGCCACCACCAAAAAGTATTCCTAATGCTTTTACTTTGTTCTTTTATGGAGCTTTTTGTCGAGCCACAGGAAAAGCAGGGGGAGGGCTAGTGTTGCTCAACCCAAGTGGAGAGGTGGTCATGAAAGAGAAGTTCAATCTACCAAGTTCAGCTAGCAACAATGAAGCAGAATATGACACTCTACTTCATGGTTTGAAGATGTGCATTGGCCAAGGGATACAACGCCTCATGGTAAAGGGAGATGCACTTCTCATTGTTAAACAGATTTTAGGCATTTGGGCATGCAAGAATGAGAGCTTACAGACAAAAGTTCATGCCATTCGTAGATTGTTTAATCAATTTGAAGAAGTGCAACTATATCATATTCCTAGGAAACAGAATGAAGATGCTGATTTACTTGCACAACAAGCCGTTGCATGTGTAAAGAAAGAAGTGCAGGTCATCATGGTGGCGGCTGCTGTGAAGCAACCGAGGTACCAGGGATTGGAGTCATTGGCTCCCATCATTGGCTACATTTTGGAGGGTGAGTTTCCACCAGACTTCACAAAAGCTCAGAAGAGGAGACTCATGAAGAAGGCAAGCGTATATCTCTTCCTAGAAGGCTCCCTCTATCAAAGAGGGAAGGATCAAGTGTGCAGACGAGTACCAACTATCAAGGAAATTCCAGCCATTCTAAAAGGTTTGCATGAAGAGGCATGTGGTGGTCATTTTGCCCAAGAATTAACTGTGAAGAAGATTTTGCTTTCGGGGTATGTTTGGCCAAGTTTGCATGTGGATGTTCAACATTGGTGTAAAAGCTGTCACACTTGTCAGATAAATGGAAATCGAAGGTTGGTGCATGGCCCGAGGCAAGTAGTGCTTGCAAATGGACCCTTTGAAAAGTGGGGCATTGATGCTATGGGTCCTCTGCCTAGGACAAAAAATGGTAAACTCTACATTCTAGTGGCTGTAGACTATATGACTAGGTGGGTGGAAGCACAAAGTGTGGCAAAGGTAAATGAGAAGACAGTGAGCAAATTCGTCTACACTCACATTTGTTGTAGATTTGGCACACCTTTGGAGATTGTTTCTGATAATGGTCCAGGGTTTAGAAAAGGATTGCTCACAGAAGTTTGTGAAGAGCTTCACATTCTACATCGTCATAGCACACCATACTACCCACAGTCAAATGGTTTGGTGGAGAAGGCTAATGGTGTCATTGCAGGAATCATTAGAAAGATGGTGCAAAACAAGACAAAATTATGGGATGACTTCTTGGATGGTGCCTTGTGGGCATATCGAACCACATATAGGGAAGCCACGGAGTTCACACCATTTCACATGGTCTATGGTCAAGAGGCTTTGTAGCCTATCGAGCTCAACATTCCAACAATGCGACTTCATGGCAAAGGAGCACAAGATGATCAAGAGGTATGGATGGATCGACTTCTTACGTTAGTGGAGCTTGAGTGGAAAAGAGAAGCAGCATATGAGTGCTACAAGAGGAAAGCCACACAAGCGAAAGAAACGCACAACAAGAAACTGAAGGACAAAGGCATCAAGGAAGGAGAGCTTGTGCTAAGGTATGACAATCGACTTGACAATCGTTTTGATGCCAAGTTTGAAACAAGATGGCAAGGGCCATACATAGTCAAGAAGGCTTTCAATTCAAGTTACTATCAGCTTATGGACTTGAATGGTAAAGAGCACTCCAGGAAAGTAAACGGGTATCGCTTGAAGCCCTATTTGAGTCGCCTTCTACCAAAGGATCTACCAAAGATCTGTCCAAAGGCCGCTGTCTTATGTAAGTATTGTTACATGAAGCATGAGTGTAACTCCAGCCAAAATTCTGAGGGGCCAAACAATGAAGATCTCGTCAAGGACTCTGAAGCACTCTCTTTGGAAAAGATGCTCTATGATGGTACATGAATATACCATCATCCAGGGGGAGGGCTAATGATAGCCGTTTTTTCGGCTCTTTGTAATTGCCACAGTGAGTTACCTCACCCTACCAAAATCACCCGAACACTGTGGCTATCCCTACCATTTCATTGTACATAGGCGTGCGTGAGTCACGGGACTTTTCCCATATCTTCTTAAAAACCCTCAGCTAGCTAGTCACTGGGCTAGGTGAGCCAAAATAAAAATTAAAAAAATAAAAAAATAAAAGTATATTATGGCCTCTTTGTGTGTAAATATTTCATTGTATATATGGCCTAAATATAGGGATTTTTTATAATTATTTTGGTATTTTATTTAAATATTTCTACTTAGGTGTGCGTTTTATTAAACCTATGTACACCTTCTTTCATCCTCTTACACCATAATTATATTTTTCTGCCAATATGTACATACTCTAACCTCATATTTTTCCTTTATACAAATCACTCCCACATTTTCACCCTCACCCTCGTGAAAACAAAAAATTGATTTCTACTCATTGGTTACTTTTATTATATTATTTACTTGCATACATTTTCCTCTTTCACCCAAAATAATTCAAGGAGGGACCATATCATATGATTCCAATATCTTTCCATATCCATAACTCCTCCATATTTTTATTATTATTTTTACTCATTATTCTAACACCATGTGCTCATTGAGCTAAAGTCCATGAATAGTCCATACACTAGTCCCACCATGTATATATTTCTTATTTCACCAATAATCCTCCTCCATGCATGGGTCAAGGGCAACTTGAATGCTTTGTATTATAATATGACAAAGGAGGGGCTCACTCTTGGATGCATTGTACAAATTCAACAAAGGAGGGGGCCACTAAAAGACTTTTGCAGGCATAAAAAACAGGCTTTTTGGTGAGAGTTTTGGCACCTATCTCCACTCTGAATTTGGAGCGGTGGTCAAAAGAGAAAATGTAGCCCACGCCCTGAATAATCATCCCAAATTATTTCATGATTTTTGGAGCTACCAGCTGTGAGCTATGATTTTTTTAGTGGACCCCAGTTTTCCCATTCTATGCAGCCACACTCTCTCTTCCACTTTATCATTTTCCTCTTTCACACACACTTCTCCACTCATCATCCCCATCTCTCTCACCACTCCTCTCTGCACACTACTCACCTTCTCCTCAACCTTGAAGAATAAGAGAAACCATGGTGAACTCATACCTCCCACACACAATTCCATTCCAAAATTGACCACCTAGTCTCATTTTTCCTCCTCCAAATTACCCATATCTATCAAAAAACCACAAAATTCAGCCTCTTCTCTTAAAAAACAGCATCATGGTGGTTGATTACTCAGCTTCAATTACCTTGTCTCTCAAGGAAGGTCAAGAGTGGAGAAAAAATGTACCGTCAAAGCTAGTGGACCGTCAACAAGCATCAAAATTGGCCCTACTCAAGACACTTGGAGCATCAACCTTGTAAGAAATCCACCTTTTCTTACCTCTTAAGAGTTTTTCTTCCTTATTTGTATCCTACATGGATACTCCCATTGTAAATATCCAATTCCATTTGTAAATTAATACTAACTCTACTAACACTAACCCACTATGAAAAGTCCTATCACCTCCATTTCTCTCCTCTCTCTTTCCCCACCAACTTCTTGATAATTCCAAGCAAAAGAAATTAGATAAACTGCTGAAAATCTAACCCAACCATGGTTAGAGGAGTAACCCTAGCCTTCAAAATTGCTATAAAAGGAGGGTGTAGCTAGCATAAAAGGGGGGGAGCCATAAGCAAGAGCACTATGCTATAGCTTGAGAAGCCAAGCTCAACCTCTCTAGAAGGAGCTCTTGAGTGGAAGCTCATTGTCTTATGCATGTGCATGTGTTGTAATAGGGGATTAGCAAGGGAAATCTATGCCATTGTAAGAGAGAGAGTGATCATTCAATTGAGAGTAGGAAATCTATCATTTCTCCTACTAGTGTAAGCCCAACATTCGCTGAATCAAGGAGGGTGGATTTGGACTAAGCTTGGATACTTTGTCTCCCTTCCAACGTGAAGTAATGGACAACAATGATGCGTAAGTGTCTTGGTGTTTTTTTTTTTTTTGATAGCTTGTCTCTGGTGTTGTCATCAATCTAGCCATAAATCCCACATACTGTAAGAGGGCGACAGGGTGGAGAGGACTCCCCTGGCCTTAAGACAGTGATTGGGGTGGCTTTTCTTGTGATGTGTTGTGGTGAAATTTACGCAAGCTATGTTGAACAAGTACTAATCTCACTTTGATTTGTCATGACAGATTTGTAAGAAGGTATTAATGCAACAAGCACCCCCTCCCCCTTTCTCTCTCTTTCTTAAATATATAGTTGTGTTTGCTTGATCATTGCCGATACGTTTCAAAGCAGCCCGAGCACTATCTCTCTCTCTCTCTATCTCTATCTCTCTCTCTCTCTCTCTCTCTCTCTCTCTCTCTCTCTCTCTCTCGTGTTTTAGTGTGTGAGAGTATTCCATTGGTGTTAGGGTTAGTGTAAATTCCTTGGTTGTTTGTGGGTTGCTCTAACGATTCTCCTCTTTTGCGTCCTAGTTCGCTCTTAAACTAGGTGGTGCCCCTTGTGTAGTCGGGATTTGGCGGTGGGTTTGTTGTTTTGGTTTGTGTTGTGTTGTGTCCCAGCCCCATTGAGCAGCACGGGAGCCTTGAAGGGTGTCTAGAGGCCACTCTTCTTGTTGCCCGCCCCGGACCGCCTCAACACCTGTGCTACAAACTTGTATTTCAGAATACACGTGTTGTACTTTTGTATTCTAAAATACAAGAGTGTTGCAATCTTGTATTTCATAATAGAAAAGTGTTGTAACTTCTATTCTAGAATACAAGATTTTAACACTCTTGCCTTCTAGAATAGAGAAAAATTTGAATTCTAGAGTAGTTGTATACAACAAATGAATAAAAATCTTCATACTTGTGTATTTACAACTTTGTTACAAACTTGCAGTTTGAAAAACAAGTTCGGCACAAAATTATATTCTAGACTACAAGGAGCTTGCATCCATGTATTCTAGAATACAAGATTCACCATATTAGTAAATTTGGGAATTTCCCAATTCTCACTTTCACAAAGAGCCTAAGATTAGCCAAAGTTTTAAGGGCATGGCCCGGGGAGGTCACCTAATAAAAATGTAGCCTATCACGTGAGTTCAACACAAGGGTATTTAAAGTTCTTGAAACTTAAAGAAATACATATACAGAAGGGCATTATTTTTTCAAATTTGAAAAAAATTTACAGATTTTAAAAGAAAAGGGTATATCATATTCTTAACAAAATTCGCAGATAAGGGGTTTTACAAACATGTCTTGAACGCACGTGATATGGTAGTTTTACACATAGTGAACCCCCCTGGGGCATGGCTCAAAAGAGCTTTTCAAGTACTACCTTTTGGAAGACTTTGGTCTTAAAAAGTAGTTTGAGATTTGTCCATATGGCCAGATCTTCAAGACATTGGTGATTCCCAAATTGGCTCTAAAGTCTCAAACTCTCTAATATGGTGTTGTCAACTTCAACTTCAAGTTTGCAGCCAAGCTTGTATTCTAAAATACAAGGAGCATACACACATGTATTATAGAACACCAGTTAGAATATAAGGAGCATACACACATGTATAATAGAACACAAGGAGCTTGTACACATGTAATCTAGAATACACTTATGCTGAAAAAAATTCAAATTCAACACAAATTGACACATTCAGTAGACAAACATCATGTTTGTTTTTTAAAATCAAATGAGTTATACTACCAAAAAAAAATTGTATTCTAAAATACACTAGATGGGCATGTTGTCAAAATTGTTTTGAATATTCTTTTAATGTTTTTAATTATAAACAGTACTTTCCAAAAATAAATTTGTATTTCAATACATAAGCTAATGATAGTTTAGTGCAAAGAACTCAAGATTAATGCTTTATTTTAGTAGATTTATTAATTTAATTTTAAAAAATTTATTTCAAATTATCTAAAATATTACCAAAAAATAAAAGGCTCTAAAATTTGTAAAATTTATAGTTCAAAAATTATTGGAACAAAATTGAACCATTTTATTGTTTTAAAAAGTCAAAAATGTAAAACAATTTGTTGTAAAAACAAGTATTTCTTTGGTTAAAATGACAAAAAAAAAGTGCTTTTGTATATAAAAAACGTGCAAAAATAAAAAATCTAACATATCAAAAGATGAAATGAAAAATCATACTTGGAAGTAAACGATAGAGCAAAAATCATTGCTTTACAAAAATGTGCTCTAGAGATCAAATACACAAAACTCCAATGAAGAGTGACTCAAAATGAGACCTTGAGATCTTTTTTAAGGCATAATTAATTCTTTGCTTTTAGTTTTTTTTTTAATTTTTAATTTTTTCTTAATAAATTATATTCAAATAGGGTAAGAATTGCTTAGGACTGCTCAAACTCATTCCAACAATGTTACCATATATATGTGGTAGTGATGGGTGTGAACACACATCACTACCATATATATGTGGTAGTGATGTGTGTGAACACACTAGGACCACCGGGCCATTTTTTCCCTCTTTAGGAGGTTTTTTCCCCCAAGCATTGTATATTCGCCCATCACTCTAGGGCTATCTATCTTTCCATTGCACACTAAGTAACACACTCTCTATTGTGTGCCTTGAGCTTCCTTCATCTTCTCCAAGCTGTGTGAGTTTCTCTGCAACCCTAATTCCAACAGTTGGTATCAGAGCAGGTTACGTCCTCCCGGGCTTAGTTGCCAACTGCTCCAGCACACGCCTGCTCACTTTCTCCGATTACAGTGAGGTTTGGCAAGCTGTCGCAGGTTGACAAATATTTCACGAAGGCTTGTAGAACTTAGACTGCTCAGATTTTTTATTCGGGCTCATTTTGGCCTCCGTTTCCACTACAGGCAGGCATGCAAGGCTATTTCGTCTTTTTGTGCGGAATTTTTGTCAGTGCCATTTTCTGCATAACATGTACCTTATAGTCTTCTACGGTTTGTGCTATATAGCAGGTGTTGTTCTCAATTTGTTTCTCCTCTTTTCAGGCAGTTTTCCCATCAGGTGCATCATTTATCATGGCTGACAACAACACAGATGTGTTCAAGATGTTTGTTGTTTAAGACAAGTTGGATGGGGACAATTACCATATGTGGGCTTACATGATGCAACATGTTCTTGTGTCAAAGGGCATCTGGAAAATTGTGCAGGGCATTGATGTACGTCCTGGTTCTGAGGATGCAGGCGATGTTGAGGATGTTGCAGGTCTTACTGCAAGGATTGCTGCTATTAGAGTTGTTTTTCCTACGGCAGAACAAGCTCGTTGGGATACAAAGGATGCACAGGCTCATGCATTGATTGCATTGTCTGTGAAGCGCACCATTGTTCCTCACATCTGTTTAGCAAAATCTGCAAAACAGGCTTGGGATATTTTGGTTGGTCTTTATGCAAGTCGCAATGAGGCTAAAATTGCTTTGCTGCGTAAAGAGTTGGAGTCGAAGATTATGCATGAGGAAGATAATATGGACACTTTCCTTGCTAGTGTCAAGGATATCAATGAGCAACTTATTTCTGCAGGTGAAGTCATTTCAGACAGTTCCCTTGTGCAAACTGTTCTTGATGCCTTACCAGATTCTTACTAGACTTTTGTTAGTACTTGGAGACTTATGACCCAAGGAAATCCAGAAGTTTTCAAGTTTGATGCATTATGCACATTGCTGTTGCAAGAGTCACTTTCCAGAAAAAACAGGACTAGACAGCGTGCAGTTGAACAGGCTTTTATTGCTTCTCAAAGAAAGGGTGGTAACAGCAATGCAGCCACTTCTTATGGTTCTGCTGCGAGTGGCAAAACTTCTGTTCCCAATGCTTTTGCTAGCAAAAATTTGTCTGGAAATTCTGGTGATAAGGGCAAAAAGAAGATGTGTTTCCATTATTGTAAAGCTAATGATCACTTGATCAAGTCGTGTCCTAAGTTGAAGGCCAAAGAGGCTAAGAAGAAAGAGGGTGGTTCCACTGCAAATGCTGGTTCCACTACAAATGCTGCCATTGTTAAGTCTTCTGTAAAAGGAGACTGTAATGCTGATGTTGATGCACAATGGGCTTTTAGTGCAGAGTGCATTTACAATCCTATTGTCCATGATGCATGCTTGTCAGTTGTTGCAGATGCACATGTGTGGTTTTTCAACAGTGGTGCTACAAAGCACATTACCTCACATCGTGAATTGTTCACCTCTCTCGAGTCTATCCCTCATGGGAATTCAGTCACTTGTGCCAACAATGCCTCTTTTACGGTTCAGGGAGTTGGAAAGATTGTGCTTACTACTGCTGCTAATGGCAGTTCTTTCACACTTGTTGATGCACTTTATGTACATGGGATCAAGAAGAATCTCTTTTCTGTATCCGCACTTGCTATACTTGGACTTGTAGTCAAATTTGTGGATGACAGATGTACAATTCATGATCTCAGTTTTGGTGATGAAATTGTTGCATCTGACCTTTTGTGTCGTGGGCTGTATAAGCTCACTTTGTATGACAAGTGTGGACAAAATTTTGCAAATGCAGTTGCAGATTCAAGGGCTATTTCAGATGCAAAACTTTTGCATGCACATTTTGGTCATCTGAATTTTGCCAGTTTGCTGCGTTTGCAAAAATCTGATATGGTTGCTTCTTTGCCGCCTCTTGAAGCACATGTCAAACATGTTTGTGAAAGCTGTATTCTGGGTAAAATGTAGCGTTCTAAGTTTCCAAAGGATGGTTCAGTTAGGGCCACATGCAGATTGCAGCCTATGCATAGTGATGTTTGTGGGCCCATGCAAACTCCTTCCTTGGGAAATTACCTGTACTTCGTGACTTTCATTGATGATTACTCCAAGCATGCATGGGTATTTCCGCGTAAAGCAAAGTCCGAAGTTTTTATGTGCTTCAAACAATTTTTGGCTATGGCTGAAAATGTCTCGAAATGTACTATGGGCACCCTCCGTTCCGATTGAGGGGGGGAGTATATGTCTCATGAATTCAATGCATTTTTGGCTAGTCGTGGGATAAAACACCAATGTACAGTGCCTTATACACCTCAGCAAAATGGTGTTGCTAAGAGGAAAAACAAGTCACTTACAAAAATGGCACGATGTATGGTCAAAAGTCAAGCTTTGCGCATGCTTTTTGGCTTGAGGCCATCATGTGTGCCACTTATGTACTAAACAGGTGTCCTACAAAAGCTTTGCAGCCTATTACTCCATATGAAGCATGGCATGATAGAAAGTCTCCTATTGAGAACATGCGTATTTTTGGTTGTTTGGCATGCTTTGGTGCCACAAACATAGCGCGGAAAATTGGATGATAAGGCTGTCAAATGTATTTTTGGTAGTTATAGTGCTAACAACAAAGGTTACACGTTGTATCATCCGCAAACAAAACATATTTTGGTTTTGCGAGATGTAGTGTTTATGGAAGATTCTGTTTAGCCCTTGCTGTCATATACTAGAGATAGTAATGTAAGGTCATAGGACATTTATGACCCTTTGTTGCCTCTTTTCGGTGGTGGAAATACAAATGTAAGTTCCAATGAGGAAAATGTACAGCCTCTGGGGGTTTCTGAAAATGTTATAGATCAGCCTATTAGTATATGCAGATGTACATTATGTACTTGATGAGGAAAGGGCTGAAAATGAGCAGGCTAGAGGTATGCCAAAATGGCTGGTGCACACTTTGTTGCCTCTTTTCAGTGGTGGAAATACAAATGTAAGTTCCAATGAGGCAAATGTACAGCCTATGGGGGTTTCTAAAAATGTTTTAAATCAGCCTATTACTGATGCAGATGTACATGATGTACTTGATGAGGAAAGGGCTGAAAATGAGTAGGCTAGAGGTATGCCAAAATGGCTGGTGCACACTTTGCGTGACAGTAAATTGGATGCACCTTTGTCTAGTCGTACTCGTTCAGGCTCTCGCCATGTATCTTATGCATCAGATTGTTATGTTTTGGCTGTGTCTAGCTTACATGATGTTGAGGAGCCTCTGTCTTTTGATGAAGCACAAAATTTAGAAAATTGGATGGCTGCCATGCAATCAAAATATGATGCACTTATAGAAAATGACATATGGACTTTATGTGATTTGGCTCCTGGCAAAAAGGCCATTGGTACGAAGTGGGTTTACAAGTTGAAACGCAAGCCGGATGGTGAGATCAATCGCCATAAGGCTCAACTTGTTGCAAAGAGTTATGCACAACAAAAAGGCAGAGATTATGAAGAGACTTTTGCTCCCACTTGTTGTATGACTACTATGCGTTTTCTATGTGCATTGGCAGATCATTTTGGTTGGGATGTACATCCATCAGACATTGTTACTGCTTTCTTGAATGGTGACCTATTTGAGCAAGTTTATGTAACGCAGCCTCACGGTTTTGTCATAAAAGGACAAGAGGACAAAGTGTGCAGATGTAATAAGGCTTTGAATGGTTTGAAGCAATCTCCTCGTGCTTGGTATGAGAAAGCCGACACTCATTTGGTCAAACAAGGCTTTCATAATAGTCCAACAGAAAGCACATTGTATGTAAAGCATAAGGGTGATGTACTTCTCATTGTGGTTCTTTACGTCGATGATTTGCTGACCACTGGACCAAATGAGAGACATATTGCTGAATTTAAGGCTGATTTGAATGCTACTTTCAAGATGAAATATTTGGGGTTGTTGCATCATTATTTGGGTATACAGTTTAAGCAGTGTGATGGTGGTATTGCCTTGTGTCAGAAAAGTTGCATAGAGACATTGCTATGTAAGTTTGGACTTGAGTATTGCAAACCTATTGCCACTCCCATGGAAACAGGTTTGAAGTTGAGTCTACATGATGCTGGTGATACTGCTCATGTCATT
Organism: Adiantum capillus-veneris; assembly: GCF_014529385.1. Classification (NCBI taxonomy): domain Eukaryota; kingdom Viridiplantae; phylum Streptophyta; class Polypodiopsida; order Polypodiales; family Pteridaceae; genus Adiantum; species Adiantum capillus-veneris. The sequence goes on along the minus strand of NC_140947.1, from coordinate 64,945,972 downwards.
CTTTATCAAACTGTTGTTGGCTGCCTCATTTATGTATGCAACACGAGGCCAAATATTCAGTTTGCAGTCTCACAGGTCAGCAGATTTATGCATAGCCCAGGGTCTAATCATCGGCAGGCTGTCAAGAGAATTTTTTGCTACCTTAGTGGCACTTTACATCTTGGCTTGTTTTATCCCAAGGGGGGATCATTGCCGCCAGACTTACATGCTTTTTTGGACTCAGATTGGGCTGGTTGTTTTGACACGTGGGTGTCCACAAGTGGTTTTTGTTTCATGCTTGGTAGTTCATGTATATCATGGTTGAGCAAGAAGCAACCTACTGTGGCCACTTCCAGTTGTGAGGCTGAGGACAGGGCAGTCTTCACAGCTACGGTTGAGTGTGTATGGCTCAGACGCCTTATGGCTGATTTGGGTGTTGGACAGGACATTGCCAACACTATCTACACTGACAGTCAGACGCATTGGCAGTTGCGAGGAACCTAGTTTTTCATGCTCGCACAAAGCACATTGAGGTGCATTACCATATGTCAGGAAGAGGCTCTCAACAGGAGAGATTAGCTTGGGTTATGTGCCAATGTAGGACAACCTTGCAGATCTTTTCACAAAGGCATTGTCTCGTGAGAATCTTGAAGCTTTCCACAAAGCTTTGGGCTTACTCCCCTTTGTGGACTAATCATGTCCTCAGGGCATGGCACTTCCCTTTATTCATGTGCCATCTCTCGTTCATCGCATCACTCCAGGGGGGATTTGTTACCATATACATGTGGCAATGATGTGTGTGAACACACTAGGACCACCGGGGCATTTTTTCCCTCTTTAGGAGGTTTATTCCCCCGAGCGTTGTATATACGCCATCACTCTAGGGCTATCTATCTTTCCATTGCACACTAAGTAACACACTCTCTATTGTGTACCTTGAGCTTCCTTCGTCTTCTCCAAGATGTGTGAGTTTCTCTGCAACCCTAATTCCAACAAACAAGAGCCAAGGCTTTGTGGAATCATTGTTTTCTCATTTTTTATTTGTTGCCTCAAATATGTTGATTCAAGCACTTATAAATCTTTTCACTCACCTTCTTCTTTAATTACACCACCAATGGAGAATAATAGTTTTAGCGACGAAGAGGCAATTAGGCAAAGGTTTCAAGAAATGTCGTACATGGAGTTGGATAGCGCTTTAGGTTCTCAAGACAATGTTGAAAGTGTTGAGGATTCAAACAATAATCTTAATAGAACAAAAACATCACTTAAAGGAGTAGCTATGAAGAAAAATTGTCAAGAGCATTGTTGTGCAAAGAATTGTTTAAGAAGTTTAGGCTTGAGCGAAATCAAGCAAGAAACAGAGATATTCTTGGGATGAAGCAATTTAACCAAAATAGTTTTTTATGTGCATCAATTAGGATAGAGAATGAATAGATAAGATATACAATTTTGGATGAAATTGTATATCTTGGATGAATAAACAGATACACAATTTTGGATCAAATTGTATGTCAAAGATGTTTTGTAAAAGTTTTTTGCTTGAGCAATCAACATATGATTTTTTTCAGCACATTCAACATTTGGAGAGGAGGTTATGTAGTGCTTATCCACAACACATGATACTCCAGAGCTATCTTTTTTAAAGAATCAGCTAGATGTATTTGTGGGTTAGAATGGTGAAAGTCTTTTGAGCTGTAAGTTTACAGACTTACCAGATAAATTTACAATGATAGAGGTTAACAATCTTTATGTTGAAACTCTCAATGAATGGAACATGCCATTCTCTCTTTTCTCATTTCCAAGAGTTTGGAGGAAATACTTCTCCCATGTGAATATTTCAAAAAAAACAAGAATGGGTGTGTGTCAAATTTGTGCAGAATTAAAGTCAAAGTTAGACACGTAAAAAGGTAAGAATTAAAATCACATTAAAAAGGTAAGCTTGATTTGGATTTTGAAGTTCAAATATAATTTTTTGGATCACTTTATTCTATAAGTAATATTGTTGTTTTGTTTTGAAGCTCCTAATCAACTTGCACTCAAAATCCACGGAGAACAACAAAGCGCAAAATGACAAAAAGTTAGCAAAGCATAGGAAAAAGTATCTAGAGCACAAAGATCAATACTTGGGATTGGTCATTGATGGGATGGGTCATAAGACTATTTTAATGTCTCATTTTTTACGTGCTCCAAAAGTCTTAAAGAAGAAAATTTTGTGCAGCTACATGTGGTTGGAGCACTTATCTTCAATGGTGTCATGACATCCAAAGTTTACATTAACTTGCCTAAATACATAACAATCCAAACCTCACGGTCACTACGATTCAAAAGATTTTGAACAAGTGGGAGGGAGAACTACCAGGAACATTGTACGTGCAACTTGACAACAGAGATAAGAATCACGTGTTGATAGCTTACTTAAGTATGCTAGTGGAAAAAATGACTTTTAAATGGTCAAACTTGGGTTTTTGTGATTGGGGCATACTCATGATCAAATTGACCAAATGTTTAGTAGATTTTTAGTGAAGAGGACAAAGAAAAGTGCATTTGATCTTTCTAAAATTTATGAAGTGCTTAGAGAATCTTACAAACATTATCCTTTATGCAACTAAATGAAAACACAAAATCATGGCATCTTGACGATGGTTTAAAATCTATATCATTTGTTCCAAAAGAACAAATTGTGCCATCTAGATAACGGCTATTAGTGTCAACAAATGAATTCGAAAAATCTCTAAATAAGAATCGAAGCATCAATTATCTCTAGTGCTTAATTGAAATCAAAGACACGGTACAAGCATCACATGTGTACTTTTTAGTATGTTCTATGGAGTGGAGTGGTGGGTTTAGTTTGTTTGAGGATCAAAAGTGGGTAAAGATGACTTCCAAAATATTGGTTGAAATTAGCCAAGATAGAATAGATTTTGTAAACCATAAACTAGCTATAGCTAGAGCTGCATTAACCACTGATAGTCAGGATCATACTAGGCTATATCTCCCTTGTAAGGCAAAAACCTGCAAGGCAAAAGCTTGCAATAACAAATAAGTCACTGGTAGCTTAACAATGTCTTTCTTTGAAGAGACGTCAATAACATGCGGTGAGACAGTCGTGTCCCTATCTTCCCACACTAAATGAGGTATTTTCTAACAAACTTGTTTTTGTGGATGGTAGCAGGTACCTTATCTCACCTTCATCAAATTCTAGGGGCCTTGAATCTATTGCTACAAACGAAGGTGCGGTGTGCCTTGCAAACTACTCAAAATAGCACACAGCAAGCCATAAACAAACAAATCTACATACCCGACGACTCACATGAATCCATAATTGAGCACAACATGAACACACACACACACACACACACACACACACACACACACACACACACACACACACACACACACACACACACACACACACACACACACACACACACACAGATAGAGCGAGATAGAGCGAGAGAGCACGTGCAGGCGCACCTCCTAGAGCGCTGTGCTACGTCGACATGGCGAGGGAGAGAAGAGGAGAGGAGAATAACACAGACACTGGGTGCAATCTCCCCATGTGCAAGAGTGACCATTTCCCTCTTGCACATATTTCATTTATAGATTTCTTGAATGGTCAAATTGACTACAAACTGGTCGACCGGTCATAAATGACCAAAGCTCATAAAAGAGCACTTGAATAATAAAATATACAATATATATATATATCCAATTGCATAGGCCTAGCTCGGTCCAGTCTTTTCCACCTGTCAGTTGCAAAAATAATAAAATACCAATTCCATAACATACCTCTCCGTTGGAAAGCAATTTTCCTCAGTTGCGAAGATAAAATTATGCAAACAATACTTATCAAAAACCATGATTAAGAATCTATACAAATAGTAAAAGAAAAATCCATAAAATTAGACAGCATTGCTTATGCATGCAATCATCCACATACTACCTATTCTAGTGTCCCATACCACTAGAATAAGTAGCATATGTCATACCCTGATGAATCAGGACATCATTGGTCACACTCTTCATCAATCTCATAATGTCAAGTCCCATCACATAAACATTGTCATGTCAAAATAATCATCAGATACCAAATCCCAATCCAATTCCAATTCCACAATATAAGTTCAAATCCAAATCACTTTCATTATGTACCTGGGTAACAAAATCATACCAGTTACAGTGGTGGCCAGTCACTACAGCATGATTTTGTGAGCAGTGTTACCTAAACCGACGAATCTACACCCGACGTGCTGCCTAAATCGGTGAATCGACACTTGTGCTGCCTAAACTGGAAAATTTGCACTGATATTATGTAAGCTTCTAAATCTATTGTGCGTTGTGTGCTGCCTAAATCGGTGAATCGGCATAGGATGAATGTTTACACACTGTCTAATTCGGCAAATCTGTGTGCTTGTGACCAATGGACTAGGCAGGGCATAAAAGGAAAACATTCTCCACATAATTGACACTAAATTAGAGTATGTTCCAATAGCAAAGAACTTACAAATTGGGGGTCGATATCCCAGATCACCCCAGCTCATATGAGGAGCTGGAGGATATTCTGCATCTGAAAATGTATGTACATGTGTGTGCGTGCATAGAAAGACATAATTGAAAGAATGACAATTTGGATTAGGGGGTTGCACAAAAATAGAATGCTCATACAAGCTAAAGAGGGTTGTAGTTGTGTTGTTCTCTTTTTGAATGGGAGCAGTAGACACATCCAGAGATTGTCGTAGTTGTAGACAAGAGAGTTAGCATACTTAACAAATGAAGTGCTTAGTAAGAGATTAGGTCAGATAGTGGATCAGTACCAAAAAAATGCTAGTCGAGAATCTTTTAGAATACTGTTAGTGGAATATCACCTGAATGTGATAAGTAACACTGTAAAAATAAAATAAGGGGATTTACAGTGTGTTTAGTGAGCTTCATGACAAATTATCCTGCTTATTAGTGAAATATACATATGTAGGATGATCGACAAACTAGGAGATATAGAGGTTGTTTGAGCAGCAACCAGTGGAGATAGACTATTAAGTAAGTAGGTCATAAGAAAGTCGTGTTAGTAATGAGAACATTTTCAAAGAAAATGGAAAGCATCCTCTAATAAGTGAAGTGCGCAAAGAGGGAGCGTTGGTATTCAATTAGTAACAAAAGTGAGAACTAGAGAAATGCAATGAGAAAGAGAACAATCATTACAAATTCCATACCATGAAGCTCTTTGGATTCTTACATTGTTTGAGTTAGATTTTCTTGCAATGTATTTCTCAACATTTGAGACAAATTTCTGTGTGATAGACGCAAAGATGTGAAAACAAAAATTGTATAGAATAGTTTAAACCAAGACGAGTAGTGGATATTAGACAGATAGCCTCATTATGGTGGTGTATGTAGAAAACTGTGAGGGCCATTTCTAAATAGGACGATTTACCTACACAACCGTCGGTAAGTAGTTAGAAAAATGTAAGTGCAAAATTGGGGTACAAAGTCAATAAAGTACGTGAGTGAAGACACAGATATATGACGGTTAATGAGGAAATAGTCAAATTCATTAAAATTAAGCATATAATGCAAAAGGAGTTGGCATCAAAATCATGCATGGAAGCAAGTATCCTGCACTAAAAGGAGTAAATCAAAGTAATAGGAGACAAGTCATACAGAAGCTAGATTAAGCAAGATGTAGTAATAACTTCAATACTAGAACATGGAAGACAACTACAAAGTGCAAAGTCCATTAGAGTACATCATTGAAAAGGGATAATTATAGAATGTTGTTTCTTGTTGTCATCAGTAGGGAATTCCTCGCATAGCTATATGAGAATTCTAATTACAAAAATGGCAAGATTGTTAAGGTAAATTTGTATTAAACCGTGGTTATCATGGGGTGTACGCTATGTGTTGTGTGTTACTACATAAAAATAATTATGTTTATTGGTTGTAGGTGGGTGTCATATGAAATGCGTCGGGCATCTACTTGGTGGGCTATGCACATTGGGTGCTACAACATGATAATCCTGAGTGGGATTTGATTTACAAAGACGATTTAGATCGTTGTAGTGCAGCTAGCTGAAGTGAAACATTTACGGGTATATGTGTGTTTTTAAAGTGTAATGGGATTACGTATATGGCATGGGCATGATGGCAAACTACAAGCATATAGATTGGAGACAAACAAAATAAAGAAGTTGGTAAGAAAAAATTATTTATCCCTTGGAAGTTAGCTTGTTATCGTAACCAAAATAAATTATTATTGTGACCAATTGTGTTGTTTCACTAAGAAAGAGGGCAAGGGGCGTGAAATGCTATATTACCAGTCTTCAAAATGCCAAAATGAAATATGAGGCCAAACTGATACAATCCATGTGAATCTAATCCAATGCCTGGGTACAAAAATAAAATAAAGTGAAAGACTAAAATTAAAACCCTAAAAGTGTCAGGCTAAAATCGGCATCATCATCGTCGATTCTTGTGGATGCCCGATAGCGGACGGTTATCTGAGAGAGTATTGTAATGGTCACCGAAGAGCTTTCGTAATGTCAATCGCGGTAAGGAGTCATAGTGGGAGGGGGAAGAGAGAGAGCGAAATGAAATGGAATGCTATATTACTCGTTTTCCAAATGAGTATGGGACCAAACCCATACAATCCTCATGGATCTAATACAATGTCTAGGTACAAATTAAAAGAAAGTACAATATTTAAAAGACCAATTTTTTTATTTTTATTTTCATTTTAAATCATCATCAGTAGCATCGTGAATCGAGGATGCTATGCATCGGGTGTCACCTGATAAAGTATTGCAGAGGTCGCTGACTCGCTGCAGAGCGTCGTCAGTGTTTGCTTCTGTAAGCAATCGAACTGGGAGGGGGGAAAGAGACAGAGAGAATAAAATGTTATATTATTGGCTGTCAAAAGGCCATGGGATCAAATTGATACAACCATTATGAATCTCGTACAATGTGTGGGTGTTAAATTGAAATGTATAGTGAAGCACTAAAAAAAGGGAGGAAAAACTAAAACAAAAAAAGGTCAAACTGTCATAGTAAAATAATCATCGTCATCATCATGCCGAGGCTGCCTGGCAGCGGCTGTTGTGTGCCAAAGTAATGCAGTTGTCCCTGTTAATGTCTGCGTCTGTAGGTAGTGGCACTAGGAGGGGGGGAAAGAAGAGAGGGAGAGTTGGGCAAAGTGATGGCCGGCTTTGTTGTAAGTAGAGCAAGAGAGATTGAGTGAGAGAGTCTAATGGGGTGCCTCACAGCACAAGAGAGAGAGTTGACGGGCTGTTGCAGCTTATGAGCGGGGGGAGAGAGAGGGGGAGAGAGAGACTAGAGTTATTGGGGTCTGGCATAGCGCGGCAAAGAGCCACAGAGAGAGAGAGAGAGAGAGAGAGAGAGAGAGAGAGAGAGAGAGAGAGAGAGAGAGAGAGAGAGAGAGAGAGAGAGAGAGAGAGAGATGGTTGGTGGCGCTTGAGGCTCGTTAGTCCCACTAGGCCTGGGAGAAACGGTTGTCTGCCAGTGCATGATAGTTGGTGGAAGAGAGAGTAAGAACGAGAGAGAGAAACAGAGAAAGACAGAGAGAGTGAGAGAGCTGCTCTATTTAGAGTTTTCATGGTGGAGTCGCTGCTCGCATTGTGGTTGGTTGGCGGGAGGGGTATGAAGTTGCATGGCTATTGCAACTACGAGTGAGACAGGAACCATCCAATGATGCAGATGACTGCAAAAAGTAAAATTGTGTGTGTAGCTGTAAAGTGCCAAAAATGATGGCTGTCATGCGAGAGAGAGATGTGGTCCATAGGTGGGCACCATACATAACACAAAAATGGTGGGTGATGGTGCAAGCATTCACTACTGGGAGTGGGTGTTGTAGTGAACGTGGTTGGTAGCCGAGTTGCGCGGCTGAGGTCGCGAGCTCAGGAGGTAGGCTCTCAAGGTAGGCTTTCTCTCTACCCTTTGTCGTTTGTCAGAGCCGCCCTTAACACCCACCTCTTTGTCTCGTCCGATGGTTGTCAAGGAGCAGGCAGTACAAACGCCTTCTGCTATCCGCGTTTTAGGAAAGCCAATTGTCACTGTGGTCGATAGGTGTCGTTTGTTGTGCTATCATTTAAACTTGAGTGTTCAATCTCTCTCTGGATCCGAGCTGAAGTTATTGCAGCCATGGAGTCCTCGGTTCATACCCAACTTTTGCACGTCCAGGTTGCAGAACTCGAACTTAAATTGTTACACGCACGGGGTTCACATTCTGTGTTTTCCCATCGTTCTCCAAGGTTTGCAACACTCGGTTTAATAAGGGTTTTGTGGGAAGAGATTGGATGAAATCCAGGCATGTCATACATAGAGAGGCACATGCTAAGGTAACTTTTTCTCCAATCTGAGCCTTGGATTCAAACCCACATGATATGACCGATTGTTCCGATGCTTTATCACATGAGAGTCAACACTTAGAAAGCATGGAAACCAGTAAAACACGGTCGGTTGTCATTCACAGTTTGTTGGGCCTAAGCAATCTATTGGCATTGTGTCCCACGGTGACCATTCATTGCTTTGGAGCATGGTCCCTTAACTCTCACACCTTAGGCAGAGGGTTGAATGGCATTGATGATTAAAATCCCATCTTTTTTTTGCTTTTTTTTGGCATTTTCTTCCTTCCTATGAGATGAGAGCTTCCATCCTATCTTCTTCTCAAACTACATTATCTAATACGAATTAATATACCAGCTTACAAAGATATGTCCACCAATCGATGTACATAAATATACCAATTTTTTCTTTTCTTTTGTGTGTTTAACTAAAACCGTTTTGTTGTAAGGTACGATTCTTATGAACTTGTACACCCCCCCATTCGAAATATGCAAAAGCCATGAACTACTTCAATACATACATTAAGTGCTTTGACAATGAGTATCAAATCAATGTCCATAAACACAAAAGGGAGCAAAGAGGTAGATAAAATTTAGAAAATAACTTAGCTGTATCAATATTGCAAAAATAGATTCCTCGATAAAAACCATTTGTGCATCACTAAGGACGTCGACCTTCACTCTGATACCACTGCTACAAACAGAGGCGCGGTGTGCCTTGCAAAATACTTAAAATAGCACACAGCACGCCATAAACGAACAAATCTACATACCTGACGACTCGCACGAATCCATAATCGAGCACAACACGAACACACACACAGAGACAGAGAGCAAGAGAGAGCAAGCGAGCACGTGCATGCGCACCTCCCAGAGCGGAATGCTATGTCGGCATGGCAAGGGAGAGAAGAGAGGAGAGGAGAATAACACAGACATTGGGTGCAATCTCCCCCCGTGCAAGAGTGAGCATTTCCCTCTTGCACGTATTTCATTTATAGATTTCTTGAATGGTCAAATTGAGTACAAACTGGCCGACCGGTCATAAATGGCCAAAGCTCATAAAAGAGAACTTGAATAATAAAATGTACAATATATATATTTCCAATTGCATAGGCCTAGCTCGGTCCAGTCTTTTCCACCTGTCAGCTGCAAAAATAATAAAACGTCAATTCCATAACATCTATACAGTGAGGCATTTATAAGGAATGTAGTTTGGAATGAATTTGATAGTTTTTCAAGCATCATATGATCTATGGTCCTTCTTCAATTCTTGATTTTTTTTGTTCCAACAATTTAGCACAATGCTATTTGTTATGGTAAGACTTAATATTAAATTATAAATACTAATCTATAAGTCTAAATTTGATTATGTTTCAATGTGAAGGGAATTTAAACATAAACACACACATACTTGAATGTGAAAAGGAGGTGAAAAGTTGCTGAAGGCCACAAATGAACTCAGATTTCTAGAATACATTTCAAGTGCATGAAGCCCCATGAATAGCTATATGTCATGGCCGATGGTGGATACATATAACTACCAAGTTTAGAGAGAGGAGTTGTTTCTATTGATACACACACCCACATGGACTCCTCTATGCCTATATACACACACATACAAAGCATGTGAAGCGATGATACGTCATCGACCAGTATGCACCTTGAGGCTCGAAGATGGCGTCAAACATAGCATGGGGTATATGTCTAGACTTTGCCACCTATTTGTTGGTGATTTTGACTCCCTAAGATCTTCAAGCTTTGTATAGCATCAATAGACATCTCTTCACCAGGTCGAGCTTTTGCTGCATCCTACTCAATATACAAGTATGTGCATATGCACCTACTCAATACATTTAGCTTTTTTACTTTCATATTATAGATGAGATTACTATTGATTGTAATGCTTTTCAATTCTTGTGGGTTCTTGCTTTGAGTTCACTCACATCGATAACTTTGAACCACACCGGTGGTGTAGTAATAGTTGGATATTTATCCCTGAGCATAGGTAGGATGTATTGATAACTATTGGTGACACCTTCTCACATATGGCTATAGAGTTAATGACTAATAAACACTAGCCTTTTCATATTGATACTTACTGCTTGTTTTAATTGCTATAATACTAGTGTGGTATTCCTCTGAGCTGGTAATGGTAGAGACCATTGATCAAAATATTTTACGTATTTTGGACAACTATTATGGCGGATGTGCCGTAATCCTCTGATAAGGATATGGTAATGAGTAAATTTTCTTGAAAACATAATCTATATATAAACATCATGCCTTCTATGTCAACTGAGGGTCTCTATGGAGATGGGTGTAAATGGATTTTTCAAAAATTTGACCAAATTCCCAAACAAAATAATGGAAGACTTTATAGAAATACTATAGTTTGAGATGTATGCACACGCAAGGATGAAAATTTGTCGGTTCTTTCAAGCTAGATAGCCAATGGTGAGAAGGCTATTGTTATCTCTTCATCAATTTCACTCATATACATGAAAATGTGTATGCACACACCACTCGTTGTACATATTAGCACTTGGAATATAGATTAGTTGAGAACATTGGATGTGCTTCAACTTGATCTGCTAACTGTTATCCACACATAGTTGAGTCTATGATTGTGATCGGTACTTGGTTACATTATTATGGAATCTCTGAGTATGGGTTTAAACTTAGAGACCAAAGTTTGACATCATAAATTAGCTATAATAGATCTTAACTTAGAGGAAATTTTGGTAACTGTTAGACAATAGTTGTGCTATAGGTTCTATGGACATAGATATGTATCTTGAAAAATCCTTGAGAATAAAATTCAAATTTGTTTCCCCTTCTATTTTGATTGATAAATAGTTTGGATAAGGGTGTAGATATTAATTATCACATTGTATGTACAACTCGGAAGCCTATACTTGGTGGATGAAAGCTCTAAGCAACATGGTTGCTACCTTTTTTGGAATTCTTAAATAACTACATGCTTTTTATGTTGACCTTTGAAGATCGTGAGCAACATGGCTACTATATTCTTTGGATTTTCACATGCTTTTGATGCTGACTTTACAGGTGGACATCAACCTCTCAACAAGGTTTTGGGTAGACCTAAAATTTTGGAATTTGTTAGCACTTGTACTTGGATTTTGAAATGGCTATGGATAATTAGATTCTTGAATCAATATTGATTTTTGTGTATAATTTTTTGACATCCGAAGATTTATGTACTTTATATCCCACCACGTATTTAAGCTATAGTTTGTTAGTCTAGCTAATATACTTACAAGGTTCATCGATAATTCTTTTTTATTTAAATTGAGACATAAAACCTCATGTGAGGATCTCATGGGAGATGGCTATGATTTTTTCTTTTTGGAAATATTGGCCTTGGACAAACAAGATGTTGTTAGATCTTTTGAGTAAATTATGTTGGGGTAAAGTCATTACGCCTTTTCTCGGGGCCGGACGTCTGGTGTCCCAACCGCCCATTGTATGTACATACACATTCCTTATTCTTCATATACACAAAGAATAAGGAGCTCCTCACTAAATTCTGGAGCGTTGCTCTACCCACATAGTGTGTCTTTTACTCTTCTATTCCCTTGCACTCTCTGCATGCACTGCACATCGCTTCTCTGCAGGGAAACCATAGCTTGGTGACAGAGTTTGAAAAGGTCGAGCAGGTCAAGCTCAAGAAATTGTGCGTAGAAGTGAAGCATAGGAAGCTTTGCAAAGAAAATTGAGTCAAGCCAGAAAATGCAGGCTTAGAGAATTGAAAGTAGAGACTCGTCTAATCAAATGGGCCTCGCCCTGGCGAGATCTGAAGCTTACAGGGAGAAATCAATTGAAAAGCAAAGAGCTTGTGAGCAGGACATGAGTGCATGATTGAGAAAATTTTGAAGTCATTTTAGAGAATCAAAGGTAGAGTGGGCAGCCATAGCAGCACTAGACCATTTGGGCAACTCTATATCCTACAATAAGCTAAAAATCGAAGCTCAATTTGAGCTCAAAAAGCTCATGAGCAGAGTCAACTTGGGAAGTTTTGAGAATCAAGATGCAATGTGACTAAGCCTTCCAAGTCTTTCTAACGTAGTCCAATTATACTCATTTTATACCCATTTTCCACTTATGCGTTCTCAAATCTACTAAAACCAAATACAAAACACAATACTCCATTGCAAACTCCACTTTTACAAACATTTATTTTGAAATACACACCAACAAAAATCATAAAAATATACATATGAGCAAAGATAAACAAGAAACCTTCTCCTCAACGATATCTTATCTCACACCACTCAAGTCACACTTTCTCACTCCTACTCTTTACTCACTTTGCCTGGAACTCACAGTCTTACTTAACTTCTCTCCTCACATGTGATAACTTAACCACTTAATCAACTTTCATCAAAATATGAATTCTTATTCATCTTGCACACACAAAAATCACTAAACATCCAAATAGGAACAACAAAAACTCCTCAGTGTAGCCCAAATATCTACACATAAATGACAATACATTAGAACTCACCCTCACTTTCCATATGACATGAAATGACATCTCCCTAATTATGAGTATCTCAATTAAAAATGAGCAAGCTATTTCATAATACAAATAAGAAAATATTTTGTTTTATTTTTCATTTTTCTAAACCAAACATTCATTACTTACTCTTCCCTATTATTCTTTCATCAATGAGCTAAAATGATATGGTTTAGTAATTCCTTGTTTTTTGCAAGCTTTGCAATATGTACTATCACACGATAATATTTATATCTAGATTGCCTCTTTTCATGTATTTTGCTATCCTTGTTCTCTATCCAGCCTTTTCTAGGCTCTACTAGAAACCTTGTTTGGACATTTTGTCTCCTAGGCATGCTATTATCTTTTTCTCTCTTTGCTTCATCTCCCTCTTGCACATATGCAATATATTTTCTAATCTCATTCCCTAAAATGACCGCATTTACTTGAAATTCATATCTAATATGTCTCTTACATTTTTGACCATCACCACTAATATGTTTATTGTGATTTTCTCTCAATCTCTCAAGTTCATTCAAAGATAAAGTTTTTTCTATATTTAACTCCTCATAATCATGTATGGTCTTAAAAGTAGAAGAACCTAATTCAATTTCAATCTCAAAGTACTACTCATATGCAAAGTAATTCGTAGACATTTTCTCCTCACAAGAAGCTATACTTCCTATACTATATTTCACCAATATAGAAGTACATATCTCTTCCTCAATATCACACACATCATTTAAGTCACAAGGTGATGGAATTTCAAAATAGATTTTCTCACACACCTATAGATGCTCTTTATCAAGGTGTGCTTCTAACAAGACTTTTCTTTTCTCAATATCTATCAAGGTAACTACATCATTATCTGCTAGCTCTGTTTCCTCCCTTTCTACATCTCTCACTAAACATGGGTTATCAATAGGAACATCTATATGGTTATTGATAGATTTGCTAATATTGTCAATACAACAACCATTATTGACTATAGAAGTCATAGGCTTCTCACTCTCATGTGGCCTCTCATCATTGGAAAGGACTTGGCATCCAAATATAAGCTGCCTATTCTCATCAAGCTCCTCTCCCATTGTATTAATGCACCCACTCCTGGTTTTCACTTCCTCAACATGTGATTTAGGTCCCTTATCTAAAATTTCACAAGTTTTTCCTATTTCTTCTTTAGAATGTATTATATCTTGTTGAAATAAATTATATTCTAACATGGAAGACTCTTTATCTTGTCTAGTCTTCATCGAAGCTTGTCCATTTTCTACCTTTGATCTAGTCAATTTTTGCTGAATTTGAGCAAAAGACTCATCAACTAGTTTTTGTTGTTTAAGTAGTTCTACTTGAATAGCCTTTGCTTCTTTAAGTGCACTAGGATCTCCTACACACCCCTTTAAAACACCTTGGTCTACTTCCACCAACTTCATATTCCTCTCTATCTGTTCTTATAACATGCTAGCTCCAACAAGATATTAAATCTTTCTTGTATGCACTAACTGACGGCATTTGATTAAGAAATTCTAATAGCAAACTCAAGATCATCAAGACCAAGGTTCAAGCATGCAAAGTCTAGCACTGAGATAACCCAAAGTCTATTTAAGACTTGCCTTTCCCGGAGGGTGCACCAAAAATGACTAAGCCTTCCAAGTCTTTCTAACGTAGTCCAATTATACTAATTTTATACCTGTTTCCCACTTATGCGTTCTCAAATCTACTAAAACCAAGTACAAAACACATAGTAATGCATTGCAAACTCCACTTTTACAAACATTTATTTTGACATACACACCAGTAAAAATCATAAATATTCAATATCTCAATGTCTCATTTCAAAAACACTTCTTTATCTCACAATAACCATAGACATCATAGAAAAATGATTACCTTCCTAGTCACGTAGTCCAACTCCCTAATATGCACTATTTCCTCATGTATGCATCTCTAAATATGCTAATTATGGTTAAAAATGAGTTCTCATATACATTTTTAACGGAGCTTGTAACCAAGATTTATCAACACACAATCATTCAGACATTTACTTGACCACTAGAGTTCAAAACTATGCTTCAAAATTCACACATTCTAGACTCATAGAACAAAGCAATCACTCATTCAATTTCATATTAATGAACATTGCAACTAGAATCACTAAATCGATTTGCAAACCTTTGCAATCAAAAACACCAGAATAATCTCATAAAATGTAAATTTTCATTGAAATTGTCAAAAACTGTAATAATCTAATTTCCTTTTCCCAAATGCCATTAATCATACAACAATATGCAACATTTCAATTCCAAACATGCTTTTAATGCAAATACATCTTCAAACGATCAAATTTATTCTCAATTAGCGAACTAGTACATGAAAATAATATTGTTTTTAAGTTTTTAATGTTTCTATCTATTATTTTTTTAAAAGATTAATGTTTTTAAGTTTGTAAGTATTAAAAAGAAAAGAACTAATTTTTAATGTTTATTTCATTAAATGAACTCAACTAACCATTGTTCTCTTCAATTTCTCCTAGACACTTTTGTGCCTTTGTCATTTTTCACCAATTTAGAATCTCATTCGGCTCAATCTCTTCTTCTTTGAATATTCAGAAATCGGTATTTCGCTCTCTTTCTCTCTCACACACACACACATACTATGCTAATCTCTCTCGTTCTCTATCTTCTACTGTCTCCCACTCACACTCTTCTCTCCCTACTTCTTACGCTACATACAAGGAAACAACTTCTCTCTATCTCTCTTTAATACGCTCACATGGAGTGCTCACCCATGTGATGTTATTGGAATATGGTTTATGGTCTTGGGATTGGATCATGAAGTGATTTGGATGGTTTAGGTAGATGTGTAAGGGTTGAGACCCTGTACAGGGTTGAGACCTTATACAGTTTGACTGCTTGGAAAAGATTGTGGAGTGCTCACCAATGTGATGTGATTACAATATGGTTTATGGACTTGGGATTGGATCATGAAGTGATTTGGATGGTTTATGGTAGACGTGTAAGGGTTGAGACCCTGTACAGTCTGACTACTTGGAAAAGATTGTTTGTGCATATGGAAGATGCTTTTGTAATTGAACTCATGTGCTATGTTTCTCATGGCAGCATCGCTACAAGATTAAAATCACCTACATCGCTTAGCCTTAGATAAAAGGGTCATTAACTTGGGGCTTTTCTAGATCAGGGGTGTTGCCTAGATATTCTTTTTTTGTTAGGCTCATCTACACGATTAATGTGTCGGGGGTTGAACGACCTACACGACTAACGTGTCGAGGATTTGGCCTTGGCTTTGGCTATTTTGCATCATGTTTATGTTGATGAAATGATATCATATGATGTATGAAACCTCACGGATAGATGTGGATGCCTCATGTGCATGTGTGTGATTGATTTTCACCTTTCTAGGTCAAAACTAGCTCTATCTGCTCGAAGGGTGAAGTGCAGATATGGTGCATCCTCAGTGCATCACTTATGCATGATTGGATATTATCAAAATTGGATTTTGATATCATGTTTATTTGTTGGTCGAACTTATTTTATGCATAAAAGGTTCATGTCTTAAGGGCCATGTGTGTGGGCTCAATTTGATTGCAGTGGATACGTCAAACTCCAAGTGTGGGAGTTGGTTCAGTGTGAATATGGTTTATGATCAAGGGATGAGATCCCTCATGCATTATGGTTGTGATTTTTATTGTGAAAGCCGGTGTGGCGCATGGATTTTTTTTCTAGATATGGTTATGCTACCGAATTGTTGCAGCCATGTTAGGTTCTAAAGTAGTTATGTAGGGTTGGTTGTGCATCACCCTGAGTTGGGTGGAGTGCTCACCCATGTAATGTGATTGGATTATGGTTTATAGTCTTGGGATTGGATCATGAAGTGATTTAGATGTTTTATGGTAGACGTGTACATACACCTTATCATACAACCACTCTAATAAACAAACAAACTCAAAATCCAACTCTAGGTGTGACAACTAGACATGTTTGTGATAATACACTTAGCATGGATAATTTGTATAAATTTCATGGTCAAAGTAAGGGGTTATAGATGAACAATTAAATAGTTTTGATACCTTCAAAAAATTGGAGGATGTGGAATTTTATGTGTATATGTCATCAAAAACCTTATAGGTTAGGTGACTCAAAGAAGGGAAAATTGTTTTTTTCTAGGAACCAATGGAAGTAGATGGGATAACCATTTCCCCCTCGCTTGAGGATGTACCCCATTGGTACATTATTGTTGGTGGTGGGAGGGCAAAAAAGAATGAACAACAATGACAAGAGCAGGTGAATGAAGACATGGCGCCTGATGATTGTGGTACTAGATCTACTTTGGCAACTCCTCCACGTACATGTCTCTCAGGGATACACATGCTTGACAAGGTTGATGAATTTTTGGCACATGAATCCAACATGTGTGAAGAGGATTGTAGACCATGCATTTAATGGGAATAAGCAACAGAGAACATGTTGCTATCTAGGACATCTACACCTCTTTACAATAGTGCATAGTACTTGATGCTCCAAGCATCATTGGAAGTCCTCAACTTGCAAGAAAAAATCAATTGGAGAAATGCCAATGTAGACACACTCCTCCAGTAAGTTCTATTTTCACTTTTGGTATTTTTCAATGTCTTCTTGGTCTCTCCTTGAATTTGAATTTGTATTCAATATCTATTTGGTTGTAGATCGATGAGAACGATGCTTCTTATAGATCACCACATGCCTCCAGATTGTTAATGTGGATACCAAGGTGTCGAATGGTGGCTTGTCCACACTCTTGAGAAATATTGCAATTCCTTCGTCATCCGATATATTCTTTTGGACTCCTCATATTGTTGCTTGAGTGATTTTCCTGTTTAGGAGCTACAAGTCTTTTTTCTACAATTTTTAGAATTACATGAGTAAGTTGCTCATTGAGCTTTTGGATGCCATACCAAATTCTTTGTTTAGAACATCCCAAGCTTCTTTAGCATCCTTGATGCCGGCAATATATGAAATAACATCCTCGCCAATTGACTATGCAATAAGTGACATTGTTTTTTTATTTGTAGCCACACTAATTGCTGCAAACATAACCTCATGTGGCTCTATTAAGTGCCAAAGCCCTTTGCGCATCAATAAATACATGGTTTTTCTCTGCTAGGTGAAAACATTATCGCCATTAAAGGTGGTGATGATGTAATTTTTTTGCTCCATGAGGTGGTCTTACTTGGTGACTCGCACAAGCAGTGTCTCACCTCTACAATGAGTGTGTGTGTTTCAAAATGCTAGAAGGCTTAAAATGATGAGGCCACAAGGTAGTGTCTAAAGCCATACACTTTTGCCTACTAGGCTAGATGTAAGGTGCCTCCCTTTTTGAATTTTTTTAATTATAATAATTTATGAATTCTTCACGAGAGAACATACAATCTTGCTCAACCTTGAGCATTACGACAAACCCCCCCCCCCCCCCCCCCCCCCCAAAAAAAAGTGTAGGAACAACTCTGTCAGTTTTTCTTACATCAGAGTTTGTGTGTGAGGGGCCGCTTAGACTTACTTAAAAACATATGAGACCCAAGGGGACTGCCTTGTGTGATCCTCCTCCCTACGGCTCTTTATATAATTGTTGGGCTCCTAGCCCTAGCTTGCTTTAGAATCCCTTGTCCACATGTGCAATCGAGGCCCTTGGCCTATGTCTGTGACCCCATGGGTTGCCTTTGGTCTTACATTACTTCCCCCTTGGAGAAGTTTTTTCGTTCTCAAAAACAAAAGTGGGAAATTTCAACTTAAGAACAACAACTTTTTCCCGTATGGCACCTTCTTTAGGTCGGTCTTCCACTTGACTAAATCTTGTCAACAGATAGGATGATGAGTATGTAAATCATGAAAGTTTCGCTCAGGTTCATGCGGTTGGGTTGGAGATTCAATGAAATAAAATTGTTGATAGTGTTGGCTTTCGATAGGAAATAGCACCAAAGCTTTGGGTTTCTCGAGGGAGCAGTACTGACAGAGTCGAACAGGCATAGACCGAGGACTGACACAGTCGAATAGGAGCACCTCACAAACCGAGGATGAGATGAGTTGATGGGGAAAAATTCTACGAGCGGTGTATGCAGAGGAGTTGATCAGAGAGGACAAGGAGAAGTGTTGGCAAGCCTAGAAACATGTGGGGAGTTGTAGGTTGAGGGCGTGAAGAAGATTTGGGAAGTTGGTGTCACCTGGTGTAAGGTCATAAACCAACGTAAAGAGGAGGAGAAGGCAAGCAGCCAAGGGAAATTGAACAAGATTTCACAATGGGTGCACAAGCAGGTGGTTGAGGCAAGAGAAGCTAAACAGAGCGTGCAGCTACAAAGAAAGGGAGCCACTAGCGAGTAGTGTAGAGAAATTAATGGGGGAGCGCTGGCTTTTGGAGGAAGCGGTGCTTCAACAAAGGAGGTCGTTGAGCAACAAGATTTGTAGCCGGAGCACTGGTGGCTAGAGAAAAAAGCACCAAATGTTTAAGGGGTAGCCTTAATAAGAGCAAGAGCAAGCTGTAGGGAAAAACAAAAGAGCAGTTGTGGGAATTTTAACGAGCAGGACATAGAACATAAAGTTACATTTGCGTGTTTTTTGTATGGCAGAAAGGACATGTATTGACAACACTACACGTTTCAATTGCACAAGCGCGACTCCAGATCGACGACATTGCAAGGTCCATAATCTGCATCCAATTTCCCATGCGCATGCGTTTGGTTGGCGCAACACATAAATGCTACGGGGCAGGGCACAACTTCTGGTTCTTATAATTTTTTGGAGAGACCACAGTGCCAGCTCTCCACCATACTTTTGTATAGCAACTATGTATGACGTGCACTGTATACTTTGCACTTTCAAAATGTGACTTTTCATTGCAAGATGTTATGTTTAACTATTCACATTGCTTTTTTGTAGCTTCACTCAAATATCGGGCTATAGATTGGACAATCGAAAAGCAGCAGTACAACATTGCAGGTCAATAAAGTACCTCATTTATTGTTGCACTTCATTCATGCTTTATCTACTTTCTTGTTTTAGAATTTTTCTCATTACTTCCCTTGCTTCGGTTTATTTGGATCTCGTTTTCAGAAGTATACACTCGATGTCGATCAACATCTACACATGTTAGTTACACACACAACTCTTTGCATATGGTTGCTAGACAATGCATGTGATGTATTACAAAAGTGAATACACAAGTATTGAATGCATGTGGTGTATCACAGTAGTGAATTCACCTTGTGCATCTTTACTGTAGCTCTAAATAATTGATACCATACTAGGTGTCTAAATAATTGATCACATACTATATATGTCCTTGTTTATCTCGTACTAAGTGTCAATATGAAGTTCTCAATAAGTTATGGAGCAAGCTACAACCAACTTGAAACTAGCTTATTGTCCATATGCTAGGTCATGGTTTGAAATTATTGAATTGTATAAAGATTGGAGCATGCAATGTGACATCTTTGCTCACAATTTAGAAATATGTCCTTCCTGCACGACGGCATACCTCACATATATAGCGGTAAAAACGAGATCGACAGACAAATGAAATAGACACTTCTGCTGCCCTCACTTCTGTATTATTATTGGGTGCTTTGCCATCGGAGCGGCAGCAACAAGACTTTGCACCATTGCATCTACAGTCCATTACCACTTCAAGATACCAACCACAAATCAATAGTATCCCCTCTCTATTCATGAGATCGATGAGCGATGTTTGGACATAAAAGAGGCAGATATTATAATTATAGATGAGCTATCCATGTTAATCCAAACGACTTTTGACTGTATCGTAAGAAAAAATATCAACGTAACAAGTAGTACATTGGCAGATCCCTTCATCAACAAATGTGTTCTCTTACTCAGTGATCTTGCCCAACTACCCCCAGTTTGTAGTCACACATGGGAGCTTTGTAACACATGCCATATCACAAGTTCGGTCC
Organism: Adiantum capillus-veneris; assembly: GCF_014529385.1. Lineage (NCBI taxonomy): Eukaryota > Viridiplantae > Streptophyta > Polypodiopsida > Polypodiales > Pteridaceae > Adiantum > Adiantum capillus-veneris. Next base: position 64,925,163 of record NC_140947.1, on the reverse strand, counting down.
ACTAGCTACATGCAACTTTGTACAAGATATCATGCTCTGTAAGACATGCAATGGACCCTGAATTTCTTCAGCTCTTAATCATTATTCATGAAAGAAAACCAACCTTAGATGAGATCAATTGTACCTTGGGTGCATGTATTATAGATAAATCGCATGTGCATGACTACATCAACAACTCTACTACGATAATTAATATGTACTCACAAGATGAAATGCCCAACACTATAATAACCTTGCCTTGAATAAGTTGTACAATCAAACCGACATTACAAACGCGGGTAACATAAATGTCCTTTAATACTGGCTTCTAGAATCTAGACACTAAGAGCGCTCCTCCATAGGCCCTCCACTCCAGAGGGCCCTTTTGTGGGTGAAGGACTCTCGAATGAAGAATCAGAGCCCCATAGAGCTGCTCGTAAGCATGTTTCCCTGATGATCCAGGTGAGTTGGAAGGAGTAGCGTGAAACGAGGTAGGTCATCAGGTGCAGCAAACCAGCGATCTGCTATCAAAAGGCGGATCTTCATCGTAGGGGGTGGTGGAAGTATCCCCCATCGAAGCTGCCGCCGCAGGTAATTTCGGAAGGGGTTATCTTTGAGCGCAGCATTGTATGGGGCTGCTTCAACAATTTTCGAGGGCCCTCCACAGGTGCCTCTAGCGGGCCTATGGGCAAGCGCTCTAAGTTCAAAAAGCTGGATTGAAGATTCGATCGCAATTGACATGCACTCCATGATTATTCTATAGAGGTTAGAGCACCTTCCCATAATCCTGCCAATGGCGCCGCTTAAAAGGCCTTTTGCAAAAAGTAAAGCCCCCATATGCCTACCAAAACTGCCTCCCACGTTCGATTTGCTGTTCGGATAGAGGGAGGTTGAACCACCCTCTGAATCCACCTCTCGCAGCTTGACCGACTGTAACAAGTTTTTCCATCGTTTCCAGGTCTATTTTGAGAACTATAAATGTGCACGGTGAACACTCCCAATAAGATATCACTTAGTGACCGTGATGAAGGCTGGCTATGGGACCACTGCGCCTTTCCAAAGCGCCTCCAAGGTCTTTCGTGAAAAGGTTCCTTTAACATGTGTATGAGAAGGCGCTCTTATATAGCAAGGCCCACCAAGCAAGAAATCCCGATTCTAGCAAATCGTGCTAATATTACACGCCATGCTCCGCAGATTGCGCCCCTCTTTCCTGGCCACCAACCCAACCGTTCTGTTGGCGAGAGGGTAGGCCGAGGTGGACCCTGGGCTATGCCGGCCTGCCAGCCAGCAAGCCAACGCCACAGAGCTGCCACCACTCCTGCGTGCTCAATACAAGAGAGGGGCTTGGATCGCGCAGATCTGACGATTAGGGTGCTTGCTATCACAAGTTGCGAGTACCCACAGTTTACATATATATGCTTCTTGTCATTCAGTGTTTGGAAGGCATGGAACTCTTCCCGTCCTGCTGCTCGATCTGCTTTGAAGCAGGCCACGAAGGGTTCCATGCTTTTCACACTCTGTTTTCAGGGGGAGGAGAGCGATCTGCTCTCTCAAGACTTGGATGGGTTCTTTGAAACAGGTTAGCTCTCAGTTATATAAGTCTTTCTCTTTCTCACTAACAACAAGGTAAGATGGAACTCTGTGTCAAATTTAGAGAACAAGGCTACTCGTGACGCTTCTTAATTAACCACCGCGTCAGAGACGATTCCATGTAGCATGTACAGTGCGTGGAAGACATGGATGATTCACTGGGCTTCTGGACATTCACAATGTGTGGAAGACATGAAACTCTTCTTGCCGTGCTCATGTGTTTCCGATTTGCTTTGAAGAAGAGCAGGAAGGGTTTCATGCTTTCCACACTCTGTTCTCAGGGGAGGAGTGATCCGCTCTCAAGACTTGGATGAGCTTTTGAAACAGGTTAGCACTCTGTTATGTGTCTCTCAACGAGGTCAGACGGATCTGTGTCAAATATCAGAACCAAAGTCTACTTTGGATGCTTCTTTAATGACCATGTAGGGTTTTGAAGGACTGATTTTGTTCGCATGTTGGATTCAATCATATGCAGAGTTTGTAAGAGTGGCTTGATTTTTGAAAAAATATGGCATTAGCGATTTCGCTTTGACCATCTGTTTGAGGATGATAAGCTGACGAAAAATCAAGCTTAGTTCCCAAGTTCTCGAACAATGCTTGCCAAAATAGACTAGTCGTGCGAGGATCTCTATCACTGACAATAGTCTTTGACAATTCATGGTGTTTAAAAATCTGTGTTAGAAATATTCTAGCCATGTGATCAGCGTGATCGTCATCTTAACTGGAAGGAAATGTGCTTGCTTACTGAATCTGTCGACTATAGTCCAGATTGCCTCATTTCCATTCTTGGATCTATGAAGATCCGTAATAAAGTCCATGGCAATACTTTCCAAAGGCGTGTTAGGCATAGGGAGTGACTGAAGCTTGCCATAAACTTTATGTCTGTCATATGTCACTTTTTTGGCATTAGTCGCGTACATATTTTTCAAATCCGCCTGGAGTGTTAGCCAAAAAAAATATCTTTCAAGGGCACTAGTGGTAGCAGCAATTCCCCGATGTCCAGCATAAGGAGAATTATGTGCTTCATCCATCACCTTCTGTCGTAAGGACTGAGCTATGCATATTGCTTGTTGACGATATAGTGTACTATCCCTAATGGAATAAGGTGGCCTTGTGTGACCAGCTTAAAGATACGCTTGGAGAGAGCATCTGCAACCTCATTCTTTGTTCCAGAAGTGTGTAAAATCTGAAAATGAAACATTGAAAGAAAGTTGGCCCATCTCATATGCTTTTCTGATAACTTTCTCTGTGTGAGAAAGTAGCGAAGACTCTGATGATCCGTCTTGATTATAAAATCAGCTCCTAACAGATAATGTTTCCAAATGGAAAGAGCATGAATCACTGTCATTAGCTCTTTTTCATAAATGAAAGTATGCAACTCTGCATTTTTAAGGCACCGACTTTCATAAGCTATGGCATGACCCTCTTGGTTTAAAATTGCTTCTACACAATCTCCAAATGCATCGCAGTACACCTCGAAACGTTTGCGAAGATGAGGGATGGCGAGAACAGGTTCGTGACTGAGTAGATACTTAATCTTTTCAAAAGCTTGTTTTTGTCTAGGCCCCCAATGGAATGGCATCCACTTCTTTGTCAGATCATGGAGAGGACCCACTATGGCGGCAAAGACTCGAATGAAAAGCTGATAATAGGAACAGAGGCCGAGAAAACTTTGTACGCCATGTATTGTATGTAGTTGGCGTAGCCATTCTACAACTGCTTGAATCTCATCAAGGTCCATTCTCACATGGTTGTAAGTTACTATATGGCTCAAGTAGTGAATTTCTTTTAGAAAGAACTCACTCTTCTTAGCATTCACAAATAATTTGTATTTGTGTAATTCTTCAAATACTAATGCGAGATGCTTAGTGTTCTTCTTCCGTCTCTGAGAAGATTAAGACGTCATCGAAGAAAACTCCTGTAAATCTTCTATATGAGTGAAAAATTCTATCCATCATCCTGTTGAATGTGGCCGGTGCATTAGTGAGCCCAAAAGGCATTATTAAGAATTTATACAACCCGAAGGTTGTTCTAAATGAAGTCTTATGTACATCTTGAGGAGCTATGGGGATTTGATGATACTCGCTCTTCAAGTCTATATGACTAAAAACACTTTCTCGTTGTAACTTATCAAGAATGTCATCAATCCGAGGGATTGGGAATTGATTCTTGATTGTGATCTTGTTTAAAGATCTATAGTCTATGAACATGCGGAATGTGCCATCCTTTTTCTGTACTAGCAAGATAGGTGAACAATATGGAGAAGTACCAGGCCTTCTCCAAAAGTTTGTCAACCTGCTTGAGGATTTCTTCTTGCTGTATTAGACTAACTCGATAAGGGGGCTCTGGGATCAAATCAATTGTATGATCCTTAGGTCGAGAAGGTGGGAGTTCATTTGGAAGTGTTCATCTGCAAAACAATCTTCAAAACTTTCTAATAACTTAATTTTTTTTTTGCTCTAAAGCGGAAGAAAGTTGTGAAGCAGACATGTCTCTCTCTCTTGCAAAAATTAAATACGTTGAAACACACTTTTTCATTACTTTCTTGATTGCAATGTAATTGGCGAGATGGGAATACGCCAATCACCTGCATCCGCAAGTACAAGATATTCCTTTCCTTTATGATCAAAGGATAAAGTTTTTTGAACATAGTCAGGAATGGTATGCATCTTGTAGTACCAAGGCATCCCAAGATGAAATCACACCCTTCAAGTGAAGCTAGTAAGAAAGACTCTTGATCTTTGTAGTTGTCGACATTTAAATTCAGCTTCCCTATGATTAGAGTAGAGCTGGAGTTCTGCCCTTTGAAAGCAGATTGTGCTTGAATAGAAACTCCAAAACGGTTGGGTTGTAAATTCAGGTCATCAGCTAGCTTTGTAGAGATGAAATCGTATGTACTGCCAGGATCAAACAGAATAAGAGCCCATTGGTTGTTGATGCTACCCCATGCTTTGAGAAGAGCTCTTTCTTTCCCATCCTTGGTTGTATTCCCCGGTACATCTGGCACTGCGTTGAAAGAAGGTGGTTGCGTGGTTTTGGTAGGGCAATCACCCTTTATATGTCCATTTGTCCACACTTGAAGCATCTTCCTTCACTGATGTAGGTTCTCAATTCAGCAGGAGAGAGGTATTTCCCTTTCTTGGGCTGATTTGGATTTGCTTTTGCATTGGAGGCGGTTATTTTCTTCTTTTGAGAAGAAGAAGTAGAGGTAGGCTGTTCGTGGAGAGCCTTCTGCTTGGCATGATAGGTGCTTCGCTCCATCTTTCTGGGAGTACCCTTGTCATGTATTCCATCAGCTATGTGAGCTGATTCCATAAGTGCAAGTTACCTCGAGGGAGGTAAAGCTTCTGATGTAGCTTACCAGATACATAAGCTGCGACATTAGAGCGACATGAACATTGTACCATGATTTTTTCCAACTCTCTTGTCAATATTGGCCTAAATACAATTGTAAACAACACAGAGAAGCTTTGTCATAGTAGCCTCTTTAAAAGCAAGTCCCATAGCATGCACCATCCACAACATGTCTGTGTAGGAGGTAGCCACGTAACCTGTGTCGTTCAACCTACAAGGGATTGGAAATAAAAGCATTAAGTCAAATTGCTTTTTGCTAAAGCACCAACTTCCAAAGAGCTTATTGATTTATACACATGGCTATCTATGCTCAACATATCTGCCTCATTCAAAGAGGCTATTGTCACCAGTTCCACTCGAACTCTTGGATGCAGATTGATGTCTCTCTTGTAAGCAGAACCTAAAACCAAAGAAATAGAGACACCATAAACATATTGAGCACGCAAGCGAGACTATACTATCAACAATAAAGCTTACTCTCTTTCAGAACTCCCATCCACGTGGTCAGCCTATGATTTCCATCCCAGGTGTACACCATTTTGCGAGACAAGTTAGCCTAGCAAGTGTCTCTGATTTTGGCCTCAAAGTCATCTTTACTTCTTGCCACAAGGGATCCCATGTTTGCAAGATAGCATCGTCCACGTCGATAGAAGGATGGCCCGCTGCATCCAGTGAGCATATAAGGCATCCCTTTGGCTCATAATACCCCTCCAACAAGAATGTATTGGCTAATGGTTTCAGCTGTTCAAGGTCCCAGCTAACTTGTCTTGCTTTCTCTAACTTATTCAATCGACAAAGTGGAACCCAAGGCAATGGAGTCTCGCGCTCCTCGTGCATGGTGTAAAACATGTTAAAATCAGTACTTTCCAACATATAATTCTCCATTGCACTAGAACGCTCGTATTTACCTTCAAGTTTTTGAGATGCTTTGGCGTCATGTCTTGCCGAACTATAACATTTTCATTTATAAAAAATTCACCTCCAGCGTTGGCTCTGGTTGACATGTAAGCCTCTATTTCCTTGTCATTGATTTCCTCTTCCGAGTCTTCAACATCAATAACTTTAGAAGTGGTTCCCTCTTGCACTTTTGCTTTTTCTTTTGTACTTGCTTATATTATATTTTTTATGTTGCGATGACAAGTTGCAATGGCATAGTGCTAACTGGCATTTTTTTGGATATTGAGACAGTCGCAGGTGGAGACATTTCTTCTGGTCCTTTCCTTGCTATCTTTGAAATTTGTTGATAAACAAACAACACAATATTGGACCTTAAATAGTTTATATGCAAAGACACTCCAATCTAAAACCGTTAGAGATAGCACAAAATAATACCAGATTTCTTTTGGGCTACGCAATAAGATTTTTCTCTGCCTTTTTCAAGGTAGTCATTTCCTCGTTCATCAAGGGGCCATGAGGGAGTGGACCATCCTTGCCATCATATACCTATATCACTACAACGGAATAAAACTAGTTGGCATTATCCTACCATGATGTCGAGCTAGATCTGATGTCTTATTGATTTGGCTGGACCAATTGCCTCTCCATTGTAAATGAACTCAACATAATCACCAAAATCAGGTTTCTTCACTGGAGCCATCTAAAGTCCCTTAACAGACTGCTTCACAAAGACAATGATCAATACAATGCTTATATTTGTTACTCTTTTTCTCTCTCCCTTAAACCCCGCCCCCCCCCCTCTCTCTCTCTCTCTCTCTCTCTTTCTCTCTCTTTCTCAGACACAGAGAGAGTGAGGCAAGGAAGGAGAGCCCTGTCTGAGAGAGAGAGAGAGAGAGAGAGAGAGAGAGAGAGAGAGAGAGAGGGATAAAGAGGTAGAGAAGGAGGATGAAAGAGAGAGAGAGAGCGATAATTTTTTAAACCTAAATAACACCCAATTTTTAAATACAAAGCATCACATAGGAACTCTATGCATTTATATAGGCATGCACCCCTCCACCTTGATGTCAATCCTTCATTCTATTGCACTCATCTCAACGAGCGACGTTCCGAGAGAGAGAGAGAGAGAGAGAGAGAGAGAGAGAGAGAGAGAGGGAGGGAGGGAGAAGGGTGGGAGGAGAAAGGAGGATAGAGATTGAGAGAGAGAGAGAGGACTTACTTTTGATGCTAATTGAAAAAGCAAAAAACGCAACAACTTATGTTTTTAGCAATTTCTTTCTCACTTCCACTATGCCTCTCTACTCTCTCTCTCTCTCTCTCTCTCTCTCTCTCTCTCTCTCTCTCACACACACACACACAAAAAACGCAGCCGTTTTTTGACCTAGTAGACAGCAGTCCACTCTTTTGATCATAACTTCTTCATCCGAACTCCGATTTGGGTGATCTATAGCCTCAATCGAAGAGCACGAAGTCCTCTACGCATTGATGTAAAGACAGAAATTTTCAGAGTTATGGAAGGTGTTTCTGTAGCAGCATTTCCGAAGTGAACAGGTTCAACAAAATTGATTCTCATCTCCTATTTTACATACAATGTCTTCCGGCACTCGCAAGGGTTCTTCTTCTTCAACAAGGTCCACAACCATTGTGAAAAATGATCCAAAATCTCCTAAGTGTGGAGATAGCAACACAACCACCCAACCAACGACATCGGAAACCATGATCATGGCGTACTTGGTATCATTGCAAGAGACCGTAAACAAACAAGGCGAAGACCTACGAGCACTTGCAATGGAGAATGGCACACTAAGGGTACTTGTGGTTGAGAATGAGAATCTCAAGAGGACACTTGAGATGCAAACAACACGTTTGATGCAACTTGAAGAGGAAGTCAAGGAATGTACACGCTCTCTTGTGGACTTGAATGCTTTGAAGGAGCGGATGAGCAAAGTAGAGCATGACCATGTATTGAAAGAGGAGAAATTTGACACTATGAGCCGGGATATATGCGACATGAAAAATGTATGCACAAACAAGTCTTGGGCTGATGTATGTGGTAGCAATGTGGTTTCTAATTCCTCACTCATGCAAGCTATGGTTCAAACAAAGAATGTTGAGAATGTGGATGTGGAGGAGTTGAAGGAACGAGAGCGACGTTCCAAGAACATTGTTATTCGTGGAATTCCCGAAGAGAAGTTAGAGACACCTCCTTCTCTTGCCATTGTTATTGAAGATTTCTTCAAAACCCACTTTGGCATGTCCGGAGTTATGGTCTATGGAGCACATAGAGTGGGGAAGCAAGGAGCTCCTCGCTCGGGAGAACAGCCAATTGTATGCACCATGCCGGATGAGACCAAGCGAAAGATTATCCTTGATAATAGTTGGATCTATTTGAGAGATACAAAATGTTTTGTATGTGAAGATCGCACTATTAAGCAACAAAATATGCATCGCAAGGCATATGAGGAAAAGAATAATAAAAACAAGAAGATCTCTCATGAAGAAAATGTGCCAAAGGAGGCAAGTCTCTCAAGCAAATAGGGATGCGTGACCTATGAGACCAAGTTACAATTGAAAATATGCTTTTGGAATTGTAATGGATATCCATGGAATGCGGGGGTTGGCATTGATGAACTAACAAGCAAAGCCGATGTTGTACTTCTTGTTGAAACTTGGGAGCATGATACACAAAGGATTAACGGCTTGGAGGATTACAATGTACATTCATTGATGTGGTCAAAGAATCTCAAGCAACGAAGAGGACAAGGAGGATTAGCATGTATGGTTAAGAAAGGATTGGAAGATTTTGTATCAATTGTGAAAGATGACAAGTACAAACGTTATGTATAGCTGAAAATTATGACAACAAAAAGAGCACCCATTTTTGTAGCCGGTTGCTACATTCCTCATCATGATTCTCCCTTTTATGCTTGCATGGATAGAGATCAACCATTTTCTGATTTGGAAGAGGACATTGTTTATTTCAAAGGTGAAGGTGATGTTATTGTATTTGGGGATATGAATGCTCGCACAAAAACATTGCAACATGATACTCAACAATTTGATATGCCATACATTTCAAGGGAGTTGGAGGAAGTTCACTTGTATGATCGTACTTCAATGAATGAGAAATAGCCGGATCACTATGGAAAGTTACTTTTACACATGTGTAATAACACGGGTATGCTCATTGCCAATGGTGTATCTTTGTGGAGTGGAACCAATGGATTTACATGTAGGAGACATAATGGGGATAGTGTGATTGACTATATGCTACTCTCTGAAGCCATCATGTATCGCATAAAGAGTTTTATGTTTGGTCAATGAACCCCGGAATCCGACCATCGCACCTTATGTATTGACCTTTCATGTGGAGAAGCAACTAAGCATGATAATCTCGGCCAAAGGAAAGAGAAGTTATCACTATGTATGGATTTCAAACGAGCACCAATGTACATTGAAATGGTTGAGCAAAAATTATGGATGACAAAGCTTCAATGTGATGCACCATTGGAAACTAAATGGGAAGCTTTCAAGAAAGCTATTTGTTCTTGTGCGGAAGAATGCTTTGCCATAAAGCATCTCCATGGTATCAACAAAGATAGATCACGCAAAAGGTGGTTTCATAAAGAATGTCAAGATGCTCGAAAGTCCTTGATAAAGCTTGATGCAACTATGGACAAAGACAACTATCAAAGTCATTTGCATACATACAAGGCATTGATTCAAAAGAAGAGAAGAAGATGAGAAGTAAAGCAACAAGAATTTCAAGTCCAAGAAAAGGCACATGCATGTGGAAGATTTTGGAGAAACTTGAGAGGCAAGCGGGTTGAGAATTTTGGTAACTTGAGTCTAGTGGATATGTACACACATTGTAGGCAATTATATGAGCAAGAAAATACTGAAAAAATGCCATTTTATGGTTCACTCCCATGTATGCCGTCTTTTTTTACTATTGAGGATGTATGCGGTGGGCTTGAAAAGTTGGCCACTCGCAAAGCGGGAGATCTTTAGGGTATCAAGCCGGAGATGATCAAATGGACGGGAGATTTTACCCATGAGTGGATGTGTGATATGCTCAACCTTGCACTTCAACATGGTATGCCTTATGATTGGAGTACTAATTGGGTTAAGCCTTTGCATAAAGGAGGGGATGTAAAGAATGTAAGCAACTACCGGACTATAATGATTGGGTCTCTTATGGCAAAGTTGTTTGGGTGCATAATGGAGATGAAATTGAGTGATTGGGCTGAAGAGAATGACAAGCGTGCAAAGGGACAAACGGGTTTCCGTCGATTCCATAGCACCATTGATCATCATGTCACTCTTCGTGTTCTCATGGAGGAAAGTCGGTTGAAAGGCAAGCGATTGTATTGTTGTTTTGTGGACTTTAAGAAAGCCTTTGATATGATTCCACGTAACAATTTGTGGAGAAGGATGGAAGAACTCCAAGTGCCAAGTGAGTTTATGCTGGCGGTTTCTCGAATCTATGAGAAGGTGATTTGTCAATTGCGCATGGGAAGAGAAATTTCAAAAATATTTGTAAGCACTATTGGGGTTAAACAAGGATGTCCATTGTCACCAACTCTCTTTGGTCTATGCATCGATCAATTGGAACAAATGGTACTTGACTTTATGCAAGAAGAAGGCATTGAAGAGGTCACTATTTGCAATGCGTTAATCATGCTTTTGTTGTATGCGGATGATGTAGTGCTTCTAGCACACACTTTAGAAGATGCACAAAAGCTTATGGTTGTCCTTGAGAACTTTTGCTTGCATAGTGGGCTGATTGTAAATGAATCCAAAACAAAGGTTATGCTTGTGAAAACCAACCATAAGGAGAAGCCATGCATTGTGTACAACAACGAGACACTTGAAGTTGTTGAGAGCTTTAAGTACCTTGGCCTTGAGGTTCCATCCAATCACAAGTGGCATGAATGTGCTATGCGTCGTTTGGAAGCGGGAAAGAGAGCATATTATGCATTTGAGAACATGTGTAATGCGGGAAACATCAAGTGTTGGGTTCTCAAGAAGTATCTTTTTGATGCATTGGTGACATCGGTTCTTCTTTATGGAGTTGAAGTGTGGGGCGGGAGCATCTCAAAGTCTACTTGGAAAGAGTTTGAGAATGTCCAAAAGCATTTTCTTACAAACTTTCTCCAAGTTAAGACACAAACACCATATATGCTCCTACTTCTTGAGTCGGGATCTCTTCCAATTGAGGTTATGGGCATGGAAAGGGTTGTGGAGTACATGATAAAGATGTGTCAAAACCCCTCACATCGACTTCCTACAATTGCATGGGAAGCAAGCAAAAAAGTTCAAAAGACGCATAAAAGCAAGATCTTGAGCACGGGATGGATGCAAGACATAAAGAAGTGGTTTGGGAGATGGGATGCATTACACTTGCTACATGATGCTTCAATTGACTCTCAAGTGAATGAAGCTTTTCTACAACGCCAATGTATTACGGCTTGGGAGAAATCCGGTGGGTCACGCTTCATACATTACACCACCTATATTGCCCCCAACTACAAAACCATGTTCTTCGTTGAGAGAGGAAACCGTACTCACACTTACATGCTTGAGCCTATTCCCTTGTCCGCGATACACACTATCGCAGCAATTCGGCTTAGCTCCCATTTCCTTCGATGCGAGATAGGGCGTTGGGGCAATGGAGAAGAGTCAAATCGATTGTGCACATTATGCTCACTGCAAGTTCGAGAGTCTGAGTACCACACACTACTAGAGTGCTCAGCTTTTGATCACATCCGAACTTGCTTCTCTCACATTTTCAGCCATAACTTAGACCTACACACTTTCCTCTCCCAGCCAAAGTGTGGGCTCTCCATTGCGACTCTCATCACTATAATTTTGGAGCATCGAGAGTCACTCATCAGCCATACACATACTACATCACATGTAACTTTGGTCCCATAGGTCATATTTGACCTCCGAGGACGATAATAAAATCTATCTATCTATCTCTCTCGTGCCCACTTAAGAGAGAGAGAGAGAGAGAGAGAGAGAGAGGGAGGGAGTGTGTGTGTGTGTGTGTGTGTGTGTAGAGAGAGAGAGGGGGGGGGGGGAGGGAGAGGGAGAGGACTTACCTTCTCGAGAGAGAGTAGGGAGGGAGGGACTGTGTGTGTGTGTGTGTGTGTGTGAGAGAGAGAGAGAGAGGGAGAGAGGGGACTTACCTTCTCGTTGTTAATTTCAAAAGCAAAAAATGCAACAAAAAAATAACCTCTTTACCACCTTAATAGACAAAGTGATAGGAAACCCCATGAGGTTCTTATATAGAGCTATTTCAAAAAGCAAGTAAGACTTTGCTTTAAAACTTATTAAAAAAATTGCTTTTGAAAATTTCACTGGATTCCAAAAAACTCTCTCCCCATGCTTCATTCTCTCTCTCTCCTCCTCTCTCCCTCTATCGCGATCGTGATAGCAATAACCTGCCAACAGGAGATATAAAATTTCTACAACTTGGGGGTTTCATTAACATGCAAGAATTTGTTTTTTCCCTGCAAACTTGAAAGTTCAACATCTATAGTGAAGAGATGTGGGATAGGCTTTTGGTGGTATTATTACCCTGCTTAACAGCACCTGATGGTCCCCCCCCCCCCCCCCCCCCCCCCCCGGCAAAAAACACAAAAAACACACCAAAACAACACCCCCCAAAAAAAAAAGAAAAACAAAAAATCGGTCAAAGTCTAAGAAACAAAAAGTTTTACTTATTTTGACTTCCCAATTTATGAAGTCATACCACTCTCGTACTGTTGTTCCGAGTCTCCCATGATGAGACCGGAAGAAGCGTCCCATAATATTTAGTCGATTATGTGCTTTGACATCATTGTTAGGGGAAAGTGCTATTGCCCGTCGCCAATACTCAACAACCTGGTCAAACCAAGATTCAGAAATTTCTAAATCTCCTTGATAAATGGCATGTTCCCCTCGACAAGAATTGATGATTCCTTTCCCGATAATCTCCTCCAGAACCGAACTTGGGGGTTTCCCACCCCATACGACGCATATGACTGCACTCCCAGCTTTTGGGTGAGGGATGAATCCTACTCCTAAGATGATGTGTGGGAAAACTAAAAATACCCAAGTTTTCAATTATATTCTTTCCACAAAAACCTTTTTAGTTGTCACAGCTATTGGGGAGAAAATAAAAATATCTCTCTAGTCACCAGCTACCCTATCTCAACATGGATCTTTTAAAATGAGAGAAATTTTTCCCTTTGGGATTTGGTACTACGTCGTGTCTTGCCACTTAGTGTTTTTCCAAGTGCCTCTACTACAAAAACAAGTTTCATAAATTTTTGATGATCCAGATTCATTGTATCGATCCAGATTTTCAATGAGAAATCCTTACGACGTTGCATCCCCTTATTTAGTTAATTATCCATAGGAAGGTTAGGGAAATTACCTCCTCCGAACCCGGATTGTTTGGAAGGGGGGGCTAAATCTTGCAGCTCGTGGCAACTCTTGTCCAGAAAGATGCTTGGAGGAAGCCTTTTTTTATTGATTGATTGATCATGAACCGAGGAGGCCCGAGGTGTACATGGTCGCATGCGGTGGTAGATCACAACCATATTATTAATGTGGAAAGAAGCAATTAAGCTTTGATGCTTGAAAATAGTATTGCAAAGCTTTTGCATGGTTACCATTACTGGTATGAATAGGACCTATATTGTGGAGTATGTAACTTCGGTCAAGAATCAATCTCCAAACACATGGCTTTGTAGAAACTTCCCAAAGCTTCTGCATATTCTCCCTCTGATTAGGTCGACATCTGTTACGGTTGCTTACATAGAAAATCCCTGATTCAAAACTGCACGTGAAACGTGTGTATCGTATTGCTCCTCTTGCCCAATTTAATTTACGAGGAAGCAATTTGAGGAGTTTCATTACTCCTGCTCTTGATAAGATTTCTAACTAGGTAGGGGTTAGTGTCTAACAAAATTGGTATCTAACCATCCTTCTTACAAGGAGCTTATTTTTATCGAATCATCGTCGTCGATGAATTAGTGGTAGCTAAACTCCCTTGAAATTTCTTCATTCACAACACTTTGTTTCTCAGAGGATTATTCACCGCGGAAATCTCTGATGATCTAAGGGATATCCAAAATACGAACAGGATGGCTTAGTGCCCAACTATCATGATCATCACAAAGAGAGAGAGAGAGAGAGAGAGAGAGAGAGAGAGAGAGAGAGAGAGAGAGAGGAAGAGAGATGGGGAGAGAGTGAAGGATGGGGAGAGAGTTTTTTTACCATGATCGCGAGAGAGAGAGAGAGAGAGAGAGAGAGAGAGAGAGAGAGAGAGAGAGAGTAAGTTATAAGAGTTTTTTTTTAAACGCAGGCAAATTTGTTTTTTGAAATGCATAGACTAAAGCAAAGATTTTTTTTTTTTTTAAAGGTACCACTCACTCTCTCTCTCTCTCTCTCTCTCTCTCTCTCTCTCTCTCTCTCTCTCTCTCTCCTTAGCGCCCACTTCACACGTGTGCGCGCATGCGAGAGAGAGAGAGAGAGAGAGAGAGAGAGAGAGAGAGAGAGAGAGAGAGAGAGGGTACCTATCTTTCTTTTAAAATAAAGCTTTGCTTTAGTCTATGGCGCCCACTGAGAGAGAGAGAGAGAGAGAGAGAGAGAGAGAGAGAGAGAGAGAGAGAGGAGTTTAAAGTTAAGAAGCATTAATTTCCAAAAAGTAGAAATATTTTTATTTTTCATTTAAGAAGTTTCTATTGAGAATCTTGGACATACATCGTGACTCTCTCTCCGTGCGCACTTCACACGAGAGAGAGAGAGAGAGAGAGAGAGAGAGAGAGAGAGAAGGGGAGAGAGGGTGATAAGATGGGAGGGGGAGAGAGGGGGGGGCGATATATATAAAGGGAGAGAGATAAGGGGAGAGAGGGAGGGGGTGGGGTTAGAGAGAGAGAGAGAGAGAGAGAGAGAGAGAGAGAGAGAGAGAATATAAGATAAGAGAAGAGAAGTATGCTAACTAGCATAAATGGGTATGCTGGCCACCATAGACAATATGCTAACTAGCATACACACTAGCATTTATGCTAACCAGCAATAGCAGGTATGCTAAATAACATAAGTTGGTATACTAACTAAACATAGTATGCTAGCCACCATACCACCTATGTTGACTAGCATACATACTCTGATAACTAGCATGTATTTTGAGTAACATGCACGAGCGTATGTCTACTGACTAACATATTTGGCTATGCTAACTAGCATACAAAGTACCATGTATGCAAAGTAGCACTACTGGGTTTGTTAACTAGCATACACAATACCACGTATGCTAACAAGCATGACTGGGTATGTTAACTAGCATAATTGGGTATGCTAAGTAGCATACACAATACCATGTATACTTACAATCATATCTGGGTATGCTAACTAGCATACACAGTATCCTGTATGCGTACTACCATAACTGGGTTTGCTTACTAGCATACACATTAACATGTATGCTTACTAGCATAACTGGTTATGCTAACTAACTTGCTATTTATGCTAACTAGCATAATTGGGTATGCTAATTGACATACACATTATGCTAGCCACCATACCTACTATGCTAAATATCATACAAAGTATGCTAACCACCATGCCCACTATGCTAACTAGCATATACAATATGCTAACTAGCATTCACAATATGCTAACTAACACACTAGTATTTTCTTGTTATGCTGGTTTACTGATCAATATGGTGCCATTTATGATTATCTTACCAGATACTGGTGTGATTGGATGTCCTTGTCCTGTGAGCTTGCAACACCATTCTGTTGCTATCCTCTGCTGGCAGGTGGAATCTATACATTCTATCCCTAGGGAGCATGCAATAGCAAAGCAGAGAAGATGATAGCTATACGCACATGGCATCTTGATCGTTGCAATGATTTCCTGTACTTCTAGTGACAAACCACAACCACTACACTAGTTGATCGTCATCCCATCACACACCCCTCCTATCCTTTCTATAAAACTGGCCATAGCTAATTTATAGAGACTAGAGTGCAATGGGAAAGAAGAATCCTTGTAGCATCTTGCTTGTATGCATGAGTAGCTGCAATTGACTTTGCAATTGACTTTTATAGGCATGCACTATTACTTTTTGCAGCTTCATATTAATCTACAAATGTGTTTGAAGGGCCTAAAAACCATAGGAACAACTCATGACTTGCCTCTTTTGAACACATGGAGAGGGAGAAATGCCAAAAAAAAATAATCATAAGGGGGGTTGAATCCTTCTGCAAATTTAGTATTAAGCCACATCTAGAAGCAAGACTCAAAGGATGATGAGTGCAAGAATTTATCGTAAACATGAAAACTGAGGGGTCTTGGACTCTGCAAACATTGGGTTGAATCCTTGCACAAAATCAAAATGTGGAGGCCCATCGTCAAAGCTAAACTTGCGTACGTCTGACGAGCCCTTAATTTTTTAATGTTTATCAATGGTGCCTCCCGTGCGCTCAAAAAGTTCACTTGAAGAGCTATTCGCATGAACCAAACTTGCATATGAAGGACATCAAACTTGTATTTACCAATGAGTGTCATCCTTGCACTAAAAAAAATTACTTGCGGAGCTATTGGCATGAACCAAACTTACATGGGAAGAGACACCATAAGAACAAACTTTAGTAAAAATAGAAAGTGCTTATCGAACTTGCATGGAATTGCATAGGATTATGTAGACCGCTTGGGCACGATTGTGGGAGGATTATACCCACCACACAAAAAAAATCCACTTGAAGTAGTGAATACATGGGCAACTTTGATAAGAAATAAGGCCAAATAATGAAGGCATTGAAAAGATGAAAGAGGAAAATGAAGAGATGGTGAAAAAATCAAAATTTAAAGACACCCTCGCCTTTATATAGGTGTGCACCAGTGTTAGAAAAAAACCGGGGTCTTGTGTATTTTAACCGGTTGAAATCTGAAATCTCGGTTAGATTTTGTGCATGCCTTGAAGAAAACCGGGAAGTTTTCGTGTAATCACTGGCAAAAGCTTCAAATTTTGACCTGGAAACTGGGAGAATTTCAAGTTTGCCCTTATTTTCTTCGGTTAGGAAAAATGTTTTTTTCTAGCCCTGATGTGCACAAATACTTAAGCAATGATTTGCATGGAAGAAAAAAGTACCCTTTTTACATGGATTCAGTCGTTTGACCCACTTTTTGAGGTGCATGATTGAGAGGCTATATCGAGCTGAAAGCTCTTTTAAGCATCAATTTCCTCCAATTTACATATTCTTCTCCCAAATCTTGAGCTACACTATTTAATCAAGATTGTGCTAAGAGGAGATTAAGGTACGTAATATTTTTTATCTTGCTTTCAAAGGGTGTCCTTACACAATTTTAGAGCTGGCTTTCAAAGAGGGTGTCCTTACACAACTTTAGAGCTAGCAATAATTTTTAAATTTCTTTCAAAAGGTGTCCTTACACAATTTAGAGCTGAGAAAAGGGGCTTCATGCAAACTAAATTTGCATACAAAGTGTAAACTTCCTCAAATTGAGGTGGATTTTCATGGACCTTATTTAAAAGTAAGAGGGTGTCCTCCTTACGCGATTTTAGCTTTAATGATTTTAGCTTTAATGAATGGCCCTCCGTACATGCTAAAATTGTGTAAGACGTGTACCCTTCTTCGAATTGAAGAGGGTTTGCTTGAATCTCCTCCAACCTCAAGGATTGAATCCTTACATGATTTTTGTGTTAATGGATAGCCATCCATCCATGCTAGAATCATGTAAGGATTCAACCCTTCCTGAAATGAGATTGGATTCTAGCGAATGTCTGACATTAAGGGGGTATCCTCTTTACACAATTTTAATGTTAACACATGGCCCTCCATTCATACTAAAATCCGATAAGGAGTGAACCCTTTACCAAATAGTTTTTTCTATAATAACTATGGAGGATGGTGGGAAAACAAAGGAGCATTACACTAAACAAAATTGAATCCTCATTTACTAGAAAGCATTCTGGCAAAAGGAGTCTAAAAGACATGGACATTGAGGAGACTGAAGAGACAGGTGATGATAGATTGATTCAATGTTTTTTTCCACCTAGAGATCATTACCTAGACAAGT
The DNA here is from genome assembly GCF_014529385.1 of Adiantum capillus-veneris. Classification (NCBI taxonomy): domain Eukaryota; kingdom Viridiplantae; phylum Streptophyta; class Polypodiopsida; order Polypodiales; family Pteridaceae; genus Adiantum; species Adiantum capillus-veneris. The sequence goes on along the minus strand of NC_140947.1, from coordinate 64,907,244 downwards.
AATGATCCATTAGGAAAAATATGAACCTCAAAAGTGCTTTGTAAGAGCAACCAATCGGATTTTAGTCAGCAATAGGACATAAGGGGGGCGGGGGCAGGGGGCATGGATAGCCCATATCTACCTTCCTCAAAACTGTAGCATGTAACATATCTATGGAAAGAGCTCGACAATGCAATCTAAATGCACTATTGTCCGACAATTTGAAGTTAAAATGCTCAAGGTATGGCATTCAAAAATTTGGAAAAATTGGTGGACCGTGGCGTATAGAGTATATTTCGAAACCATCTTTGGCCCTTTTGGGGTTCATGTTTTTCCTAATGTCTCTCAAACTTTTAGAAGGTGTACACTGACCTTACAAAGGAGCACAAGGTTGGGAACCGTGTAGTTTTTTAATACATATAGAAGGCACAAAACTTAACAAAGATCATAGAATTCAAGAAATGCAGATCACTTTTAGATGGATGGAAGATGGTAGTGGCATGAAAAACAGGTGTGTAATCTTTTGATTGAAGAAATTGCATATATGGTACTTTTGAGTATTATTCCAATAAAGAGAAAGAGTCCAAGTCTTGCAAATTATAGAAGTTGGAAATAATAGAGGTTGAAGAGATACCTGAGAAAAATTGGTGAAAAAATGGAGAAAATCCAAAGCGAAGTGATTTTGGATATGGTAGAGTTCAAGGCAAAGAATATCACAAAAGTAGAGCAGTCCATTGGCATCCCACACACGATGAGCTTGATCCTTTGGTATGCACAACATTTTTACCTACCAACAAAATAAAAAATAAGCAGTTTTACTACTTCATGAAAAACAAACTCTTTTTTAACTAAGAGAGAACCATTACCTTGAGGAGTGGGTAGACCATGACAAAGGCTTTTTGGACTACACACCATGGCCATTATTAGTAATTGATACCAAAGCTCATAAATTCCGTGATGATCTGCCTATTGTTGGAAAAAATGCACTAAATGTTTCACAAAGCTATGAAGAACAAGCACAAGAAGATTTTTATCAAATCTAGAAAAGATTGAAAATAGATCACATGTGTAGAGAAGGTGCTAGAAAAGGCAGCGAAAAAAATTCAAAATTTTCCATTGAATTTTGAAAAGAGGAATTCTTTGAAAATGATGAAAACCCAAAAGGTAAATAAAAAAATTTTCAAGCACAATGTCTAAGCCAATGAAGTTTTGATTGTATATAACTTATTTTTATTTCTTTACACATATTAGCACTATGGACACTGATAAATTTTTGGAAAGGGGAAAGGGATCAAGGCTTTGAATCTCAAGAGGGACCAAATTTTGGGACATTACATTGAGAAACTTAACAAGGAGACTCTTGTTATCCACCATAGAAAACTCTCTTTATCAACTACTCTCCCCATGTAATATTGGCTCTGTCAATTGTGGTAGGCTCACATCTACTAACTCCCAAAAAATCATACTTCTTGAAAATTAGGGTTATTGGATAATTTAGACGCTCTAGGATTTATGGGACCCAAAAGTAAATATTATGGCAAGCTATGTGCAGACATAGGTAAGCAATTTTAGGTTACAAGAAGCAGGAATATTTGAAGTGGATGTGGAGGATTGTAAAGAAGGATTTTGGATCAAGCAACCAAGATTGATCCTTGTAATATTCCCCACTTTCTTTCTTGTCTCTCCCCGATGGCAAGCCACCGTTGTAAAAACCTTTAATTTGCAGATTACTATTTGTATGTATCTTTCCTTTTATCCTTAACCCTATAAACAACTACAACAAAATCTAAATTCTCTAATAACTTTTTGACTTCTTGCGATCTTTTTTCTATGCCACACTTTATAAAACCATTATAATTCTTCAAGAAAGCTATGCTTGCAAAATAAAATTTCCCCTTTTGCTTAATCGCCTTTGCTCAGTGCCCACTGCTCAAGTTTCTTGCTTTAATTGCGTGAGCTACTAGTGTGCCAAGATTGCTCAATTGCCCTCTTTTGAGATTGTATTTGCTCTCAATCTGCTCGCTATGCTGGCCAATGGAAATTCCCAAACTTGCCAACGTTATTTAATTATTTTACTTGCCACTTGCAGCTTCAATTAGCCTAGCATTGCCTACTTTTTTGTAGCTTGGATTTTTTGCACACGCTATCGAGCCTTCCTCGGTTTTATGCTTCCCACTCCAAGCTCTGTCTTTGCTTGTTTACAAGTTGCCAAAAGCGTCGCCCGTTGCTCAGTTCTGCAAGGCCTCTCAGTTGCACCCAAAAGCACCAAGCTCACTTGAATGTCCAGCATTGCTCGACCCCCTACTCACAAGCTCGACCTACTGTTTGTTTAATTGCCATCTGCTTGGTAATCTGCTACTCGTTGAGTGTGCTCCAAGCTTTGTTTGCAAGCCTACACATGATTTGCGTGCTTACTGGCTACAGATTTAACTTGTGAGTTTCTCTTGCGCTCCCTGCTTCTTGTCAATTTTCCGCTACCCAAAATCTTGGCACTGTCCGCTCTTATAAATTCCTCATCGATTATCTATTGAGAATTTGCCCGTGGCTTGCTGCTCAATTTCTCTAAGGTTTCAAAGCTCTACTAGTGAGCTACCCCTTTGCTCCAAGCCTTGGTCGATTCTCCACAAGATTTTCTTGCCTCCGGTCTCAAGCTCCCAGATCTACAGCACAGAGATCTCCATTTCTGTTGAGATTCCTTCAAGCCTCTCAGAATGCCCTCTTCTCCGAGAGAGACTGCACACGCAGGCATGCCAAGATCCAAGATCTCGCACGATCTCCTCCGGGTGCTCACCGTAGAAGCCTTGATCCGATTCCATCAAGCCGAATCCACCGTCGTCAAGCTCAAGTTGAGCTCCTTCGCTACCGTCTAGCCGAAAAGCCATCGCCACCAAAGCTATGTGGACAAAGAGGACTTCTTTATCTCTCCTCTCAAGCATGAGGATGTAATCCTAAGGGCACCATGGTTTGATCGCATGGGTGCCAATGTTAAATTTCCTAAAGGAGAATCTCCTTTAAGCAGGGAAAAAGATATGTATATAGATGCTAAGGAAATGGGTAACACTATACCCATTGTACATACACAAGCTTTCAACAAGTCAATAAAGAGCTCTATTTCCGTGTACATGATTTTTGTTAAAGATTCTCAAAATAAACCTAATGTTTTAGCAAAAGAAAATATACACAATCAAAAGGAATTAGAGTTATCCAATTTTCTCAAGGGGTTTCAAGATGTCTTTATTGACGACATCCCTTGTGAGCTACCTCCTAAACGAGGTAATGGTGACCATGCAATTGAACTTCTTCCAGAAAGTTCACCGCCTAACAACCTTATAGAGTTTCTCAAGCTCAACAAGAGGAGATTATGCGGTAAGTGCATGAGTTAGTTGAGAAGGGCATGGTTAGGCCTAGCTCATCTCTATTTTGTTCTCCTGTGCTACTAGTGCAAAAGAAAGAAGGCACATATTGTATGTGTGTCGACTATAGAGCACTAAATAGGATCACTATCAAAAATAGGTTTCCCGTTCCACGGGTAGAAGACCTATTTGATAAGCTACAAGGGTCCATCTACTTCAGTAGGATTGACCTAAAAGGTGGCTATCATCAAATAAGGATAGTTGATCAAGACATTGTAAAGACCGCATTTCGCACTACGTTTGGTCTTTATGAATACATTGTCATGCCTTTTGGCTTGACCAATGCACCAGCCACATTCAACCGCTTAATGGAGAAGCTATTCAGGCCTCACCGATCCCTTACTGGAGTGTTCTTTGATGATATCATCATCTACTCTAATTCATTAGACGAACACAAGCAACACCTCCAGGTAATATTTCAAATTCTAAGAGAGAATAAACTCTATGTTAATATAAAGAAAAGTGATTTTTTCTTACAAGAGATTCAGTATTTAGGTCACATTATCTCTCAAGAAGGCATCCAAATGGATCCATCAAAGTTAGAGGTAATAAAAGGATGGCCTAAACCAAGGAATCTTCATGAATTAAGAAGCTTTATAGGTATGTGTGCATACTATAGACGCTTCGTAGAAAAGTTCTCACTAATTGTAGGACCATTACATGACCTAACAAAGAAAAACGTTAGGTACACATGGTCTGCCAACGAGAACAATGATTTTGAAAAGATTAAAGAAAAGCTTATCTCTCAACATGTGCTTACACTACCGGATCTCTCAAAGACATTTGAGGTCCAATGTGATGCTTGTGGTGATTGTCTTGGAGCTATTTTGCTTCAAGAAGGGCACGCCATAGGCTATGAAAGTCGAAGGCTCGACTCTGTTGAGCAAGCTCTAGGCATATATGAAAAGGAACTCCTTGCAGTTCTACATGCCCTAGACTCATGGAAGCACTATTTATTGGGGACTCCTTTCATTCTGCAAACGGATCACCAAAGTCTTAAGTACTTCATGACGTAGACCAAGCTCTTCGACAAACAAATGAGGTCGTCACTCTACTATGGAAGACTGATAGGACTAATGTGCAAACATGGTTGCGGCAGGTTAGGCTCTCAAACGCCAAATGGACTAGTCATCCATTCTGGAACGATGTCGTAGGGTAACATAGGGATCCTCTACCCGCTACGAAAAGGACTAATGAATATGCTTTATCTTCTCTACCCCATAGTCGAGGATAACTATGATTTCAAGAGAGAGATAATGTCATAATAATCAATATCTAATTCTCCTAAATGATTTTCTCATGTTAATATGATCATTTAATATGGGGAAGTGCCAGGGGAGAAAAATCTAGAATATTGGTTAAGCTAGCAGACTGGCCACAGTAGGGATCCAAAGGAGGGAAAATAGGGATCCAAAGGGGGGGCTATCTGCAAAAGAGCTATGTGCAACAATGGGCTCAATAGACCCTAAGGTTCAGCCCATTAAGACTTCCAAAATGCTAAGGTTCCAAAATTCAAAGGTTGTGTCCAAAAATCAAACATTAGGGGAATTGGATGCTTTGTGTGTGTCCCAAAAAGTCTTTGTCAATCCCTACATAGGAGGGGGCGAGCCCAAGAAGTAGGGGAAGAGAGAGAAACACCCACACACACTCACAAGCTTCATTTGTACACAAGGGGAAAGAGGGACACGTGCCAGTCCCCTAGGCCAGATGCCCACAAGGTGTACTCAAATCCTATTGGATGGCCATGGAGGTGGACCAATGAGAATTAGGCTAGAGTAAATCTAGTTTAATTAATTTAAAAACACTTTACAAAAGAATCAATAAGAATTAAGCTCTCTAGAAGACTATTGGACAGTCTCCCAAGGGGACCAATGAGCATTCAGCAGCCCAATGGCTTGTCTGATTCCTATTGGCCAGGAGACAAAGGGGTCCAATGAGAGTTTAGTTGCATTTATTAATTACCTAAAGCTCTCACAAAAGGGGAAAGGGGGACACATGTCAGAAGGCTATCACTTATGATGCTTAATTTCCATTAGCTAGGCCTGGGGAGGTCCAATAGGGCTATAGCATGAGCATTTAGCAAGGGGGGTTGACCAAGAGAGAGAGGGGGCTGATTTTTGCAAGGCATTATCACACACATACACTCACACAATCTCATGTGTGAAGAAAAGAAGACTCTCTCTCCTTCTCAAGCTTTAATGGAAAGCTTACCACCTACTCCAAGCTTGTGAGAAGGGATGCCTACAACAACTCTTGGCTTTGTGATGCAAATCTGGTCCTCAACTGTTGTCAATTGATTAATTTCTCTCTCTTTTGAAGTATTGTTCATGCTATCTAACTAGGTGTTATGCTTTTTGTTGCTCTCTCCACCCAAGCACTCTTGTTATTCTCATTAGGAAGCTATTCTAACGAAATGCTCACTATGTTCATGCTATTTTCCGCTACACACAAGTTACTAGACCATTAAATGTTACAAAGTGGACATTGAATCTATGGATGTCCTTAATGCTCTCAACGCTTACAAGCTCGATGTGACTAGCTTCTCATTTTTTGAACCCTCAAAATGAGCTAAAGTGGGTATTTATCATAATGGGTTTAAAAATTTAGGGTTCGTATACTTGATTGGCCAAAAGTGGTTAATTATGATCCCCTCACCTAGTTTTAAGATTTGAGAGTGTCACATACGTATAAGAAAAATTATAAAGCCTCTCAATCATTTTCTAAGGAAATTTGATGAAAAAAGGGATTTACATACATGGGTCAAGTTCTACCAAACACCAAGTGAAGTTATTCGAGCAAACCCAAAACTGAGCAAACTTATTCAAGTGAGTTGTGAACTTGGAGAGAGAGAGAGAGTGAGTTTTCTATGCAACTCAACGAATAGTTGTCGGCACTGTTGCTAGCAAAAGACTATTTTTTGAAAACTTGGAAATACTTCATGTGGCAACTTCTACAAGTAAATTGACCATGTTTTAAGTTCAAGGTCTCCACTATAAAGCCTATACATATCATTGATTTTACTGAGAATATCAATAAGCCCAAGGCACATAACCAGTGTGTAATGTGTGGAACGAGCATGTAATCTACCAAATTAGATAGCATGTGACATAGTGGTGTATCAACCATGCTATGGGAGTCTTATTGTGGCTCGAGTGAGATTTATCGAGCAACATAAAGCCCAAGAAAATGTTTAAATAATCAGGATCCATTTTGTGCTATGTGTTTCACTCTATGTAATAATTAGTGACATATTTTTTTGCATTCTTGTTAGTAGGCTCATGCAATGAATCGATGAAGTCAAAACTGGTGCTTTAGTATTTGAAGACACCAAAGTGTGAATCAACAATGCTTATGCACTTAGAAAGTTTTCAAATAAAATAAAAAAAAAACATTACATTGATTATCTAAATTGGAAAGTCTTGCAATTTGTGTTACCTAGAGTATTATGAAAAGTAAACATTTGCATAACAAGAAAAGGTGAGGCACACGTGTCTTCATTTCAAATACCCAAACTGTGTCATGTAAGTCAGTTGTCATGGCTAAGATGTTTGAAAGAAGAAGATTTTAATGCCTTGGAAACTTTTCAAAATCAGTACCAAGCACTAGGTACATATTCCATGGGGAGAGCTTAGGAAGTAAGAGTACAAAAAATGACATAGCATTGTCAAGTGGCAAGGGGCCCTCTAGAGAAGTGGAAAAAATAAATGCTTATAAATCATTGGTCTAAAAGCTTATCAATCTTTCTCTGGTCCACTGGTCTAAATGCTTATAAATCTTCCTCTAGCATCACGTGCCACCACGTGGTGCTAAAGGCAACTCTGCAAAGGGATTAAAGCCCCTCTGACGATTCCATGTGCCAACATGTGATGTTATATGCAACTCCATAAAATGCTTAAATTAGTCCCTTTGAATCTTTCTATGCACCACATGCCAATACATAGTGCTACAAGAAGCACCATAAAGCACTTAAATTAACCCTTATGGAGCTTCTTATAGCACCGCGTACCAACACTTTGTGCTATAGTAAACTCTATAAAGGGCTTAAAGCTCCTATAACGCTTCTTATAGCACCACTGTTAACCCTCACGGCTCACGGACACCCCATCACCTACGATGGACTTGTATTATGTATTTGGTAGAGTCAGGTACCGGGCTTGTCGGACCAATAGGAAAAGGGTAAGAGTGATCACCGATGAGAGGCGCACTCTAACTGGGACATTCAAGGGATTAGTTGGCTAAGCATGGGCGCCCAAGTGTGAATGGGGTGAGCTCATATAAAAGCCAACTAAACCTAAAATTCATTCATTCTCTCATTTGTGCAATAGAAGAGTGCTCTTGCTCCATCTCCATCTCCATCTTCTTCTTCTTCACCTCCTTGTGTGTGTGTGTATGTGAGAGAGAGAGAGAGAGAGAGAGAGAGAGAGAGAGAGAGAGAGCAATCGAGCATTGCGACGGCACGACGGCGGTGAAGCGGTTGAGCGCGACGTAACGGCATCTCCTTCTTCTTCGCGGCGAGGAATCCTCCACGGCAGGAGCATAGAGCGGTGAGTGACACACCATTGCCCTCTTTTGAGCTTACTAGTTAAGCTAGTTGTGTGCTTGGAGCCATTTATGGCTCTCACACAGTGTTAGGCAAGGCCCTTGCTTCGACAGTGTGGCAAGGAGCGCACGTTTTTGGCGCCGCTGCCGGGGAATCGCCCTGCACTAAGCCCAAGAGGCACTTTGTGCTTCTCCTATGAGTTGTTTGTAGTAGGAAAGAAGAGGAAGAGGAAGAGGAATGAGTTGTTTTTCTGCAAGTTGTTAATTTCTGTGTTGTCTGCAAGTTCTGTGATTTCTGCATAATGTTGTGTTTTCTGTTTGCACACATTCTTTGCACAATTAGTAGTCGTTAACTTGTTTGCAGTGAATGAATAAGTAGGAAGGCAGTTAGCAATTTCTGCTTGCACACAGTCTATACACAGTTTTTTGTCAAGGTTTGCCTGCACACAGTCTTTGCACAGTAAGGTAGTGAGAGAGGAAGTAGGTGGACAATTAGCTCACTGTCAGCAAGCAGTTAGGAGAGTGGTTAACAGGATAAGTTAGTGGTTAGCAGCACTGTTAGGAAGTAGATAAGGTAGTGAGCTGTCTGTGAGTTGTGGACTAGGAGGTTAGGTAGATGACAGTGTGTGTGGCTAAGAAAGGATCACCTAAACCGCGCGTGGTTATCGCCCAAGTTTTTTTTTTTTTTTAATTATAAAAAAACCGAAAATATTTAAGCGTGAGTGACTGGGGGGCTACACTAAAATTTTGATCGGGATCGGGATCATTTCCCCAAGCCCAAGCCCAAGCCCAAGCTTAGGCCCAGGCCTCAGTCCTCAATCCTATGATATATACTAGACTCACTCTTATATATACACCCTACCCCCTCAAGAGGGAATGAGAGCATGTGGGGCAAGTCCTCCACTCTCCTCCCTTCTCTTCCCACTTGCACCCTTAGACTTTCTAATTTGGGCCTAGTTCCCTACTAGAAATTGACGATTTTAGGGATTCCGAGGGCATAAAGTGACCAAACGGAGGGCTGTAAAGCACGACACGTCTCTCTGACCGAGACGATCGTTTTGAGCTATCATACGTTCTATTCTATAGCTGGGTCAGAAAAAAAGGACCAAAAAATCAAAAAATAAATAAATAAGAAAAGACTTGGGTTGCAAAACACGCAAAATTACTAGGTGAGCAGCCTTCACGGGCCCTCACTGACACTTCTAGGGGATCCAAGTCATATGAACCTACGCTCTGGACGAGTGTTAGAGCACGAGCATATTGGTAGTGCCTCCATTTACGTGGGCACCCATTATTCCTCCACCCTAGGTTCTGGACCTTCGGCCGGGACTCAAGGTAGCGCGACCCAAGATCCTCATATCGCGTCTAGTGATTCTTCCTCTGACTACGAAGTCATGGAGGAGTATCCTACACTAAACCCTGATAGTTCAAGTCAAGACATGCATGCCATGGGCCCACGGCCCGGGTCCAGCGTGTTTAGCCGCTTAAAAGAGACCCTTAGTAGAGCTACTCTCTCCGAACATACAGTTAATGAAATAAATGAAGGGAGTGGGGAAGTAAATTCGTCATTCATACCTAAAATAGACCCTATGCTTCTTGAGAGTGTGCATGTGAATGTTCCATCCACTGCACCTCCTGATCCTTTAGGACTATCTCCCTCTGAGGTTTTACTACCCGATGGTAGGAGTCTTGCCGAAGTACAAGAGATTGAACGCTATATGCAAGCAACAAGGGAGAGGGAAATTGAGAACCTACGAAGGATAGAACAAAGTCGAGCCCTGAAAGAAAAGGCTCCTATGACAACAATCATGCTAGCCGAGCAACTGAGTGCTCCCAAGGTAGCAGTCACGGAGGGGCAAGCTATGGGGAGCAATAATGCTTCCACTTCAAGGGAAACCTCCAGCACGCCAGGCCTAGATGGGATATTCCTAAACGAAAATTGGGAGTATGACCTACAAGCAGAAGCTTTAATTGATCGGTACACAGGACACACCTATCATGTGGGTTGGTTAGATGTTCTACAATCCACATCGGGTGCTACTAGCATAGATGAACAACAACAGAAAGTCTGTGATGTCCTCCATAGGATTGTCGAGTTAGAAAGACAGAACAGAGGGATCAACATGCCTTCAACAGGCCTAATGAGATTCTTGGATACGGGAAAGGCAAACCAACCAACCCTATCACAAATGGAGACTCCCTCAGTGAGCCCCATTGATCCTCCATATGTTGTTTCGCCGGGATCCTCAGTACAATCTGAGCCCACAAGTGGCAGCTTTACCTTCCCAGATCTAGCTCATCTTTCTCTTAATGACACTACGGATACCATGCATATCCCAGTGGTGAGCATGACAAGAAATACACCATGGAGTTCATTTGTTAACACTACGCCGATGCCTAGTAGTACAGTGCCCCCAACTATACCTACATGTATGTATCAATCATGTGCACCTGTCGTACCTCAGCCTCATGTAGCTCCTACACCTCCGATTATTCCAAGAGCTTACAATCCACAATGGCATTATCCAAGCTCTTATACAAGTGGAGCCATGCCATTTAATAATAACATGCCATATCAGGCACCCCCTATGCCTAGGGCCACGCCTGTAAACTTTGGACCACCGTTTGGTACCACCATACGAAATTTGGGACCCAAGAACCGCACGTATGCCAAGGCCAAGGCCAAGGCCAACTCCCATCTCACATGTGGTTCCAGGAGCACATACACCCATTATACCTGCTCAAATAGGAGATTTGGCAGCATTTTCTCAAACTATCGGTCGCTCTATTGCGGAAAACATGCGTAGTGCACCTGATAGAGAGCCTAGGAGCAAGGCAGTTCAAGTAGCTAAGCTCACACAGAAATTCAGTGGAGACGGAGATGCTAGAAAGCATATGGAAGTCTTTGAACATGTGTGCGATTCCTTGGAAGAGCACAATGAGCTACATAAGTGTAAGGCTTTGAGTTTGACCCTAAGCGGAAAGGCTGGAGATTGGTATAGAACCTTAAGAGTAGAAGAGAAAACGATCTACTCTACTCTTAGGAGACTGTTCTTAAAAGAATACATACGAGAGGGAGTACTTTGGGGTGTAGCCTCTCAGCTCCAGAAAGCCCAACGAGAAGAAGGTGAATCCGTGAGAGACTTCATTAGTCGCCTAAAGAATTTGAATTCTCGATGCAATCCAAACGAGCGATTCAACAACAACCAATTGCTCGATAGATTCATTAGGGGACTACGACATGAAAGTATCTATAATGGCCTAGTCATTAGAGGTATCACTACTTGGGAAGCAGTCACCATGAATGCAATCCAATTGGAGGATAATTTAATGATTGCAGGAGAAAGAGTGTCTGCCGAGCCGAAGTCTAGTGTAGCTCGCAAGCATTAGGGCATGAGCCAATGAAGATAAAGCCAATCGTGAAAGAGCAAACGATATCTGAGATGACTTTGGCAGATCTCACAAAGGCCATCCAAGAAAGCCTTAGGGGTAATCGTGCTCCACACCACACTCATATGTATCCAAGAAGGGAGCAACAATGGTGCTCAATTTGCTTGGGCCCATATACTACGAGTGAATGCCCTACTTTCAGAGTAAAGTTTAACGGGACTTGTAACGCGTGTGGTAGGTATGGCCATCAAGCGAAGGATTGCCTAATGCTTAAACGCATCATGGAAAATAGACCGCCTATAGCTTGGGCAAACTCACCTCGAGTTCCTGCATTGATGCCTACCCCACCCATGGAGCAACAGTTGCCATTACAGCACATGGTCCCTAGAACCCAAAATGTGGTCCAAACCACACCGTTGCCACCTCCAGTGCTAGGACCGCAACCCCCTCATCCAAGAGTTACACCTATGAACCAAATAGGTTGCGAGTCATCTAGTACTTATGTAGATTGCGAAGAGGACATAGACTCTAGTATCACCTATGGAGTCGACATGCTTGAGGAGTGTCCCATGTACTATATGGAAGACCATTGGGGACAAATCAAACCGGTATATCAAGCTACCGCGCTAGCAGCAAGAGGCCAAAACATTAATAGTTTTGCCAGGAGACCACCTCTTCAGTGCTACGAATGTGGTGGACCACATCGAGTAGCTGAGTGCCCCATTAGAATGCAAAAGAATGCTGCACTAATGCAAACAAGTCAAGGGAGTGCATTGGCAATGCCAATACTCATTTGTAATCGTTGTGGCATAGATCATTGATCGCACAGTGTCCTAACAATCCAAACGCACCGAAAATCACACCATTGAACATAATAGAGATTGTTGATGGGACACCAATGAATGCACTCACACGGTCGATGCTCCAAAAGCAAAATTACATCCTCGAAGAGAGAGATGCTGCATCCATTGGCCGAGCGAGAAAGAAGAAAACACGAAGAAAGAAATCCCTTAATGCTTCTAGCTCAAAACCTAGTTCAAAGACTAACATAGGGACAGGAGAGGATCCCGTGTATATGAATGACCCTGAGGATGACTCAGATTCGATAGAGACCTCGGAGACCAAAACTGTTACTACAAAGGAAAAAGCCAGTGAGGAGGATCACGAGAGGGAATTACGACGAACACCAAAAGAGTATTCAAGGTTAAACCACCCAGTTGCGAACCCCCAAGATAAGCCACGAGAGACAAAAAATGAGGATTGCAAGAGAAAGATTGGAACCTATCCAAACCCAACAATGGAAATTGAACGAGTCCAACAATTGAGGGGTTTGGTGGAAGAAACTCAACGAACATTAGAACCTGAATCCAAACATATCCAGATGTCGGACATAGTGTTTCCCACACAAGTTCAACCTCACAAGAACTACAGGCCGTTAGCTATACCCAGTATCATTCGGGAAGAGAGTGAGGGTAGGACATCTGAAAGTGGACACACACCTTTCCTACTAGAGAGAATGTTTGGTGAGGGAATGCCCGACCCCCTTGAGGAAGTGGAGATTCCATCTTCACCATTCTCTTGTCAGGGTCCTACGTCCCACAAGATGCCATTAAATGTTGCCAAATTGATGGATTTCATGTCTTCAGAAGTTAGAACCACCATCATGTCCAAACTATATAAAGACCCCGAGCTAGTCTCAGCTCTTCGAGCCTTCCTGAATGGAGAATTACATGCCGGATTACCACAGTTTGTACATATGAACAAACCTGACTCGGTAATGAATGATGAGGAACATTTAGCACCACCATCTGACCTAGCGGGACATGAATCTGTAATTTAAGTGCCCGTTAACAAGTTGGGGCAATACTTTGAAGGTGATGAATCTAATTCTACTCTACCAATCACTACTAAAGGATTAACTGTAAAGGGGGTCCTTGACGGTGGTGCGGGAGTCAGCATGGTGACAAAGAGTTGTTGGGAGTCTATGGTCCGACCTCACCTTGAAGCCACAAGCGTAGTGGTAAAAATGGCTAATGGATCTATTGTTACGCCTATTGGAATGCTAAAGGATCTCAGAATCAAGGTCTTGGGACACAAGGTAAGGCAGACTTTCATTGTTATGGATTTTTCCAAGCATCCTATGTCATTTGAGATGATCTTAGGGCGTCCATTCATGAGGGAAGCAAAAATGGTGCATGACTGGTCCAAAAACCACGTCTACTTACAGTTCCAAGACTCTATCATTCGAGTTGATCTTCTAAGTGGTCGAACGCATCCTCTAGGAAATAAATTCATCATTGATAATCGATCAGACACAACAATTCACTCAGCTCCATTACAGTATTGTTACACGTGTAATGAAGACACGGATATTGGGGAGAACTCTCCTTATATGGATATCCTACCCGGAATGGCTGAATCAGACAATGTCGATTGGGTACACCTAGCGGCAACTATAGATACATGGGGAGCTAGAGGAACAACCTGGGTAACACCATATGGGGAAGAGATACCACACATTGCACCAGTAAACATGTTAGGTGTAGCGCATGTAACATCCGATGATAAGAAAGAGGCACACCTACCTGAGAGTGAAACCGATGATTCCTCAAAGGCTTCAGGCCAATACACATCAGAAACGGAATCTCAGGGAGAAATGAATTCAGAACCCGAGGAAACATCGAGTGAGCCAAGTATAGAAACTGAACACTCAAGGTCTAGTACGACCATCTATGGTAATTTATATGAGAGTGAAGAAGATACAAGCGAAGACCTATCAAGCGAGTCGAGTTCAAACATTTACCAAAATCAAAACCTTAACAAGAAACAAAGGTCATATAAGAGACGACGATATCGAGAAAATGTGAGAGCTAGGATAAACAAGGAAAGATCTACTGCAGAATGGCTTAGCTATCAAGGGGCATGTGATGCTCATCGAAAGCTAGTAGACAATTGGGGTGAACATCTCCAGAGTGTCATGTGGTGCAGCCCGCGACCCATTGACCTCGCTCAATTGGAGGTTACAAAGCCGAAATTGAGTCGAACTATAAGAAGACGTCAAAACCGAGAGTTAGCACAACAAAAAAAGGAGGCAGAACTAAAAGAAAGGTCTCCGTCAGGACAAGAGCCTGCTGACTTACATACGGCTCCTGAAAATTTTAAATCTTATACCACGGGGGAGTGAAAGGTTGTGTATGCCAAAGCCCAACGAATACCTACCAATGGAACCAGTGGAGTCTATGATGGTCCAACGGTAGTTAAAGAGATAGAATTAGCAGAACCAGGTGAGGAGTCTAAACCAGTCTTTATTGCTCAAGACCTTACCGAAACTGAAGAAGTTGTACTTAAGGAGCTCCTCAAGGAATACAAGGATATCTTTGCTTGGACATATCATGACATGAAGGGCGTTCCACCTTCTATGGTGCAACATACAATTCCCATGATCAACACTGCTAAACCCGTCCAGCAACGACCCTATCCAATGAATCCTAAGTACGCCAAAATTGTACAAGAGGAGATTGAAAAACTTATCCAATGTGGATTCATATACCCTATTGAGCACTCAGAATGGGTTTCTCCAATAGTCATTGTGCCAAAAAAGAATGGGAAACTAAGAGTGTGCGTGGACCTCAAGAAAGTTAATGCAGCCACGAGGAGAGATCATTATCCCTTGCCATATTCAGAACATGTGCTTGAAAGAGTTGCGGGCAAGGAAGCTTATAGCTTTTTAGATGGGTACTCTGGTTACAATCAAATCACAATTGCATTAGAGGACCAAGCTAAAACTGCTTTTATCACAGAGTTTGGAGTGTTTGCATTTCGTGTTATGGCTTTTGGCTTAACAAATGCCCCTGCTACATTCTAACGATTAATAAACACTGCGTTTAAAGAATTTCTAAGTGAGTTTTGTGAAGCTTTCCTAGACGACCTTTGTGTTTATTCTTCTTGGGAGAAGCATTTGTTATATCTACGAAAAATATTTGAAAGGTGCAGATTTTATCACATCTCATTGAACCCTTTCAAATGCCAATTTTGGGTTAAGCATGGAGTCATTCTAGGGTATATAGTGTCCAAGAACGGGATATCCACAGATGAGAGTAAGATTAAAGCCATTGCCGATTTGCCACCACCTATGAACTATAAAGGAGTTCAAAGATTTATGGGCTATGTTGGTTATTATCGAAGGTTTATTTTAAACTTTGCCGAGATAGCGCGTCCATTGTACAAGCTTCTTATCGAGTTTCACTGGACGGAAGAATGTCATCGATCTTATGAGTTATTAAAGAAGGCCCTAACAAGTGCTCCAATCCTGCGAACACCTGATTGGAATGTACCTTTTCATGTGCATATTGATGCATCAAATTTTGCTATTGGGTGTGTTCTAACTCAACTAGGAGAACATAAATTGGACTACCCTATTAGCTTTGCAAGTCGCCAATTAAATGATGCCGAGATGAACTACACTACTACAGAGCGCAAAGGTCTAGCTATGATTTACGCAGTAAAGAAATTTCGCTATTACCTTCTTGCTACCAAGTTTTTGTTTTATGTTGATCATCAAGCATTGCTATATTTGGTAAACAAGCCGTGTTCCACAGGTCGAATTACACGATGGTTGTTAATTCTTCTTGAGTTTGACTTCACCGTTGTTGTGAGGCCTGGGAGGAAACATGTCATGGCAGATCATTTATCTCGTATCCCTAATGGCGAAGCTCCTATGGGGGTTGATGATGAATTGCCTGATACTCCTTTGTTCATTGTTGAGACAATGCCTGAATGGAGTGAAAAGATTGTTAACTTCTTAGTTAATGGTTTTCCACCCAAAGAATTGCGAAAAGATATAGCTCGAAAATTAATCAAGGAATGCGAACCCTATTGCTTACTGGCTGGAACTCTCTATAAGAGAGGAAAAGATGATGTTCTTAGACGCTGTGTCCGCGAGGATGAGTATTTATATATTCTACAAGAGGCACACATGGGCGTAGTTGGTGGTCACTTTTCAGGAAAGTTGACTGCCCGAAAGATCTTACAGTCAGGCTATTGGTGGCCCACTCTGTTTAAGGATGCATCACTTTTTGCAAAGGGATGTGATGAATGCCAACGCTTCAACAAGCCACAAAGAAGGGATAGGATGCCTCTACATCCCATCAAGGTAACCCAACCATTTGAAAAGTGGGGCTTAGACTTTGTAGGACCGATTAGTCCGGTTGCACGTAACACGCAATCACGATATATCATTGTGGCTACCGACTATGTAACCAAATGGGCTGAAGCAAAAGCAACACGAAAGGCGGATGCAAAGACAACAGCTAAGTTCCTCTTTGAGAACATTATCACACGTTTTGGATGCCCCTTTGAACTTGTGAGTGACAATGGAACTCATTTTATAAATGAAGTAATAAAAGAACTCACATCAAACTTCATGATATCTCGCCACAAGTCTACACCCTATTATCCCCAAGCAAATGGCCAAGCTGAGAGTACCAACAAAACTCTCATCTCCATTTTGACAAAGACAGTTGAGGCTCATCGCATTGATTGGGACCTAAAGCTTACATCAGCTTTATGGGCTTATTGTATTGCGTATAAAGTTGCTATTAATTGCACACCGTTTAAGATGGTGTATGGTCAAGAAGCAGTTATGCCATGGGAGTTTGTCATTCCTAGTCTTCGAGTAGCTTCTCAAGAAGGTTGGGATGGTAACCCCTTAGTGGAGTGATTATATATCCTGGAAAGGCTAGATGAAGAAAGGCAATTAGCTGTCCGAAATGCTCTAGTGGAGAAGGATAGGAGAAAGAAGTGGTTTGATAGCCATTTAAAGGATAAAGACATCAAGGTTGGTGATAAAGTTCTTATGGACGGGGTACGTAATGAAAAGAAGAAATTGAAATACGTTGGTAAGGGACCATATCGAGTGTGTGAAATTACCCCGCAAGGTACCATTCGTGTGGAGACTCTAGATGGAGTTGAAACCATTGGATTCCTTAATGGGAGTAAATTCAAAAGATATTATGATCCTCTAAGCCAGGAAGAGTTGCAAGCCATCCATCAAAAGAAGGCTGCCAAGGAACAAGCAGAGCTTAAAAAAATCCAAGCAAGAGTTGAGGCTCGAGAACGACAACAACGTCTTAAACGCCAACGAGAGGCTAATCTGGGAATCACGCAAGCATTTTTCGAGGACACAGATGATGACTCATTAGAATCTGAGCCACCCCTACGATACCCAATTGAGCTAAATAGCCCCTATGGGAAAGTACTATACAATGCCTTATTAGATACGGGAGCTAAACACAATTTGTTATCCTATGGAGTTTGGTGTCAATTAGGAAAACTGACCCTATCCCCGAGTACGATGCAAGTCAAGGGCATTAATAAAAAGAAAACTGCTATTCTTGGATTCCTTCAGACCCCTGTTGTCTATGACAATGGAAGCATAGTGCAGAGGTTTCTAGTCATGCCCGCGGGAGCTATGGAAGGCAACGTAAACCTGGGATGCACGTGGATGTTGGCAACCAAATGCACTATTGATTGGGATACTGGTAGTGTCACGACGCGACCACCGACTCTTACCCCTATCATTCAAGCAAAGTCACCTACGTTGCAAACTCTAGCAAAGTTGAAGGATAGCCAACATTCACAAGCCAAGGTGGTTAACTCGTCTTTGCCGGCTACCCATGAATCTAGCACTTCAACACTTGTAGTTGCAACAAGCAGTAATATTGCAAGTACTCAACCTGCACGACCTAAGAGTACATATCAATGGGTCCCCAAGGCCTTACTTCCAACTACCTCAACCCTCCCATCCATTCCAAGAAAAAATTTCCCGGGAAAACCAAGAGCGCGCCCTAGGAGAGTCAAAACCAAATCACGATGGATTCCAAAACAACTATTAGAAGCCCAAGGCTACTATGATGGAAATGAGCAAATTTGGGTACCTAAACGTAAAATGTGTCCTTCCCTATCGACAACAAACCCATATGAGTCAAACAGTGTAACGCTAAAGCCAATGGCAGACCGTGGGAAGGGAAAGATCACAGAATGCTACACACCTAGTCCAGAGCTAGTTTGGGCTCCAAGGCAAAACCAATTTATTCCACCTAGCTCAGGAAGGGGGGAGTTCCATGAAGCTTCTAGCTCCTCATGTAATACATCCATAGAGGTAAAAGCTTCTACATAGCCTCCATCTATAGTAGTGGACCTCCATGAAGCTACAAAAGAATCCACACCTCCCAGTGTTCAAGAATCACCTGATGAACCACTTCAAGTTCGATCCTGGGAGAGTACCTTACCACCCTTGCAACTTGACGAGGCACCTAGGGTAATAGAAAAATACTGGCAAAAATCCTCAACTATTACCAACTGGAACAATTGATTTCAAAGGGCGACGACATCATTTCAAACGGTATGATCTACCCAAGGAAGGGGGGAGTGTTTGTGGACATCCATCATTCACTTGCTTCCCTCTCAACCTTTCTCCCTGAACTCTTAATTTCCAATCTTAGGGAATGTATATATAAAGCCTTATACTCACAAAACAAGATAAAAAAGTAAAAGAGCAAGAGCCATAACACAAATCATAAACACAAATTATGCCCAAGAACACGACCCTTGTAATATTTGCACTCTAACCATCATCTATTTGCGTGTACAGATATGGCTAGTACGCTAGAGTCATCCACTCCTGCCTTGGGTGAGAGGTACCCTCGTTACTTTTCACAAATATTTCACATGGTCTTTCCAGTGCTTGCATGTGAATGGGATTTGATAGGTACGCTAGCATGTGAGAGGAATTTTGAGGAGTTAGAATGGCTGATACGTTTTTTGACCACGTATGATCCATACTTAGTAGAGAGTGTTTCTCCCATTGCACAAGCCTACCCTTTTGACCAAGATGACTATAGGCGTCTAGTGACCTTCTTAGTAAACATGGGCACCTATGATGAAGAAGAAAATTTACAGGACTATACGGATGGCACATATGGTCTCATGGATGATGACTTTGTTTATCTCGACGACAAGGATAGGGGTTTAGCCTTAGGGTTTCCCCCCAACCTCTACAATATCCTATTCCCTTGACTCTCTAGGGGGAGTGCAAATAATTAGGTTAGGGTTCCTTATGTTTTTTGTTGTGTTCAATAAGTGTTGGTACCTTTTTCCACTAATGTGCCTCCTGGAGGTATTCCTTTTGTTTCCTAGTGTGTACAGGAGCGTGTTGCTATTGGTAGGATTTGGACCTTCATGGAATCTTTATCTCGACTCACTCTTCAAATCAAGCGCGACCATCGACACAAACAAGTGTTTCTTGTCCATTAGCATTTCCCCTTATCTTTTTTGCATCTATGATTGTCAGCTTTAATTGTGATTGGTAGCCTAATATTCACCGCATTTGCTTAGTATCAAACTTTTAATTCAATGTAATTTTTTGTCATAATCACTTGTCTAGGTTTAAAAATCAAGCAGTCCGACAAACTAGTTTGACCAAGTTAGGTGTTAGAAATCTTCTCTTAATACCATGGGTAATGCCTTCCTAATAATTAATGGTTACTTAAGTTCTTAATCCGATTTAGGCAGCATTGTGTGAAATGTACTAGGGCTTTCTAGTGGGCTTGACCCTATTGACCTTTAGCTTAAGTATTATAAAGGGAGTTTACTAGTGTGATCAGCCTGGGGAGGTGTATCAGTGTTGTATGACCCCCCAAAGTTACAAAATTAAAATGCTGAAAATGAACAAACAAAAAATCAAAGTGCCACACTGTAAAATCTTAAGCTGGAAGAGAAATCTCAGCTTGATTTGGTACTTCACTCACATGTATTGCCTATGGTACTAGAGCCCTAGAGGTTCCCAGTATGGGCGCTTTTACTTGAAAAGCAAAAAACCCAAGGCATACAAAATAAGCACACACATCAAAATTGAATCACTGTGAAAAGACTTTGAGGGGTCAAAGAAAAAGTAATCAGTCAGGCGATGATTTCATGAGAAATTCCTTTTATGGTAGCTTAACTACAAGGTCTTCTAGATATAGCCTCTAGTCAGCCCTCGAACATGAATACTTGGCTCTCGCGATTAAACAACTTAATTGACCACAGAAAATTAAGAAGCTTACCCATGGTATTAATATTCGATCTCTAGTGCCTTTCGACCGTCAAATTAGCGACCCCAGACTTGTTTAATTTTTTACCTTTACATCTGTTTATGCATTTGATTACATTGCAATTTAATGTTCATTGCTGACAAATTGTTTGAAATTCTTTCACCAATCAATTTGTCTACCTAAAACTGCATATGCTTTTTACTCACTTATGAGAATGCATTTACTGTGCCAATGTTGTTAATTTTGCAGTGACTGAAGAAGGCTAAGGACATTCATCTCAAATGCTCTTCCACCTCGACGAACGAGCTTCAACTCAATAGCTTCCGAGGACGGAATCTACATCAGGAAGGGGGGCATGTTAACCCTCACGGCTCACGGACACCCCATCACCTACGACGGACGTGTATTATGTATTTGGTAGAGTCAGGTACCGGGCTTGTCGGACCAATAGGAAAAGGGTAAGAGTGATCGCCGATGAGAGGCGCACTCTAACTGGGATATTCAAGGGATTAGTTGGCTAAGCATGGGCGCCCAAGTGTGAATGGGATGAGCTCATATAAAAGCCAACTAAACCTAAAATTCATTCATTCTCTCATTTGTGCAATAGAAGAGTGCTCTTGCTCCATCTCCATCTCCATCTTCTTCTTCTTCACCTCCTTGTGTGTGTGTGTATGAGAGAGAGAGAGAGAGAGAGAGAGAGAGAGAGCGATCGAGCATTGCGGCGGCACGACGGTGGTGAAGCGGTTGAGTGCGACGTAGCGGCGTCTCCTTCTTCTTCGCGGCGAGGAATCCTCCACGGCAGGAGCATAGAGCGGTGAGTGACACACCATTGCCCTCTTTTGAGCTTACTAGTTAAGCTAGTTGTGTGCTTGGAGCCGTTTATGGCTCGCACACAGTGTTAGGCAAGGCCCTTGCTTCGACAGTGCGGCAAGGAGCGCACAACCACGTACCAGTATAGGTAGTTCTGCAAAGCGCTTGGAGCCCCTACGAAGCTTCCTATAGCACCAAGTATCGTCACATGGTGCTACGAGTAGCTTCGCAAAGCACTTAATTTTTTCTTCTTATACATTAAGTTTTTTTTTGTTAGTTTATGGTTAATTTTGGGTTTGTTTTAAGATTAGTTTAAATTTACTTTTAGGATTTAGAGTTTAACCATTGTGTCTAAGACAAAAATTGAGCAAAAAAGGACTCTTTTGTAGTTCCATGTACCACTATTAACTTTGTTTTTCTTAAACATTTAGCCATTGTGGGCAAGAGAAGCACTAAGAAAAAACCTCCGAAGATTCTTGTAGTACCATGTTCCAACACACGTTGCTATAGGTAGCTCTACAAGGGATTCATTTTGTTTCTTAGATAGTTGGGTCATTGTGAACAACAAAAGAATTGGGAGAAAAAGCCTCATCGAGAGCTGCTTATAGCACCACATGCCATCACCTATAAGAGGTTAAGTGTTTTTCTCTTAGAAATTTATCTTTTGTAAACAAGAGAGGAATTGGAAAAATAAAAGCTCATCCAGATCTTCCCATGTCTTTGACATTTAGACTAGTGCGCTTTAAAAAAACCCTAGGTAGTGTAATCGCACATATAAATTTTGAAATTTACCTCCAAATTTTAAATTACGAGATAAGAACACCTATAGAAATAAGAGAAATCTAATGTAAAAACATTTAAATATAGTCAATTTACCTTTATAATTTTTTACTTGAAGGTTTTTCCATCTCTCTAAAATTTTCAAAAAAAAATAGAGCATTGATTTAGCCATTGTGAGGAAAAGAAGAATTAGATTAAAGAACGTCCTCTTGATCTTCCTATTTGAGGTTAATGGATATAGTTATAATTGATGAAGTTTAAATTTGAGAAGCTAAGAGTTAGTTTTCCTTTGTGTGAGGATATTGGTGGTTGGAGATTAATGTACTTACATGTTGTTATGATTAATACTAAGAAATTTTTAATTTGGCAAGCCACTATTCTCTACAATGTCCACTACTCATTCAATGATCTTGTATTTAATTCCTCATCTCTTTTTTCTTTGGTCACTTGAGCTTGCACTTGCTTGGAAATACTCGCTCGGGGATAGGGATTCCCCCCATAGCAATCAGCATAAGGTCATGTACCTCTCTTGCACCATTCCAATTGATTTGTAATGAACTGTGATTGTTGTAAATGGAATGCGAAGATGATGAGGAAGAAAAATAGCTATTATATCATAGTAACAAACCCAAGAGATCTATTCGATGAGCATTTGTAAAAACACTATAGTGTTGCAAAGGAATTGCTTCACATGTGCTTCCGCTTGCTTGCAATTTGCATTTACTAGTAGATTCGAGAGCAATTGCATGATGGTTGTCCTAGTCTTCTATCAGTATTCATTTTCTCTCTCTCTCTCTCTCTCTCTCTCTCTCTCTCTCTCTCTCTCTCTCTCTGCGCACCCACATATACACTAAAGAGGTTGTAAGTATACACCGAGGAGGTTGAAAGTAGAGGAGAAAGGTACCATGATGGATGTTCAAGCGGGTGCAACTAGGACTGTTTAAAATGGCACTAGCAAACACCTTTCAAAAATACATGATCTTTAATATGAAGGCCAAGCGCTAGTGCCACACAAGCACTAGCACTCAAAATTTAACATTGTGGCCGCATGCAACCAAGGGTTAATGCATTCAATGCTTGTCTACAAGAGCGTGTTGGGTCCAACTAAGGTAGCATTCTCCTTTTTGTTGAACTCAAGAGTGAACTTCTCCATGTGCGCAGGATGAGAGAGAGAGAGAGAGAGAGAGAGAGAGAGAGAGAGACGAAGAAGAAGAGAAGAGAAGCTTCAATGTAGTAGAAACAATAAGAAGAAGAGTGGCGAGAGAACAAAAATTGTGCATTCCCTCTTTAATATAGGCTACACACAAAAGAGTTGCCTTCCCCATCTGTAACTACTTGCTTGAGGTTGCCATGCGCACAATTATAGATCACCTTTCCTGCCACCACATGGTTAGAAGGGGAGTTCGATCGTGATTCAATGTTGGACAAGGAAAATATATTTCTTGACCATACACAATTCCTTTCTATGATTTGATAGAGGCTGGAGTTTTCTTGAAATTGAGCATTTTCTTATGTTTTTATTTCATGTTCATCAATTATTATGTGGGGAGTTTCCTTTTCCTCCTATCTTCATTTGGAACCAATAGGCTCATCACAAAATATGTGTCTTCCCCTACCTCCCAAAACTAGGCATTCTTTGCCAACAAAAACTAAAGGAATGGCCCGTTCTCCCTCCCACCCATCTTGCCCACTACAACACACACACACACACACACACACACACACACGCACAACTTGCCAAAGCAAAAAGGTACTTAATGGATAGGATGATGCTTGAGGTATTGATGAGGAATCCTAGAGGTGTTTAAAGACAACAATAAATAGCTAATATGTTCGATGCTAATAATTACTTTTTTTAATATGCACTTTGGTGGGTTTTGCTTGGTTCTATGACTGCTCAAAAAAATTCAATTGGACCAAAATCATCTCAAGGAGTAGTTGACTGGTGATCACATTATTTCAAATAGATTAATTGTGTAAAGTATGCTAGATAGAGTTCAAATATTGTTCTTGCAATAATAAGTCTCACTTTTTTATACCAATGTATAAAAAAGTGATAGCTTTTGAGCATACAATTGCAATAAAATTTCCCTTCCTGAGGCTTCCCAACATTCTTGGAATAGAGAAGATCATCAAAGAATACCTTAGTGGAAGCTTTATGCTTACAAAAAAGTATGTCTATCATCCTTTTTAAACATGACCATTACATTAAAAAGTTGCAAAGCATGACTATATTACATTAATAAGTTGCAAAGCATGACTGTAGTCAGCCTTGAATCCAATCTAATGAAAAAACGTTTCGCACACCAAATGGATACACTTTGGCACAATGTAAATATGATGATAGCCAGGGCTAGAAAAATACATTTTTTCTAACCGATCAAAAGAAGGGGAAACTAGAAATTCTCATAGTTTTCAGCTCAAAATTTGAAGCTTTTGCCGGTATTTACACTAAAACTTGTGTAATTTTACCAGTTTTCTTAAAGGCGAGCTCAAAATCTAATCAGGACTTTATACTTTTAGCCGGTTAAAATACACTAGACCCGGTTTTTTTTCTAACACTGATGATAGATTTTTCAAGAGGACCCTTGGATCTTATAAGATAGATCTTTTATCGGTTAGATGTGCCAACATAATCTCTTTTTGCTATGCCAAAGAGACTACAATGTAATAAAGCAAATGTGGGTGAAATATCACCACCACTTGAATAAAAAATATTCTATCAATGATTATACAATAAAAATTACGACACAAAAGTAAATTCTATAACTTGGATGTTTAGAAAATAGGAGATTCATATTTGCATGAACTTCGAAAACAAGATAGAGGGAGGATGAGACAAACAAGGCATTATGTAGAGTTAGGATGGCCAACCTCCCAAGAAGGCTTTTGTATACAATACGTATGGTCTAGCCAAAAAATGGCATTTCATCACGCTGACATAGTGGCCTTCTGATCATGTTGGCAAGATTGCCTTTTTTTATTAGCATCATTGGCATTTCATCACGGTGACATAGTGGGCTTCTGATCATGTTGGCGTAACTATTCACAAATTAGGGTGATTCTCATTGCTTCTTGTAGACTTCATACAAAGTATCTAATGGCATGAATTCCTTATGCATGCACCATGTTTAATCAACACTTTGCCAATTCATGTTGATTTCTTCATTTTTACGAAGCACGGCATTGATTTGTTAAGCAATAGAGGAGTCAAGGAGCATCCATACCCAATTTGTGAACCTCTTTCAATTAAAAAAAAAAAAGAGAAGTATCATCTTATACCGATTAAACTAGACAAGGCCCTTGATTAACTACTCAAGTTAATTGCTAGCATATTTTCAAAAACAAGAAATTGACAAATTGACTCATGACATACTGTTGCAGGACGGATTCTCCGCAGCACAACTACGAAATGCGAAACGTTTCAGCATGTAGGTGAAACGCCTAAATTTTTTTGGGGGTTTTTATCATCACCCATACTATATAGTCCCAAAATTGGCATTTCGGTCATATGTTTCACTAAGGCTCCTCTCTTGGGTGAAACATTTCGGAGTGAAACTACTCGGGTCTAAAACATTTCGCAGTTACATTCATCTGTTGTCTCCTTCCCCATCTCAAGGAAGTTAACCGAGAGTACAAAGCATGAGAACCATAGATTTATAGCTCTTTGGAGACCAATTATAGATTTTGAAGAGTTTGAAACTTCAGTTTGTGGGGGACTTTGGATGGTATGAATAATTCGCCATAGGAAAGAAGTGGTTTATATGGAAATCCTCCTTCATTGTTGTGTTTTTTAAGAATTGCAAGCACCGATAGGAGAAGAAGAAAGCTGTTCAAGTGCTTCAAGATGATCATAAGGATTCTATAGGCTTCAAGGACACTCTGCAGGAGGTACACGCGAAAGCCATACTTCCAAGTTTTTCTTCAAAAACCAAAAAGTCTTTCTACAACTATGTTGATGAAAGTTTTGATGACTCTTCAAGGCACTCTGAATGAGTTGCATGAGAGAAGCCATACTTCCCGGTTTTCCTTCAAAAACCAAAAAATATTTCTACAAATATGCTTAAATGAAAGTTTTAAAGACTGTTCTGGCTTTGAAAGGGGGCTACAACTTAATGCTTGCTCGAGATACCCCGGATGATGTCTTCTCCTTGTGGGGGGTTCGAGACATGACTCCTAATAAGAAACTTCCCACATTTGTAGTAACAACTTGTGTGCATAAATAGAAAAGAGAACCTAGATTGGCTTTTTCCTCTCCTTTCTTCATGGAAAGGGATTGAGCTCTCCTTTTGGAGCTCATCTAGACTTTAGGGAGCAATCTGATTTCCAGCAGTAATATTCAATTATGCTTGTTTCCCTTCTTTGCGTAGTAATGGTACTACTTGCGTGAGATAAAGAACATAATTTGGGTTATCATTAAGCAATTTTGGTCCTCTTAAGATACTGTAGAATCCTAATTCATTGCATGAAATCTCTAGGGTATTTGAAAATTCGTGGAGACCCCTAAAGTGACTTTTAGCAACTTGTGAGCATCCCAAAGTCCTTTTGATGTCTCAGGCTTCAAAAGCATACTTTCTTGTAGAAAGCAACGTGGGCACCGGTAAATATGAATAAAGGAAAAGCACACCTCACAATTGCAACCAAAACACGTGCTTGAACAAAATTGAGTTTTCCCCATCTCCCTTTGCCGATTGCCAAAACCAATGTCTCGTAAGTGATTGCATTCAATCTCTAACACAATTTATATGAGAAAAGGAGCAAGTCAAGGCTTCCCCGTCTCCCTTTGCCAATTGCCAAAACCGACGTCTCATAAGTGATTGCATTCAATCTCTAGCACAATTTAGTCTGAGAAAAGGAGCAAGTCAAGGCTTGTATGTCCTATCTAAAGGCACCTAGTAGAATTTGTTTTATGCCATTACAAGGCTCACAACAAAGAAAGAAAAAAAAGCAGATTTGTACATTTGTTATCTTGTTCTAATTCCAATGTATATCTAATACGGTGAACTACACACTAGACTTCCATTGAAGCAGAGATTATAGAGTACAGCACCAAGAACGACACTACCTATTTCGAGCTCATACTATAACTTGATCGTCCCTCTCTTGCCAACGCCAACTTTTTCAGTTCCTTCCAATCACAGCTAGCTCTATTTGGCCTACACTCCCGACCTCTTGTCTCTTGCTACGTCACATTTTTCAAAAATCAAGCCACTCTTAGAAACTCTGCATGTGATTGATAACCATATAATTGAATCCAACATGCAGACAAAAACAGAAGTTAAGTCCTTCAAATCCCGAAATGGTCATTAAGAAGCATCCAGGGTAGACTTTGTTTGTGATATTTGAGACAGATCCACCGTCTGACCTCTTTGTTAGTGTTTTGAAAGAGAAGCACATAACAGAGTGCTAACCTGTTTCTTTGAAAACTCATCCACGTCTTGAGAGCGGATCACTCCTCCCTCCGAGGACAGAGTGTGGAAAGCATGAAACCCTTCCTGCCCTGCTCAAAGTAGATCAGAATCAAATCAGCATGGCAAGAAGAGTTTCATGTCTTCCACACAATGTGAATGTCCAGAAGCCCGGGGAATCCTTGTTATCTAAATTTGACACAGAGTTCCATCATACCGTGTTGTTAGTGAGAAAGAGAAAGATATAACAGAGAGCTAACCTGTTTCAAAGAACCCATCCAAGTCTTGAGAGAGCAGATCGCTCTCCTCCCCATGAAACCAGAGTGTGAAAAGCATGGAACCCTTCGATGCCTGCTTCAAAGCAGATCGAGCAGCAGGACGGGAAGAATTATATGCCTTCCAAACACTGATTGTCAAAAGGCGTATACATGTAAACTGTGGGACGCCCTGGCTTGTGATAGCAAGCAGACCTCACCCCTCTCCCTCATCGCCAGATCTGCGCGAGAGCGTGATAACCTTCATGCCCCGGGTCATGTCTGCCTTTGAGGGAGCCCTCTAGATGGCCGGCTGGCCTATGTAATCCATAGTCCACCTCTTCCAGCCTTGCGGTTGCTGCAGCAGGAGCTATTGCAATTGGCTGGGCGGAGCATGGGGTGGTATGTCTGGCCAATTTTGAACAATTGGGGTGGTATGTCTGGCCAATTTTGAACAATTGGCCCAAATTTGGGGGCGCGAGACGGTTTTAATCTCAGTCGTCGGATCACTCAGTGAACTAGGGGTGGGTGAACTGGGGGTGAACTAGGAACGGGTAAGCTAGGGGTGGATGAACTAAGAGTGAACTAGGGACGCCTAAACTAGGGTATGATCATGTGCCATGCCAACATAGACAGCGACGAGCGCTAACGTGGTGGTAGGGCATTCGTGTGACAATCGAAACGTCCCAAGTTCGACCCACACCCCGCGAGGCGGGTGAACTAGGAGTGAACTCGAGGTGCCATTTTTGCCCCTAGTTCACCCCCTAGTTCACTGCGTGATCCGACGGCCGAGATTAAAGCAGCCTCGCGTCCCCAAATTTGGGCCCTGGATCCCCCCTGGCCAGAGCCGTGTCATATAGTGACGAGGGTGGTCGTGTAGGGGCTACCAGCTGGGAGAAATTGAAAAAAGCTTCCAAGTGGAAAAGGGAAGGGTGGAGTCTCAAGAAAGTAAAACATAAGTTGAAGGAGGGAAGGCACCCCTCGTCACTATATGGCACAACTCTAGCTTGGGGGATCTATGGTGGGAAAGGGAAGCGGAAATCGCAATGCAATCTCAGCCATCCGTCGACTCAGTGAACTCGGGGCAAAAATGGCGGCCCGAGTTCACTCCTAGTTCACCCGCCTCGCGGGTGAACTAGCGAGGCGGGTGAACTCGGGGCAAAAATGGTGCCCCGAGTTCACTCCTAGTTCACCAGTCTCGCAGTCTAACCCGCCTCGCGGGTTAGACCCACATCCCGCCTCCCGGGATGTGGGTCTCTAACCCAAGACGTCTCGGTTGCCACACAAATGCCCTACCACCACGCTAGCGCGCGTCGTTGCTCATGTTGGCATGGCACATGATCACACCCTAGTTTATGCGCCCCTAGTTCACCCTTAGTTCACCCCCAGTTCCCCCCAGTTCACTGCATGATCCGACGGCTGAGATTAAAGCTGCCCCACCCAAAATTTGGGCCCTAGATCCCCTCTGAGCCAGAGCCGTGCCATATAGCGTGTCATTAAATCTAATATCTAACCAACCCAAATGATTTTCTCATATTAAATTGATCACTTAATGTGGGAGAGTAAACGGGAACAAGTGTTAAGATATAGATATGTGCTTATAGATCTATCTCAACACGGGGCCAATGGTAAAGGGGCCCAAATGAGAGATGGTATATCAAAGAGCAAGGCTAACTAATGGAGCAGAAGACCTTAGGGTTAGCTTCATTAAAGACCTCCAATAATGTGTGTGAAAGTCCTTTGACCTTAGGTAAGCTAGGGTTGAGCTTGAGGCAGGAACCCGGCCCAAGCTCGAGGTGCTTATTGTCCTTGAGGTGCTTGTCCTGCTTGAGGTGCTTGTCGTGCTTGATTAAGGTGCTTGAGGTGCTTGATCTGCTACATGCTTGAGGTGCTTGACTTGCTACATTATTAAGGTACTTGAGGTGCTTTGACAAGCTTGCCTGAGATGCTTGTGGGAATACCCCCTAGTCCAAGTGCTTAGTCATGCTTGATGACTAAGGTGCTTGAGCACCAAAAGTCAAAAGGATCTCTACAAAGAGGGGGGCGAGCCCTTTTCCTAGGGGCTAGAGAGAGAACACACACTCACACACACAAGGAAGGCCCAAGCTTGAAGAGGCAACAGGGACACGTGTCAGGCCCCTACCTATGTTACCTTCATGAGATGCCTGAAGCCTAAGGGTTGGCCACCCAAGGGGTCCAATAGTAATTTAGGAGTTTTAATTAATTGATTTAGCATTTATTTGGCCCTCTCTCTCAAAGGGGAAAGGGGGACATTTGTCTCAAGGCTACCCCTACTGCTTGTAATGCCTCCTGCTTATGATTGGCTAGGCCTGGAGGGGTCCAATGAGCTTCAAGCATGAGCTACAAGGGGGGGTCGACCCAAGAAATCTAGGGGTTTCTTAGGGGGTATACTCACCCACACACACTCACAAACACTCTCATTGTGTGCTATACAAAGTGCAAGAGCTCCCTCTCCAAGCAAGTAGAGGTTGAGAGCCTACACCAACTCTCTTGGCTATGGAGTGCAAATCCAACCAAGAGCCATGCTTCAATGCTTAAGCTTGCCATCTCCTTCTTCTTCATTACTATGCTATTATGTATGCTAGCAACAAGAGTTATGATAAGTGAGGAACTAATTCTTTCTCCTACGAAATGTTTCTTCTTCCTCTTCCCTACCCTCATTCCGTGGTAGCTCTCTCCACCTTCGAAGGTGTTTGAGGTCTTGGGGCTGAGGCTTGGGATAGCTAAAGCTTTCTTCAAGTTTATGTTATGTTTGTGATGCATGAAGCTTTCCATCTTCATTGCATCACTTAGGTCACAAGGAACACAAAGACTGTATTGTAACAAGTCTCTCTTAATGGGAGAAATCATAATACAAATGCCTATTGGAGGGGGGACCGGCTCCACATAAATCCAGTCCTCAACTGTTGTCATGTTCTCTAAATTCTCTCTCTTGCAAAAGTATTGTTCATGCCAAGTTAACTAATTGCTATGGTTATGTTGCTATCTTCAATTATGTTCACCCGTTATGCTCACAAAGTTATTTCTCAAAAGTACTCTCATTAATTTCCACTACTCTCAATTTAAATAGGCCAATTCCATTACATTGGTATCAGAGCATTTGGTTTCTCTTTTCTTGATTAAGAAGAGAGGTCCTTAAGTAGCCCATAAATGGTTGATGTTGTTAATTATATTAGGGTAAGTGGAACTAGGATCTATTATCGGTTTTGTTGAGCCCACTATGTGGGGGATGGTGCACACCTCGGGAGCTTTGGACTTAATAATGGAGTCTTTTTAGACTTGCCTACGGCTTTACCATTATTGAGCCATAAGAAGTCCGAAAGGAGCTAGCCCTTGGCAACTCTACTATGTTAGACCTACTCCTCTACTCTCTATAATTAACCACTTTGAGCCGTGGGTGTAGATACTTAAGAGCCGATTTTCAAAGGCTAAGAGGAGTGGCAACTAAGGTTTTGAATTGCCAAAGCATATACTAAGTACATACATAAATTGTGTTAACATGGCTGACAATAATCAAGAGAGTAGAATGAACATTGATAGCTTTGATTTTGCACATGAAGGTGCTAATGATGATGCTCCCATGTTTGTGAATTATCTCGTCACTAGGTTGCAGCAAGCTATGGGCAACCGTGCTTTGCAAGCCGAAGTTACTCAACAACTTCGTGCTTATGGAATTTCCCTTCCTCTCCAAGAGGAGAGAGAGCTTAGGAGGCCTCTTGAAGAGACCCCCAAAAGAAGACTCTCTCCCATTCGAGAGGAGGAATCCAAAGAGCAAGAAAGCAAGGAAATTTTAAGTTCCTCTGAAGATGTGGCTCCACGAAGACGGCGCTCTAGACGATCGCCTACTCCTCCCAAGAGGAAAAGATCAACACATAGTCCTTCTCCTCATCACTCTGAAAGGCAAGAGAGGAAACAAAGGAAGAAAAGGTCTAGGAAGAGGTCACCCTCTTCTCCTTCTTCTTCACCTTCCTCCTCTTCCGATGAAATTTATGGCTGTTCTCCTAGAGAATACAAGAGAGGAGGACATCGCAAATCATTTCCTGCATGGCGAAGTTCACAAAAGCTAAAGAAGTTCAAGGAGGGAGGAAAGAATATCTCTTTTCTCACCTATTATGTCACCTTCGGTGCTACCGACAAAGTGTTGGCCTTCATCCAACAATTTGATGCGGCCTTTGGAGATGAGGGCTTCATAGAGTCCTCCAAGCTACGCCATGTAGCTATGCACTTCCAAAAATCAGCTCGTCAATGGTGGGCTAGCCTTCGTGGAAATGGTGAAGCCCCAAAGACATGGAAAACTCTATGAGTTTCCATCATGAAGCAATTCCTTGCAAGTGATGCAAAGGACAAAGTGCTTACCGAATGGCGCAGCTTGAATCTCCTCTTCCATGAGTCTATCCACAAATATGTAGACAAGTTTTGGGATTTACATCTCAAGGCTACTGTCTTTCAAAAGATAGACTTTGCCGAGCAAAGGCAGCAATTCTGTGTGGGATTACCTGAAGAGATGGCCGAATACATCAACTCTCAACGGCCTGGTACTATTAGCGAAGTAATCCATCACACCATGGTTGCTTCATGCATCAATTTAAATCAAGGGGCTAGACGTAATGTCAAGCCCATGGAAAACAAAGATAAAAATGATGCAAAGGGAAAAACCAATGTTCAAAATACTTCCCAAGCCAATTCCAACAACAACAACAATCGGTCCAAGGAGAAGGGAGTTTACAAAGGCAAAAACAAACTCTCTTTTGAAGAGCTTGAAGCTTTTCTTAAGGACCATAAGTGTTTCAAGTGTGGGGAGCAAGGACATGGCTATCGTTCTTGCCCCAAGAAGAATGCTCGCAATGAGACTCCTAGGGCTTCTACCATCGAAGCTCCAAAAGAGGATGCTCATTGCAAAGGATCATCACTTTCCTATGCTTGGGGAAAGGTAAGAGAGCATGATGCCTTTATCTTGTTTGACCCTGGCTCTACTCTCAACTTCATATCAATAGAGTTGGCCACCAAGTTGGGCATTCAAGCTTTTGAGATGGGAGATATGGTAATAGCTGACGCAGCTTTCAAGGGACAGCAAGCCTCCGTTACTCCCTTGATTGGGAAGTTGAGGCTTCATGTCCAAAGCTATGTCGACAAAGAAGACTTCTTCATCTCTCCTCTCCAACATGAGGATGTTATCCTAGGGGCACCATGGTTTGATCGCATGGCTGCCAACATGAAGTTCCCTGAAAGGAAAATCTACTTCACCTACAGGGGAAAGCACATGTATATAGATGCTAGTGAGCGTGGTCGCACTATTCCACTTGTAAATCCTCTTGCTTTTGATAAGTCAATGAAGAGCTCAGTTTCTGTGTACATGATTTTTGTCAAAGAGTCTCTAAAAGATACTAATGTTTCATCAAATGTAAATAATGGGAATCAAGAAGAGTTAGACTTGTCTAATTTTCTAAAAGGATTCCAAGATGTGTTCATCGATGATATCCCTATGGACTTACCTCCAAAACGAGGGGATGATGACCATCGCATTGAGCTCCTTCTTGGAAGCTCACCACCTAACAAGCCTCCTTATCGAGTCTCACAAGCTCAACAAGAGGAGATCTTGAGGCAAGTACAAGAACTGGTAGACAAAAGGATGGTGAGGCCTAGTTCCTCTCCCTTTTGTTCTCCAGTCCTTTTAGTGCAAAAGAAAGATGGTACATACCGTATGTGTGTGGACTATCGAGCATTAAACCATATCACTATCAAAAAAAGATTTCCCGTACCTCGGGTAGAAGATTTGTTTGATAAGCTACAAGGCTCTACCTACTTCAGTAGGATTGACCTTAAGAGTGGCTATCATCAAATAAGGATAGTGGATGAAGATATTTTAAAGACCGCGTTTCGCACAACGTTTGGTCTTTATGAATATCTAGTCATGCCTTTTGGCTTGACTAATGCACCAGCTACGTTCAATCGTTTGATGGAGAAAATTTTTAGACCATATCGTAAATTCACTGGAGTGTTCTTTGATGATATCATCATCTACTCCAAGTCTTTGGAGGAACATAAGCAACATATCCAAGTGATTTTTCAAGCATTGAGGGAGAACAAGCTTTATCTCAACCAAAAGAAAAGCGAATTATTCCTTCAAGAGATTCAATACCTAGGTCATATTATCTCTAAAGATGGTATCCAAATGGATCCATCAAAGTTAGAGGTAATAAAAGCATGGCCTAACCCAAGAAATCTACATGAGCTAAGAATCTTTGTTGGTATGTGCGCATACTATAGACGCTTCATAGCAAAATTCTCTCAGGTAACAGGACCACTACACGACTTAACTAAGAAGAACGTTAAGTTTGTATGGACTGCTAAGGAGAAAAATGCTTTTGAAAAGCTCAAAGAGAAACTTACTTCCCAACCAGTCCTCGTGCTTCCGGATCTCTCAAAGCCACTTGAGGTCCAATGTGATGCTTGTGGTGATTGCCTTGGAGCAGTTTTGCTTCAAGAAGGGCATGCCATACCATATGAGAGCCAAAGGCTCAATATTGATGAACGAGTCTTGGGCATTTATGAGAAAGAGCTTTTAGCTATTCTACATGCCCTAGACACATAGAAGCACTACCTATTGGGGACTCCATTTACCCTACGAACCGACCACCAAAGTCTCAAGTATTTCATGACGCAAACCAAGCTTTCCGACAAACAAATGAGATGGGCAAATTTTCTTTCGTAATTTAATTTCCATATTGCTCACATAGCTGGTAAGCACAATCAAGTTGCTGATGCACTTTCACGACGACCAAAAGTTAATGCGGTGTCTATAGCTACTCACAATGATCTATCCTCTATGATAGATGAGTATGCTACTGACCCTGACTTTAGAGACATAATGTCAGCCCTTGCTTTGGGGAAGAAAGAGGAACCATTCACCTTGCAGGATGGTTATCTTCTCCACGGCAATAGGCTATGTGTTACCCATTCCCTTCGTGAGAAAGTTATGTATGAATCCCATGCTCCTCCATATGCGGGGCATAGAGGTATTCAACCTACTCTCTAAGGAGTAGAGACGTACTTCTATTGGCCTACCATGAAAGTGGACATACAAGAGTATGTATCAAAATGTGTAGTATGCCAAAAGACCAAGTACGATAGAGGGAAGCAACCTCGATTACTCCAGCCATTGCCTATTCCAAATTCGCCATGGGAGAGTATATCCATGGATTTCATCTTTGGATTACCCAAGTCTATCCATGGGAATACAGGAATATGGAGAATAGTCGACAGGTTTAGCAAGCAAGCACATTTTATTCCTATCAAAAAGACTATTAAGGCACATCAAATGGCAACTCTCTTCATATCTCAGATTTTCAAGCACCATGGATTACCCACATCCATCGTGTCAGATAGAGATCCTAGAATGACCAGTAATTTTTGGAAAGGTCTCTTTGAAAATCTAAGAACAAGATTGAATTTCTCTTCGGCCTATCACCCACAAACGGATGGCCAAAGTAAGATAGCCAATCTTACGATACTCGATCTACTCAAGACTTATGTTACCGAAGTAGATCAACGCTCACAATGGGAAAAGTACTTACCTCTTGTAGAGTATGTTGGGGTATAGGCGTCTGTGCCTTGCCCGGCCGCCTAGAGTCTGGGCGCCCACTGACTTGTATACCTCATACATAGCATAAGTGTATAGGGGGCTGCTCACTCTTTGAGTCTCCCCACCCATATCTGTGTCGTGTGTCTCCTTCTCTCTCTCCCACTCTCCGTCTGTGGTGCTCCCCGATCCCCTTCAATTGGTATCAGAGCTATGGTGACCGCGGAGAGCACGACGGCTTTGAGAGCTTCGAGGCGATAGCTCGCTCGCTCTCGACAGTGGAGTTCGATCGCGAAGTTTCACGGAGAGCGATTTTAGCTTGAGGAGCATTGTCTTTGGAGCTTAGGAGCTTGGTGTGGTCAAGCTTGGTCGAGGAGGCGGTTGCGGCTTCCTTGGTGAGAGGAGCTTTTGAGCTCAGTGGAGCTCGTTAGAGAAGTGCTCGACGGAGGAGAGCTTGACATTCGAGTGCTTGGATGCTGTTGTGTCAGATCTCTTGCGTTGGAGCTTGCATTGAGAGAACATTGCATCACGTAGAGTGGAGCAGGAGCAGGTTCGAGACTGTGTGCAGCTCGTTTTTGCCATTTTCGGGCTCTAAAACGCAGTTTTTTGCGTAGCTTCGTCATACAAAGTCAGATCTACATGATCCAGGAGTTTAGGTTAGGGTTTTGGCATGCTCCGGACGCGATGGTGATGTCTATTTGCTGAAAGTATGCTTTGAATTACAGCAGGTACAGCAGCAGGTTTATTTGTGCACTTTCGGGTCCCAAAAACACTGTTTTGGGTATATCTCATACACACGGAGTATTTTCTACAGCAACCAGCAAATTCATAGGTGTACACAGGTTTTTGGATATGCATTTGTCCAGAGATCCACTCATGCGGGAGTGAGCTATGTTGCCATGGTCTTGGCGGTTTATGTATGCCATATATGGATTTGTGTATTTGTTTATGGCTGAGATTATTTGAGATTTGGCTCAATTTATAGAAGAAACTCTGTTGGATTTTATCCAGGTTCTTGCCATAGCTTCTACGTATCCGTAGGTTGCTCTTTGAAAATTTAGTGGTTGAGTTTACTCCCACTTTGACAGGTGATTTTCAGTCATCATTTGGTTGGAGTTTGGAGTCACTTGTGTATGCCCTTGTGTGCCGTATTTCGTATTGCGCATAGCGACAGATCTTGCAAGGTTTTGCGAAATGTTGCTATAGTTATCTGGCAGACATTTGCTCATCGATTGAAAGGTATTTTGGCAGCAATCATCACTCACATGTATGTCATTTGCGGTGCCGTTGAGTGGTACTCCGGCAAGAGCGGGTATGCTCATATGTATGACTTTGTGAGGTGATTCCGGTCGAGTTTATTCCCGGATTGGCCATCATGGCATATATTATTGTCTCTTTGAGGTTTACTGTTGAGATTTTGCTCCAGTTACAAAGGAGACTCTGCCAAAATTTTGTCAGATATTTATGTGCGATTGAGTCATATTGACTTGTGATTTTGTGCAAGGCTTTGCACGGTTATTGGTGCAACTTTGCATCAGATTTTACAGCCATATTTGCAGACTTTTGTTGATGCGATTCGAGCCAGTTTAGGGTTGAGAATTTTGTAATTTTGGGCTGAATTTCAGGGCTGATTCGGTGAAGATTATGCACAAGGTTATGGTTGTCATGAATGCGTCTTGTAAGTAGTGCGTTTGATTGCAGTGTGATACTAGAGCAAGCGAGGCTTGTATTGACATTGCGGGAGCTCTATTTTGGAGTGTGTCTCACATGTTTTACATTGTGTTTCTGGCCATATTGGTAGACAGTTTCCAGGTGTTGTTGGTGAGGTGGTTTTGCTTTCTAGTTTGCTACATTGTGCTCATGGCAGAGATAGGTGATCGATCAGATTGTGACCTCTCACAGATGCGCGTGTTTGATGGGTCAGACTTTGTGGCATGGAGAGAGTGTATGCTTGACTCATTGACATAGTGAGGGTTGCATGGACCATTGAGAGGTGATGCAGGTAGACCTTCATGCTTGTCTGACGATCAGTGGCAGGATCTAGAGGAGATGGCACTATCTACACTCTCTTTGCACCTTGCGGAATCTGTATATGCTCTTGTTATGTATGAGACTACTTCGAGAGAACTTTGGCGCAGATTACATGATATGTATGATAGATCTGAGTCATCAAGGACTCATGTGAGACATGTACATTCAAGAGTACACCGACAGGTGACATGTTGGTATTGTGGTCATTCTGGACACGTTAGACGACGCTGTTTTCGTCGTATGCAACATCGTAGGAGACATGGCAGTCTCAGAGATGTATGTAATGATGCCATGGACTCAGTTGCTTTGACAGTTGAGGCAGATGTAGTGTCGGAGTATACTAGTGACGGGGATGTCACTTTTACCTCGAGCTATGCACGAGATGCTATACATGTGGATAGTGC
Organism: Adiantum capillus-veneris; assembly: GCF_014529385.1. Lineage (NCBI taxonomy): Eukaryota > Viridiplantae > Streptophyta > Polypodiopsida > Polypodiales > Pteridaceae > Adiantum > Adiantum capillus-veneris. Next base: position 64,869,544 of record NC_140947.1, on the reverse strand, counting down.
ACTCCCTTTGCAGTGGTTGCTAGACGCAGATGCTATGTTTCATGTCACGCCACATCGTGAATGGTTTTGTAGCTATTCTAGCGGGATGCTTGGCAGTGTACATTTGACCGATGGATCGGTGCATGCGATAGCAGGTGTAGGAGATGTGAGACTGTCATTACCGAGTGGTGCATCTTACTTGTTACGACATGTGCACTATGTACCAGATTTGACAGTGAGTTTGATCTCGATTGGTCAGCTTAGAGATTGTGGATGTCAGATTTCGCTACGAGAGCGAGATTTTGTGATGCATTTGGGTTCACTAGTGATCGCGAGAGGTGCCAGGAGTGGTACAGGTTACCCATTGCATGTGGATCACGGGAGAGACGGTGTTGTCTTTGTGATCACGCAGCCAGGTAGAGAGCGAGAGAGCAGGCGAGTCTCTTTTGCTCATGGGTTGCAGGGTACTTTGCATGGAGTGCAGAGTAGTGAGCTCGTTGTGCACACAGTTGGGGCACGACTTGAGCAGCCACACAGAGAGGTGACAGATTCAGACATGCATGCTTTGCTAGTGACTAAGCAAAGCAGAGAGTCAGTTGTGCGAGATACTTCTATGCAGGATAGACAGGTAGAGCAGTCTTGCTCTAGTGAGTCACGACAGGAGGATGTTGTGCAAGAGTCTATGCATACGGAGTTAGATCATGAGAGCTCTAGTGAGTCACAGCAGATTGAGTGGTCATGTTTACAGTGGATGATTGTAGAGGAGGCTGAGATGTCAGCGATTATGCAGTCATTCCTTTCTATGCTCAACAGTGAGCATGGGGATATAGTTGTGCAGGATATGTCTTCCAGCAGACACCTAGAGCAGCTGGTTTGCTCTGAGGTTGCACAACAGGTTGATGCGTCTTTTGTGGACAGTCAGGAGATGCATGTGGCTGACACGCCTTGTCAGTCAGAGATGCCTATTTCCAGGGATATATATGTTGATGCATGCTCCGTAGAGCTAGCAGGGCCCGCTAGCATTGCATCGGCATTCGGTTTTCTCTCGCCTTTTGTAGTCTTTAGACTAGGTTCCCTTGCTTAAAGGCATAGTTGCCTTTAAGTGGGAGGTTGTTGGGGTATAGGCGTCTGTGCCTTGCCCGGCCGCCCAGAGTCTGGGCGCCCACTGACTTGTATACCTTATACATAGCATAAGTGTATAGGGGGATACTCACTCTTTGAGTCTCCCCACCCATATCTGTGTCGTGTGTCTCCTTCTCTCTCTCTCACTCTCCGTCTGTGGTGCTCCCCGATCCCCTTCAGAGTATGCCTACAATAATACTGTACATACTTCTACGGAAAAAGCACCTTTTGAGATCATTGAGGGAAGACCTAAAAGTACCTTGCTACTCAAAGTACATGGGAAGATCTTTGCCGCCGATGAGTATAGCCGTGACCTACAAGAATCTTTTCAAAAGATTAGGGAGGCTATATCCATCTCTCAACAAAGGCAAAAAGCTGCTGCTAATAAGCAAAGAAGAGACTTAATGTTCAAAGAAAATGATTGGGTCTTACTCAAGTTTCCTAAGGCTCGATTAAGGCAAATGACGGGCAAAAATCCTACGGGCCATCAAAAGTATTATGCTACACTAGCAAAAAGATACTATGGTTCTTTCCAAATCTTGAAGCCCATCAATGAGACGGCTTATCAACTCAAGTTGCCCAACCATTGGCTCATACACAATGCCTTTCATGTAAGTCTACTTCAGCCCTACAAAGGAGAGCCACCAACTGAACCAATCATTGAAGACCCTCCCGAAGTTGAAGACCAAGAAGAGGTGCTACAACCCGAAGCTGTCCTTCGGCATGAAGACAAGGTACTACGACATGGTAAGATTATCCGACGATATCTTATTAAGTTCAAAAATTATCCTTTTGAAGATGCTAGATGGATGCAAGGAGTAGAGCTTAAGGATAGTATGAACCTTGTCAATGCTTACAATGCTACATTAGAGTAAGCAAATGTACAAATTTCTTTTAAATGACTCATGTTTTTGTCTTATAAGACCAGTCCTCTTTTTAATTGTGCACAAATTTAACTAGTATGCATGCTTAGAATCATGTTTGTGATGACGACGTCTCTCAAACACCAAGTAGAATTTGTCACTCTACTTTGGGAGAATGAAATGGACTAAAGAGCAGACATGCTTGCGGCAGCTATGTCTCCCAAGAACCAAATGGATTAGTCATCCATCTTGGAAAGATGTCGTAGGGTAAAAAGGGATCCTCTACCCGCTAAGTAAGATTGACTAATGACTAAGGATTTATCTCTTCTACCTCATAGTCGGGGACGACTATGATTTCAAGAGAGAGGTAATGTCATAAAATCTAATATCTAACCAACCCAAATGATTTTCTCATATTAAATTGATCACTTAATGTGGGAGAGTAAACGGGAACAAGTGTTAAGATATAGATATGTGCTTATAGATCTATCTCAACACGGGGCCAATGGTAAAGGGGCCCAAATGAGAGATGGTCTATCAAAGAGCAAGGCTAACTAATGGAGCAGAAGACCTTAGGGTTAGCTTCATTAAAGACCTCCAATAATGTGTGTAAAAGTCCTTTGACCTTAGGTAAGCTAGGGTTGAGCTTGAGGCAGGAACCCGGCCCAAGCTTGAGGTGCTTGTCCATCTTGAGGTGCTTGTCGTGCTTGATTAAGGTGCTTGAGGTGCTTGATCTGCTACATGCTTGAGGTGCTTGACTTGCTACATGATTAAGGTACTTGAGGTGCTTTGACAAGCTTGCCTGAGATGCTTGTGGGAATACCCCCTAGTCCAAGTGCTTAGTCATGCTTGATGACTAAGGTGCTTGAGCACCAAAAGTCAAAAGGATCTCTACAAAGAGGGGGGCGAGCCCTTTTCCTAGGGGCTAGAGAGAGAACACACACTCACACACACAAGGAAGGCTCAAGCTTGAAGAGGCAACAGGAACACATGTCAGGCCCCTACCTATGTTACCTTCATGAGATGCCTGAAGCCTATTGGTTGGCCACCCAAGGGGTCCAATAGTAATTTAGGAGTTTTAATTAATTGATTTAGCATTTATCTAGCCCTCTCTCTCAAAGGGGAAAGGGGGACACTTGTCTCAAGGCTACCCCTACTGCTTGTAATGCCTCCTGCTTATGATTGGCTAGGCCTGGAGGGGTCCAATGAGCTTCAAGCATGAGCTACAAGGGGGGGTCGACCCAAGCAAGCTAAGGGGTTTCTTAGGGGGTATACTCACCCACACACACTCACAAACACTCTCATTGTGTGCTATGCAAAGTGCAAGAGCTCCCTCTCCAAGCAAGTAGAGGTTGAGAGCCTACACCAACTCTCTTGGCTATGGAGTGCAAATCCAACCAAGAGCCATGCTTCAATGCTTAAGCTTGCCATCTCCTTCTTCTTCATTACTATGCTATTATGTATGCTAGCAACAAGAGTTATGATAAGTGAGGAACTAATTCTTTCTCCTACAAAATGTTTCTTCTTCCTCTTCCCTACCCTCATTCCTTGCTAGCTCTCTCCACCTTTGAAGGTGTTTGAGGTCTTGGGGCTGAGGCTTGGGATAGCTAAAGCTTTCTTCAAGTTTATGTTATGTTTGTGATGCATGAAGCTTTCCATCTTCATTGCATCACCTAGGTCACAAGGAACACAAAGACTGTATTGTAACAAGTCTCTCTTAATGGGAGAAATCATAATACAAATGCCTATTGGAGGGGGGACCGGCTCCACATAAATCCGGTCCTCAACTGTTGTCATGTTCTCTAAATTCTCTCTCTTGCAAAAGTATTGTTCATGCCAAGTTAACTAATTGCTATGGTTATGTTGCTATCTTCAATTATGTTCACCCGTTATGCTCACAAAGTTATTTCTCAAAAGTACTCTCATTAATTTCCGCTACTCTCAAGTTAAATAGGCCAATTCCATTACATAGCGACGAGGGAAGGCACCCACGTGGAGGACATGCTTTTCCCTGTTTGAGATCTCTTTCCTTTCTCTCCCTCTAGCGGATGCCGCGGAGGCATCTCTGCAACAAGATTTTAAAAATCATGAATTGAAAGGAATCTTTGAGGATGCACACTGTTATTTTTTGTCCCAAGGACTCGCAGACCCCTTGGATAGAAGGCAGGGCCATCGTCAGGCGAGGATCATAGAGCAGAGAGAACGGAGGAGGAGAAGGGCAAGTGTTCTGTAGGTTTATCATCAAGAACGATGATGGAGTGCAGGCGAAATGTATATTTTTTTAAGCATTATGATTGACGCATCGTACGCAGTGAGCATTCTCGTTGCTACTCTAGGGTGACAACTACTACCTTCGAAAGACTGAGCGGCATGGGTTCGAATCTGTATTTACTCTTTTGTAATGAGTGCTAGATAGCAGTCTCTAGCCAATAGGTACAAGGAGGAATCTCTTAGCATGGGGTGGTAGTAGTAGGGGCGGAGTTAATTTGGAAAAAAAATGGAATCGAGCAAGATCCCTTTCAAAGGTGAATGGAAGCTGTTGGGCAATGCAACAGGGAGAGAGTAGGAGAGGATGAGCTAGTGGGGCCGAGTCGACGTGTAGATGAGCACAATACGCGCAGAGTTTGAGGGCGATGATAGAGGAGCTGGAGACACGCTAGTAATTTTTTTATATTTTACGGCTCGCTATCTGCAAGGTGAACGGAGCTGCTCGAGTGGTTAGTGGAACAAATTGAAAGCTCTTCATTGTGGCTAGGTGGGTTTAAGTCCTACCCTCTCTTTTGAAATTGTAGCAAATCCCCCCTAAGAGGCAAGAAAGAGATTCTGAGGAATCTCGGCATAAATGGAATAAACTGTACGAGTTGCCAGTAGGGTGGAGTACATAGGCACACGATTTTGCAAAAATCGTAATTTCTTAGATACTCCTATTAGATTCAAGGCTCTCTCTCTCTCTCTCTCTCTCTCTCCACGTCCTTGTGCCGCCCTTAGTAGTGTCCATGCATGTTTTCTCTCTCACGCCCATACATGGACACATGCATGGACACCGTAGCATGTGAAGAGGCACGTAGGCGCATGAAGTGTTGAGCCAAAACTAACTCTCTCTCTCTCTCTCTCTCTCTCTCTCTCTCTCTCTCTCCACCCTCGGATTAATTGGGGGCTCCTGCAGACATAACAAGTGTGCAAGAAGAAGGGGGGGGGGGGGTCTTGCAAGGAAATAAAATTTCCTTGAGGTTTTGCAGGTATATCATTCATTGGATTAGGAGTAGTGGCATCCATCCTATGGTATATGATATTATATTAAATTATCGATACTTTTAAGGTGCCCAACCACGAAAGGATATAAGCTTAGTAGATTGTATTAGGCACTTAAGTTTTTTGGTAAATTTTTTTGGAGTGTTGACCACTTGAAAGTTAAGAGTTCTACTCTAGAGATCTGGGACCCCTAGCTTTATAAAAACTTCTTGTGAGCCCAAAATTGTTTGAGCAACAAGGAGGACTCCAAAACAATCTTAGCCTCTGTATATGCCCAAAATGATTTGAGCCTCAGCAAAGATATCTAACCCATGCCTAAGAGATTCTAACTTGCATATTCACTCACCAAAAGTAGATATTCCCCCATTTGCACTGTTAAGACTCAAAAAGTCCAAAAAATTATGGAAAATCACTTGAAGTTGCAATTTCTGACCCTTTGAGTTGGGAAACCCAAATAAAAAAAGATCATGTAGTTAAGGTCCAAAACCCACACACTAGCTTTTGGGTCTAAAGTAACCTCTAGGTCCTCTACTCATAGTAGTCAAGTGGGACCTTCCAAGGATCCTTTACAGACTATTTTCAAAGAGGAATTAGTGTCTATTTCTAAGGAAACCACATTGTGTGACACAATTTCCATGGCATCGACAACTAAACCTTGGAAGCGGCTAGATGCAGTCGCTATGAACATATCTTGTATTCCCATACCAATTTCTTTTGTGCGGATATCTACACAAACAAGACAAAGGGTAAGGAGATGACCATACATTCCTTCCACCCTTGGTGGTTCTAGAAGACAAGGGAGACCATTTAATTGAGCAAGGGAAAGGCACCATCTTCTAAAAACTTGCTTCTACAAAGCCAAGAAATCTTTAAGAATTTTTCCCAGGAGGATGTCCTAACCCAAAATGAGCTCCTTGTGAGAAATAATCCTTTCGCCAATACATCTCAAATGAGTCTTACCGTGTGGCAAGCGAGATTTTTCGAGCGAAGGAAAATCTGAGCAAATGAATAAAGAAACCAAATGGGCTTTTTTAAGAAAGATGAATGAAGATCCTACTTAAATAATAGTAGGATCTTGAATCCCTAAGTAATCATAGCAAATAGCATTGTTCAAAATTAGACTCTAGATTCTTTTGCGCAATTGATACTTGATGTCAAGAAATGAGAAACCTGAGCTAGTAGCAAAGCTATTACAAATCATGCAATGATCCACAACTACATTCAACACCATAATTTTTATTTTAACTTTATATTTTAAGGAGCAATTTAATGCAAGTCAACAATGCTCATACATCTACAAAGTTTCTAAACTATACTAAGAGAGAATTTCCATATCTTATACAAAAAAAAAAGAGATTTCTTTTAGAGTTGTAAGATAACAAGTGGAATATAGAGAACACCATGCCGTGCCTCTGCACTCGAATAACAACAAGAAATGCTATGGTTCTATCTCGTAACTATGAAGAGTCAAACTCGTCATCAATAAAGACATTGTGTCTCTGACACTTCTTGTGGGTGTCAAAATCGTATCGTATATCAACAGCCATGGTTTTTGCAATCCCCTCAGCATAAACTAGCAACACACTTCCATACAAAAAGAAAAAGATAAGTCTCACAATCCACATGTAAGCAATACAGAATCTACATCATAAAAACACACGAAATCTCAAATTGTTGTTTGAATCATTATCCATAATTTCCAAATACTAAACAATGATACCAAAAAGTGACAAAATAGCATAAAAGTATGATGGAAACATAAAATAGGGGGGGGGGGAATGAAGTGTAAGGTGGACTCTCACTAGTCATCAAAGGGGTTGACACGCGAAGGCATGTCACCCACATCATCAACATCAAGAGAGGTGGAGGCTCCCTCTCTGCTTCGCTTTTTAGGGCGAAATAATGGTTGCACATAATCTGAAATCAAAGTGTCATCAATGTCGACTGCTGCACACACTTGCCCTGTGCCTAAGCATGCTGCCAATACGGGCACTGTACCACATCCCAACTCCGAACAAAGACCTCCAGGCCTACAAAGAAGCTCCACAAAACATGCAATAAAAGAGTGACTTCGTTGCAAGCCACCATGCCATGGCTCCCCTGATGATGATCTAGCTAGAGAAGACTCTGGAAGATGGTGCATCATGTAAGAATCCAAAGGCTGCATGCCAAGTCATTTGAATAGTGGGGTGCTCTCAACCAAAAAGCAAGATGGTTGCATGCCAACCGTATGCACCATAAGTAAGAGAGAACAATGACACTACACCACCACATGGACAATTAGAGGGAAATCACAATAATAATAACACACCAAAATGAGAAACAAACAAGTTAATAGTAGAAGAGCATTACCTCAATCCGACCACCAAAGCTATTACCATAACCATAAGCTTCATGATGGAGGACTACAGCCATCTCTGATGCACGACAAAATCTCTCAACCCAGCCAATGGTATCTCCTGCAAGAGGTTTCAAAATTCACAATAGAAAACACACAACAAAAATAGACAATTATTGTATAAAATTATGATTGAAGCAAAAACTTGCCATAGAGACCATGATCAACAACCACACTGAGTCTGACAAAGTCGAATATGCAAGTTGCATGCTTGCATGAACATGATCCTTGCGACAAATATCCCAAAGGGGTACAACAGGGGAGGCTAATGGGGAACCACCAAAGGGAAGATCCAAAAAAATAAAATCAGCACCCCATGCGACTGTTCTCCCATCATGCATGCACAAGGTCCCATCGAGGCGTGCACATCCCATGTGCTCATGAACACGAATCCATGTCGGATGTCGAACACCGGCCCTCAAATCACAGCCCTCAAATCAGCAGCAATGGCTATGTAGTCCCCAGAAATGTCCATGCATCATGAATCAGACAATGAGGACAAAGAAGACAAGGGAATATCAATGATGTAGACAAAAGAAATGGTTTTCTTTGCAAAAATCTCCCCAAGAGGTACTGTGATACAAGAGGCTAAACAAAGTGACTTAACTCCAATAAATGAACAAAACAAACGATTGCATCGCAAGTGACAGCTCACCATGCTCTGGCTCCATGTTTTCATCCACCCTAGTCTCAACAATCACCTCCTTTCCCTTGCGAGAAGTATTTGTAGCTTAGAAAAAGCAAAAAAACACAATATTACCAGTATGTAAAACAAATAATTTTAGGAAAAAGAGAGTTGAAAGCTCTTCGACAAATTATGTTTGAGACTGTTTTGAGTAACCATTTACCCGATATCACCTCATCCACTCTAGGAGGGAGAGGCACATCGACGGATGTGCCACCAACTCTCATAGTATCGTGAAGCTCTCTCTCTCTCTCTCTCTCTCTCACCAATACATGCCCAGAAGCCATGTCTATCCACCATGGACATGTCTCCATCTCCCAAGTAGCGAGCTTATGCATGGAAGGGGAGTACATGCATCCTTCCCTAGTAGATAGTTGTTCCCACTGCTTAGCTAAGAATGGAATCCCTGGAAGAAAGCCTTTTCCAACCAAGAATAATAGAAATCTAAAACAAAATAACAAAATAACATCACTACAAACTTCGTAATTATGAAAAGCTTGAAATAAAAGTATGATGAGCTTGACCTGTAGGCTAGCCGCTGAGATGCCATGCGTATTGTGTCCACTTTCTTCATAGCTTGCTTGTCAACATCTTTTGTCTTAGCTTCAAGAGAGGTCTCCAAAGAATAAAGATAAGGTCGTGCTTCAAACTTGAGCTCCTTTAAGTAAGAGGCAAGAGAGCAATCATGAGGCAACAAAATACCACCAGCAATGTTGCTCAAGTCCTCCACAAACTTTGTGGCCCTATAAAAAATCCTTTGTAGAAGGCCCTCTCTACGAATCCAACTACATAACAAGGAAGATGAGAAAAAACTAAAATAATCACAAAAAACTAGCAACTCTACATCGAAGATTCTTGAAAGTCAAAAGAAAATTTGCTCACATGCGATACACATGATCTCCTTTCTTTAAACCATAAGATGCTCTAGTAATCTTGTCTGCCTCAAGCAAGGAAACCCATAACAGTTTGCTCAAGACAGGAGCATCATGCATAGCAATCAAGTTCAGTTTCTCAAGCAATATAGCCCAACTATCAGGATCCCATTTGAGTGCAAGAACTCGAACCATCCAATCCGGTCCAAGATTCGGATCAACAATATTTAGCAACTGTAGTTTTTGAGCAAATAATAGAAAACCATGTTTGAAGAGCTATTACACTATGTGCAAAACACCCAAAACAAAAATAATTCAACCACCTTCCCAACGTGCTCTCTATATTTGAGTGCTAAATCATTCAATATCTTCTCCTCCTCTTTTATAAGTTCTTCATTTGTCATTGTGTGCTTCAACACACAATTTAAAATATATAATTTTCACAAGAATCAAACATGAGATTGTTCTAAAAAAGCAATCCAAAGACACTTACATCGTATAAGAGCTTTTCCAAGTATCGACGAGTAAGTGGATACCAAGGCTCTTTTCTTGCACCATGGTTTGATCAAGCTAGGTGACTTGTATCCTCTTGACATTTGTGGCATTGCAACTTGAATCTATGCATGTGTAATGGCAATAAGTTTATGCTTCATGGTGTCATACATGTGCCAAAGCTGACTAAGAGCTTAGCATCAGTCAGTCAGCTTGATGATTTTGGTTATACTACACTTTTTGGTAATGGTTCTTGGATGATTCCAAAAGGAAATTTCGTCATTTTGAAAGGCCAAGAGGTAGGCTCATTGTACTCTTTGGTTGTTGCTTCTATGAGAAAGAATTCTATTTATGTTGACGAGATGCCTTCTATTCAGCTTTGGCATGGCCGGCTTGGGTCATATAAGTCACAAAGAAATGAACTAACTTCAATGTTTGGGCTACTTATTTGTCTTAAATTATTCTTCTTTTAGTTTTTTTGAGCATTGCATGGAATACAGATTAGGGTTACCACTTTTTCATTGAGCAAAGAGTTAAGGAATCCTCTAGATTCGGTACATGGTGATCTATGTGGGCTTATGCCACATATGTCTCTAGGGAGGACATTCTATTTCCTTGCATTGATAGAGACTCTACTGGGAATGTGTGGGTCTACCTCTTGAAGTGGAAAGACAAATTTTTTTCTATATTTCAAAAATTCCTTGCAATGGTAGAGAAACAGTCAAGCTAGAAGCTCGCAAGAAGTTGAAGGCTTTGCGCACTAACAATTGGGGAGGGAGAGTACATCTCCACAAAGTTCAAGAATTAGGAAACAGTTTACCATGTCATACACACCTGCTTAGATGGAATACACTCATCAATGATATTCTGAGTAGGTGTGTATGGTGTAGTAAGCTATCACATAAAAGAGGCATTAGGTGACAATTTACTATGTTGTACACATGTGCTCTCAGAATGGCATTTTTTTCTGTATGAATAGGGCAATCTATAAGAGAGTCACAATTACGTTGTATATGGAAAATTTACCTCTGGACATTAGGAAGATGATGGGGTCTAGGAGGGCCTCTTTATTTTCCATGAGAGTATGGAGGTGATTAACATTCAGACAAATAGATGCATGATATGTGTGCAAGAATGGTGGGTGTGTAAGAGTGGTTAAAGGATGCACTTTTTTCCCCCAAAAAGGGGGTGGATAACTTTATGAGTTCTGGCCTGCCATAACTCCTACATATACTCTCCAATTTGATTAGAGATTGTAGATCTGTAATCTTCACGCCGAGATCTTTTTGTAGATATGTTATGTGATATGGCTTTGCCCGCTAGATTTTAAATTTCATTTTGGGGGGAAATTTGAATTCAAATAAACTTTTGTTGTGGGAGTGATTAGCATATTTATGGAAAATCCTAGTAGAAAGCATTAGGAGGCAATGAAGCACATATTGAGATACCTTAAGGGTAGAACAATAAAGAGCTTACTCTTTGGAAACAATGATGTGTCCATAGTAGGCTACATGAATGAAGACTATGCGGGTTGTGTGGATAGTCAAAGATCCAAATATGGCCACGTATTCCTATTTACTGGTGCAGCCCTATGAGAGCCGTGTCATGGAGATCACGTCTAAAAAAAAACACATTTTCTTCCACCATTGAGTACAGTATGTTACAGTTTTTGGTGCTAGCAAGGAGGTTGTATGGTTAGCGTGTCTAGTGGAAGAACATGGCATTTATTAGGCTCCAGTGTTGCATTAAGATAGTCAAAGTGTTATTGCCTTCGTGAAGAACCCCATGTTTCTCTCCAAGTCAAAACACATAGAGGTCAGGTATCATGTGATATGGGACATACTGACTAGCAAGCATATTGAGATAGCCAAGATCCATACAGATGACAACCCTGCAGATGCTCCCACAAAGAGCCTAGACTCAGAGCTTCTTGCACATTGTATTGAGATGATGGGTGTAGGGTGAAGCCACTGTAATGCTTCACGATTTTATAAGTTGTACATGCATATGTCACTTGGGCCACATTGGCCTTCAAGTGGGAGATTTTTGGGGTTCAAACCAACTATCTGGACACCCACTAACTTACTAACCCATCGCTAACCTTATTCTTTATAGTCAATAGAATAAGGAGTTGTGAGGCATTATTATCCTCACTGAGCTCCATCCACTCTCTGTGTCTACTCTTCTTCTCCCCTGCACCTTGCATGCACTTGAGCACTCTATAGAGGTGAGCTTCTGCTAACATTACATATGACATTTCCAATGTGCAAGAATCATCCAAAGTGGCAAAGGTATCACTACTCCAAGTGCAATGTATCTGGTCAATCTATGCTAGGGGTGGTGCTCCATGGTGTGAGATGGGCACATAACCCAACAATCCTCCCCTTTTGTATTTGAGAACACCAAAGGTCAAAATCCTTCTAGTGGGTTCTTAGTCTACCATGTAGATAGGTATACAAAATGAATGCATCCCCTAGAGAGTTGTGACAGTAGGGTGGTGTAGGCCAAAGACTCCTCGCCTTGAGAGTAGTAGGCAACAAGGGTGTAGGAAAAAACAAAGTGTGTGTCTTAGAGTACATCTACGTAGCTTATGCTCCATTGTCATCACTACTTGATTCTTCACCTATGTTAACTTTTCCTCTGTTTTTATCTTTGTACAAACACCAATTAGAGAATGGTTACTTTTTACCACAATACACACAAGGATTACTTTTGTAACATTTGTTAGATGAGTGATTAACATGGCTACAGTGTTTGCATCTTTTTATGGTTGGGATCCTCGATGATATAGCAACAAAAGCTTCTCTTGAGGTCCTTGTGTCTTTGATCTTCTTCTCGTGATCTTGGAGAGAGTCTATGATATCCTCAATGCTGGAAACACACTCCTTTTCTTAAAGTATGATGACAATATGGCCTCAGTCTACATCAAGTATTGCTTTAAGTAGGATGGCTACTTGGTCTTTGTTGTCCATTGGACACTTTATGTATGCTAATTGGGAGCATGTTCTCTTAATTCTATTCACAAGAAAAGAATATCCTCTCTTGGTTCCATGGTGATACCATAGAGCTGCATCTAGAGGAATATATTATAGTGTTTGGCTATGGATCCAAACTATCTCTCTATCCATGCAAGGACTTTTGTAGTCTACGCACCTGTTCTGCCCTTGTAGGGTTTTCAAGTTTAACTTCAATACCCTTTGGTTGTTTCATGTAGACATCTTCTTCTAGATCCCCATGAAGATAAGTTGTCTTCATATCCATCTAGATAAGTTCCATGTCCTCAGTGGCTACTAGTCCAAGCACAAGATTCAATGTATTCATCTTGACCATTGGAGAGCTTGGGGGGGTTCACTCAAAAATATGTACAATAGCACGTGAGTTCAACAGAAGGGGTTAAATTCTCCAATAAAAATATACATAGATTAGGGTGTTTTAAATTGAGATAGTGAAAATATTGGTACATAAGGGGTATTTTTATTAAGGGGTACATAAGAGGTCTTTATATACATCCACAAATGTAGAATAGGGGGTTTAATAAATACATCTTGAATGCACATGCTATATAATATCTCTATATAGTGAGACTCCCAAGTTGGAGAGAAAATATCATCAAAGTAAATGCTTTTCTTCTGCTTGAATCCCTTAGAAACCAATCTGGCCTTATACTTTGGCTTGGGATCTTTTGCTATGTGTATTTATTCTTATACACCATTTGCCTGGTTTGCTATGTGTATTTATTCTTATACACCGTTTGCGAGGCAAACAGTGTATAAGAACATTTGCAAGGCAAGGCAACATTTGCAAGGCAAATGGTGCTATGTGTATGTATTCTTATACACCGTTTGCAAGGCAAAACTTGTTTTCCTTCTGGAAACTCTTTCAATTCCCAAGTCTCATTCGCCACAATCAAGGTATACTCCAATTGCATTGCTTCCTTCCACTTGAATAGCTAGTAGGTAGGCCCTCTATAATTAGTGTGACCAAAAAATAGTCTAACCTTGCTTGAAAACACTCAGGGGAACAAGAGACTTGCATATATCTTCGTATTGCTTGACTATTGGGGACTCTAATCTCTCTAAAACACTACTAGTGGTATGAATGTCACTAGTAGATTGATTTTTTTGTTTGATCTCATCTCTGGCCATGTCCTTGAATTTGACCTTGTGAACCAATTTTCCCTTTGAATCATCCAGGAAACATTACAAAAAACTGTACTATAGACCAAATCATCAAGCTGACTGGCAAAACTAAGCTCTTAGTCCAGTTTGACACATATTTGGCACCTTGAAGCATAAACTCAATGTCATTATGCATACATTACTTCACATCTCTAATGTCACAAATGTCAAGTTGATACGAGTCATCAAGTTTAAATGAACCATGCATAGGAGCATAATTGGTTAACCATTCCTTATGGGGAGTAACATGGAAACTAGCACCTAAGACAACAATCCAATTTTTCACATACCAATAATGCATCTACTCAAGTCAGTAGTGAATATCAAGACATTTTTTGATGAGTGTGGAATGTGAAGAACAACCTTAGAGTGGAGACTCAACTACATTGAGCTCCTCAATCTTCAAAATGCTATTAAGAGAGTCAAAACTTGACAATCTTTACCATATTCCCGTTGCAAAATGTGACAACATTTAAAAAATGGCCTTTCTTGGGGCAATGATAGCACTCCACATTTTGTAGCTCACGTCCACGACTCTTGCTACGAGCATTCTTGTGATCGTCTGACCAATCGTAACTACAACTGCAAATCGATTTTCTTCTAATGACTATAACTAGCCATTTATGCATTGCCATGCCCAGTTGTGTCAAGAAAATGATGTCTAATCTTGTCCTTGAGCAAAGCACTAGTAGCATCACTAAGAGCAACTTTATCGCTTCTAAGTGCAAAGTTATTAATGGTAGTGCTAAATGTATCCAATGATGAAGACAAAGAATATAGCAAGAAAATAGCTTTCATTTCATCATCAAATTGAGTCCCTTTCATGTAAATTGTGTAAACAAAATGTTGAATTCATTTAAGTGTGAACTAACATTGTTTCCCTCTTTGCTATTCAAACACATGACCTTTTTCATAACCTTAATTAAGGCACTCTTGACATCCCAAGCTCAACATAATGACTCCCATAAATCTTTTGCAGTATTCTTGTCCATAATCATAAATAAAATGGACTCACCAAGGTGCACGTGAATGGTTGCCATAGCAGAAGAATCAAGATCCCCCCACTGATCATTAGTGTAAACACCCTCTCTGCGCTCTTTCAATGGCACTGTGAGGCCCTTATTGAGCTATCATGACCAAGGATATGATGGACAAGGAAAAATTTTTGTGAAGGTGGTCAATGGAAAGGGATCAAGGTACATGACAAACTTTTAGCCCCGGGGTGGGCTAGCCTAAGACTAAGTGGCATCATAAGAGAGTTAGTGAGAAAGTGAAATAGAGCAACAGGTCCATTCGAATGGCGAGAATTATCCACATACTTCTAGTAATCCATCTTGCATTGGTCCCCATGGTTGTCTAAAGATGTTGGGGTTATCTTGAACCCTTATTGGAGAGAAATTGCAAGAAGGATTAGCAATAAAGGTCTTCAATGGTTGAGCCACTTCTGGATAGAAATAGAAAGAGCTAGAAATCCTCTGACCAGGTGGCAACCCAGTTTCAACTCACTAGCACAAAGAAGCTGCAGGTTGTAGTAGGCCTAGACAATATTCTAATGCCAATATGTGAAGCTACTTTTGAGTGGAAAGCTTGGAAATGGTCCATGAGTAGTCAATTTTCTAAGCCCCATACCAAGGGCATCTACCAAGTGTTAATTCATGAGGCTGATTGGTTTGCCCCTGTAAACAAGCAACGGAAGAATCAATGGTTGAATGCTCGATGGGTGGAGGTCACGAAGAACATTTGGATTCCAGAGTGGCCTCAATTTATAAATATTTTTGTGTGGAAGGTGCTTTGGGGGCCTTGCTGACATGCGTCAAGATTCAAGCACATGGTATCGGGCCGGAAAAATGTTCATGGTGCAGATTGGCTCGCGAAGAGCTCGGCCACCTTTTCACAAAATGTGTTAGCAACAAGCTAAATCGGATACCATTTTCCGGAGCTTTCATTGTAAAAACACTTATTATTTTGATGAATTGGGAATATTGTAGCTTCTACTTTCGGGATAAAGATTGTAGTTGATGAGTCGGGGCTACAAGCTTCCAAATTGTATCAACATGTCTTTAGTTAGAGCTCCCAGATTATTAGTTTTGACCACCAAAAACCTTGGCTAAGGTATAAAAGCCAATTTTTGTAAGTTTTATACAAGTTTTGGATAATAGAAACACAGCGTAAGCTAGCGGCGCTCACTTCTCTCCTTCTCGTGCTTCCTACTCTCTCCTCGCGGTTGTCACATTGCAGTCGGATATGTTGCCTTGCAACCGCAGGTAAGAGCTACACATTCACGTAAGCATTTCACGGTAGTTCGTAGCTTTTAGTGTCGTCGACCCGTAGCCTAATCTCATCATAAGTAGGAATTTAAGTTTTAAAATAGAAAACTAAGTATAGGTAGGGTATTGGGGCATCATTGCTAAGCATTCAGATGCATTCTGGGTCGAGAACGACTAGGTCAAAAACTCACTGTTGTTAATAATCGCGAGTTTTGCACTTGACCTAAAGTGATATTTGAGACCATAAGCATGTGTTCTTAGGTCTTATAAACATTTCTTAGAAGTTTCATTACGTTTGGATGTCGTTTGATGCTGTAACGGATGTGATTTGTTTGGCGCGATGAGCAATTAGCTTTTGGTGATTTCAGTCATTTGAGTGTAGCCTGAGTTTGATGCGAGTTGTTTATTGTTTTTCAAGAGATTGACAACCTCTTGTAGCCTCTATGCACTAATCAAGTAGGCTTCATCCCATGGATTGACAATTATATTGGTTGTTCTCGCTATGTCTCCAATAATATAGGAGTGAGGTTAGACACTTGTCCCACATTTGGCACCGTTGCTGGGGATCGAAGAGACCTAAACCAGGGAAAACACGAGTGTCTTGTGAAGTTATCCTTTAACTTCCTCTATGATCGCCTAGAGTCAAAACTTTCTTTTTAAAACCGCATAGCTTAAGATTGTCATCTTTTGTTGTGTAGAGGTATCTTGGAAGTAAGTCGTACTTGCTAAGTTCCTTTAGGATTGTAGGATTGTAAAATTAGATTAGTATTTTGAGAAAGATTGATGGATGAGGCAAGTCTTAAGATCAAGGCTTAGAAAACCATAAAAGAGAAGAAAACAAGTGTTTGTGGACACTTTCCACAATCCCATTGCAGTGGAATCTAGGAGCAGGGTAAGTAGAATCCGAGGTGGATTTCAGAACCTTGCTCTATCCAAAAGAATCAATTGTGAGTTGTTATGTAAGTTGCAAGAATTCAAGTCTACGGCTAAAAATAGCACCAGAAGACTGTCAACCACTCAATTTGATTGGGAAGTATGCTTTAAAAGTTGTATGAACCAGTGGGTAAGCTCAAGGACGCATTGAGGTAAAAATTTCAAGAGTTTGCAAAAACTTAGATTATTTACGACATTTTAGGCCAAATTAAGTTTTGACTTGACTTAGAGGCTTAAAATAGCTCATGAAAAGACTGTCCAGTGAAAAAGTTCAAAAAAGTGTTCATTTTAATCTTAAAGTAAATAATCATGATTATTTATTTTCAGCTCAAAATTGACCAAGGTTGATACCAGATGTGTACAAACAAATTCTATAAAATCTCATAGAATTTTGTGCAATGTAAAAAAGCTTTACAGAAAGCTTCTATATTGTAATTTAAATTAAAACAATAGCGTTACAAACGTTATCTTAAACATTGAAAAAAAAACTACCTATAACCATACACACTAGCGTGGATGGCTACAGGTAGTTTACAAGGGTACCTGGCAGGAGGTTTTCGGGCCAAGGAAGACTCTTTTCTCCCCATGGTGGAGGCAGTTTAGGGTTTAGGGTTTAGGGTTTGCTTTGTGCTAAACGAATGGTGAGGGCTTGAGAGAGATTAACAAAATTTGACAAGGATTAACTCCTTGAGAGAGATTACCTATTATTAACTAACGCAGAGGGCCTCATATGGCGCCATGTAAGAAAGCCTGAGTGGGCGCAAGAATGGCTCAAGGGGTAGAAGCAAGCAAGCCTCAATAGGCACAGGAAAGGAGCACAAGAGTGCAATCAAGGAGCGCTAGATTCCGCAAGAGAGAGTTGCACAACAGAACGAAAATTGCCTGAGAGAGGCGTAGGAAAAACAATTAAAGAATATAGTAGGGGCCTATAGAGGGCCCCTTTCACATAATCATTTTAGGCCTTGCACGTTTTGCTGAGGTGGGAGACACGTAGCATCTTGCTAAGTTAGCGTCTTAGGTGCCTCAATGAAAGGTTCCTGAATGAAAGGTCGTTGGTGCTTCAGTGATCAGAGATTAAAATACCCGTTTGGAGTAGGATCTCATACAAGTGAAGTGGAAACGCCAACTATTTTTGTTTAAAACCTTTCAGATGCTTCATCGTTTGGTGAAGTTCAGTTAGAGGCCCTGTTTATGGTGTGTAAGAATGTAGAACGTATTGTGAATGAACTCTCCCTGATCCAAGATTCTTGTGCTGTCTCACAATGCATGGCATGAGGATGACAATAAGATCATTAGGTTGTGACTGAAAATTATAGGACTAGATAGGACTATTCCAGAGCCTCTCCTCTCATCTTGATGCCTCCTAAATCATTGCAATGTGGAACATGAGTCTCATTCCAATTGAAAAACCTTCATTTTATACACAAGATTGATGGCTTAATTTTGACTGCTTTTTGAACATTGGACTACGGTTGAGTGTGAAAGAGTATGGTCCATTATATCTTTGATCTCAACATGTAAACACCCTTTCATTCAGCAACCTTTCATTCAGGAACCTATGAAAAAATAGCCTCATAAGCATGGAAAAGCACAAATAAAAGTTGCGTGCTACTAGAACGAATAAGAGAACCCTCTCTAAATAAAAGGATAACTCTCTGTCTAAATGTCAAAGGCTGGCTAGCACCTTGATCTTTACACGTGGTCTCCGCTGAAGGGAAAATATCATGTCTAGGGATGACATCATCCTCTATGTCACTGGTCATAGGTCTCTGAAGCTCATGTATCACTGGTACACTCCTACATAGCTCTATGTCTCTATGATGGTCAATATAAATCTGACTCAAGCTAGTGCTAGGGTCTACGTGTGATAAACTAGGGGGAAGGCTCTTCGGTAGCCAGATCTGCAATGCTCGCGCTCTCATAGGGATATCGGTATGAGCTCCTCTAGCATGTCTGTGTGTGCATCTATGTCTAGGACATGCTCGCTGTTGTGGAGGGGCTGGCCTCTCTATGGGCCGTCTCGTCTCTCGACATCTAGCTCGTGGAGGTCTCGCGCTAGGGTATGATCGTGTATGTGCCGGGTATGCTACCACTCGGGCCTAGGTACCCAAACATGTCTCTTTCCCTCGAAATAGTCATGTGCCTCAAGTGACCATCTAGATGTGAGCCAACCATGTGAAAGTCCGTCATCAGTCATATGGCTCTCTATAAACACAATCGTGTCGTCACAAGGCAAAGATCTAGCGTGTATCTCGGTACGGGGAACATAGACCTGTCGAAGGGTCCGGGAAGCTCTACGTGGAAAACTACGTGCCGGATCTATCATGGGTCGTGCCTGATCTATCATGGGTCACTCCTCGGTGGCACTACTCGTCGCTGCGGAACCACTGTCTAGAGAAGGCTCTACACATGGCTGGGATTCCTGTGTACGTGGTCTCCAAACAAGTCTAGTAGGCGGTCTCGTATCCCTACATCGTGTGTCAGTAGAGGTCACTCTAGTCCGTGTACGTCCAGGTATCTGTGGTGTAACCTCTATCGGCGTGGTGTCTCGAACGTGGTCTCTAGGAACCTGATCTAGCAATATACGGCTCGTGGCTGGTCTCCGCTCAATCGGGTGATATGATCGTGAATCGGCACTCGTAGATGGCACTAAGGCGGCATCTACCTGGGGTGGCTGCTCTCTCGGTGGCTCACAGACTGTGGCACCACTATGCATGCTAGAAGTGTGGGACATCGATGCTATCGGCTCTGCGGTCTCTCTCATAGAAGGAGCGACTCTCGCATATGGCTCTGGCTCGATAGCTATCTCTAAGGGCCGCTGTGAGGTCGGAAAATCTAAACAAGGCGCTCATAGGTAGCCAAGAACTACATAATGGTCTCATCTGTGTCTAGGCCAGGGTCACTCAATGTGCGACTCTGTGAGGTCTCTTGCTACACGCTGGAAGTCTCGTGGACGAGAGCGGCAGGTGGTGTAGGCTCCCTAACAATGCTCTGAGTAGTCTCTAGTCTCGGGGGTCTACCCTGTGGGCAGGCTAAGTGCTGGAGCTATCTCTCGTGGAACACTCCTCAGAGGCTCTCATGTAGGCTCAAGCATAGGTGTGTCGTGAGCGGCTCTCTCTCTCGTGCGGTCACTCGCTCGTCAAGATAGGCGTCATCCTCATTGGGCCTCTCCCAAGGTGGTAGAATACGTCGCAACAAAGGAGGCCTAGGTGGTGATATCGCAACTTGTGTGACTGGAGGACTCGGAGCTCTCGGTAACCGTGGAGCTAGCATGGCCGTCATGGGTAAACATAAGTCGTGATGCCTAAGTTGAAGGGAGTAGGGTAGACCTATAGTCAAAATGTACACTGCGTGGCCGGTATCCCTATAAACTCGCTCACGTGGATCTCCTATCAAATGTGCAAGAAAGTGTGCTGAAGGATCTCTAGATCCACCAATCGACAAGCGTCTGTACCTATGACCGAGCTCGTCTAGATAGGTCATGGTTTGCTCAACTCTGTGAAGCTCTACTAGCCTAGGATGTGTCTGCGTGTCTAGGCGATCGTCTGGGTGTGCTCGCTCAATATCATCGAAGTCAAGGGTCTCAATTGAGCGATACTGCTCTCCAAGATCATCAATAAGGACTGCTCTATCGGCCTGTGTGTAGACTCTCACAATCTGCCTAGGTAAAGACAGTGGTCGCTGTGGGTCTGCCATCCGCACATATAAGTTGTCATGTAAATCAACATAGAAGGCAACACCACGCTGGTAATGGCCTATGATACATAGAATTTGACCCTCTATCTGTATCGTGCTACCTGCGGTCTCTCTAGCCTCAAGCGGTGCCTGAATCGTAGTGGTCAGTGGTCTAGGGGCACTCATATCTACAATGTGTAGTCTACCGTGCCCGAACTTTGGTGCTCTCAACGGTGGTGATGGGGTCATCGTCGCCT
The DNA here is from genome assembly GCF_014529385.1 of Adiantum capillus-veneris. Taxonomy (NCBI): domain Eukaryota; kingdom Viridiplantae; phylum Streptophyta; class Polypodiopsida; order Polypodiales; family Pteridaceae; genus Adiantum; species Adiantum capillus-veneris. The sequence continues at coordinate 64,848,571 of NC_140947.1, read as the reverse complement.
CTCTCGTATGGTCTCTAATATGTGTCATCAGAGGCAGGGATGGGTCTCTAGATGGTGCAAGGTGTCGAGGTGGAGACTCCCTAAAATATGTCGCTCGCGGGCTCTCGCTCTCGGTCTCACTATGAGTGGTACGCAAAGTACTAGCACTCACCGAGGTGTGCATCGCTCTAGACTCGTGGTAGCTCGAAACGCCTAGCAACAAATCAGGTCTAGGTGATGAGAACCCTGGCGGTGGTCTCCTGAGTGTCCTGGGTGGTGGCACTATGTCTAGAGGAGGTGAGGGACTCCTACTCGAAGCAGGGCACTAGGTCGGTCGAGGATCATATGGCAACCCACAAGTCAAAAAGTAAAACTCAGTGTCTGCAGTGCTCTTGTAGCATCTGTCTCTAGGCTCGCCAACTAGTGTCACAACATCTTTGGATAGGCGTCGACTGGATGCACGACACTCTAACTGATATCGGCGCTGAGCACTATCGGTATAGATCACTCGGTGACCTACCCGCTGTAATATAACCTGCTCAGGGTGGTCGAATGCCTCAAAGCAGTCGTCTGCGTGTACTAGCTCTATCTCCTCTCGCCTAATCGAAGCAGTCGTCTGCGTGTACTAGCTCTATCTCCTCTCGCCTAATCGAATAGTCGACCACGTAAGTGACACGAAAATCATCTCTAAATGTGCCATCCAGCATGTCGTTGGGACGGACTCGCACTATCTGGAATGTCTGTGTGGGGCCAAGGGAAGCACGACACTGGACAAAAAATTATCCTTGTGTGTCTGTGTAAGTGGGTCGGCCTCTGTGCTCGCCTACTAACGTGAGCAATATATACTCGGAGCACTGGCTCGTCATGGTCGTCATGTGTGCGCAAAGTGCACTCTCGGTGTGTGCACGGTCTCTAGTCGGGCTCCTATGTCTAATCTCGGGCAATCGGGTCAATGGGGTGTGCGGTGTAGAATGTGCGAGGTGATACAGGTGAACGTGTGTGTGCGAAGCGAATGTACAACGTGGCGCACCTAAATGCGCGTGTGTGTCGATTGTCGAACGTGGATGCGTATATGTCCACGTGCGAGTGGTCGTTTGTGTGCGTGCGAGTGAGTGGGCGTAGGAATGCACATATGCTAGTGAAGGCGGGTGCAAGTGAATATGTGGACGAATGAGTGTGAAGTCTCCCTCTCTCTCTCGTCGATGCGCGGAAAAAGCTCCTATCTTTCTCTCGCTGTGTGGGCACGCACCCTATCTCCCTCTCATTGTGTGACACAGAAACTTGCTCTTCTCTCCTCTCTCCGGATCCTATGTGAGGAAATGCTCTCTTCTCTCCCTCTCCTTTCTTTTTTTTTTTTTTTTGGTGGGAAAGCCTCTAGGCCACAAACCTTTCACTTTAGCAAGTTAAGAAAAAACGCATCTATCTCTTTTTTGAATTGAAAGTGAAGTGCAAATTGAAAGTGAAGTGCAAGGGTTTGTCTTTTTACTCTTCTTGAAATAAGAGAAGGGGGGGGGGGGGGGGGGAACTATGCACAAATTAAAAGGAGGAAAAGGAGGAGGGGGTTACTTTTACATGGCATTGAAGTAAGGGGTGCTACACAAATTGAGAGGGGGGACAAAGTGAAAGAGAGGACAACTAGTGAAAGAGAGGACAACTGACAAGGGGGGGTGGTACAATATTAAAAAAAAGGGGGAGGGGACAAAGTGGAAGAGAGGACAACTCACAAGGGGGGAGGAATTAAGGAGGGGGGCAACGCCTTGGGAGAGGGGGGCCTCGTCACTAATTGACACCTCCATTTGGAGGTGGGATCAATGGCTCCCGATCATCGGTTGATCGTGACCGTTGGATTGCCTACGGCATGCAAAAGATTCCCACTTTCTCGGATCCAGGACTTGAACCCACTACCCTCTCCTCCACGGGATTGAGTCTAACCACTAGGCTAGTGCACACTCGTTGAAAGGTGTGTGTGGGATAAGTTTATAGATCACGGCGTCGCGGATAGGTTTACACCTAGTTCACACCTAGTTCACACGGAATTCTCACTGAGTTCACACCAAATTTGGTGTGGTGTGCATGCCCTCCCCAGTTCACACCTAGTTCACACTGTGTTCACGTCGAGTTCACACCGAGTTCACACCAAATTTGGTGTGGTGCACATATCTCCGAGTTCACACTTAGTTCACACCTAGTTTAAATGTCGATCGCACGGCCTGGATTGCACCCGCCTCGCGACGTCTACTGTGGGCTATTGATCCCACCTCCCTGGGGAGGTGTCATTTAGTGACGAGGAGAGGGGGGGGTTATTGTGGGTGTGTGGATGTGTGTGTGTGTGTGTGGGTGTGTGTATGTGTGTATGTGTGTGTGTGTGTGTGTGTGTTTTTTCCCAAAATATCCCAAAAAGTTATTTTTTTTTTGCCCAAGAGCGTAAAAAATAGCCGAAAAATACAAAATTTAGCCCGAAAAATATGGGAAAGTCCCGGGCTCGTGAAGAATACGTCGACGGATTCGGCTACCCAATTTTGCCTAAATTTTTATCAATTTTTGGTCAATTAATTGATTTTTTGGCATTCAAGAGGCAAAAAATTGCCTAAAAAAAACCAAAAAATCACCGGTTTTTTTTTGAAAATTAAGCAACCCCTTAAGCTCTCATAGACACACATTCTCACCAAGAATCACCCGCTAATTCATCATACATACCAAATGGTAGCAAAAGGCGAGATTCTTGGAGCGTTTTTTTTGCGTTTTTGGCCCGAATCAACCCAAACCAAATCCGAATGAAGTGAAACTTTCCAAATTACTTTGATACTATATCGAAAACACAAATATAACATCAAAATGCATAAACAATCAAAACAACTCAACATGGCATCAAAAGCATACTTTCCAAATGACAATTTAAAAAAAACGCTAAGTGCTTGACTACTTGAATGAACAAACCAAATCAAAACGCTTTTCACATATCGAGGTCGGAGTGGGATCGGGTGTTCCGCGTTTTACTAGGATGCCCGGACGGAACGAACAACGTTTTTGCAAGCACAAATACACTTTCCCAGATGTCCAATTGCACAACTTGAATGCTCAATGCTTATACCAACAAACGGATGACCAAATCACACAAATCCGGCATCAAAAAATTGGCATTCAAACGGATTTCAGAGAGCACACAAAGCACTAAATCCCAAACACCAAAACACCAATGCACACAAGGGATGTAGAGCACTTACATGACCATAATCAACGCATCAAATCCAAGTGCAAATGACGATTACACACCGTGTGTGTAAACGAAGCTCCGGATCCGGCGTTTTCACCTACAAGCAACCAAATCCCAAATGCATGATTTGCAACCAAACATCAACCATTTCAACCCAAAATCATGCACACCTTGCCTCTAATCAGGCACAACCATACATGTGTAAGCTCAATTGTTAGTAGATTAGTGAGAAATTAGTGTGTAGAAAGAGGGAAAAACCGCAAAATTAGTCTACATGCTACCAAAATCAAAACCTACCACCATTCCTACAACTGTAAACCAAAACCTAATGAAGATTAGTGAACTCAAACCATCACACGGGTGATCCTCTAGCTTAGGCGCTCGATCCCCGGCAGCGGCACCAATGTTGGCGGTCGTAGCATAGAGCTCAACCCACCGACATAATGTCAATCCGGTGGATCGGAACCTGGCTAGTGCATGGAGGAGTGGATGCACCAAATGTGATAGCTTGAGGACTCTAGGAAGAGGGAAAAAACATGGGAATGGAAGAGGGAAAGCTCGGGAAGCTAGATCTACACACACACACACACACTCAACCTACACTCTAACTCTCTACACATGAGGACATTGATGCTTCCCTTGCTCTCATCTCAAGCACACACACTCTAATCACACATTAAGCACACACACGGAAGCCTAATTAGATCAATGCATGCAACACACGTACACACACACACTCTAATCTAGCACACATGTGAAGCTAGAATGCTCCAACAAGGGGGAAACTTGAGAGAGAAGAGGAGATTAAGACTTAATCAAGCAACAACAACACACATAAGCATGAAATACAAGGGCAAGTAGAGAGACTTAGCTTCCATTAACCCCAAATGTCGGCTACATGTGTATGAGGAAGCTCCAAGCTCCATAGCCACTCCTCTTCTTCTTCTCCACACTCACCTCACACTCTCTTGAGCTCTCTTTTCTCTCCAAGAGTTGGCCCTTCTAAGAATGCCCTTTCACATCTTGTGAATTGAGTTATATACAAAGAGCTTCTCAAAATGGGCGGCCGGCCAAAAGTGTAAATGCATGTAATAGGCATCTAGGCTCATCTACTCATAGACGTACAAAGTGGAACTCAAGTAGAGCCCGTAGATACAAAGTATACACATATGTGTACACACTAATGAAGCACAATGCATGTCGTTGGCGCTCGCCCGTCAACAGCGTGGATGGCTTTAGATAGTTTTAAGAGAAGCTATGCAACTCTTGAAATTTCCAGAGAGAGAGCTTATATATAGATAGATTCTCACATTCAAAATTCCTTCTAGCCATCCACGCCGACGTGGATGGTTACAGACAATTTTTAAAGAAGCTATGTTACTCTGCAAATCTTCACAGAGAGCTTATATATTGATAAATTTTCACATTCAAAAATTCATTCTAGCCATTCACGCCGGCGTGGATGGCTACATATAGTTCTTACGCAAGCTATGAGACACCATAAATCACAGTAGTAGAAGAGTTTTCTTTTTACAAGAGTTTAGGCTTAGAATCGCAATGATGAGAAAGCCTTATAGAAGTTTAGTTAATCCTACTGTTGTGGTTTGGTTTGTCCTTGTGCAATGTTAGAAAGCTTTAAAACAAGCTTCTATATTGTAATTTAAATTAAAACAATAGCGTTACAAACGTTATCTTAAACATTGAAAAAAAAACTACCTGTAACCATCCACACTAGCGTGGATGGCTACAGGTAGTTTACAAGGGTACCTGGCAGGAGGTGTTCGGGCCAAGGAAGACTCTTTTCTCCCCATGGTGGAGGCAGTTTCAAAGAATCCAAGCTTGGTTTGCTTTGTGCTAAACGAACGGTGAGGGCTTGAGAGAGATTAACAAAATTTGACAGGGATTAACTCCTTGAGAGAGATCTTGAGAGACATTACCTATTATTAACTAACACTGAGGGCCTCATATGGCGCCATGTAAGAAAGCCTCAGTGGGTGCAAGAATGCCTCAAGGGGTACATGCAAGCAAGCCTCAATAGGCGTAGGCAAGGAGCACAAGAGCGTAATCAAGGAGCGCTAGATTCCGCAAGAGAGAGTTGCACAACAGAACGAAAATGGACTGAGAGAGGCGTAGGAAAAACAATTAAAAAATATAGTAGAGGCCTATAGAGGGCCCCTTTCACATAATGATTTTAGGCCTTGCGCGTTTTGCTGAGGTGGGAGACACGTAGCATCTTGCTAAGTTAGCGTCTTAGGTGCCTCAATGGAAGTTTCCTGAATGAAAGGTCGTTGGTGCTTCAGTGATCAGAGATTAAAATACCCGTTTGGAGTAGGATCTCATACAAGTGAAGTGGAAACGCCAACTATTTTTGTTTAAAACCTTTCAGATGCTTCATCGTTTGGTGAAGTTCAGTTAGAGGCCCTGTTTATGGTGTGTAAGAATGTAGAATGTATTGTAAATGAACTCTCCCTGATCCAAGATTCTTGTGCTGTCTCACAATGCATGGCATGAGGATGACAATAAGATCATTAGGTTGTGACTGAAAATTATAGGACTAGATAGGACTATTCCAGAGCCTCTCCTCTCATCTTGATGCCTCCTAAATCATTGCAATGTGGAACATGAGTCTCATTCCAATTGAAAAACCTTCATTTTATACACAAGATTGATGGCTTAATTTTGACTGCGTTTTGAACATTGGACTACGGCTGAGTGTGAAAGAGTTTAGTCCATTATATCTTTGATCTCAACATGTAAACACCCTTTCATTAAGAAACCTTTCATTCAAGAACCTATGAAAAAATAGCCTCATAAGCATGGAAAAGCACAAGAACACCATCTCTATTGTCTCCTATGCAAGTTTACTCCAAAACAGGGTCGGTAAGCGCTCAGCAGTGTGTAAACCCTTAAATTCGGCTAAGGAGGGTATTTGGGATTTGTGCGTGGGATATTGAAGAGGTAGGTGAAGTTCGGTTGTCATTACTATGCTGGATTGACTGAAAATCGTAAAACTCAAAGAAGGCTTGTTTTTTAGTGTTTTAAAAACTAAAAGGAGGCTCGTTTTTCAGTGTTTTTAAAACTAAAAGCTGGTTCATCTTTAGATTAAAAAAAAAACTAAAAGCAGGCTCATTTTTAAAGCACTTTATATTTCATGTTGTAACTATACTATTTGGTGAATTATTATTTCTATTATATATTTTATAAAACAGTGATTACTGTTCTTGGGAACTTGAGCGTGCAATCCTCCCAGCAGCTTGTGGTTATGGATAGAATTTTAAGCATATTGGTCTATTCTATTTACACCCCCTGTATTAGAACCATGCCACTGCTTTTTGATATTCTTACCTTCTGCTAAACACACTATTAACCCATGGGGAGATGTATTACAGTTTTCGGTCCAGGGCGTGGACAGAAGCTAGTGCTTATGTTTGATACCAGAATTTATTCTTTAATAGTTGCTTCTTTGCAAGAACATTTTGAGCTTCGTGATGCTAATTTTTGTCTTTGTCCACTAACATTATCTGGATCGCGTCAAGGTAGAAGATACTATATCATCAGATGGTGAGAAAACTTTTATGCTTGATCATGAGCAACACCAATTCTACAAGGTGGATATGAGAAGTGAGGATCAGATTGATGTTGGCATTGGCAGAGTTTCTCAAGACATGAAAGACAAGAAAGTACCTCTCTCTCAGAGATCAATGCGAGTGTGATTGACATGATTAAGTGCATGCCATTGCAAAACAATTTATATATTGCACTCCATCAAGCCAAGAAAGTGGTATGTACTGATGAGCTCCCAGTTCATTATGATGGGTATATTGCTTTTGAATTACCACCAGCAGCAGCTGGTAATTCTTCAGGTATGAGTGGTATGGAGCAAATACATGATAGTCCCATGTTGACAGAGTATGTCACTTGTAGAAGGGATACTTTTAATGGTGTTGTCAGATTTAGTAGATGCTCTGGGCATTTGCACTGCATCAACATTGATTGTCCATTTTATTTGTGCTCAAATATGTTCAATGAGTCTCAATGGGGAGGTCGGCTTGTCAAATCCAGTCCTAAAGGATTGATCTCTTTTCAGTATGGCACACTGGTATGCACTCATTGTGGACAAATTCTCGAATGTGTCTCTATATGTCCTGCAGATATTTACTATTGTTTGCCTAGCGATAAGCATAATTGTACTAGGTGTGCTTTGCATCTTGGAGAACATAATCATCCATGTGCAGAAGGGAGGAGTCGGATGGTTGAAAGTCACATAGATGAAATGTTGCTTGATCGTGCAAGTCGGGACCCTTTGGTGACTGCAAAAAAATTGGAGCGGGCCACCACTCATGACCTTATCATGGAAAAGCTTATTGGAGCAAGTTTAACTGCAAGTGCTATGATTCAAGATTTGGAATTTTCTGAATTCCTTGACAGTATGACTCCCCTGTCAAATAAAATGAGAGTGGAACGAAGTTTGGAGTATGCAAAAAGATCAAAGAATATCACTTCAAAAGGTCTTGAGGCAGTGCTTGACTTGAAAAGCAAGTGCAAATATCCTTTTATCCATAGTATCCTTTTTCCATACCAATTGAGTGATAAAGTACAACCTCATGTATTTTAAATGTCAATTAAGGGATCAGGCAATGGAGTTGATTTGGTGAATCGGATGTGCCTTGGAGGTAATTTGGAGCAAATGTGGGTGCACTTTGATCATGTTCACCGTGTTCAAGGATGGCCGACTATGACCCTTATGTATGAGAGCTACTCACCATTGCATGTCTATGACCCTTATGTATGAGAGCTACTCACCATTGCAACTGTTGAGTTTAGCGTGGAAAATAAATATGCTCAGATTGAATTTTGGAAGATGCTGAACAATATGGTTAAGCAACAAGGTTTTGATAAGCTAGAGTTCAAGGGACGTACTGTTTATTTTGGAGGAGAAAAGAAGTCTATTCCAAACAAAGAGATATCATGTTTGTTTCATTGGGAGCAAAGTATGGTTCGACATACTATCGAGTGCATCCGTCCAGCATTTCAAGAGGAGCACAAGATTTTGTGCCACAAGTGGAGAATTGCACCTACAGAGAATGCGGTTGAGCATTGTAAGGGAGAGCTTAGAAGATTTTGGAAAATAGGAATGGCCATTGAAGGGGAGATTGCTTCATTGGAGACATGGTTAGCTTGGTGGGATGCACGAGTGCCTCATTGGGGGGAAAGATTTGTATCACAAGATGTTGCAGGTATCTTTGTCCCTAACACAAACTTGTCTGAGTCAAAACATGCTAGTATGTGTTCCTCTATTGGTTACAAGGATCACATAAGTTTGTATGAGGCATCATGTACAGATATGGCTTTAGCTATGCTTCAAAGTGTGAAATATAATGCCTATTTGAAAGGTGTTGGGAGCTCCACCGGTCCCGGCATTAAAGATTTGGCAGATCGCTTCATGAACCGACCTTTGTCTGCTTCCGCGGCAGTAGGAAAGAAACTAGTTGACCTCACACATTCTTCAATGCATGAAATGGGTGTCAATAGTCCTTAAATGAATAGAAATATACTCCAAGAAAAGAGTATTAGAAAAAAGAGGCCAATTTTTGCTAATGCAAATATTGTCTTGGAGGAGGATAGCCACAAGCCACAGTATGTTACAATGACAACTTCAATTGGTGGGCTTCATCACAAAAAAAAACTTTAAGGGATGTCCCATATCCCGAAGTAAATGTAGCAAAGTCAGTTTGGGCAATAAGGAGAACAGAACTTGGGCGAAAGATGACTTGTTTTGGTGTGGTGTCAAAAGATGGAGATCGATGTGGGTGGTTCATTAATGATTGTTCAATGGATGCCAAAATAGGGGTGCCAGCTCGTTATTTTTGGGTCACAGGAAATATCCTCCATCTAGTTCACAATTGGGAGGCCTTGTGGAAGGGTTCATTTGGTTTCATAACTCCATAACATGCACACTTGGAAGGTTCATAGCATAGTCGAAGGGCCGCCAGGTCCAGCTCCCGGTGTTTGGGTGGTCGCAAAGGGCACAAGTTTGCAACCAAGAGTGACATCAATAACAATAATGCATGAAACAGTTCCATTGAACCAAAGAGTTGCTAGCAGCATCCGTCCCAAATTTAGAGAAGATTGTGAAATAGAGATCACGATTAAAAAAGGAGTTTCATGGCAAGATTGAAGTGGGTAGAACCATGGCAGCAGAGTTGGTGCAAGAGGTCATTGTGGTTTGCAATGAAAGACATGTTTTCCATGTTAATACTATGGGGTCAAGTGCAAAGGGAGTGACATACTCTGTGACAATGTCAAATTTGCCTAGATGTACTTGCGAGGATTTTCAAATCCGAGAAAGTAAGCGCCTTGTGTATATACCATGTAAGCGCATTTACTTCATATTTCTGCAAGTACTTGGCCTTGACCCTCATGCTCATGAGTTCATGCACTAGGATGCTTTAACGAAATTGGCGTTAGTCCAAGCACTTGGAGATTCATGGGTGTTGATGCAGCCTTAAAGGCATGTGGACCTTGCTATGGTTTTGAGAAGTAGTTTTTTGGGTGATATGTGCTTATGGCTATTAACTTTTTCCCCAAATATTCTAGTGCGACAGGATTTTGTTTGTTGCACTCTCCATTTTGATTTGTAGATGCAATACCCTTTTTTGGTTAATTTTAATGTTGATGGAAGGTTTTTGGCATGTGTTAGTGATAGAACAATTTAAAAATTATTTTTATAGGTAAAGAAACTAAGTAGGGAGTATCTCTAACCAACAAAAATCCAAGATATTGTGGTGTGTGGTCGTGTAGGTAGCTGTGGTCGGCGGACTCTACCTACATGACCACACAGCACGACCACAGACCACAATATATACAACTAATATATTGCACAAGGATATAAAAAAACATTGTAAGTTTTGCAAAGTTTATGATTTGCTTAATTTTGTATAAAAAAAATTGTAAGTTTTGCTCGGTTTATGGTTTTCTTGATTTTATTGGCTCGGATTTCTCAAACTATAGTATTTCTAAAAAATCTTCCATTATTTTGTTTGTAATTTGATCAAATTTTCAAAAAATTCCATTTACTATCATCTGCATAGAGACCCTCGCCTCACATTGAAGGCATGATTTTTATATGTAGATCGTGTTTCAAACGAATTTAGTCATTACTATATCCTTATCAGAGTTTTACAACATATCCGCCATAATTGTTGTCCAAAATATGTAAAAAGACTAATCAATGGTCTCTACCATTACCAACTTAGAGGAATACCACACTAGTGTTATAACAAGTAAAACAAGTGTCAATATGAAAAGGCTAGTAGTTTGTAGTTATCAACTCTATAGCCATATGTAAGAACGTTTCACCAATATTTATCAATACATCATACCTATGCTTAGGGCTAAAATATCCAACTATTACTACACCACCAATGTGGTTTAAAGTTATCGGTGTATGTGAACTCAACGCGAGAATCCACAAGAACTAAAAATCATTACAATCAAGGGTAATCTCAATTATATATAAAAGTTAAAAAGCTAAATGTACTGAGTAGGTGCATAGGCACCTACTTGTATACCGATCAAGATGCAGCAAAAGCTCAACCTAGTGAAGAGATGTCTATTGATGTCATCCAAATCTTGAAGATCATAGGGAGTCAAAGTCACCAATAAATAGATGGAAAAGTTTAGACGTATACCCCATACTATGTTTGAAGCCATCTTCGAGCCTCAAGTTGCATACTGGTCGATGAAGTATCATTGTTTCACATGCTTGTATGTGTGTGTATATAGGTAGATGATTCAATATGGGTGGGCATCTCAACATAAACAACTCCTCTCTCTGAACTTGGTAGTTATATATATCCACCGTCAGCCATGACATTTAGCTATTCATGGGGCTTCATGCACCTAAAATGCGTTCTACAAATCTGAGTTCATTCGTGGCCTTGAGCAGCTTTGCACATGCAAGTATGTTTTTGTTTATGTTTAAATTACCTTAACATTGAACCATAGTCAAATTTAGACTTATAGATTAGTATTTATAATTTAATATTAAGGCTTACCATAACAAATAACATTGTGCTAAATTGTTAGAACAAAAAAACCAGGAAATAAAGAAGGACCATAGACCATATGTTGCTTGAAAAACTATCAAATCAATTCCAAACTACATTCCTCATAAATTCCTCATTGTATAGATCAAGGCCCCTAGAATTTGATGAAGGTGAGATAAGGTACCTACCACCATCTACAAAAATGAGTTTGTTAGAACATACACCGTTTAGTGTGGGAAGACAGATACACGACTGTCTCACCACATGTTATTGATGTTGCACCAAAAAAAGATATCCCTAAGCTACCAATGACTTATTTGTTATTGGGAGTTTTTGCTTTACGAGGGAGATATGGCCTAGTATGATCTTGACTATGAGTGGTTAGTGTGGCTCTAGCTACAGCTAGTTTACTGTTTACAAAATCTCTTCTATCTTGGCTAATGTCAATGAGCATTCTGATAGTAATATTTACCTATGTTTTCTCCTTAAAAAAACTAAACCACCACTCCATAGAACATGCTGTAAAGTACACATGTGATGCTTTTATCATGTCTTTGATTTCAACTAAGCGCTACAGATAATTGATGCTTTGATTCTACTTTAGCCCGACGTCAACCTGTAAAATAGAACCGGTGGGTTTTTGCCTCATTTTCCAACTTCTCCATCTTCCTCCTCTGTTGTGTTTCTCTTCCATACCTACAAATATACCACATTGGGCCTCACCTAGCTTTGGATTTTCACTCACACACCCTCCTGCAATGAAAAGGTGTGATTTTTTTTTTTGGGGTTTATGTTAGAGTGAGTGTGTATGTGTCTGTGTGCATAACATAGTGTGTGTTTGTGTTTTCTTACAGGTTTTGCTTCAATCCCCCAAGCCCTTTGTGCTCACATTGGCTAAATGTGAGTGCTCTTTCTTTTTCTTTTCATGCGTGCACACACACACACACACACACACACACACACACACATGCACATGCACATAAACACATAAATAGATACATTCACACATATATTTGCACATAATTATACCCACTACATGCACATACACACAAATTTTTAGATAAAACGTTATAATTAATGAAAAATTGAATTAAATTTGTCATTTTTTTAATTTTGACATAAATGTTACCATAAATAAACTAGTATATTGAAATTTATTTTTCATAAATATTTACTCAAAAAAAGAAAATTTGTTGAGTTGTTCAAGTTTAGATTTATTTGTAATGAAGTATTTTATATTTATGCAATTTTATTTTAAGTTTATGTGATACTTTTAAGTTGTGACATGCCGTAGGTCAAATTGTTATTTTAGCAACTTATGGTTACCAATTGCAAAGTGGTTGTAAATGTTAGTGTTAAAATGCTTTAAGTTAAAGATCGATATAGTTTTAGGTTATAGTGTTAAGGCCATCTTTGTCTGTTTAGGCTAGATTATTAGGGTTTGGCCATCTTAATGCATTTAGAAGTTGTTGTTTAGGTTAGATCATTAGGGTTAGGCCATCTTAATCTGTTTGGCCATCTTATAGTTTTGTTGTTTTACGAGTTGGTCGTGTAAAGGAGTAAAAGCATGTAATAATGTCTACATAGTTGGTGTCCATGGACACCTACTTTAAAAACATAATGCCATGTCTTCTATACAAGGTAGTGTTCAATTTCCATCGTATCAATGGATAGATATTTTAGAGTACAATCTAAAAATTCAAGCTCTGAAAAATTTTAATGGATTAAAAAAAAACTACCATGCCCCCTTTTCAATGCTATGCTATATGATATCATAAATATCTTTCCACCATTACATGCTCATACCCAAAGTTGGTTAAAGTTTGTCCCTCCAAATTGGCTTTTGGCCACATTGGTTTGGTTGTTTCAATCCGTTTAAGGACTAGTGGATTAGGGTTAGCGGATTTTGGTTTGGCCACTAATAGTTGGCGTTCTGTGTTTGATCCCCTAGGGTTTTCCATGTAAAGTTGTTTCAGTTTGGCCTCTTTAAATTGGGTTAGTGTGGCATTTGGCCATTTCAATATGCTTAGGGCTAGCTACTTAGAGTTAGAGGCTTTTGGTTTGGCTGCTAGGTGTTGGCCTTATGATGGTGCTTAGGACTGGCCATGTAAAGACGCTCTAAACTGACTTAGGATCACTTTAGCTCGGCCATTTCAGTTTGCTTAGGACTTACTACCTGGAGTTAGTAGCTTATGGTTTGGCAATTTCAATACACTTAGGGTTGGTTGTGTAAAGGTGCTTAGGATTGGCCGATCTAAACCAACTTGTTACCATTTACATGCTGTGGTGATGTGTGTGAACACACTTAGGATCATCAGGGGCATTTTTTCCCTCACTAGGAGGTTTTTTCCCCCGTGCATTTTATATACGCCCATCACTCTGTTACCATATACATGTGGTAGTGATGTGTGTGAACACACTTAGGACCGTCGGGGCATTTTCTCCCTCACTAGGAGGTTTTCCCCCCCGTGCATTGTGTATACGCCCATCATTCTAGGGCTATCTATCTTTCCATTGCACAATAAGTAATACACTCTCTGTTGTGTGCCTTGAGCTTCCTTCATCTTCTCCAAGCTGTGTGTGTTTTCTTGCAACCAACAATTGGTATCAAAGCAGGTTACATCCTCCCGGGCTTGGTCGCCAGCAACTCCAGCACATGCCTACTCACTTTCTTCGATTTTTGTGCTCATTTTCTTAGATTTTTTATTTGGGCTCATTTCGGCGTCTGTTTCCACTACAGGCAATATTGCACAAGCTATTTTGTCATTTTGTGTACAATAGGTCCCTTACAATCTTCTATGGTTTGTGCTATATAGCAGTGTTGTTCCAGCTTTGTTTCTTTTCGGGAATTTTCACATCAGGTGCACGCATTCGTCATGGCCGACAACAACACAGATGTGTTCAAGATGTTTGTTGCTAAGGACAGATTGGATGGGGACAATAATCCTATGTGGTCTTACATGATGCAGCATGTTCTTGTGTCAAAGGGTGTCTAGAATATTGTGCAAAGGCATTGATGTACGTCTTGGTTTTGAGGATACAGGTGATGTTGAGGATGTTGCAGGTCTTGTTGCAAGGATTTCCGCTGTTAGAGTTGTTTTTCCTGCGGCAGAACAAGCTCGTTGGGATGTAAAAGATGCGCAAGCTCATGCATTGATTGCGTTGTGTGTGAAGTGCACCATTAATCCTCACATTCGTTAAACAAGATTTGCAAAATAGGCTTGGGATATTCTAGCTGGTTTTTATGCAAGTCACAATGAGGCCAAAATTGCATTGCTGCGTTATCGTGCTGTGGCACGTATATAGTGGGAACAGGCATTAAACGATTTATCTTGTGACTTTTTGACGCATAAGTATACTTCATATAATACTCATATTTATAAATAAAACCTTTCTACCATACCTTAGTATTTACCTTTGAAGTGATATAAATGTACATTACTATTAGAAAGTACTGCAAGCAAGTATCAATGATTGTGCCTCTTTTTGTTTGGGGGAAAAGCATTTGAATATTTCTTCTAATATCTTAGTTATACCCTACCATATATAAATTATTTTCTTCTTTTCACATTTATCTAATAATATAACCCTTCAATAATGCATACCTTCTTGGATACATACAAGAGGAAAGGGACTACTAGACTTGAACATGAAGCTCTGGAATCATCTAGTGACGAAGAAAGCAAGGAAGATGTACAAGAGGGATGATCTTACAAAGAGACAATATGGCACATACCAGAGGATGTGCAGGTTTAGAGGGGGTGGATGTCGTGTTGTGGCACGTATATAGTGGGAACATGCATTAAACGATTTATCTTGTGAATTTTTGACGTATAAGTATACTTCATATAATACTCATATGCATAAATAAAAGCTTTCTACCATACCTTAGTATTTACCTTTGAAGTAATATAAATGTACATTACTATTAGAAAGTACTGCAAGCAAGTATCAATGATTGTGCCTCTTTTTATCTGGGGGAAAAGCATTTGTATATTTCTTCTAATATCTCAGCTATACCCTACCATATATAAATTATTTTCTTCTTTTCACATTTATCTAATAATATAACCCTCCAATAATGCATCCCTTCTTGGATACATACAAGAGGGAAGGGCCTACTATAAGACTTTATGAAAAGGAAGATCCAAAGCTTCTTGGACCATCCCAATTTGAAAATTCCAACCTCAGGGCGTGGAGAAAAGTCCAAAACCAAGTCAAACTCTTTTAGTAGGACAATTTTTCCTTTTGAAGCATGTCAATCCGAGTTACAGGTCAAAAGTTACAGGGAAACCAGTGAAAAACCCTCTCACAACTATACTGCAAGAAGAGATGGTAAACAAGTGAATCAAGTGAAAAGAGGTAATCTTGGTATTTTTTCATAAAATAATTTATTCGGAAGATAAAATACATAAGCATGTGAAAGTGACACCTCAAAGATGCCTTGAAGGACAAGACACACAAGTTGGGACCCCCTGCTGGAGCCACACAGAAGATGCCTAAGTGGGGCCGATATACATCATGCACCGACATGAAGCCTCAACAACCAAAAATGCTGAATTTCATAGTATTTTGAGTCCTAATATAGCCCATTTTAAGAAATATCCAAAGAGCATTTGATTTGGGGCTAACTCTTTAGCCTAATCAAGTGATTATGTAAAACATGGCTCCCTCACCTATAAAAAGGGCAACCTTCTCTTCATTGGGGGCAAGTTATGAGTTAGTGAGAATAGCTCAATTCCATAGTGACACACTCATCTTAGTGCCACACTTTCTCTTGAAGAAAGGCTGAAGTATTTCCTCATCTTCTCTCTCCATTAAGGTGGTGGCGATTGCTCTCATGTAAGATATATGTTTCTAGTTTTACTTTCATTTGCATATCTAGTCCAATACTTGTCTCTAACTCTATCTCTATCTCTCATTATCTATCTTTAATACTACCACCACACTTAGATCTATCTCTAATTCTATCTTATTCCTCCTTTGATCTCTCTTGTTGTGTCCTAATTGTTTCATTGGAAGATATTCAATCAGCAACCTTGTCAATGTAATGGGTACAACCTTCTTGCGGGAAACAATATGTGCACAAGGTTAGTAACCATATCTTCATCTTCCACAAGCATCTCTCTCTCTTTCTCTCTCTCTCTCTCTCTCTCTCTCTCTCTCTCTCTCTCTCTCTCTTAAAGTTCTCATTCTCTTCCACAAACTCTAGAATCTCCTTGCTACAGGTACTTCTCTCCCCGTAGTATCCTTATTGCCTAAGGGCAACAATAGGGCTTGGGAGAGAAAATCTCTTCTTCTTCTCCTTTCACTTCTTTCACACCTTTATCTTTGAACATACTAAGTATATCATTGATGAATAACCATAATCCACATAGAGGTAATTTCTTTCAATTCCATTCAGTGAAATCTATTAGGGTCAACATTTGGATTAGTCGAAAGATTCACTTTCAGCAACGCATAGTGTTTCTATTTGGTCCTGAAAGGCTTAACGAAATACTTCTCTCACTAGATCCCATCATACTACCTATTATTGACTATGACTTCTCTTTTGATGTGAATGTGGTTATTTTATTATGAATCAAGAGGATTTGTACTCACAACTAATCCCAATCGCTAGACAAAACATATACATTATATTAAGCACAAAGCTACAGTTCCAAAGAGCAATCCGCAGCTTATTTGGACAACAAAGATTAAATATCATTAACTCATCCATTAACCCTTTTATCCTACCCATGATACGATATGATTGTAATCTCGATGTTTTCATATTTTTTTTGTTCTGACTATCTTTCATGAGTTCTCTCCATCACGTGTGTGTTTGTAAGGAAAAGTGAGCGGCTTCTTTGGATACATTTCTTCTTTAGCTCTAGAAGCTATGTTATCTACATCTTAGCTCCTTCTCATAACCCTTGAGATTCCTCACAAAATCTCACAGCAAGAGGCCCGGTGCCTTCCTGGCAAGACCGCCTACTTCTTGACATATTTTTGGTGAACCCGACGGGAAACTGCGAGGGTGAGAGTTTGTGGGTAACCATGGGTGATCATGTTGAGCAACAGGGTTTGCGTTTTGACCCAACAACAATGCAAATGTTTCAAGCATTTGCAATGTTCATGCAACAATAACATGCCACTGAAAGAAGGGAGATTTCAGCAACAACGAAGGCCATACAAGCGGTCGTCAACAGAATGGATCAATTCAATGGCAAAGATGTAACCAAGTACTTACGCGAGTATGTGAAGGAGATGGAGCCACATCGCGTGTCAGAAGGTGAGATGATTCTAAGCTTTGAGCTAGTTGTTGCTCCAGAAATTAGGGAGCATGTTAGGGCAATTAAAGATGGGCATGGGAGAAATTGGAAAGAACTCAAAGTAGCTTTAAAGGAGGAATATTTCATGGAGGACTCGGAGAGAGTGACCAAAAGGACATTCTTAGAATGGGTAGTCAAGCCAAAGCAAGGACTATCAATAACACATCTACTTAGGGAATTTGAGCGGCGCTATGCACAACTCACAAGGACAGAAAGGGCCACAATAGATGCAGAGAAGACAAATCTTTTCTTACAAGCTGCAGGTAAAGAGTTTCAAGAAAATTTGGAGCTTCTTCTTGAAGATAAAGATGATGAGCAAGGTAAAGACCGAGTGGAATGAGGTTGAAGGTGCTGTCTCACTGCTTGCCAAACGACAAAGAAGAAGGAAGATGGTAGTAAACACTACAAGTCCTTCCACCTCAACTTTTGACAAAATGGTAAAGCCTACTTTTATCGCTCCTAAGTTTGATGAGTCCATGCTAGATGAGCTTGTGAAGGGAATGCGTGACTTGAAGGTGAAGCTTGCAAAGCTTGAAGAAAAAGGCCAACCATCAGGGCCACTTCCTAGGCAAAGACAACAGCCTAAAGAAGGGTTTGTTAATAGATGTATTTGGTGTGATAGTACAGACCATGTAAGAAGGGATTGTGATGATTTTAGTGATGCTTTGTTAAAAGATGTTGTCTTTTTTAAGGATGGTAAAATCCACTTAAGAGAGATAGGTCTACCCTTGAGAACTAACTTTGGGAAGGGGGGAATGCAAACCTTAGTTGAAGATATGGCAACTAACCGTGCCAGCTCTTCAGTTGAGGCAGCTACTTATGGAGTAAAAATTGAGCACCTTAATGATGAAGAGGCGAGTGACCATCATGGTCAAATTTGGCCAAATGTCATGCAATTAGCTAAAAAGGGAAAGCTTACAAAAGAGATTCTACATGAAGCAGGTGATTGCATACGTCTAGAAACAGGATGGAATGATCCAGTGGACTCATTGTCAGTGCATGCCTACATTACAAAATGCCAACAAAATGAGGCGATTGTAGAAGAGAAGCGCAGACGTGAGAATGCTGATGAAGGACCATCAAAAAGAAAGTTCCAGAAGTGGGGGAAGAAGCGACTCAATGCCTTCCCAAACACCCTCAACACAAGGAGCGTCTCCACTTGAAGTACTCATGGAGGAGTCTACAACAGGAAAGAAGAAAGAGCCAACAAAAGGTAAGACAAAAGGCCCAACTTATAAACTACAATCTAATATTGAGGTTGCTACAGATTTAAAGAAAGTCTTGGAGGAAAGGATCTTGAATAGCAAGATTGAGTTTACTCTGGGAGAAGTTCTTGGCATTGCAAAGCGTGAATTCCATGAGGAGATCATTGACATCATCAAGAGGAAGAGGCAAACCCTTGCTGAAGTTTCTTGTCCACAAGTTGAAGGGGAAACCTCGAAGACACAAGGGATGCAGCTGCAAAATAAGGAGGATGATGGAGCTATGGTAGGATGCTACCAATCTAGTGGGAGAGTGAAGCAAGTTTATTTCTCAAATGATGATGAAGAATTTGAAGATATTCCTAGGAGTTACTATTCACGAAGTCATTGGGCAAGGGCTACTACAGAAACTTTGGTCAAGGTAGGTGATCTTGAAGAGCCATTTGTTGCCTTGATTGACCATGGTTCAGAAATAAACATAATGTCAAAGAGTCTCTACAGCAAGTGCAAATGGCCGATGGACACAGATCATGGCTGGATGGTAAAAGTGGCAAACAATTCATCCGGTGAATTGTATGCAGCATGTCCAGGTGTGAAGGTAACAATAGGTGATGTAAAGATTGACCAAAACTTCTTTGTACAGGATACATCTTCATATCATCTCATCCTTGGACAACCCTACATCGTGGGAGTTTGAATGGAAACAAAGGTAATGGATGATGGTTCATCATATGCTAGGATACGTAGCAAATATGGTAAACAAGCTGTCCAATTTCTCATAGTTTTTGTAAACCATGAAAGAAATCGTGACAACCTCAGAGAACATCCTGTACCAAAGGTGAGCAAATAGTTTCATGATCATAGAGAAATGATGGGTTTTGGCCAAGTACCATTGTAAAGCGAGTTGCAGTGGTACATAAAGAAAAAAGATCTCGCCTGATCCAAAAATAGGTGAAACTTTTTCAACGGGCTCCTTGGTAACAAGGAATGGATCAGTATGTTTTACAAAACATGAAGATTTGAAGAGATGTGAGAGGCAATATGTGCATAATGTATAAATAGGCATGAAAAAGAGTGGGTTGCTAGAGCCTACTGAAAATGTTTTGGGTTTGTGTGAACAAGTTTCTTTTGTAGATACTATGGGTGAGCTTGATGCTATAATGGGGTCTAATTTGCATCTTGAAAATGAAGTTGTGGAAGTTTGCTCTATGGAAATGTATCAAGTAATAGAAGCCTTTTAAGAAAGCCAACCAGTTGGCCCAGAAGTCCATGTTGAAACTAAATACAAGAGTGTAGCAAAGAAGGTGAAACCAGTAGCTTCACCCTTACCACCCAACAACAGGGAAAAGATTGAGCAGGCTTTTTTACAACCAAGTTTGAGGAATCCTAAAAAGATTGGGCATACCTTCACAAAGGAGTCTTTTCAAGAGTTGCAAATTGGTTGAGAGGAGTTTCTAACATAGGAGGAGACAAAGTGCTTCAAAGAAATTCTTTCAAAGCATGGTAAGGCTTTTGTATTTGAGCCACATGAGATAGGATGTGTTGATCCTTCTATTGTAGCTCCAATGGTAATTTTCACAATACCTCATGTGCCTTGGAATCTGCGGCCTATTCCGGTTCCAAAGGCTCATTTGCCAAAGTTAGTAGAGCTACTGAATGAGAAAATCAAAATGGAATCTTGGAGCCTTCTTGTGCTCCATACTCAAACAAGTGGTTCACAGTTCCAAAGAAGAATGGTTCTCTACACTTCATCCAAGATATGCAACCAGTGAACAAGGTGACAATTAGAAATGTAGGTACAGGTCCAATTGTGGATGAGTTTGCAGAGGCGTTTGCAGGGAGGGCAATCTACTCAATGGGGGATCTCTACTCAGGGTATGATCAATTTCAGCTTGCAATCGAAAGCAGAGACTTGACAACCATGAGGACACCTTTGGGTTTGGTAAGGATGTGTACCTTGCCATAGGGAGCAACCAACTCGGTTGCACATATGATGAATGGGATGAATAAGGTCTTACGTGACTTTATTCCTCAAATCACAATGCCTTTCATTGATGATTTGCCTATCAAAGGATGTGAAGAAAGTGACAAAGATGAAGCTTTGGATCTCAAGGGATGTCGCAGGTTTGTGGTAAATCACATAAATGATTGTGATAAAATTTTGTCTAGGCTGGAAGAAGTGAATCTTACATTGTCAGGGAAAAAGTCTATGTTTGGTGTCAATGAAGTGCTCATTGTGGGGCACATGTGCGGGCCATATGGTAGGAAACCTTTTCCAACAAAGATAGATGCCATCCAAAGAATGAAAGAAACATGCACTAGCATCACTGAGGTTAGAAGGTTTCTAGGAGCATGTATCTTCTATGTTATTTGGATTCTACATTATGCACATGTAGCTGATCCTCTTTATCAGCTGCTTAGAAAGAATCAAAAGTTTAAATGGACAGAAGCACATGTAAAATCCATGAAAAAGCTAAAGGAGTTGCTCCAGTCAGCACAACGACTTTGAGAAAGGTAGACTATGAGCGTCAAAGGCCAGTAATTGTGACAGTAGACACCAGTCCTACAGGGATTGGATGGGCAATAGGGCAAGATGACAAAGAAGGACACAGGTATGTGGTAAGATTTGGAGAAAAGGTACTAAGTGCTCGCCAAAGAAACTATCCACAGATAAAGAGAGAGCTATGGGGTATGGTTACAGCCTTGAAAAGTGGGAAAGAGTACCTAATTGGTGCATGTGTGGTTGTAGAAACAGACTGTCTACCACTTCTTGGGATGATTACAAGCTGCTCAAAGCCAGACATTGCTATGTTGCGGTGGATTGCCTACATTAAGTCCTTAAATCCCGAGTTTAAGCACATTGCAGGTAAAGACAATATAGTGGCAGATATGCTATCAAGGGCAAGGTATGAAGATGAGTCACAGAAGATTGATGAGGGAGATGATGTGGGCACAAAGTTCTATTCCATCTCTCATGTCAAAGGTAACTATGTCTGCATGACTAATACACTTGAATTGTTCTTGAAAGATCTTTATGAAGGTGATTGGCTTCTTATTGGAAGCTATTTGAGTACTCTAGCAAAACAGGATGATTGGTCTGAACAAGAATTCAGGAGGATACGTAGGAAAGCATATGGGTACTTTTTGAGGGATGGTTACTTGTGGAAGCATCCTAAACAAAGGTGCTACACCACAACGGGTTATATGTAAAAAAGAGACTCAAGTAAAGCTCATGCAAGAGTTTCATGAGAGTCTATGGGCTGGACACAGGGGTGTGTGGGCAACCTTCTCCAAGTTGAAAGAAAAATACTGGTGGAAGGGTATGTATAAAGATGTATCTCAATTTGTAGAGTCATGTGTAACTTGTCAAATGTATTCAAATGTCCGACATCGTGATGGATTGCACCCTACATATCCACTAACCATGCACTATAAATGGGTTGTGGATCTAGTCACAATGCCTTTAGGACTCTGGCAGATGAGATACTTGGTTCTTGTACGAGAGGACCTAACTAATCAGGTTGAAGGAAGAGCATTAAGAGATAAAACCACAGAAGCTATGTGCAAATTCCTTCTTGATGAGGTGATTTGCCGTTATGGTTGTGTGGGAAAGATCACTGTAGATAGAGGTGAGCTGGATGGTGAGGAAGTAAGGGAGTTCTTTACCAGATTAGGAATCAAGCTTTCTATTACCACAGCTTACAACCCTGAAGGCAATGGAAAGAGTGAAAGAGGGCATCCTCCTATCATCAAAGCTTTGGCCAAGGCTTGTGAAGGAAGAGTTGGTGAGTGGCCAAAACTGTTACCATATGCTTTATGGGCTGATCGTACAACACATAGCTCAGTAACTGGCTACATGCCTGCGGAGATAATGTATGGTTAAAATCCAGTGATGCCGATTGAAGATACAATTCCCACATGGAATGTACTACCTTGGCAAGAGGGGCTTAGCAGGGAAGATCTCCTTGCACTGTGTATAAGGCAACTAGAGAGAAGACCTAGAGACATTGAAGCTGCAAAAGAACGACTCAAAAATGCAAGGTTGAAAAACAAGGACTACTTTGATAAGCGACATCGACTCAGGAGCAAAGCAATTGACAAAGGTGACTGGGTTTTAGTGTATGATAGTAGCCTTGATAACCAGCACACAGTCATGCGTAAGTTCTTAAAAAGATGGTTTGGACCGTATGTTGTAAAGAATGTGCATGAAAATGCTACTTACAACTTGTCTGAACTAGATGGTACAGAAGTAAAGATTCCCATTGTAGGAAAAAGGATCAAAATGTTTAAGAGAAGAGGAGACAATGATCTAGAAGATGTTGATGAGGAAGAAGAGCAAAACACAAGTGAAGATAAAAGTGAACATGAAGCTCTGGAATCATCCAATGACGAAGAAAGCAAGGAAGATGTACAAGAGGGATGATCTTACAAAGAGACAATATGGCACATACCGGAGGATGTGCAGGTTTAGAGGGGGTGGATGTCGTGCTGTGGCACGTATATAGTGGGAACAAGCATTAAACGATTTATCTTGTGAATTTTTGACGTATAAGTATACTTCATATAATACTCATATGCATAAATAAAAGCTTTCTACCATACCTTAGTATTTACCTTTGAAGTAATATAAATGTACATTACTATTAGAAAGTACTGCAAGCAAGTATCAATGATTGTGCCTCTTTTTATCTGGGGGAAAAGCATTTGTATATTTCTTCTAATATCTCAGCTATACCCTACCATATATAAATTATTTTCTTCTTTTCACATTTATATAATAATATAACCCTTCAATAATGCATCCCTTCTTGGATACATACAAGAGGGAAGGGCCTACTAGAAGACTTTATGAAAAGGAAGATCCAAAGCTTCTTGGACCATCCCAATTTGAAAATTCCAACCTCAGGGCATGGAGAAAGGCCCAAAACCAAGTCAAGCTCTTTTAGTAGGATAATTTTTCCTTTTGAAGCATGTCAATCCGAGTTACAGGTCAAAAGTTACAGGGAAACCAGTAAAAAACCCTCTCACAACTACACTGCAAGAAGAGATGGTAAACAAGTGAATCAAGTGAAAAGAGGTAATCTTGGTATTTTTTCATAAAATAAGTTATTTGGAGGATAAAATACATAAGCATGTGAAAGTGACACCTCAAAGATGCCTTGAAGGACAAGACACACAAGTTGGGACCCCCTGCTGGAGCCACACAGAAGATGCCTAGGTGGGGCCGATATACATCATGCACCCACATGGAGCCTCAACGACCAAAATTGCTGAATTTCATGGTATTTTGAGTCCTAATATAGCCCATTTTAAGAAATATCCAAAGAACATTTGATTTGGGGCTAACTCTTTAGCCTAATCAAGTGATTATGTAAAACATGGCTCCCTCACCTATAAAAAGGGCAACCTTCTCTTCATTGTGGGCAAGTTATGAGTTAGTGAGAATATCTCAATTCCATAGTGACACACTCATCTTAGTGCCACACTTTCTCTTGAAGAAAGGCTGAAGTATTTCCTCATCTTCTCTCTCCATTAAGGTGGTGGCGATTGCTCTCATGTAAGATATATGTTGCTAGTTTTACTTTCATTTGCATATCTAGTCCAATACTTGTCTCTAACTCTATCTCTATCTCTCATTATCTATCTTTAATACTACCACCACACTTAGATCTATCTCTAATTCTATCTTACTCCTCCTTTGATCTCTCTTGTTGTGTCCTAATTGTTTCCTTGGAAGATATTCAAGCAGCAACCTTGTCAATGTAATGGGTACAACCTTCTTGCGGGAAACAATATGTGCACAAGGTTAGTAACCATATCTTCATCTTCCACAAGCATCTCTCTCTCTTTCTCTCTCTCTCTCTCTCTCTCTCTCTCTCTCTCTCTCTCTCTCTCTCAAGGTTCTCATTCTCTTCCACAAACTCTAGAATCTCCTTGCTACAGGTACTTCTCTCCCCGTAGTATCCTTATTGCCTAAGGGCAACAATAGGGCTTGGGAGAGAAAATCTCTTCTTCTTCTCCTTTCACTTCTTTCACACCTTTATCTTTGAACATACTAAGTATATCATTGATGAATAACCATAATCCACATAGAGGTAATTTCTTTCAATTCCATTCAGTGAAATCTATTAGGGTCAACATTTGGATTAGTCGAAAGATTCACTTTCAGCAACGCATAGTGTTTCTATTTGGTCCTCAAAGGCTCAACGAAATACTTCTCTCACCAGATCCCATCATACTACCTATTATTGACTATGACTTCTCTTTTGATGTGAATGTGGTTATTTTATTATGAATCAAGAGGATTTGTACTCACAACTAATCCCAATCGCTAGACAAAACATATACATTATATTAAGCACAAAGCTACAGTTCCAAAGAGCAATCCGCAGCTTATTTGGACAACAAAGATTAAATATCATTAACTCATCCATTAACCCTTTTATCCTACCCATGATACGATATGATCGTAATCTCGATGTTTTCATATTTTTTTTGTTCTGACTATCTTTCATGAGTTCTCTCCATCACGTGTGTGTTTGTAAGGAAAAGTGAGCGGCTTCTTTGGCTACATTTCTTCTTTAGCTCTAGAAGCTATGTTATCTACATCTTAGCTCCTTCTCATAACCCTTGAGCTTCCTCACAAACTCTGACAGCAAGAGGCCCGGTGCCTTCCTGGCAAGACCGCATACTTCTTGACAGCGTAAAGAGCTCTAATTGAAGATTGTGCATGAGGAAGATGACATGGACACTTTCCTTGATGGTTTCAAGGATATTAATGAGAAACTTATTTCTGCAGGTGAAGTCATTTAGACACTTCCCTTATGCATACTGTTCTTGATGCGTTGCCAGATTCTTACCAAACTTTTGCTAGTACTTGGAGACTCATGACCCAAGGAAATCAAGAAGTTGTCAAGTTTGATGCATTATGTACATTGTTGTTGCAAGAGTCACTTTCTAAAAAAAATAAGGACTAGACATCATGCATTTGAACAAGCCTTTATTGATGCTCAAAGAAAAGGTGGTAAAAGTAATGTAGCTCCTTCTCATGTTCTTCTGCGAGTAAAAAATCATATGTTCCTAATGCTTCTACTGGTACCAATTTGTCTCGAAATTTTGGTGATCAGGGCAAAAAGAATATGCGTTGCCATTATTGTAAAGCTAATGATCACTTGATCAAGCGGTGTCCTAAGTTGAAGGCAAAAGAGGCGAAGAAGAAAGAGGGTGGTTCCATTGCAAATGTTGGATCCACTACAAATGCAACTATTGTTGAGTCTTCTATGAAAGGAGATTGTGATGTTGATGTTGATGTTGATGTTGATGGAGAATGGGCTTTTAGTGCAGAGTGTACCTATCATCCTCTTTTCCATGATGCACGCATGTCAGTTGGTGCAGATTCACATGTGTGGTATTTTGACAATGGTGCCACAAAGCACATTATCTCACATCGTGATTTATTCACCTCTCTTGAGTTTGTCCCTCACAGGAATTCAATTACTTGTGCCAACAATGCCTCTTATCCGGTTCAGGGAATTGGAAATATTGTGCTTACTGCTGCAAAGGTAGTTTTTTCACACTTTCTGATGCACTTCATGTACCTGGGATCAAGAAGAGTCTTTGTTTGTATCTGCACTTGCTAGACTTGATCTTGTAGTAAAATTTGTGGATGACAAATGTACAATGCATGATCTCACTTTTGGTGATGAAACTGTTGCATATGGCATTTTATGTCATGGGATGTATATGCCCACTTTGTATGAAAAGTGTGGACAAAATTTTGGAAATGCAATTGTGGATTCCAAGGCTATTTCAGATGCAAAACTTTGGCATGCATGTTTTGGTCATTTGAATTTTCCCAGTTTGCTGCGTTTGCAAAAATCTGATATGGTTGCTTCTTTGCCGCTTCTTGAATCACCTGTCAAACATGTTTGTGAAGGCTATATTTTGGGTAAGATGCAGCGTTCGAAGTTTCCAAAGGATGGTTCAGTTAGGGCCACATACAAGTTGCAACTTGTGCATAGTGATGTTTGTGGTCCCATGCAAACTCCGTCCTTGGGCAATTACCTTTACTTTGTGACTTTCATTGATGACTACTCCAAGCATGCATGGGTATTTTTGCTTGAAGCGAAGCCCAAAGTATTTATGTGCTTCAAATAATTTTTGGCTATGTTGAAAATGTCTCGAAATGTACTATGGGCACCCTCCGTTCAGATCAAGGGGGGAAGTATATGTCTCATGAATTTTATGCATTTCTGGCTACTTGTCGGATAAAACACCAATGTACAGTGCCTTATACGCCTCAGCAAAATGGTGTTTCTCTGAGAGGAAAAATAGGTTACTTATGGAAATGGCACAATGTATGGTCCAAAGTCAAGATTTGCCGCATTATTTTTGTCTTGAGGCCATCATGTGTGCCACTTATCTACTAAACATGTGTCCTACAAAATCTTTGCAATCTATTACTCCATATGCCTTCTATTGAGCACATGCGTATTTTTGGTTGTTTGGAATATGCTTTGGTGCCACAAACACAACGCAAAAAATTGGATGATAAGGCTGTCAATTGTATTTTTGCTAGTTATAGTGGTGAAAGCAAAGGTTACTGGTTGTATCATCCACAAACAAAACGTATTCTGTGTTTGTGGAAGATTTTGTTCAGCCCTTGCTGTCATGTACTGGAGACATTAATGTAAGCTCACAGGACATTTATGACATTTTGTTTCCTCTTTTTACTGGTGAAATTACGAATGTAAATTCCAATTAGGCAAATGTACAGCCTATGGGGGTTTCTAAAAATGTTACAAATCAGCCTATTATTGATGCAGATGTACATGATGTACTTGATGAGGAAAGGGCTGAGAATGAGCACGCTAGAGGTATACCTAAATGGTTGGTGCATACTTTGTGTGACAGTAAATTGGATGCACCTTCGTCTAGTCTAACCATTCAGGTTGTCACAATGCATCTTATGCATCAGATTGTTATGCTTTGGCTATGTCTAGCTTACATGATGTTGAGGAACCTCTGCCTTTTGATGAAGCACAAAATTCAAAAATTGGATGGCTAACATGCAATCAGAATATGATGCACTTATAGAAAATGACACATGGACTTTATGTGATTTGCCTCTTGCTAAAAAGGCCATTAGTATGAAGTGGGCTTACAAGTTGAAACGCAAGCCGGATGGTGAGATTGATTGCTATAAGGCTCGACTTGGTGCAAAGGGTTATGCACATAAAAAAGGCATAGATTATGAAGAGACTTTTCCTCCCACTTGTCATATGACTACTGTGAATTTTTTATATGCTTTGGAAGCTCATTTTGGTTGGGATGTATATCAGTCAGACATTGTTACTACTTTCTTGAATGGTGACATATTTGAGGAAGTTTATGTAACGCAGCCTCGCGGTTTTGTCAAGAAAGGACAAGAGGATAAGGCGTGCACATGTAACAAAGATTTGTATAGGTTGAAGCAATCTCCTCGTGCTTGGTATGAGAAGGCTGGCACTCTTTTGATCAAACGAGGATTTCGTAATAGTCCAACAGAATACACATTTTGTGTAAAGCAAGAGGGTGATGTACTTCTCATTGTGGTTCTTTATGTAGATGATTTGATGATCACTGGACCAAATGAGAGACATATTGCTGAATCTGAGACTGATTTGAATGCTACTTTCAAGATGAAAGATTTGGGGTTGTTGCATCATTACTTGGGTATACAATGTAAGCAATGTGATGGTGGTATTGCCTTGTGTCACAAAAGTTACATAGAGACATTGCTATGTAAGTTTGGACTTGAGGATTGCAAACCTATTGCACTCCCATGGAAACAGGTTTGAAATTGAGTCTTCATGATGTTGGTGATCCTGCAGATGTCACTCTTTACCAAACTGCTATTGGATGCCTCATCTATGTATGCAACACGAGACCGGATTTTCAGTTTGCAGTCTTACAAGTCAGCAGATTTATGCATAGCCCAGGATCTAAGCATTGGCAGGCTTTCAAGAGGATTTTCTACTACTTGATGGCACTTTACATCTTGGCTTGTTTTATCCCAAGGGGGGATCATTGCCACTAGACTTACATGCTTTTTCGGACTCAGATTAGGCTGATTGTTTTGACACGTGAGTGTCCACAAGTAGTATTTGTTTCATGCTTGGCAGTTCATGTATATCATGGTTGAGAAAGAAGCAACCTATTGTGGTGACTTCTAATTGTGAGGTTGAGTACAAGGCAGTCTTCACAGCTACGGTTAAGTGTGTATGGATGAGACGCCTTATGGGTGATTTGGGTGTTGGACAGGACATTGCTAACACTATCTACACTAACAGTCAGAGTGCATTGGTAGTTGCAAGGAACCCAGTTTCCATGCTCACACAAAGCATATTGAGGTGCATTACCACTATGTCAGGTAGAGACTCTCAGTAGGAGAGATCAACTTAGCTTATGTGCCAACACAGGACAACCTTGCAGATCTTTTCACAAAGGCATTGTCTCATGAGAAGTTCGAAGCTTTCTACAAAGCTTTGGGCTTACTCCCCTTTGTGGATTGATCATGTCCTCAGGGCATGTCACTTCCCTTTACTCATGTGCTAGCTCTCGTTCACCGCGTCACTCCAGGGGGGATTTGTTACTATTTACATGTGGCAGTGATGTGTGTGAACACACTTAGAACCGCCAGGGTATTTTTCCCTCACTAGGAGGTTTTTCCCCCGTGCATTATATGATACGCCCATCATTCTAGGGCTATCCATCTTTTTGATTGCACACTAAGTAATACACTCTCTGTTGTGTGCCTTGAGCTTCCTTCGTCTTATCCAAGCTGTGTGTTCTCCTACAACCCTAATTCGAACACACTCTAGGGCTATCTTATCTTTCTATTGCACACTAAGTAATACACTCTCTGTTGTATGCCTTGAGCTTCCTTTGTCTTCTCCAAGTTGTGTGTGTTTTCCTGCAATCCTAATTTCAACAATTGGTATCAGAGCAAATTGCATCCACCCGCACTTAGTCACCAATAGCTCCAGCACATGTCTGCTCACTTTCTCCAATTTCTATGAGCTTTGGCGAGCATTCACAAGTCAACAAATATTTTGGGCGAGCTTGTAGAGTGCCCTGGGGAGGTCACTTTTTAGAATGTGTATGATATCACGTGAGTTAACCGGAGAGGATTATTAAAATACCAAAATGTATAAAAATGTATACATACAGAGGGGGGTGGGGTTTTTTTAAATATGCTCACAGTGTAAGTATAGTATGTATATTGGGGTATTATTAATTACCTCTTGAACGCACATGATATAGGGGTCTTTTGATAAGTGACTGCCTTGGGTAGAGCGCAATCTTCTCAAATTTTTGATTCGGGCTCATTTTGACCTTCGTTTCTACTATAGGTAGTACAATACATGCTATTTTGTCATTTTGTGCAAATTTTTTGTTAGTGTCGTTTTTTGCATAGAAGGTCTCTTAAATTCTTCTACGGTTTGTGATATATAGCACATATTGCTCCCGCTTTGTTTCTCCTCTTTTCAAGCAATTTTCACATCAGGTACAAGCATTTACCATGGCCGACAACAACACAGATGTGTTCAAGATGTTTGCTTCTGAGGATAGATTGGATGGGGACAATTACCCTATGTGGGCTTATATAATGCAACATGTCCTTGTGTCAAAGGGTGTTTGGAACATTGTGCAGGGCATTGATGTACGTCTTGGTTCTAAGGATGTAGGCGATGTTGAAGGTGTGCAGGTTTTGGTGGCAGAGTTGCTTCTGCCAGAGCTGTTTTGCCTATGGCTGAGCAAGCTGGTTGGGATATAAAAGATGCACAGACTCATGCATTGATTGTAATTCTGTGAAGCGCACTATTAATCCTCACACTCGTTTAATGACATATTCAAAACAGGCTCGGGATGTTCTGTGAGGCAAAAATTGCATTGCTACGTAAAGAGCTGGAGTCGAAGATTATGCATGAGGAAGATGATATGGACAATTTCCTTGTAGGCGAAGTCATTTTTGACACTTCCCTTATGCGGACTGTTCTTGATGGGTTGCCAGATTCCTACCAGACTTTTTCTAGTACTTGGAGACTCATGATCCAAGGAAATCTAGAAGTTGTCAAGTTTGATGCATTATGTACATTGCTGTTGCAAGAGTCACTTTCTAGGAGAAAAAGGACTAGACAGTGTGCAGTTGAACAGGCCTTTATTGTTGCTCAAAGAAAAGGTGGTAAAAATAATGTAGCCACTTCTCATGTTCTTCTGTGAGTGGAAAATCACCTGTTCCTAATGCTTCTATGGGTAGCAATTCGTCTAGTAATTTCGGTGATAAGGGAAAAAAGTAGATGGGTCGCCATTATTGTAAAGCTAATGATCACTTGATCAAGTAGTGTCCTAAGTTGAAGGCCAAAGAGGCTAAGAAGAAAGAGGATGGTACTAATGCTGGTTATACCTATTGTTGAGTCTTTTGTGAAAGGAAACTGTGATGATGATGTTGATGCAGAATAGTATTCTAGTGCAGAGTGCACTTATGATTCCTTTGTCCATGATGCATGTTTGTCAGTTGCTGCAGATGCTCATGTGTGGTATTTTGACAGTGGTGATACAAAGCATATTACTGCTCATCGTGACTTTTTTACCTCTTTTGAGAATGTCCCTCGTAGGAATTCTGTCACTTGTGCCAATAATGGCCTCTTATCATGTCAAGAGAGTTGGAAAGATTGTAATGACTACTGCAAATGGTAGTTCTTTCACACTTGTTGATGCATTGGATGTTTTTGGGATCAAGAAAAATCTTTTGTGTAACATTTAATGGTCTAGTAACTTGTGTGTAGCGAAAAATAGCATGAACATAGTGAGCATTTCAATTAGAATAGATGAGTCCTAATGAGAATAACAAGAGTGCTTGGGTGGAGAGAGCAACAAAAAGTATAACCCCTAATCAGATAGCATGAACAATACTTCAAAAGAGAGAGAAATTAAGCAATTGACAACAGTTGAGGACAGGATTTGCATGGAGCCGGTCCCCCCTCCAAAAGGCTTTGTATTATGGTTTCTCCCATCAAGAGAGACATTTTACAATACAATTCTTTGTGTTCCTTCAATACTAGCTAGTGCAATGAAGATGCAAACTTCATGCACTAAGCAAGACACTTATCAAAAACAACATCAATTCCCTCACGGTCTCACACCCAAGACCTCACACACCTTCGAAGATGGTGAGAGCTAGCGGGGTATGAGAGTAGATTGAGAGGAAGAAGAAGTATTCCTATGAGAAAGATGTACATCTCCTCACATAGTCACTCATATTAGCATAGCTTAGCTTAGTAATTAGCATGGTAGAGGAGATGAGCATGCAATGAAGCTTGGATCTTGGTTGGATTTGCATCACAAAGCCAAGAGTTGTTGGTGTAGGCCTCCCTTCTCACAAGCTTGGAGTAGGTGGTAAGCTTTCCATTAAAGCTTGAGAGAGAGTCTTCTTGTTTCGCACCTAAGATGGTGTGAGTGTGTGTGTGATAATGCCTTGCAAAAATCAGCCCCCTCTCTCTCTTGGTCGACCCCTCTTGCTATTTGCTCATCCTCACACCTCATTGGACCTCCCCAGGCCTAGCCAATGGAAATTAAGCAGCATAAGTGATAGTCTTCTGACATGTGTCCCCCTTTCCCCTTTTGTGAGAGATTTAGGTAATTACTTAATTCAACTAAACTCTCATTGGACCTCTTTCCCTCCTAGCCAATAGGAATCAGGCAAGCCATTGGGCTGCTCAATGCTCATTGGACCCCTTGGGAGACTGTCCAATAGTCTTCTAGAGAGCTTAATTCTTATTGGTTCTTTTATTAAGTGTTTTTAAATTAATTAAACTAGATTTATTGTAGCATAATTCTTATTGGTCCACCTCCAAGGCCATCCAATAGAAATTGAGTACACCTTGTGGGCATCTAGGCTAGGGAGTTGACATGTGTCCTTCATTCCCTTTGTGTAAAGGGAGCTTGCATGTGTGTGTGTGTGTGTGAGAGAGAGAGAGAGAGAGAGAGAGAGAGAGAGTTTCTCTCTCATCTCCTACTTCTAGGGCTCTCCCCCTCCTATGTAGGGATGGTTGAAGACTTTTGGGACACACACCAAGCATCCAATCTCCCTAGGTTTTTGAACTTTGGCCACAACCTTTGAATTTTGGAACCTTAGCATTTTGGAAGTCTTAATGGGTTGAACCCTCAGGTCTTTGGAGTCCATTGTTGCACATAGCTCTTTTGCAGATGACCCCCCTTTGGATCCCTATTTTCCCTCCTTTGGATCCCTACTATGGCCAGTCTGCTAACTTAACCAGTATTCTAGCTTTTTTCTCCCCTGGCACTTCCCCATATTAAATGATCAGTTTAACATGAGAAAATCATTTAGGAGAATTAGATATTGATTATTATGACATTACCTCTCTCTTGAAATCATAGTCATCCTTGACTATGGGGTAGAGAAGATAAAGCATATTCATTAGTCCTTTTCGTAGCGGGTAGAGGATCCCTATTTTACCCTACGACATTGTTCCAGAATGGATGACTAGTCCTCAATCTTAAATAGTAGAGTGAAAAGCTCTACTTGGTGTTTGGGAGACGTCGTCTCCGCAAACATGAGCTAAGCATGCATACTACTTCATTTTTGTGCAAAATAAAGAAAAAGAGAGTCCTATAAGACAAAAACTTTGTTCATTTTTTTTAACACTTGTACATCTTCTTACTCTAGGGAAGCATTGTAAGCATTGACAAGGTTTAGGTTATCCTTTAATTGTATGCCTTGCATCCATCTAACATCTTCAAAAGGATAATTTTTTAGCTATTTCACTTTGGCCATCCGTTTGCGGGTGGTAGGCCGAAGAGAAATTTAGCCTTGTTCCTAAATTCTCAAAGAGACCCTTCCAGAAATTACTGGCCATTCTAGAATCTCTATCTGACACTATGGACATTGATAAGCCATGGTACTTGAAGATTTGTGAAATGAAGAGGGTTGCCATTTGATGGGCTTTGATAGTCTTTTTGACAGGTATAAAATGAGCTTGTTTACTAAACCTATCTACTATCGTCCATATTCATGTATTCCCATGGATAGACTTAGGAAATCCAAAGATAAAATCCATGGATATTCTCTCCCATGGTGAATTAGGGATTGGAAAAGGTTGAAGCAATCCCCTCTATCAAACTTCGTCTTTTGGCATAGCACACATTTAGAAACATACTCTTGTATGTTTGCTTTCATGGTAGGCCAATAGAAATATGTTTTAATCCCCTTTAGGGTAGACTGAATCCCTCTATGCCATGCATAAGGAGGAGCATGAGATTCATACATTACTTTCTCACGTAGTGAGCTAGTAACGCATAGTCTATTGCCATAGAGAAGATAACCATCTTGTAAAGTAAATGGTTCCTCTTTCTTCCCTAGTGCAAGGGCTGAAATCACATCTCTAAAATCGGGATCAATTGCATACTCATCTATCATAGAAGATAGATCATTGTAAGTTGCTTATGGAAACCGCATTCACTCTCGGCCATCTTGAGAGTGCATAGGCTACTTGATTATGCTTGCCAGCAATGTGAGCAATATGAAAATGAAATTGCAAAAGAAAGTTTGCCCACCCCATTTGTTTGTTGGAGAGCTTGGTCTGCGTCATGAAGTATTTAAGACTTTGGTGATCCGTTCGCAGAATGAAAGGAGGCTCCAATAAATAGTGCTTCCATGAGTCTAAGGCATGTAGAACTGCGAGGAGTTCCTTTCATATATGCCTAGAGCTTGCTCAACAGGGTCGAGCCTTCGACTTTCATAGCCTATGGAGTGCCCTTCTTGGAGCAAAACAGCTCCAAGGAAATCACCACAAGAATCACATTGGACCTCAAATGGCTTTGAGAGATCCGGTAGTGCAAGCAAAGGTTGAAGATAAGCTTTTCAAAAGCATTGTTTTCCTTGGCAGACCATGTGTACCTAACGTTTTTCTTTGTTAGGTCATGTAATGGTCCTGCTATTAGTAGTGAGAACTTTTCTATGAGGTGTCTATAGTATGCACACATACCTATAAAGCTTCTTAACTCATGAAGATTCCTTGGTTTAGGCCATCCTTTTATTACCTCTAACTTTGCTAGATCCATTTGGATGCCATCTTGAGAGATAATGTGACCTAAATACTAAATATCTTGTAAGAAAAATTCGCTTTGTTTTTTATTAACATAAAGTTTATTCTCTCTTGGAACTTGAAATATTACATGGAGGTGTTTCTTGTGTTTGTCTATGAATTAGAGTAGATGATGATATCATCAAAGAACACTCCGGTGAGGCCTGAATAGCTTCTCCATCAAGTGGTTGAATGTGGCTGGTGCATTGGTCAAGCCAAAAGGCATGACAATGTATTCGTAAAGACCAAACATAGTGCGAAATGTGGTCTTTACAATGTCTTGATCAACTATCCTTATTTGATGATATCCACTTTTTAGGTCAATGCTACTGAAGTAGTGGATCCTTATAGCTTATCAAATAGGTCTTCTACCCGTGGAATGGGAAACCTATTTTTGATAGTGATCCTATTTAGTGCTCTATGGTCGACACACATGCGATAAGTGCCGTCTTTCTTTTGTACTAGTAGCACATGAGAACAAAATGGAGATGAGCTAGGCCTAACCATGCCCTTCTTGACTAACTCATGCACTTGGCACATAATCTCCTCTTGTTGAGCTTGAGAAACTCTATAAGGAGGTTTGTTAGGCGGTGAACTTCCTGGAAGAAGTTCAATTGGATGGTTATCATTACCGCGTTTAGGATGTAGCTCACAAGGGATGTCGTCAATAAAGACATCCTGAAACCCCTTGAGAAAATTGGATAACCCTAATTCCTTTTGATTGTTTATATTTTCTTTTGCTAAAACATTAGGTTCATTTTGAGAATCTTTAACAAAAATCATGTACATGGAAATAGAGCTCTTTATTGACTTGTTGAAAGCTTGTGTATGTACAATGGGTATAGTGTTACCCATTTCCTTAGCATCTATATACATATCCTCTTCCCTAAACTTAAAGGAGATTCTCCTTTCAGGGAATTTAACATTGGCAGTCATGAGATCAAACCATGGTGTCCCTAGGATTACATTCTCATGCTTGAGAGGAGAGATAAAGAAGTCCTCTTTGTCCACATAGATTTGGACATGGAGCCTCAATTTCCCGATTAAGGGAGTGACCGAAGCTTCTTGCCCCTTGAAAGCACATCTGCGGGTAGGACATCTCCCATCTCGTAGACTTGTATGCCTAGCTTGGTGGCCAATTGTATAGATATAAAATTGTGAGTAGAACCAGGTTCAAAGAGAATAAAAGAATCATGTTCTCTTACCTTTCCCCAAGCATGGCATAGAGGAGATCCTTTGTGATGAATTTCCTCCTCTTGGATTTCAACCAAGGTAGCTCTAGGAGGTTCATGGCGGGTGTTCTTTTGGGGACAAGTGCGGTAGGCATGCCCTTCCTCGCCGCACTTGAAACAACGGTTATCATTGTGATAACGCTCAAGCTCTTCAGGAGAGAGTGTATTTTTGCCTTTTATAAACTCCCTTCTCTTTAGCTTTGTTGGAGTTGCCCTTAGGAGAATTTCGGACATTGTCCTTCCTCTTAGGATCATTGGAACCCTTGTTTTTCATGGGCTTAGAGTTTCTTTTAGCCCCCATTTGGAAATTGATTCGAGAGGCCACCATAGTATGTTGTATAACTACCTATATGGTGCGTGGACTTTGGGAGTTGACATAATCCACCATTTCTTCAGTTAAGCCCGCACAAAATTGTTGCTTTAGCTCTCCAAAATCCAACTTCTTAAAGACAGTGGCTTTGAGTTGTAAATCCCAAAACTTGTCTACATATTTGTGAATGGATTCGTAGGGAGAGAGCTTCAAGCTTCACCATTCGGTGGGTATTTTGTCTTTGGCATCAGTGGCCAAAAACTGCTTCATAATGGAAGCTCTTAAAGCTTTCCATGTTCGTGGAGCTTCACCGTTGGCCCGTAGGCTAGACCACCATTGTCTGGCAGACTTTTTGAAAGTGCATAGATACATGGCGTAGGTTATAGGACTCCGTAAAGCCCTCATCTCCAAACGCTGCATCGAATTGTTGGGGATAAAGGCCAAGACTTTGTCCGTAGGACCAAAGGTGCCATCGTAGGTAAGGAAAGAGATGCTCTTCCCTCCCTCTTTGAACTTCTTGGGATTGGACGACCTCTTCCATGTGGCATAGGATTTCCTATGGACTCTTCTTTTTTATGGTTCAAAGGTTGCACCATCACTTTCTTCAGAAGGTGAAGAATTTGAGGAAGATGGAGAAGAGGGTGACCTCTTTATCGCCTTTTTCTTGCCTTGATCTTCATTGTCTTCACCATCACTTTCATAAGAGGAAGAGGATGAAGAAGATGGAGAAGAGGGTGTCCTCTTTGTTGCCTTTTCTTCTCTTGCTTTTTGTCATCCCTCTTTGAAGTATGGTGTGGAGAAGTATGCGATGGTCTTCTCCGTTTTGGAGGTGATGGAGAGCGTTTAGCCCCCCATCTTCGTGGAGCCATCTCCGCCGAGGTGGCGGGAGACTCACCTCTTTCTCGTTCCTTCGCTGGAGGCTCTTGAATTCTCCTTTGAGAAGGAAATGCGTCATCAAGGAGAAAATTTCTGAGCCCTTCATATGGATCCTCTTCTTCTTCTCAAATCGGAGAGAGGCCTCTTTTAGAAGTCTTGCAAGGAGGCTTCTCTCTCGTCATGGTGGGGAGCTTGGAGAATCCCATGAGCACGAAGCTGTTGTTGCACTTCACTTTGGAGGGATGGATTGCCCATGGCTTGTTGAAGCCTAGAAACAAGATAGTTAACAAGCATTGAGGCATCATTAGTAGCTTGCTCATTAGCAAAATCAAAGTTATCAACATTAATTTCACTCTCTTTACTATTGTCAGCCATTCTAACAACTTTTAGGTGTAAACTTTTTAGGTGTACTTTGGCACTTCAAGCGCTAGTTGCTACTCCTCTTTACCCCTTTAGAAAAAGCACTCAAGCTACTATACCCATGGCTCAAATACCATTAATTGCAAGGAATAGAAGAGAGGGTCGTTCAACACCAAAACAGCACCAGCACTTATAAAGCTTCTAATAGCTCAATAGTGGTTAAGTTGTAGGCAAGCCCCGTAGGACTCCACTATTAAGACCATAGCTCTCAACGGTGATGCCCCATAAACTACACAAAGGCAGGTGCACTGCAAGGCTAAAAAGTCCCTATTCTACTTATTCATATGCAATTAATAGTACCAACCATTTATAGCTAGCTTGAGGACCTCCCTTCTTGAGCAAGAAAAGAGAAACCTTGTTCTCTGATACCAATGTAACATTTAATGGTCTAGTAACTTATGTGTAGTGGAAAATAGCATGAACATAGTGAGCATTTCATTAGAATAGATTCCTAATGATAATAACAAGAGTGCTTGGGTGGAGAGAGCAACAAAAAGTATAACACCTAGTTAGATAGCATGAACAATACTTCAAAAGAGAGAGAGAAATTAAGCAATTGACAACAGTTGAAGACCAGATTTTCATGGAGCTGGTCCCCCCTCCAAAAGGCTTTGTATTATGGTTTCTCCCATTAAGAGAGACATTTTACAATACAATTCTTTGTGTTCCTTCAATACTAGCTAGTGCAATGAAGATGGAAACTTCATGCACTAAGCAAAACACTTATCAAACACAACATAAATTCCCTCACGGTCTCACACCCAATACCTCACACACCTTCAAAGATGGTGAGAGCTAGCGGGGTATGAGTGTAGATTGAGAGGAAGAAGGAGTATTCTTACGAGAAAGATGTACATCTCCTCATATAATCACTCATATTAGCATAGCTTAGCTTAGTGATTAACATGGTAGAGGATATGAGCATGCAATGAATCTTGGCTCTTGGTTGGATTTGCATCACAAAGCCAAGAGTTCTTGCTGTAGGCCTCCCTTATCACAAGCTTGGAGTAGGTGGTAAGCTTTTCATTAAAGCTTGAGGAGGACAAAGAGAGTCTTCTTGAGGAGGACAAAGAGAGTCTTCTTGCTTCACACCTGAGATGGTGTGAGTGTGTGTATGATAATGCCTTGCAAAAATCAGCCCCCTCTCTCTATTGGTCGACCCCTCTTGCTATTAGCTCATCCTCACACCTCATTGGACCTCCCCAGGCCTAGCCAATGGAAATTAAGCAGCATAAGTGATAGTCTTCTGACATGTGTCCCCCTTTCCCCTTTTGTGAGAGCTTTAGGTAATTACTTAATTTGACTAAACTCTCATTGGACCTCTTTGCCTCCTGGCCAATAGGAATCAGGCAAGCCATTGGGCTACTCAATGCTCATTGGACCCCTTGGGAGACTGTCCAATAGTCTTCTAGAGAGCTTAATTCTTATTGGTTCTTTCATTAAGTGTTTTTCAATTAATTAAACTAGATTTACTCTACCCTAATTCTCATTGGTCCACCTCCGAGGCCATCCAATAGAAATTGAGTACACCTTATGGGCATCTAGGCTAGGGAGCTGACATGTGTCCCTCATTCCCTTTGTGTAAAGGGAGCTTGTGTGTGTGTGTGTGTGTGTGTGTGTGTGTGTGTGTGTGTGTGTGTGTGTGTGTGTGAGTTTCTCTCTCATCTCCTACTTCTAGGCTCGCCCCCTCCTATGTAGGTATGGTTGAAGACTTTTGGGACACACACCAAGCATCCAATTTCCCTAGGCTTTTGACATTTGGACACAACCTTTGTATTTTGGAACCTTAGCATTTTGGAAGTCTTAATGGGATGAACCCTAAGGTCTTTGGAGCCCATTGTTGCACATAGCTCTTTTGCAGATGACCCCCCTTTGGATCCCTATTCTCCCTCCTTTGGATCCCTACTATGGCCAGTCTGCTAACTTAACCAGTATTCTAGCTTTTTTCTCCCCTGGCACTTCCCCATATTAAATGATCAGTTTAACATGAGAAAATCATTTAGGATAATTAGATATTGATTATTATGACATTTTGTATGTATCTGCACTTGCTAGAGTTGGACTTGTAGTCGAATTTGTTGATAATAGATTTAGACTACATGATCTCAGTTTTGATTATGAAATTGTTGCATCTGATACATAATGTTGCGGGCTGTATAATCTCACTTTGTATGACAAGTGTGGGCAAAATTTTGCAAATGCAATTGTGGATTCTAAGGCTATTTTAGATGCAAAACTTTTGCATGCACGTTTTGGACATCTGAATTTTGTCAGTTTGCCATGTTTGCAGAAACCTGATATGGTTGCTTCTTTGCACCTCTTGAAGCACCTATCAAACATGTTTGTGAAGGTGGTATTCTGGGTAAGTTGCAGCATTCGAAGTTTCCAAAGGATGGTTCAGTTAGGGCCACATACAGGTTGTAGATTGTGATGTTTGTGGGCCCTTGCAAACTCCGTCCTTGGAAAATTACCTTTACTTTGTGACTTTCATTGATGATTACTCTAGGCATGCATGGGTGTGTCCGCTTAAAGAAAAGTCCGAAGTATATATGTGCTTCAAACAATTTTTGGCTATGGCTGAAAATATCTCAAAATGTACTATGGGCACCCTCCGTTCTGATCGAGGGGGGGGGAGTACATGTCTCATGAATTTAATGCATTTCTGGCTAGTCATGGGATAAAACACCAATATACAGTGCCTTATATGCCTCAACAAATTGGTGTTCTTGAGAGGAAAAATAGGTCACTTACGAAAATGGCATGATATATGGTCAAAAAGCTTTGCAGCATTTGTTTTGGCTTGAGGCCATCATGTGTGCCGCATATGTACTTAATAGGTGTCCTACGAAAGCTTTGTAGTCTATGAATCCATATGAAGCATGGCATGATAGAAAGCCTTCTATTGAGCACATGCATATTTTTTACTGTTTGGCATATGCTTTTCTGCCACAAACACATCACATAAAATTGGATGATAAGGCTATCAAATGTACTTTTGTTGGTTATAGTGCTAAAAGAAAAGGTTACATGTTAAGCATATCTTGGTCTCGCGGGATGTTGTATTTGTGGAAGATTTTATTCGGTCCTTGCTGTCATGTACTAGAGACAGTAATGTAAGCTCACAGGGCATTTATGACACTGTTGCCTCTTTGCAGTGGTGGAAGTTTGAATTTAAATTCCAATGAGGCAAATGTACAGCTTGTGGGGGTTTCTGAAAATGTTACAGATCAACCTATTATTGATATAGATATACATGATGTACTTGATGAGGAAAGGGTTGAGAATGAGCAGGCTAGATGTATGACTAAATGGATGGTGCATACTTTGTGTGACAGTAAATTAGATGCACCTTTGTCTAGTTGTACTTGTTTAGGTTCTCGACATGCACCTTATGCATCAAATTGTTATGTTTTGGTTGTGTCTAGCTTACATGATGTTGAGGAAACTCTATCTTTTGATGTAGCACAGAATCCAAAAAACTGGATGGCTACCATGCAATCTGAATTTGATACCCTTATTCAAAATGACACATGGACTTTATGTGATTTGCCATCTGGCAAAAAGGTCATTGGTACGAAGTGGGTTTACAAGTTGAAACGCAAGCCGGATGGTGAGATTGATCGCTATAAGGCTCGACTTGTTGCAAAGGGTTATGCACATAAAAAAGGCATAGATTATGAGGAGACTTTTGCTCCCACTTGTCATATGACTACTGTGCATTTTCTATGTGCATTGGCAGCTCATTTTGGTTGGGTTGTACATCAGCTAGACATTGTTACTGCTTTCTTGAATGGTGACATATTTGAGGAAGTTCATGTAATGTAGCCTCACGGTTCTGTCAACAAAGGACAAGAGGATAAAGTGTGCAAATGTAAGAAAGCTTTGTATGGGTTGAAACAATCTCCTCTTGCTTGGTATGAGAAAGCTGACACCACTCATTTGGTCAAACGAGGCTTTCATAACAGTCCAACAAAAAGAACATTGGATGTAAAGCGTGAGGGTGATGTACTTCTCATTGTGGTTCTCTCTCTATGTGGATGATTTGCTAATCACTGGACCAAATGAGAGACATATTGTAGAATTTAAGGCTGATTTGAATGCTACCTTCAAGATAAAATATTTGAGGATGTTGCATCATTACTTGGGTATACAATTTAAGCAGTGTGATAGTGGTATTGCCTTGTGTTAGACAAGTTACATAGAGACATTGCTTTGTATGTTTGGACTTGAGGATTGCAAACCTATTGCCATTCACATGGAAACATGTTTGAAATTGATTCTTCATGATGCTAGTGATCCTGCTGATGTCACTCTTTACCAAGCTGATGTTGGATGCCTCATTTATGTATGCAACACGAGGCGAGATATTCAGTTTGCAGTCTCACAGGTCATCAAATTTATGCATAGCCCAGGGTCTAAGCACTGGCAGGCTGTCAAGAGGATTTTCCGCTACTTGAGTGGCACTTTACATCTTGGCTTGTTTTATCCCAAGGGGGGATCATTGTTGCCAGATTTACATTCTTTTGAGGACTCATATTGGGATGGTTGCTTTGACACGTGAGTGTCCACAAGAGGTTTTTGTTGAACAAGAAGCAACCTACTGTGGCCACCTCTAGATGTGAGGTTGGGTACAAGGCAGTCTTCAACGGCTACATTTGAGTGTGTATGGCTCAGGCGCCTTATGGCTGATTTGGGTGTTGGATAGGAAACTGCCAACACTATCTACATTGATAGTGAGAGCGCACTGGTAGTTGCGAGGAACCCAAATATACATGCTTGCACAAAGCATATTAAGATGCATTACCACTATGTCAGGGAGAGACTCTCAGCAGGAGAGATTAACTTGGCTTATGTGCCAACACAGGACAACCTTGCGGATCTTTTCACAAAGGACTCGTCTCGTGAGAAGTTTGAAGCTTTGTGCAAAGATTTGGGCTTACTCCCCTTTGTGGATTGATCATGTCCTCAGGGCATGGCACTTCCCTATACTCTATGTGCCAACTCCCATTCACCGCATCACTCCCAGGGGGGACTTGTTACCATATACATGTGGTAGTGATGTGTGTGAACACACTTAGGACCGCCGCGGCATTTTTTCCCTCGCTAGGAATTATTTTCCCCCATGCATTGTATATTTGTCCATCACTCTAGGGCTATCTTATCTTTCCATTGCACACTAAGTAATACACTCTCTGTTGTGTGCCTTGAGCTTCCTTTGTCTTCTACAAGCTATGTGTGTTTTCTTGCAAGCCTAATTTCAACACAACTTAGGGTCATATTGATTTGGCTATTTTAGTCCGCTTAGGGTTAGAGGTTTTTAGTTTGTGCTCTAATAGTTGGTCATGTTTAGTTGTTGGCAGATGGACTAGATAGGCACCTTCCTAATCGACCCCTTCATCATGTGCCATAAATTTTTTATGGCTCATCTGTAGGTTTGTTGGCATGTGTCCGGCCGACTGTCACTAACTCCCGTCACTACCTCACTTACAGTTTCTTTATCCAATTGTAAATATAGTACATTACGAGCCATACACACAATATCTTAATATTGTGTGTGCTGTTTAGGAGGGCAAGGCTCACCCTCACCTGTGTCTGCGTACTCTTTTCTCTCTCACACTCTCTCTTCCCGCTCCTGCACTCGACCCAACAACTGGTATCAGGGCTTTGGGTTCACGACAAATGGAGTGTTACAGAGAAGTGAGCTTTCGGCTATGGTGAGCTCGTTTTTGGTAGAAGCTTGAGATTGGTGAGCAACCACCGGATCTGTGCTTATGAAAGCTTGAGGGACATTCCCAAGCTTCAGAGTAGGGTGTATTGCAAGTGTGTATGCTTTTTTGCAGCCATACTTGTAGGAAGAATGCATATTTCATTTCCGCAAGTCATTTTTCGGGTTCCAAAACAGTGTTTTTTGCGTAACTTTTGCATACGGAATGCGATTTATATAAGGTTAGGGTGTAACCTAGGGTTTTGGCATGCTCCGGACATAGTGGTGATGTCCATTTTCATTGATCTTGACCTCTAAAATTTTTGCAGTAGCTGTTGTTTATTGTGTGTCGAGGATTCCACACATGGTTTGCTTTTGGAGGTGAGAGTGGTATTGGCTGTATGTTTGCTCATAGGTGGGAGGATACGATGTATGATCTATGTAGTCAAAGGCTCAGAGAGTTGGTAACACTTGTTAGAGGTCCACTTGTAGCCACATATAGGAGATGCAGTAGATATTTTGCGGTTGCCAATTTGTCTTGATGTTATGCGAGACACTTGCAGGATACTTTGACACCTTTGTGAGCTGAATATTCAGCCAACTAGATTGCTATTTAGGATGCTATTTTCATGCATATAGAGGGCTGAAATTATCAGCCATACATTGCTTTGTAGGTGCCATATTTTTGGCAGTGGTTGCATCTCAGATTTTGGTCATTTATGCATCAATTTTTGGTAT
This sequence comes from Adiantum capillus-veneris, assembly GCF_014529385.1. Lineage (NCBI taxonomy): Eukaryota > Viridiplantae > Streptophyta > Polypodiopsida > Polypodiales > Pteridaceae > Adiantum > Adiantum capillus-veneris. The sequence goes on along the minus strand of NC_140947.1, from coordinate 64,804,386 downwards.
AATTTTCTCGACATCAGACAGGATACACAAGTTATCTTCTACGAGAATTTCGGTAGTGATTTTGGAGCTTTATGCACAGAGATTTCATGCATTGAGAGCTTGGCATGGTTTATGTGTCTAGGTCATTAGCAAGCTTGCTCGACTAGACTATTTTATGCACAGTTGATTCCAAAGTTGGGATTTGATGATCTTTTCTGATCTGCCATACACTATGGTTGTTATGTACATCACTAGTATGCTCTTTTAAGAGTTTTTTTCACAAGATTTGACCATGATTTTGGTCTACTCCTAGAGTTCTCATCGGGTGGGAGTTTTTTGGTATATTTCTTGCACTTTTTTTGGCGTCCGTTTGTGTGCATATCCTGTGATTAGCAATGAAGACTGTACGCTATTTGTGGATACTGCCATTGTACATTTTGGTGGAGCCATATTTGTCTTGTACAGTAGTCCCTGCCATTTCTGAGACTTGGCCCAAAAGATAGCCACTTTTAGACTTGGCTATACATTTGTTGCATATCCTATGTTGAGAGGGTCATGGTGAGGTTTTCTTTAGCTGGGGTATTCTCAAATGTGGAGATGCTTTTGGTGATACAAGTAGCTGGAGATCTCCATTTGTGGCCTCGCCATAGGATATGTATAGAGAGGACTAGGTGCTCATTAGCCATGATGGCTTTTGGTATGTTTGTTTGACAGTTTATGCATAGCTATTACTCTCAGTTGTTCTTTCTATTTGGTTAGAGATACCTTTTATGCGTTTGTTACATTTCCTGGCACTTTTGATCTCTATTTTGGTTGATATTTTCTCCCAAAAACAAAGGAGACTCTTCCAAAATTTAACCAAAAATTTTGGGCTTATAGTTAGCCAAGATGTCACTCAAAGAGCGTGATGTCTATGACATAAAGAAGTTTGATGGCACAAACTTTACACTTTGGAAAAACAAAATGCAAGATGTTCTTGTCCAAAAGAAGCAAAAGTTGCCTATCATGTACAAGAAAAGAACTGAGCAAATGGACATGACTCAGTTTCAGTGGGATGAGCTGGATGAACTATACAAGTCTACTATTAGATTGCATCTTGCCGAATCTGTTTACTTTTCCATGTTGGAATGTGAGTCTGCTTACGTGGTATGGAAAAAGCTATGCAATATCTATGAAAAGGATACAACTAGCAATAAAATAATCTTAATGTGGAAATTGTTCAACCTTCGTATGCGATAGTCTGTTAGTGTTGCCAGCCATATCAATGATTTTGACTCTTTGTTTGTTCAGATACGTGCGTAGAGCATGAATATGGATGATGAGATGAAAGCTATCTTTTTTCTTTGCTCATTACCTCCATCATGGGATATATTTTTCATTGCAATAAGTAAATCTGCACCTAATGGTACACTAGTGTATAATGATGTCACTAGTTCTTTTTTGTTTGAGGAAATGCGACAAAAGTCTATGGGTAGCTTGCATCATGGCGAAGCTCACTATGTGTAGAAAGATGAGAAGCAAAGAAAGGGTCGTGCTAAGCAGCATGAGACTCATCCCGTGATAGGTCAAAGTCTTGTGGACATTATAAAAAATTCAATCCCATTATTGTGAGAAATATGGTCACATGAAAAAAGATTGTCATGCTTGGAAGCGTAATAAGGGCAAAGGCAAAAGTAAAAATAATGATGGTAAAGAGGAGAAGTCAAAGAGCTCAATGAAAATTGAAGAAATCAATGTGGTTTCAGATGATTGTGATGCGCAATATATCAATATGCTGACAGAGATTGATGATGCGTTCTTTGATGCACATGAATCTCTATCATTGTAGAGTTCATTGCCAATTGAATTGCTTGTTAGTGGTGAGGTGTCATACACCTGGATACTTGATTCGGGTGCTTCTTTGCATGTTACTCCACATAGAGAGTGGTTTACCACCTATGAGGAGACTATTGGATTTGCCACACTTGGAGACAGCTATGCATGTGACATCGTGGGTGTCAGTGACATTGCTATGGTTATGAAATATGGCGTACGTTTTGTGATCCACAATGTGTGTCATGTCCCATCTTTGACACACAATTCGATTTCAATTGGTTTCCTTGATTACTTAGGTTACAAAGTCACTTTCTTTTAGCAATCTTGGTGTATTGCGAAGGGCAGCTTGATGGTTGCACAAGGTTTGAAAGTGGGCTCCCTTTATCCTCTTTATGTATCAGCCAAAAAAAGTGTTCTATTTGTAATTGAGCTGCCAACCGTTGCATTGTGGCATAGCCGGGTAGGACATATGTCCAAGAAAGGAATGGAGACTCTTTCTCGTTTGGATTACTTGCCTTCTCTTTCATTTTCTGAATTTCCTTTCTGTGAGCACTGTCAATATGGGAAGCAAACACATGCTTCTCATAATGGTTCATATGAGAAAGAGCGTAAACCTTTAGAGGTTAGGCATAGTGATGTGTGTGGGCCTATGCCCACTAGATCTCTTGGTGGACCGTCTTATTTTGTCACGTTCATAGACGATGCAACACGTAAAGTCTAGGATAATTCTATGAAGTCCAAAGATAGACATTTTCTTATCTAGTGTAGAGACTCAGTTTGATCGAAAACTAAAAGCTTTGCGCTCAGACAAAGATAGACATTTTCTTATCTAGTGTAGAGACTCAGTTTGATCGAAAACTAAAAGCTTTGCGCTCAGACAATGGTGGAGAGTACATTTTGAAGGAGTTTGTAGATTTTTGTTCAGGAAGGGGAATTAAGCGTGATTTCTCCCTACACCCCTGCACAGAATGGTGTTGTTGAAAGGATGAATAGGACCATCCAAGAGAGGATTATGTTTATGCTTTCACAAGCTAATTTGACCCAAGGTTTTTGGGCTAAAGCACTTTATACGACGGTTTACTTGATCAATAGATCACAACATGCTTCTTTATAGCTTAGTGTGCCTGAGGAATTATGGTCATGACATAAGTTGTCTTATGACAAGCTCTGGAGGTTTGGCTATGAGGCGTACACACATGTGCCTAAAGAGCTTCGTGGTAAGCTTGATCCCATATCTAGAAAATGCATCTTTATAGGCTATGGACAGGATGGTCAATTTGGCTATTGTTTATGGGATCTTGAGAGTCAATCAGTTATTCGTAGTAGGGATGTAGTCTTCAATGAGACTAAGATTCATAAACAGCCAGAGAAAGAGGTAGAATTCTGGAAAGTGACATTTTTTTATGTATCACCTCCTTTGTAGACATCTCATGAGCCAGTTATGCCGCAAGTGAATACTCTTGTCACTAGAGAAACTGAGTAGGCTAGTACTAGTCAGTCGAGAAGGTCTCAGAGAGACTCAAATTTGCGAGACCATTTTGTTCTTGGCCTGGATTTTGTATTGCTGACAGATTGTGGTGAGCCATCTTATTACAAAGAGACCATGCTAACCAAGGATAAGACTCAGTGGGAGCTTGCAATGGAAAGTGAGTTGTCTAGTATTCAGAAAAACAAAACTTGGGAATTGGTTCCACTGCCAAAAGGTATGAAAGCACTGCCTTGTAAATGGGTTTACAAGAAGAAGATTGCATCGAGTGTTGAGAACTACAAAGCTCGCTTAGTGGCCAAAGGTTTCAAGCAAGAATATGGTAAATATTTTCAAGAAATCTTTTCTCCAGTGGTCAAGATGGTGACAATGAGAATGTTGCTTGGTTTGGTTGCCACTGAAGATTTGGAGCTTGAGCAAATGGATGACATTACAACTTTCTTACATGGAGATCTCAATGAGGAGATATATATGCAGCAACCTAAAGGGTTTGTGCTAAAGGGCAAGGAACATTTAGTCTGTAAGCTTTCAAAAAGTCTCTATGGCTTGAAGCAATTATCCAGACAATGGTATCAAAAGTTTGATGCATTTATGCGTTCTTAAGGCTATAAGCGCAGTGCTGAGGATCCATGTCTTTATGTGAAAATACAACCCAATGGACAACTAATTATGCTTATTATTTATGTGGTCATATGACATGCTCATTGCTGGTCATTCAAAGAAGGACATTGTTGGCCTCAAAATGAAGCTAAAGAGTCACTTTGATATGAAAGATTTGGGAAATGCAAATCACATTTTGGGTATGCGCATTACTTGAGACTATAAGAAGAGATTTTATACTTATCTTAGAAGAATTATGTGCATAAATTTCTCAAGTGTTTCAACGTGGAGAAGGGGAAGGCATTGAGTACCCCATTGCCTGCATATTTGAAACTTAGCAAGAACAATTGTCCCAAATCTGCTGAGGAAAAAGCTACAATGGCTAAGGTTCCTTATGCTTCATCTTGTGGTAGTCTCATGTATGCCATGGTGGCTACAAGACCTGACATTGCACATGCAGTGGGACTTGTCAGCAAACTTATATCTAACCCTGGTAAAAAGCATTGGGATGTTGTCAGGTCAATTCTTGGATACTTGATGACACAACGGATAGATAATTATGCTATGGTCGTGGAGATCTATCCATCAAGGGATATGCAGATAGTGATTATGCAGGTTGTGTTGATACACGTAGATCAACGACAGGCTGGATCTACACATTTGCCGGTTCTTCTATCTCTTGGAGATCCATTCTTCAAGATTATACATCGATTTTCACTACAGAGGCTGAGTATGTTGCTTTGAGTGAAGCATGCAAGGAAGATATATGGCTTGCTCGCCTAGTGGGAGATCTTGGATTGGAGCACAAATTGCCAGTTCTTCATTGTGACATTCAGAGCGCTATTTCTTTGGCCAAGAATCCGGTGTTTCATTTGAGAATGAAACACATTGATGTGGGGTATCACTTCACTCGAGAGTGCTTGGCCAATGGCCAACTCACAAGAGTTCACTTGGGAGTGCTTGGCCAGTATCATTATCAAGGTTTTTGAAGTTTTGGAGCATACAACTGAGAGCAGCTACTCTCTCGTGCATTGTAATCCATTTTTCTTGAGCTTTGGTAATGCAAATTCAATTTCAACACTTGAATTGTGTTCCTTGTCTACCACTCTTTTATTAAGCGTAATCATTATCAATTTTGTTGTGGTTTGTGACTACACATTAGCGAGCTAAATAATTTTTTTAAATTAATGGTTTTTCTCTGATGTTTTGACAATAGGAGAGTGTTCATAGACCATAGGGTGACCATTTAGGATTGTTCTGTTGTAATTTTTAGGACTTGGACCATGATTTTGGTACCTTGCTGGATTGCAAGCCCAGACTTGGTAGGATAGTGCCTCGAGGTGTCTGAGACCTCCTCCTAAAATTTTGTAGAATTTGGACTTTTTTTGAGTGCCAAAATGGCATGGCGATTGAGAGTAGTAACATAGGACATAGGCAATTTTCCGGATTTGAGAGTGATAGATTTGCTAGTGCTAGAGATGGCTTTGTTTCATAGGTTCACTTCTTAAGGTTGACACCCTCAAAGAGTCTTCGTGCCCCATCCGAGTCGCTTCTCTGAGTATTGACGTTATGTTAGTGCCAGATAGCTATGCTATAGATGCCTGTCGTGACCCGTTAACATTGGCACCATTTCCGGGGATAGTGATCCTTAGGTGGTGAGTGACCTAGTCTTGTCTTTTTACTTTAAAGACCATTGATGTTGATTTCCACTTCATTTACTCTTTAGCAGCCAGGCAACTAGACACGGGGTTTAGTGCTTGGTAGAGTCTAGAAGTCGGGGACTTGCCAGATCTATTCTTGAGAGGTATTGGGAGTTGTGAGTGAGATACAAAAGCATTTCATTCTTCCTATTTTTTGTTGCTTTGAAAGTACTATTCCATCATTCGTTTTTCTTTTAGTTTTGCACCATCTGTTGGTTTTTGTTTCTAAGATTTATTTCAGTACTTACGAGTAGGTTAGGTAACGTCTATAACCATCAAATTGGGTAAAAAATATCAAGGAGAAATTTGTCAAAACCATATTTTGGTAGGAAAGACCATAAACTCTAGAATTTTAAAAATTAGATGTGATCAAAATTCAAAAGCTGATCTAAACCAGAAAATAAGTGCTAAAAGGGGTTAAACAAACTAGGAAGAGTCAATCTAGAAAGTTTCATGCAAATTGGTACAGGAACATGGATCGCGATCTATGTCTCCTTGTGAAGTTTTGACCAGAAACTAATACCATTGAGCTCAATGTGGTTCCAGATCACTGAATATACACTTTTCGGAGTAATTAACACAAAAAACTCACTCAAATCAAGAAATTGGGGCAAAAGGGACAAAGACCTCAAAAATTGACCAAATTTGGGGCTCTTTGACTTTTTTATATCCAAATGCAAAAATAAGTGAAAATCTAACAAATATAGAGTGCAAGCATACAATTGATCGAATTTGGGACCTTTTGACTTTTTGATATCCAAATTTAAAAATAAGTGAAAATTAACATCTATAGAGTGCAAGCATACAACTGATCAAATTTCATGTTCAGATGTGGTTAAACATGAATCACGATCAATGTCCCCTTTGATTATCTAGAGCTGAGATTTGAGCAGAGAGTAGCTTACAACATTTGGGACAACTTTTGTAAAGAGCACCATAGCAAAAAACTCCAAAAAGTTGACCAATTCATCAAAAAACCGTAAGGCACGTATAAAATTTTTCTTTTGATCAACAAAAATTTTTTCAAATCCAAAAATAAGTGGTGGAGTGGAAAATTCATACTGCAAGTAATCATTAAGCCAAATTTGAGGTCTATATCTAATGGAACATGGATCATGGTCCATGACCCCTTTCTGAATTTTTGGACAGAGACTATATACACTTGTAGCAGAGACCTATACAAACAAAATATCAAAGAGAAGAATAGTAAAAAAACTCCAAGAAGTGGGCCAAAAGAGGGCAAAAGTACTCCAAGTCTAAAAACCACCATACGGACCTAGGGTTTGACTTTTGGGTGACCTAAAGTGATCCAAATCACATAAAAACCACATAGAAGGGATCAGGGACTTGAGGAACATGTGTATCAAATTTCAGTACATTCTAACTCAAGGGTACATGGTTCGTGACCCATGTTTCCCTCACAGATTGAACCCAGATTCACACCAGAGCTAGCACTAGTCCCTAAAAGCAAAACATTTTGTCTTTTAAAAATTTATTTCGGATTTGAATTGTGCATATTGCAAGCAAAATAAAAATTTGTGCTGAAAGTGCAATGAAATTTTGCTTGGTTCATATTTTTGACTAACATAGCATCTGTAGACTTATAGCCACCAAGTTATTTTTGTACAAGTTGTGGAAATGAGAGTTTGCAGCTCTAGTTGCCTTCCATTGGAAGATTGGATGCATCATAAAGGGTAACAAGTCATGATTTTTCAAGTGTAATTTTCTTGATGTATTTGTGATCAAGAAAGTTATCAGAATAGAAATCCTATTGTCAGAGACCAGTCAAGTCATGTCTCGATAGAAGGGACTGTCAATCAAGGCCAATCATAGAGCCTCTTATAGAGGGAAGTCTTTCTGACACCTCATCAGAGAGGTATTATACCTATATGGATGAGGGATTTAAGAGTGTGAGCTTCAAAGAGGGAACCAAAATAGGAGCTAGACTATCACAAATAGCACCAAACATGAAACTTTTGTGCCTACAGTAGCAGTTTGAAAATGAACATGATGCAAAAATCTATAAAGACTGTATAGATCGTAAATGCATGAAATTAGAAGACAGACCTAGTGAGCTCAAGCTCATAGTGCCCGTAGATTATAGTGGTGATTGATACTTTGAGGAGAAAGGAAACATGTATTTAGTTCAGCATAATCTCTTGATTGTGTACAAGTGGGGATTGACATGTACCAAGGAGAAAGTTGATGTTGAGCCTTTATTGTGGACAAGTGGGGATTGCCATGGACCAAGGAGAAAGTTGATGTCGAGCCTTTATTGTGGACAAGTGGGGATTGACATGTACCAAGGAGAAAGTTGATGTCAAGCTTGAGGAAAAGCCACCAAAGCTGGATATTCCCAATGAAATGCTTAGGCGAGTGAATGTGGCTACTCACATCAACATGGACAACATGCCTGTGGTTTTGTACAAGTATTATAACGGAGAGCAAATGCTCTATTGCAAATGTGATGAACCCAATGTGAGAGAGTTAACACAACAAAAATTCTTATATGTGTTCACGTACCAGTGGAGAGAGATGCCCAGGTGATCATGCTAGATAAGTATGGTCTAAGGTATTCCGAAATGGATCGTAAACTCTGAAACGAGGCCAGAAACCACTAGAGTGAGTCCTGTGAGAACAAGAGTGGAAGACTCTTTTAGTCGACGATATTTTTTCAAACCTAAATCAATGGGATCTTTGGGTTCAAAGGTTCCAATGACCACACATCAGGGCAGTAGTGCTCCAGACATGATTTTGAACACAAGGGTTCCTGATACCAAAACCGAAGGTAGAGACATAAGACCTGATGAGAGAGTAATTGATCCGACTTCCGCCATAGCACCTATCAATGGGTATGAGGCCAGAGATTTTGTAGTAGGAGATCCTAGAATGGTGAGAATGGTAGAAGAAATTCAAAGAATGCGACCCTCAGGTGGCGAAGTGTGTGCCCAAAAAGTACATTGGATTGGGAGATCCCTATTCGCATGTTTCACTCTTTAAACAAGTCTTAAGAGCAAAACAAGTGATGGATTTCCATACACAGTATGAAGGATTTGGTTTGACCTCGGAAGGAATGGCATTGTCTTGGTTCAAGCCATTAAATGGTCGAGACATCCTAAATATTGATAAACTCTTGGGAGATTTTGTCGAGGAATTCTCTAAGAGAGGAATCAAGCCGAACACGGTTTCCCAAATCTATGTTTTCAAACAAAAAGACAGCGAAAAGGTGAAGGAAGCTTCGGTTGGTTTCAAATAGTACATTGAGAGATGTCTAGTGACAGAGTTACCGCAAGATGATCGGTTGTCAGTTCTCTTTATAGAGAGCCCAAGAAACAAAACTCTCAAGAAGGACCTACACTTTAAAAAAAGTGTACACCACATTCAAATGTCACTAGAGAAGCATTATACCTAGTTGACAATTGCAAGATGTATGGGGAGGTGATAGAGGATATAGACACAAACACCAATAGTGCCTCTTCTACAACTAGCGAGCGAGTCAACTACCAAACATAGTGCTCCACCTTCAATCACAAAAAATGTGGATCAAGTAGTTGTAGAAGTGATTAGAAGAAAACCAAACGTACAAACAGAATCCCAGTTGAGACCAGAACCTCCATAAGCAGCAAATGGTCCAAGAGTGTTAAAGTGGTGTGCCATTGAGCATAAATACACCAATCATGATACAAATGAGTGCTTCTACAATCGAAACTATGTGAGGGAAAGGCCGTATGGACATCCAACAATGCAACCATTTCCACCACCTTCGAGGTACCATATTGGACCCAAAAACATAGCACAAGCAAGAGACAAATTGCAACTTGTGTTGGGCCAACACCCTTCTTTTTCTTCAAGACAATCGAGCCATTGTTCAATACACATAGCCAACAAAACCACTCATGCCACCAATAGTTTACTACGAGGAGCCTATAGAAACCCATATTAGAGAACCGGAGGGTGTAGCATATGCTACCAAGGATAATACATTTTGGACAAGCGCAGATGAAGCCACAATTTTTTTTAATGTGTCTCAAACAACAAGAAACCAATTCAAGATGGATGAAAATATGCTCATGTTCATAGCAAGTCAAAATTTCAAACATAGAGGATATCCTCATAGGCTACCAAATGCCCAACCGGAAGGTCTATGCTATGAATGTGGAGGTGACCATTGGGCATGAGGTTGTCCAAACAAGGGCCAAAGAATGAAAACATTTGGATTCTGTGATAGATGCGCAATAAATCACCTCATACAACATTGTGCTTAGAATCTAGACAACAAGGGAAAGGCGACAGTGAATGTCATTGGAGTTTTACCTTGTTCAAGTGGATCTGAGTTACAACTGACAGTTCCTATCAAGGTAGTAATGAGAGCTCAAATTAAGAAGCAGCCAAAAACAAACCAATGGCTGACAAGAAACAACTTCCATATTAAAACGAGTTTAAAAGCGGGTCAATGATGACTCAACAAAAATCATGGAAAGCAAAAAGAGACATAGTAAAATCTAAGAGTCTAAAGGAAAATACATCCATAGAGACCAAACTAAACCAAACAAGAGAGAAACTCAAACATGAACAAGAGAATAAGGAGAACACCAAAAGAGTGGAAGCACCAAAAATAGTACCAGGAGGTTTGGTCTTGGTTGAGAAAGTGAATGAACATTTAGATGCTATGTTGCAAGCCTACAAAGAGAGGTTGAAGAGCAACCAAACACTAGAACAAAGAATGTTGACATATCCGCATCCTGAAATAGAAACAAAACAATTTGAATGGAAATGTGCAAAAGGCTCATAGAGACAACTCAAGCACTAATGCAACCAAAAACATAGAAGGTCCCTAAGTAGTGCATGCTCCAGAAAAGAAAAATGCAACCACACTCAAGGGAGAGAAATCCAGCAAACCAACCATAGTTGAAAAAGAAGGACCATTGGACATGAGGGTTGTTGTGAACACAACAGATGAGGCCAAATCTCACAAGATGTTGCCAATTCCTGAAGTGGATGAGCCATGACTACAATCATTATGGAAAAAAATCACAAACAAAAAGGATAGTAGTGTCACAATGCAATCGACATCAATCCCCGAGGTCAACATGGATCATGAGATCTATCCTGGGGATATACAATCGTTGTATGGAGATGTAGGGATGGAAGTATCTGTAGAAATTAAATCAAAAACTTTAAGGACTTTACCTTTCTTTGTAGGTAAACATGAGACAAAATCTAAAGTGATATTTGTACCATCTAAGTGGAGTCCAACTCCACAGATAACGAACACAAAAAGCTTGCACGATCTAATGTCTTCCCCTATAAGATGCACCATTACTCTTGCCAAAATTTTGGAAATCAAACCACATCTATTGGTAGTTGGATCAGATGAGAGCTCTTATAGTTGAACCCTTCATCATGACCCCTAAAATTTTGATGTCCCATCATTATTTTTTGTGGAAATCTTTGTAATTAATTGAGAATATTTGATTGTAGTCAGACAATATTTGAGTCAGTTTATGCCAAATTTGAGTTATGAAGTCTATAAATGAGTCTAAGACTTGTAAAGTCGGCCACTGGCCAAGAAAGCCCTAGGTATAAAGCTCATTTTTGTAAGTGAAAAATGACACATTACCATTATCAAAGGTTTTTTTGAGTTTTGGAACATGCGATTGAGAGTGCCTACCCTCACATGCTTTGTAATCAATATATCTTGAGCTCTGGTAATTTGATTTTGATTGCAAAACTTGCATTGTGTTCCTTGTCTCTTTTATTTAAGTGTAATCAATGTCAATTTTGTTGTGGTTTGTGACTACACGTTAACGAGCTAAATAGGTTGTTTTGAGTGCGTTAATGGTTATTAATTTTTTAACATTTGACCATAACAGAGTGTTCCTAGACCATAGGGCGACGCTTTTGGTATGTTCTATTGCAGTTTTTAAGACCTTGATAATGATGGATTGTGATTTTGGCACCTCATCAAATTGGGACCAAAATTGGTAGGATAGTGCCCCTAGGTGTCTTAGATCTCCTCCTAAAGTTTCGTAGCATTTAGACATTTTTTGAGTGCCAAAATGGCATGATGACTGAGTGTGGTGACATGGGACAATAGGTAGTTTTCCAGGTTTGACAGTGATAGATTTGCTAGTGTGATAGATGGCTTCATTCCGTAGGTTCACTTCTTGAGGTTGACACCCTCAAAAGAGTCTCCGTGCCCCATCCAAGTCACTTCTCTGAGTATTGACATTATGTTAGTGCCAGGTAGCTATGTTATAGACATTTGTTGCGACCCGCTAACATTGGTGCCATTGTCGGGGATAGTGATCCTTAGGTGGTGAGTGACCTAGACGTAGCTTTTTACTTTAGAGACCACTGATTCTGATTTCCACTCCATTTACTCTTTAGCAGTCAAGCAGCTAGACATGGGGTTTAGTGCTTGGTAGAGGCTAGAAGTCAGGGACTTGTCAGGTCTATTCTTGAGAGTTATTGTGAGTTGTGAATGAGATACAAAAGCATTCCATTCTTCCTATTTCTGATGCTTTGAAAGTAATATTCCATCATCCGTTTTTCTTTTAGTTTTGCAAATCTGTTGGTTTTTGTTTCTAGGATTTATTTTAGTACCTAGGAGTAGGTTAGATGAAGTGTACAACCATCAAATTGGGCAACAAGATCAAGGAAAAAACTGTCAAAACCATATTTTGGTAGCCAAGACCATAAACTGTGAAAGTTTCAAGCCAATTGGTGCAGGAACATGGATGCGATCCTGGAGCCCCTGAGGAATATTGAGTAAAAACTTGTACCAAAGGATCCACTGAGGTTCCAGATCACTAGACATACACTTTTGGTGGAGATTTGACACATGAAATGCATTCAAATCAAGAAATTGGGCAAGAGGCACAAAAAACTTAGAATTTGACCAAAATTTGGGACTTTGGAATCCAAATTCAAAAATAAGTGAAAATCGAACCTCTATAAAGTGCATGCTTACAGCTCAAAAAATTTCATGTTCAGATGTCATCAAACATGGATTGTGATCCATGACCCTCTCGGTCATCTGGAGCTGAGATTTGAGCAGTAAGTAGCTGACAACATTTGTAAAGGGCACCATAGCAAAAAAAAACAACAAAAAGTTAACGAAATCGCCAAAATATTAGTTGCAAGTCAAAAATTGCAAGACAAACACAACATTTTTCTTCTAATCAAGAAAAAGTTTTTCAAATCCAAAAAGAAGACTCCTTAGATTGCAAGTACTCACCAAACCAAGTTTGGGGTTCAGGTCTGATGGAACATGGATCAGGATCCATGTTCCCTTGCTAAATTTTTTAATAGAGAGAGGACAGAGACTGTACAAGCTTGTAGCAGAGACCAATACAAACAAATTATCCAAAAGCAAGGGTATCAAAAAAATTCACGAAGTGAGACAAAACATGACAAAATTCATTCAAGACTAAAAACTGCCAACAGATATAGGATTTGACCTTTGGATGATTTAAGGGGATTCAAATCACATAAAACCATATAACAAGGATCAAGAGGTTGTGAGGGACCTGTGTGCCATGTTTTAGTACATTTTGACACTAAGGTACATGGATCGCAATCCATGACCCCGTGTCACAGATTCAACCCAGATTGATATCAGAGTTAGCACTAGTCCCTCGGAGCATAGTGGTCTTTTCAAAACTCAATTTAGATTTTATTTTTATATATTACAAGCAAAATAGTATTTGGTGTCAAAAGTGCAATAAAATTTTGATTCGAGTAGATTTTGACTAACCGAGTGGCTATAAACTTATAGCCATAAAGTGATTTTTGTATAAGTTGTGGAAATCATAGTTTGCAACTCGTTTTTCTAGTGATTGGAAAGTTGGGGTTTTGCAAGCGTAATTTTATTGATGTATTTGTGATCGGGCAAGTTATATCTGAATATAAATCTTGTTATTAGAGATCAATCCAGTCATATTTCAACAGAAGGGAGTGTCAATCAAGAAACTTTATTGACCTTAGAGCCAATTTTGGAGGAAATTCTTTTTGATACTTCATCAGAGAGATCTTATACCTATATGGGATCCAAAGGTGTAAGTTTCAAGGAGGACACCAAAATGGGAGCAGGACCATCACAAATTGCATTAAATATGAAACTTTTGCACCTACAATACCAATTTGAAAATGAACAAGGTGCTCATATCTACAAAGATGGTATGGATCATTATTGTGTGAAAATAGAAGAGAGACCTAGTGAAATTAAGCTGATAGTGCGTGTGGATTATAGTGGAAATTGATACCTTGACAAGAAAGAAAACATGTATTTAGTTATGCACAATCCCTTTATTGCGGACAAGTGGGGATTGACATGCATGAAGGAAAAGGTTGATGTCAAGCCTGAGGAAAAGCTGCCAAAGCTGGACATTCCTAATGCAAATCTTAGACAAGTGGAATGTGGCTACTCACATCAACATAGACAATATGCATGTGGGTTTATACAAGGACGATAACAGAGAGCAAATGATCTATTATAGGTGTGTTAAACCCAATATGAGAGAGTTGACAGAGCAAAAATGCTTGTATGTGTTCACGTACAAAGTGGAGAGAGATACACATATAATCATGTTAGACAAGTATGGTCAGAGATATTCAGTAGTGAGATGCAAAGAGCTCAAGGGAAATATGTACTTTGGAGGGCCACTCCACCAATACTATGTCACCCCTAGCATTCATAGGCCTACTGTCTCTAAAACAACAAGACGAGAAACTACGAGAGTGAGTCCGCCTAGAACCTCCGTGGAAGATTCTTTTAGTTAACCACACTTTTTCGAGCCAAGACCAGCAGTTAGCTATTGTTTGAGTGTAAAGTGGTTGACTAGGGTTAGATTTAATGTGAAATGCATACCTATTTTGCTATCAATTACCTCTATAACGTATTTTTTTAAATAGAAAATTCTAAAATCAACACTTTATGTTTATTAGAAGTATTTTGATTGTATCTTGTAAAAACATTGCATATGTTTGAGAGAGAGAGAGAGAGAGAGAGAGAGAGAGAGAGAGTTGGAGAGACATTTTTGGATATTATTAGACATAGACAAAAATGATTCCATAGATAACAACCTTTTAAATTAAATAAGATCTCTTTTTTTAGATGATAGTATTTGTTATAAGAAGAAGTATTTTTGGAAAAAACATTGTATCCATTTGGAGTAATTGATCTAAATTTCTTAATATAAAGTGTTTCTAAGTGATTTTCTTTGTCCTTATTGTTGTTGAATCTATGATTTTGATTGTGAACTTTTTGTGGAACGGCTTGCATCTGTTAATGTCAGTTATCATCAATTTAGTGGATTGTTTTTAATGTTGCAATATCCATTTTTAGATTATTTATTTGTCCAATATATATATATATATTTTTTTAAATTTATTATACATTGTAATTTATAAATAAAAATCTTACTTATTTTCTAGAGTTATTGATTTTTAAGGAGATTTTATTTACATAAAAAATATGACAACTAGACTCTATTAAAATGATTCTGTAGGAACTTTTTTGAGTTTTAGTATAGATATAAGAGGTATTTAAAATCTATTTAAATATTTTCAGATGTATTTCTAATCTCCAAGTAAACAATGGATTCACATTTGGGTAGAGAGAGAGAGAGAGAGAGAGAGAGAGAGAGAGAGAGAGAGAGAGTTAAAGAGAGAAATGTGTGAAAGTATTATTTGACTTTATGTTGATATTTTATAAAAGAATATTATTGATTTGTTGGTATTTGACTAAAATGTGAATTTTTGAAACAATTATTGTACCTTGATTGGTGGATGGAATATCTATAGGTATTTAAGTTGTTTGTGAAGGTGATTCTCATCTATTAGCTATATCCATATCTATAAACAATGTTATGTAATTTTTCTTTTAGCTTGAAGAATCTTATATTTTATAAATAGAGAAGAAATTATGATTTATACCATTGCTTTGATTCATAGTAATGAGAAATTTGCAAGTAGTGCCATATTGTCTTTGTGCAAAGTCCATATCTAGTGATGATGTAATGCTCTCCAAAGTGATTGAATCTTGTTTGTTTTTTATGTTGTGTAGTTGCTCGTACTCTTGTCTAATAGCAAGATGTTTTAAACAGTCTAATGGAATATTATAGCCAAACTACAATAAGTTTATAGCACATGGTGAAATTCCATTGGTGTGTTCATCTAATAAAGCTTGAGCTTCGTATCGCTCAAGCATTATATCTTCATTTGGTAAATCTTCTTTGAATATCTTAAGAATTTGTATTGTTAGACCTGCAAAATAAGTGTATTTGAATTATTTATATTTGAAATTATGAACAATATAAGTATTTTCTTAAAAACTAAGTTGTTTAATGTTGTTAATATAAAAAAATTTCTAAAACATAAGTTGAATTATGTAACATCTGTAGGGAGTTCCCTAGTAGTATGTGTTTTTTTCCATGTTTGAAACATATTGTAGGCCGTTTCCATATATTTTTTTAGCTCATTATAAGATGAACAACAATAACTGTAATTTATTGGATCACGTTCTAAGATATTTGCATATTTAAGTTGTTTGAAAGTAGCATAGAGCTTCCTTGTCACAACCATGTTGGGCATATCATGTAATCAGTACAGGACACTTTGAATAGAAATCTCATCAACAAGTTTGTGTTCTCATTAGGGCCTCATATTTGGCATACATATCAATTATGCATTGGAAAACACCACATCATTCTCCAACAGCCCCCGAGTAGCATCTAATATTGAATTCTCTTACCCATGTCAAGGTCTTGCACAAGGCCTTGGAGAGAGGCCTTCCTTTTGAAACCAGTTAGAATATCCCAGAGATTCCTTTCCACAACATGCTCAATAGCATAAGGATACATGCCTTCAAGGTGAAAGCATAGGTAATTGCATCTGCCACCTTTGGCATACATATAGACCAAGGCATTGCCAAGCACAACATGTTTTACCAACCACCCCTAATTAGCAATCTCATCATGAATTTTCTCACCCATGTGAAGGTCTATGTAGGGCCACATACCTTTCAAGGTGCAAGCATAGGTTATTTCATTTGGAGAAAGGTCTTCCCTTCGCATCCGGTTAAAACAGCTTGGAGCTTCTTTGCAATAGTTGTGTTGTACATGTCTTGCAACGAATGTCATAAAATCTAATATCTAATATCTAACCAAACCGAATGATTTTCTCATACTAAATTGATCACTTAATGTGGGAGAATAAACGGGAACAAGTGTTAAGATATAGACATGTGCTTATAGATCTATCTCAACACGGTGCCAATGGTAAAGGGGCCCAAATGAGAGATGGTCTATCAAAGAGCAAGGCTAACAAATGGAGCATAAGACCTTAGGGTTAGCTTCATTGAAGACCTCCAATAATGTGTGTAAAAGTCCTTTGACCTTAGGTAAGCTAGGGATGAGCTTGAGGCACGGGAACCCGACCCAGCTCAAGGTGCTTGTCCTGCTTGTCATGCTTGATGACTAAGGCTCTTGAGGTGCTTGATGATGAAATCATAATACAAATGCCTATTCGAGGGGGGACCGGCTCCACATAAATCCGGTCCTCAACTATTGTCATGTTCTCTAAATTCTCTCTCTTGCAAAAGTATTGTTCATGCCAAGTTAACTAATTGCTATGATTATGTTGCTATCTTCAACTATGTTCACCCGCTATGCTCACAAAGTCATTTCTCAAAAGTACTTTCATTTAAATCTCCTAAATTATTATTGGACCCTTTGGGTGGCCAACCAATAGGCTTCAGGCACACCATGAGGGCAACATGAGGAGGAGCTTGACAAGTGTCCCTTTTGCTTTCTTTGTACCATGCATGCCTTGTGGGGTTGCACTTGAGGTGAGAACCCAGCCCCAGCTTAAAGTGCTTATGAGCCAAGCTTGTGGTGGGAACTGGGCCTATGCATGAGGGGCTTGAGGTGTCATGAACTTGACAAGTGTCCTTTTGCTTTCTTTGTACCATGCATACCTTGTGTGAGTGTGTGGGTGTTCTCTCTCATCCCCCCTCATGTAGGGGGTGATATCTTGAAGACCGCGTTTCGCACAATGTTTGGTATGTATGAATATCGAGTCATGCCTTTTGGCTTGACTAATGCACCAGCTACGTTCAATCGTTTGATGGAGAAAATTTTCAGACCATACCGCAAATTCACTAGAGTGTTCTTTGATGATATCATCATCTACTCCAAGTCTTTGGAGGAACATAAGCAACATCTCCAAGTGATTTTTCAAGCATTGAGGGAGAACAAGCTTTCTCTCAACCAAAAGAAAAGCGAATTCTTCCTACAAGAGATTCAATACCTAGGTCATATTATCTCTAAACATGGTATCCAAATGGATCCATCAAAGTTAGAGGTAATAAAGGCATGGCCTAACCCAAGAAATATACATGAGCTAAGAAGCTTTGTTGGTATGTGCGCATACTATAGACACTTCATAGCAAAATTCTCTCAAGTAGCAGGACCACTACACGACTTAACTAAGAAGAACGTTAAGTTTGTGTGGACTGCTAAGAAGCAAAATTCTTTTGAAAAGCTCAAAGAGAAGCTTACTTCCCAACCAGTCCTCGTGCTTCCGGATCTCTCAAAGCCATTTGAGGTCCAATGTGATACTTGTGGTGATTGCCTTGGAGCAGTTTTGCTTCAAGAAGGGCATGCCATAGCATATGAGAGCCAAAGGCTCAATATTGATGAACGAGTCTTGGGCATTTGTGAGAAAGAGCTTTTAGCTGTTCTACATGCCCTAGACACATGGAAGCACTACCTATTGGGAACTCCATTTATCCTACGAACCGACCACCAAAGTCTCAAGTATTTCATGATGCAAACCAAGCTTTCCGACAAACAAATGAGGTGGGCAAATTTTCTTTCGCAATTTAATTTCCATATTGCTCACATAGCTAGTAAGCACAATCAAGTGGCCGATGCACTTTCACAACGACCCAAAGTTAATGCGGTGTCTATAGCTACTCACAATCATCTATCCTCTATGATAGATAAGTATGCTACTGACCCTGACTTTAGAGACATAATGTCAGCCCTTGCTTTGGGGAAGAAAGAGGAACCATTCACCCTGCACGATGGTTATCTTCTCCACGGCAATAGGCTATGTGTTACCCATTCCCTTCGTGAAAAAGTTATGTATGAATCCCATGCTCCTCCATATGCGGGGCATAGAGGTATTCAACCTACTCTCCGAGGAGTAGAAACGTACTTCTATTGGCCTACCATGAAAGTGGACATACAAGAGTATGTTTCAAAATGTGTAGTATGCCAAAAGACCAAGTATGATAGAGGGAAGCAACCTGGATTACTCCAGCCATTGCCTATTCCAAATTCACCATGGAAGAGTATATCCATGGATTTCATCTTTGGATTACCCAAGTCTATCCATGGGAATACAGGAATATGGACAATAGTTGAAAGGTTTAGCAAGCAAGCAAGATTATCTTATTAAGTTCAAACATTATCCTTTTGAAGATGCTAGATGGATGCAAGGAATACAGCTTAAGGATAGTATGAACCTTGTCAATGATTACAATGCTACATTAGAGTAAGAAAATGTACAAATTTCTTTTAAATGACTCATGTTTTTGTCTTATAAGACTAGTCCTCTTTTTAATTGTGCACAAATTTAACTACTATGCATGCTTAGAATCATGTTTGTGATGACGACATCTCTCAAACACCAAGTAGAATTTGTCACTCTAATTTGGGAGAATGAAATGGACTAAAGAGCAGACATGCTTGCGGCAGCTTTCATTCTCCCAAATTAGAGTGACACTCCCAAGCACCAAATGGATTAGTCATCCATTTTGGAAAGATGTCGTAGGGTAAAAAGGGATCCTCTACCCGCTAAGTAAAATTGACTAATGACTAAGGCTTTATCTCTTCTACCTCATAGTCGAGGACGACTATGATTTCAAGAGAGGTAATGTCATAAAATCTAATATCTAATATCTAACCAACCCAAATGATTTAAATTGATCACTTAATGTGGGAGAATAAACGGGAATAAGTGTTAAGATATAGACATGTCCTTATAGATCTATCTCAACACGGGGCCAATGGTAAAGGGGCCCAAATGAGAGATGGTCTATCAAAGAGCAAGGCTAACAAATGGAGCATAAGACCTTAGGGTTAGCTTCATTCAAGACCTCCAATAATGTGTGTAAAAGGCCTTTGACCTTAGGTAAGCTAGGGCTGAGCTTGAGGCGCGGGAACCCGACCCAGCTCAAGGTGCTTGTCCTGCTTGTCATGCTTGATGACTAAGGTGCTTGTCATGCTTGATGACTAAGGTGCTTGAGGTGCTTGATGATTGAGGTGCTTAATTATTGAGATGCTTGAGGTGCTTGACATGCTTGAGATGCTAGGGTTTCACTTGAGGTGAGAACCCAGCCCAAGCTTAAAGTGCTTATGAGCCAAGCTTGTGGTGTGAACTGGGCCTCTGCATGAGGGGCTTGAGGTGTCAAAAGGTCAAAGATATAATTTCTACAAGGAGGGGGCAAGCCCTACATGAGGGGGGATGAGAGAGAACACCCACACACTCACACAAGGCATGCATGGAACAAAGAAAGCAAAAGGGACACTTGTCAAGTTCCTCCTCATGTTGCCCTCATGGTGTGTCTGAAGCCTATTGGTTGGCCACCCAAGGGGTCCAATAAAAATTAGGAGATTTAATTAATTGATTTATCATTTATATAGCCCTCTCTCTCAAAGGGGAAAGGGGGACACTTGTCTCAAGGCTACCCTTGCTACTTGTAATGCCTCCTGCTTGTGATTGGCTAGGCCTGGAGGGGTCCAATGAGATTCAAGCATGAGCTACAAGGGGGGGTCGACCCAAGCAAGCTAGGGGGTTGCTTAGGGGGTATACTCACCCATACACACTCACAAACACTTTCATTATGTGCTATGCAAAGTGCAAGAGCTCCATCTCCTTCTCCAAGCAAGTAGAGGTTGAGAGCCTACACCAACACTCTTGGATATGGAGTGCAAATCCAACCAAGATCCATGCTTCAATGCTTAAGCTTGCCATCTCCTTCTTCTTCATTACTATGCTATTATGTATGCTAGCAAAAAGAGTCATGATAAGTGAGGAACTAATTCTTTCTCCTACGAAATGTTTCTTCTTTCTCTTCCCTACCTCATTCCCTGCTAGCTCTCTCCACCTTCGAAGGTGTTTGAGGTCTTGGGACTGAGGCTTGGGATAGTTAAAGCTTTCTTCAAGTTTATGTTATGTTTGTGATGCATGAAGCTTTCCAACTTCATTGCATCACCTACGTCACAAGGAACACAAAGATTGTATTGTAACAAGTCTCTCTTAATGGGAGAAATCATAATACAAATGCCTATTGGAGGGGGGACTGGCTCCACATAAATCCGGCCCTCAACTGTTGTCATGTTCTCTAAATTCTCTCTCTTGCAAAATTATTGTTCTTGCCAAGTTAACTAATTGTGCTATGATTCTATTGCTATCTTCGACTATGTTCACCCGCTATGCTCACAAAATCATTTCTCAAAAGTACTTTCATTAATTTCCGCTACTCTCAAGTTAAATAGGCCAATTCCATTACAACGAATGTGTCCCGCGAGATGAAATTTTGGACAGAAATCTCATCAACAGAAATTTACATGCTTTGATAGCGGCACCACCATTGGCATTTTTTTGGTTCAGAGAAGTTTCCTTGCCACACCATGTTGGGCACATGCCTTGAAGTTGCAAGCATAGGTGATTGTATCTATAGAGAGGCTCTCCCTTCCCATACGATGAAAACAATATAGAGATTTCGTTCAACAACCATGTTATCTTGCATTCCTAGACACAATATTTTGTACAAAGATCTCATCAAGTTCTTTCACAAGGTGTAAGGTCTCCAAACCCGCCGACACCAAAAGCGGGATGGAACCGTTGACAGGTCTCTAGGCCTACTAAAGTCGAAGTCTTTAACAAGAAAAAAAATTACAGGGAATTCACCCTTACCATTGGCAATGGTTTAGGTTTATAGCCCTAGACGAGACCTAGTCCTGTCTCGCAATGGAAACGGGACCCAAAACAAAATTTCCGGCCCTAAATCTTCATCCTTTAGATTAAGGTCTCCTTAGCCAACGCTTTTTTCCCTCTAACATATGTGAGGGCACAGCCGCTGGTGGATTCCTCATCCAAGTGAAGTTTCTACACGTTTTTGTGTGCGGGAATGGATAGTTACCTGACTAATCAGGTCCACCCGTCCATGATTGACAACCCGAGTCAATCCCCACTTACCACCCCGCACTCACACATGATTTTTTTTGTTGTTTACTTACTACCACATTCTTTCCACACTTAAAATAATGATTCCTTTTTTTTTTTCAACTGCATTTCCTTAAATCAACCTTTTCAACCTTTCTGAAGACATTCTTTCAGAAAACAGACATCTTTATACTTAAGACAAGGTACTATCATTTTAAGGTATCACTCACCAGTACTAACTTGTCTCAAGACCACCTATACAAGGGTGAAAAACGGCACCCATTCCTTATTTATATAACCGGGGTGGAAAAAGTCTTCACCCAAAGTCCGGGCGCCCATACGCCAAAAACCAGTTGCCCATACAACCGGGCGGTTCCTATAGGATAAACTTAAAAGTACTATCCATAAACATAAACAAGCACGGGGTAAAGACTCCACACGTGCAGAGGTAACCGACTCTTCCATGATGGTATCTCCATCATTACTCATTACCTGGAGTAAAAATATTTCCAAGGAATCAGAGGTGTCTTGAGACAAGTTGTCTTAAGGATGGTCAAACATTTCTTTCCTATTTCAACCAGTAATAACCCAATCATTCCTTTCCTAATTACACTCATTGATCGTGGGTTTCGTGGAAGTTACCTTCCTTTTTCATCCAGGGTTTTCCTTCTTAAACCTTCGTATGCAATGCTTAACTTAAAATGAATTCTAAAAGCTTATTAATGGCATAATTGAAGACCACCTAGGACTGGTCGTCCATCTGCTGTGGGCCAGGTGCCCGTAAACTCTCCTCTGTGGGCCTATGGCTAGGCCCTGCTTCATGGTCGTTAGTGGCTTTGTTGCGTTTGTTACTAGTATCTTCATCTTCCGTCATAGGGTTTCCCCTGGTTCTCTTGGGGGCCATTTCGGCAGCCTTATAAAAAGACTTAATCCATTAGAGGATTTGTTGAATAACATTTATTTTTCCTTGTTTACCCAAAAATAAGGGTTTTGGACCTCGGTTAATTCTTTGGTACTTAGATAATTTTATTTCTTCAGTTTTCTTATCCATTATATACAACATTGGTTACTTTTGACCAAAATATGTACCTAAACTATTTATCTAAGGTTAGGATAATTATAATAGATTTTCCAAGGTCTATTCCTTCTCTGATATTGATATCAAAGGTTTTCTATTTACTTTACTATATTTCCCTTTTTTATTTTTCCCAAAATTGGAGTAATTTTACTGGGATATATAATTAAACTAATTTCCTAGAGGTAGCATAATTATCACAGGTTCCTTGAGGTCTAATAAACCTTTGACAAAGTTCTCAATTCAATTTAAATCTATTTACTAATTTCCCCTCTTAAAATTTCTCAAAAAATAGGGTATTTTAGTTAAGATAATTATCTAAATTAACTTTCTGAACTTCTCCTAATTATCACATGTTACTGATCACCTAATTAACCATTGATAATTATATGAAAGCATTTTCATTTCATTTACTAATTTCCCCTATTAAAATTACTCAAAAAATAGGGTATTTTAGCTAAGATAATTATCTAAATTAACTTTCTGAACTTCTCCTAATTCTCATGGGCTATTGATCATCTAATTAACCACTGATAATTATATGGAAGCATTTGTATTTCATTTACTAATTTCCTCTATTAAAATTAGTCAAAAAATAGGGTATTTTAGCTAAGATAATTAGCTAAACTAAATTTCTGAACTTCTCCTAATTATCACGGGTTATTGATCATCTATTTAACCATTGATAACTATATGGAAGCATTTGTATTTGAGTTACTAATTTTCCCTATTAACATTACTCAAAAAATAGGGTATTTTAGCTAAAATAATTAGTTAAATTAACTTTCTGAAATTATTCTAATTATCACGGGTCATTGATCACCTAATTAACCACTGATAATTATATGGAAGCATTTGAATTTCATTTACTAATTTCCCCTATTAAAATTGCTCAAAAAACAGAGTAATTAGGCTTAATTAATTAGGAAAACTTCTCAAAAAATTATAGGATAATTTTCTTAGATTAATAACTGTCTAAAGTATCTCTGATAAACAATTCAACTTGATCTAATCCTAATTAATATTTTTACCATTAATTCATGGCTAAATTGGCTAATTCCAGCCCTAATATGAGAGGATAAATAATTAGCTTAGTATTTCTAAGCTTAATTATAATAATCAGCAGAGATTTATTAATTTAAAGAGGTTTAAGAAGCATATATAGGCCTAATATTTGATTAATTCATCATTTATCCGAATCTAACCTTACTAATTGAGAAGGATTAGGTTAATTACCGTTAGGATTAATCAATTAGAGGTTTAACTCTAATGATTTCTGCGTAGTGTTTCTCCCTAGATGAGAGAGAAATTCTCAAGGCTCCGAGTCTAACAAGATATGAAGAGAATGGTCCTATTTATAGGTTTTTCTGAGCATCTGGCAGCTTTTGGCAGCTTTCCACTAGTCCAAGCAGCCCCCCAGCTTGAAAATGGCGCATTTTTCAGCCATCACTGCTTCTGGCCAGTTTCCATAGCTTCCATACTCACCCCATACCTTCCAAAATTTGCCTGTTTGATTTTTGCAGATTTTCCATGATGAAATTTGGAATTTCCTATTTAACTCTAGAACCTTAGTGTAAAGAAGTCTTTTGCTAATGATTAAAATGAAACCATTCAATTTTTGTTATTAATTAAATTTCCATGGTAATTTTCCAGGTCCCGTAACTGTTCTTGTTTTTATCGGAATCAGATTCTGAAAATTTCTAGACATAGTAAAGCTCTGCTTATAAATCCAAAAATACCAATATAATTAGTGTTTGGAGTCCTGCAATAGCATTTTCCATTAAGTTTTTCAAGCTTAGTACAGTTTTGAAGGTTTCGGAAACTGGAAACCTTACACAAGGGCACCACATTTGGCACATGTGTTTCCAACAGCCCTTGGCTAGCAATCTCATCATGAGTTCTCTCACCCATGTGAAGATCTTGTGTAGGGACACATGCATTCAAGGTGCAAGCATAAGTGATTGTATTTGAAGAAAGGTCTTGCCTTCATATCTAGTTAAAATAGCCTAGTGCTTCCTTGCAATAGACATGTTGGACATATCCTACAATGAACATATTTCAAGAGACGAGACTTTCATTAGACACCTCATCAAAAAAAATTGATGCTTTGATAAGCGGACCACATTTGGTATTTTCATCTAGCTCATAAAACCTCCTTGCCAAACCATGTTAGGCAGCATAAGGCCACATGCCCCCAATGTGCAAACATAGGTGATTGCATCCAAAGAGAGACCTTTTTTGTGCATCTAGTGAAAATGGCACAGACCTTCCTTGCCACAACCATGTTGGGCCAACAAAAGCTCACCAGAAACTTTCCATTCTTTTGTAAAGGCACCACATGTGGCATACAAAGTGACCAATACATTTCCAAGCATAAATTTTTCCAACAGCCCCTACCTAGCATTCTCATCATGAATACTCTCAAGCACGTGAAAGATCCATGGGCCTTCAAGGTTCATTATAGATGATGTGAGGGGTTTTGACGCATCTTTATCATGTACTCCACAACCCTTTCCATGCCCATAACCTCAATTGGAAGAGATCCCGACTCAAGAAGTAGGGGCATATATGGTGTTTGTGTCTTAACTTGGAGAAAGTTTGTAAGAAAACGCTTTTGGACATTCTCAAACTCTTTCCAAGTAGACTTTGAGATGCTCCCGCCCCACACTTCAACTCCATAAAGAAGAACCGGTGTCACCAATGCATCAAAAAGATACTTCTTGAGAACCCAACACTTGATGTTTCCCTCATTACACATGTTCTCAAATGCATAATATGCTCTCTTTCCCGCTTCCAAACGACGCATAGCACATTCATGCCACTTGTGATTGGATGGAACCTCAAGGCCAAGGTACTTAAAGCTCTCAACAACTTCAAGTGTCTCGTTGTTGTACACAATGCATGGCTTCTCCTTATGGTTGGTTTTCACAAGCATAACCTTTGTTTTGGATTCATTTACAATCAGTCCACTATGCAAGCAAAAGTTCTCAAGGACAACCATAAGCTTTTGTGCATCTTCTAAAGTGTGTGCTAGAAGCACTACATCATCCGCATACAACAAAAGCATGATTAACGCATTGCAAATAGTGACCTCTTCAATGCCTTCTTCTTGCATAAAGTCAAGTACCATTTGTTCCAATTGATCGATGCATAGACCAAAGAGAGTTGGTGACAATGGACATCCTTGTTTAACCCCAATAGTGTTTACAAAAATTTCTGAAATTTCTCTTCCCATGCGCAATTGACAAATCACCTTCTCATAGATTCGAGAAACCGCAAGCATAAACTCACTTGGCACTTGGAGTTCTTCCATCCTTCTCCACAAATTGTTACGTGGAATCATATCAAAGGATTTCTTAAAGTCCACAAAACAACAATACAACCGCTTGCCTTTCAACCGACTTTCCTCCATGAGAACACGAAGAGTGACAAGATGATCAATGCTGCTATGGCATCGACAAAAACCCGCTTGTCCCTTTGCACGCTTGTCATTCTCTTCAGCCCAATCACTCAATTTCATCTCCATTATGCACCCAAACAACTTTGCCATAAGAGACCCAATCATTATAGTCCGGTAGTTGCTTACATTCTTTACATCCCCTCCTTTATGCAAAGGCTTAACCCAATTAGTACTCCAATCATAAGGCATACCATGTTGAAGTGCAAGGTTGAACATATCACACATCCACTCATGGGTAAAATCTCCCGTCCATTTGATCATCTCCGGCTTGATACCTTGAAGATCTCCCGCTTTGCGAGTGGCCAACTTTTCAAGCCCACCGCATACATCCTCAATAGTAAAAAAAGACGGCATACATGGGAGTGAACCATAAAATGGCATTTTTTCAGTATTTGCTTGCTCATATAATTGCCTACAATGTGTGTACATATCCACTAGACTCAAGTTACCAAAATTCTCAACCCGCTTGCCTCTCAAGTTTCTCCAAAATCTTCCACATGCATGTGCCTTTTTTTGGACTTGAAATTCTTGTTGCTTTACTTCCCATCTTCTTCTCTTCTTTTGAATCAATGCCTTGTATGTATGCAAATGACTTTGATAGTTGTCTTTGTCCATAGTTGCATCAAGCTTTATCAAGGACTTTCGAGCATCTTGACATTCTTTATCAAACCACCTTTTGCGTGATCTATCTTTGTTGATACCATGGAGATGCTTTATGGCAAAGCATTCTTCTGCACAAGAACAAATAGCTTTCTTGAAAGCTTCCCATTTAGTTTCCAATGGTGCATCACATTGAAGCTTTGTCATCCATAATTTTTGCTCAACCATTTCAATGTACATTGGTGCCCGTTTGAAATCCATACATAGTGATAACTTCTCTTTCCGTTGGCTGAGATTATCATGCTTAGTTGCTTCTCCACATGAAAGGTCAATACATAAGGTGCGATGGTTGGATTTCGGGGTCCATTGACCAAACATAAAACTCTTTATGCGATACATAATGGCTTCAGAGAGTAGCATATAGTCAATCACACTATCCCCATTATGTCTCCTACATGTAAATCCATTGGTTCCACTCCACAAAGATACACCATTGGCAATGAGCATACCCGTGCTATTACACATGTGTAAAAGTAACTTTCCATAGTGATCCGGCTCTTTCTCATCCATTGAAGTACGATCATACAAGTGAACTTCCTCCAACTCCCTTGAAATGTATGGCATATCAAATTGTTGAGTATCATGTTGCAATGTTTTTGTGTGAGCATTCATATCCCCAAATACAATAACATCACCTTCACCTTTGAAATAAGCAATGTCCTCTTCCAAATCAGAAAATGGTTGATCTCTATCCATGCAAGCATAAAAGGGAGAATCATGATGAGGAATGTAGCAACCGGCTACAAAAATGGGTGCTCTTTTTGGTGTCATAATTTTCAGCCATACATAACGTTTGTACTTGTCATCTTTCACAATTGATACAAAATCTTCCAATCCTTTCTTAACCATACATGCTAACCCTCCTTGTCCTCTTCGTTGCTTGAGATTATTTGACCACATCAATGAATGTACATTGTAATCCTCCAAGCCGTTAATCCTTTGTGTATCATGCTCCCAAGTTTCAACAAGAAGTACAACATCGGCTTTGCTTGTTAGTTCATCAATGCCAACCCCCGCATTCCATGGGTATCCATTACAATTCCAAAAGCATATTTTCAATTGTAACTCGGTCTCATAGGTCACTCATCCCTATTTGCTTGAGAGACTTGCCTCCTCCTTGGGCACATTTTCTTCATGAGAGATCTCCTTGTTTTTATTATCCTTTTCCTCATATGCCTTGCGACGCATATTTTGTTGCTTAATAGTGAGATCTTCACATACAAAACATTTTGTATCCCTCAAATAGATCCAACTATTATCAAGGATAATCTTTCGCTTGGTCTCATTTGGCATGGTGCCTACAATTGGCCGTTCTCTCGAGCGAGGAGCTCCTTGCTTCCCCACTCTATGTGCTCCATAGACCATAACTCCGGACATGCCAAAGTGGGTTTTGAAGAAATCTTCAATAACAATGGCAAGAGAAGGAGGTGTCTCTAACTTCTCTTCGGGAATTCCACGAATAACAATGTTCTTGGAACGTCGCTCCCGTTCCTTCAACTCCTCCACATCCACATTCTCAACATTCTTTGTTTGAACCATAGCTTGCATGAGTGAGGAATTAGAAACCACATTGCTACCACATACATCAACCCAAGACTTGTTTGTGCATACATTTTTCATGTCGCATACATCCCGGCTCATAGTGTCAAATTTCTCCTCTTTCAATACATGGTCATGCTCAACTTTGCTCATCCGCTCCTTCAAAGCATTCAAGTCCACAAGAGAGCGTTTACATTCCTTGACTTCCTCTTCAAGTTGCATCAAACGTGTTGTTTGCATCTCAAGTGTCCTCTTGAGATTCTCATTCTCAACCACAAGTACCCTTAGTGTGCCATTCTCCATTGCAAGTGCTCGTAAGTCTTCGCCTTGTTTGTTTACGGTCTCTTGCAATGATACCAAGTACGCCATGATCATGGTTTCCGATGTCGTTGGTTGGGTGGTTGTGTTGTTATCTCCACACTTAGGAGATTTTGGATCATTTTCCACAATGGTTGTGGACCTTGTTGAAGAAGGACCCTTGCGAGTGCCGGAAGACATTGTATGTAAAATAGGAGATGAGAATCAATTTTGTTGAACCTGTTCACTTCAGAAATGCTGCTACAGAAACGCCTTCCATAACTCTGAAAATTTCTGTCTTTACATCAATGCGTAGAGGACTTTGTGCTCTTCGATTGAGGCTATAGATCACCCAAATTGGAGCTCGGATGAAGAAGTTATGATCAAAAGAGTGGACTATTGTCTACTAGGTCAAAAAACGGCTGCGTTATATATATATAGAGAGAGAGAGAGAGAGAGATAGATAGATATATATATATATATATATATATATATATATATATATATATATATATATATAGAGAGAGAGAGAGAGAGAGATAGTTATATAGATAGATAGATAGATTTTATTATCTTCCTTGAAGGTCAAATATGACCTATGGGACCAAAGCTACATGTGATGTAGTATGTGGATGGCTGATGAGTGACTCTCGATGCTCCAAAATTGTGGTGATGAGAGTCGCAATGGAGAGACCACACTGTGGCTGGGAGAGGAAAGTGTGTAGCTCTAAATCATGGCTGAACATGTAAGAGAAGCAAGTTCGGTTGTGACCAAAAGCTAAGCACTCTAGTAGTGTGTGGTACTCAGACTCTCGAACTTGCAATGAGCATAATGTGCACAATTGATTTGACTCTTCTCCATCTTCCCAACGCCCTATCTTGCATCAAAAAAAATGGGAGCTAAGCCGAATGGCTACGATAGTGTATATCGCCAACGAGGGGATAGGATCAAGCATGTAAGTGTGAGTATGGTTTCCTCTTTTAGCGAAGAGCACAGTTTTGTAGTAGGGGGCAATATGGGTGGTGTAATGTATGAAGCGTGACCCACCAGATTACTCCCAAGCCATAATACATTGGCGTTGTAGAAAAGCTTCATTCACATGGGAGTCAATTGAAGCATCATGTAGAAAGTGTAATGCATCCCATCTCCCAAACCACTTCTTTATGTCTTGCATCCATCCCGTGCTCAAGATATTGCTTTTATGCATCTTTTAAACTTTTTTGCTTGCTTCCCATGCTTGTAGGAAGTCGATGTGAGGGGTTTTGATGCATCTTTATCATGTACTCCACAACCCTTTCCATGCCCATAAACTCAATTGGAAGAGATCCCGACTCAAGAAGTACGAGTGTATATGGTGTTTGTGTCTTAACTTGGAGAAAGTTTGTAAGAAAACACTTTTGGACATTCTCAAACTCTTTCCAAGTAGACTTTGAGATGCTCTCGTCCCACACTTCAACTCCATAAAGAAGAACCGGTGTCACCAATGCATCAAAAAGATACTTCTTGAGAACCCAACACTTGATATTTCCCTCATTGCACATGTTCTCAAATGCATAATATGCTCTCTTTCCCACTTCCAAATGATGCATAGCACATCCATGCCTCTTGTGATTGGACGGAACCTCAAGGCCAAGGTACTTAAAGCTCTCAACAACTTCAAGTGTCTCATTGTTGTACACAATGCATGGTTTCTCCTTATGGTTGGTTTTCACAAGGATAACCTTTGTTTTGGATTCATTTACAATCAGTCCACTATGCAAGCAAAAGTTCTCAAGGACAACCATAAGCTTTTGTGCATCTTCTAAAGTGTGTGCTAGAAGCACTACATCATCCGCATCCAACAAAAGCATGATTACGGCATTGCAAATAGATTACGACATTGCAAATAGTGACCTCTTCAATGCATTCTTCTTGCATAAAGTCAAGTACCATTTGTTCCAATTGATCGATGCATAGACCAAAGAGAGTTGGTGACCACGGACATCCTTGTTTAACCCCAATAGTGCTTACAATTTTTTTTGAAATTTCTTTTCCCATGAGCAATTGACAAATCACCTTCTCATAGACTTGAGAAACCACAAGCATAACTCACTTGACACTTGAAGTTCTTCCATCCTTCTTCATCACAAATTGTTACATGGAATCATATCAAAGGCTTTCTTAAAGACCACAAAACAACAATACAATCTCTTGCCTTTCAACCGGCTTTCCTCCAGGAGAACACGAAGAGTGACAAGATGATCGATGGTGCTAGGACATCGACAAAATCCCCCTTATCTTTTTTCACGCTTGTCATTCTCTTCAGCCCAATCACTCAATTCTATCTCCGTTATGCACCCAAACAACTTTTCCACGTAAGAGACCCAATCATTATATTCCGGTAGTTGTTTACATTCTTTACATCCCCTCCTTTATGCAAAGGCTTAACCCAATTAGTACTCCAATCATAAAGCATACCAGGTTGGAGTGCAAGGTTGAACATATCACACATCCACTCATGGGTAAAATCTCCCGTCCACTTGATTATCTCCGGCTTGATACCTTAAGGTCTCCTGCTTTGCGAGTGGCCAAATTTTCAAGCCCACCACATACATCCTCAATAGTAAAAAACTAGAGTGCTTCGTTAGTCCGAGGGTAAGAGAAAACAAGAACCTCTAGAAGACAAGAACTTGGGGGGCGGGGGCGGAGGGGAGAGAGAGAGAGAGAGAGATGTATATTTTTTATTATCGGCCTGGATGGACAAATATGACCTGTAGGACCAAAGGTACATGTGATGTTTTATTATCGTTTTGGGTGGTCAAATATGATGCATGGGACGAAAAGATACATGTGATGAACTATATGGAGAAGTGACTCTCAATGCTCAAGGATTATGTGACGAGACATAGTGGAGAGCCCACGCTATGGCTACATAGCGGAATGTATGTAGGTATAGATCATGGTTGAAAATGTCAGAAGCAGTTTCAAAATTCGAGGGTGAATTCTTTCCAATATATTTCATCACAAATATGAATGTGTTCATGATGCTCAATAAAAAGTCTACCAAGTACTACAAACCATCAAGTTTGCAATTCTTGAAGTTTAGTATGAACTATGCTCTTTTTTTTTCCCAGTAAAAGCATCAGAATTGGTATTAAGAGGGAGAGATCAAAAGCCATTTGAATAGGTCAAAAAGCTGAGAGTATCAGTGTCTCAAACAGAAAATGCCCTAGGTGTCAATGGCAGGAAGATGACATTCCTCATCTGTTCAAAGCTTTGGGCTTTATTCCCTCTTTGGGCTTTGTTCCCTCTTGGAGTCGGTTAGTCTTAGGGAATTCCATAAATTAGCTTTTGGACGGAGAGATGCAACAGATTGTTTGATCAAGCTTACCAAAGTCCATGTATGAGAGTTCTTTTTTCTAGTTTGAAGTTGCAGACAAGTTGAAGCTCGAGAAGTGTCGACTGTACAATATCAACAATCAGCACGATAGATTCAAACGAATGATAATCGACACTAGAGTTGTAGATGCCAAGATGGTCGGACAAATTGCCAATGCTGAGAGACCTTTTTGTCAAATTGACGATGTTATTCAAGCCTTGCCCTTGAGGTGTTTCTGATCCAGTTTGAGAACAACTATTTTTGTATGCCTCTCTTAGGACATCAACTATGTAGCTTGGGAGTGTAACGTCCTTTTGGATATTGTAATATTTGAACTATTCTCTTGAACATGTAGTTTTGTGTGGCAAAGAACTCTATGCCAAGCCTAGGACTTGAGACATGTTACAAAGAGGAAACCAAGATCCCAAGCTACCACTTGGGTGATAAAGAAAGAGAGAGACCATAATAGCTACTTAACTCCACAGAGGTCTCCAGCTTGCTATCAAATAAGCCTGACCAATTCCCATTCCAGAAGAATGTAACATGTTTTAACTTCATTGTCTCGCTGTCTCAAGCACCCAAAATGATTAATTTCTAAATATACTGCATAGCCCTCCTTGGCATGAGGATTAACAACAAAAGGCTGACTCGTCCAGCGTCTTCCAATTGTACATGCATGCAAAGGTTCGGAGTCCTTTCTTTGCGAAGTATTCACCAAATGTCCGGTCAATTTCGGGAGGGCTCACCAAGTACTTGCTAGGGAGATTCAACTCACCATCATATTGAAGCATACCCGCAAAGTGAATTTTGGGCACACGCACCCTATCAAAGTTATCAAAAATATCAAAGTTTGCATACTTGAGAGCTTTTGCTAACATGATCATTCTGTCTGCTCTAAAGTTGAAGGTTACAAGTGCATCACCATCAACAATTGGACCAACAGATTTGCCATTTTTGTCCACAATCACAAATGGGGGCAGTATTGCTCATTGAATTTTTGAATATCTGCCCTCAATTGCATTAGAGCTTTTATACCACTCTTGAACTTGTGAGGAGCTTCTCCCAAAACTTGTGCATCCCAGCCTCTTTTTACCACATTCCAGTCATTCTATTTCACAAAGTCCCAACAAAACTAACTCTTCAAGACTGCATTGTAGACCCAAATCAAACTGAAACAATCAACATTGACAATTCCTATTGATCCTGTCTTGGGTATCATTGCTTTGTCAAAGAGCCTTGTACGTCCAAAAAGATCAACCATGCAAGTATAGTGTTCTTTGTTTGGTGCAATGTCATGTTTTTCCCTCATGTTATCAAAATGCATCTGACCCTCATCGACTAAACCTGAGTGGCTACATGCATAGAGCACATTGACATAAGTGATTGCATTGGGGGAAATGCCATCTTGCTGCATGCATTGAAAACAGTCCAGAGCTTCGTTGGCCCGCCCTTGCTAGGCATATCCTCTTATAAATGCAGTCCAAGAAACTACATTTGGGGAGAAACCCTCCCTCCACATTCGCTGAAAACACCCCTTAGCTTCCTGGCCCTACCCCTGTCGGGCATATCGTGTAATCAGTGCATTCCAAGAGACTTCATTCTCGACTAAAAGTTGGTCAAGAAATTGTTGTGCTTTCAAAAGTACACCACACTTGGGATATATTTCAACGAAAGCATTGCCAACCACGACATCTTTTTGTAACAGCCCCTGCCTAACAAACTCATCAAAACTCTACTTGCCCATGATAGCGTTTTGCATAATGCCACATGCCTTCAAAACACAAGCATAGGTGACCGCATCAGGAGAGAAGCCCTCACTTTGCATCCGATGAAAACAACCAAGCACTTCCAGGCCTTGATCTTGTTGGGCATATCCTACAATCAATGCATTCCAAGAGACTACATCCCGGACATAAAGCTCAAGAACTTGTTGTGCTTTGGAAAGTACACTACACTTGCCATACATGTCAATCAAAGCATTACCAAGCACGATTGTTTTTTGCAGCATCCCCCGACTAACAAGCTCATCATGAATTTGTTTTCCTGTGTCGACGTCTTTCAAAGTGCCACATGCCTTCAAAATGCAAGCATAGGTAACTGCATCTGGAGAGAATCCCTCGCTTCACATCTGCTGGAAACATCCCAATGCTTCTTCGCCCTGCCCCTGTTGGGCATAACCTGCAATCAATGCATTCCAAGAGACCGCATCTCGATCAGGAATCTAAGAACTTGTTGAGCTTTCAAAAGTACACGAGCATTGCCAAGCCCTGATTCACAATCTCATCGTGAATTTTTTTGCCCATATCAATGTCTCGCATAATGCCACATGCCTTCAAAATGCAAGCATAGGTGAATGCATCTGGAGAGAAACCCTCACTTCGCGTACAATGGAAACAATTCAAATCTTCCTGGCCCTGGCCTTGTTGGGCATATCCTTCAGTTAATGTAGTCCAAGAGATGACATCTCAGATGGGAAGCTCATCCAGAACTTGTTGTGTTTTCCAAAGTACACCACAATTAATGTATACCTACGCATTGCCAAGCACGACATTCTTCTCCAACAACCTCTGACTAACAATCTCGTCATGAATGTGTTTGCCCAGATCAACATCTTGAATAATACCGCATGCCTTCAAGGCACAAGCATAGGTGACCGCATCCGGAGAGAGGCCCTCGCTTGATGAGAAAAATGAAAAAGACTGAAGGCGTTGCTACAGATTGACATCCGAGGGAGTGGATACTGGTCGTGTACATGCCATGTTCTTGTCATGCTCGCATGACTTGTGGCAGGAGGGTTAAAAGCAGTAAAGGTTATGCAAGTTACTAACAATGCGCACCGACAATGGCCTCAACACTTTGCATATGGAGGGCAAGTTACTAACAATGTGGTAGATATGACGTGGCATCGACAATGGTGTTGGGAGAAGAGGGGGAGATCAACCACTTAAAATATTCAACACAAGCTTCCAAACAATCACCATCAACCTCTCCACCTTTTCTTCCAATTTCCGAGCACACACACTCACCTAGACTATGACACACACACACACAGTAAACATAGAATTGACATAGACAAGCTTGTAAGAGAGTGTAAGAGATGTGTAAGAGATGGAGACTAGATTAGAGATTACACGTCAAATAATCATAGCATAAGAGAGTAGAGAAGAGAATCTCCAAGAGAAAGGCCTAAATTTAACCCCAAACTCCATGGCACCTCTCTTGTGGAGTTGGTATTTTATATATTATTTTGAGTTTAAGGTGCCAAAAATTGAGGCCCCTCTTTTTACAACCACTTTACTTTTGCAAATGAGTGAAGCTCATTAGTTCCTACGTGACCCATAAGGGGAGTTCCCACTACAACTATTTACAGAACCATAGTGGCTTATTGCAATGATGTTCTAAGATACTGTGCAAATATAAAATGGCCAAGAGTAATTGCCGTTGCCTCTTCATCAACTCCCCGCATTCCACTCTACAAAATCATCATCAACTCAATTAGTAAAATAAATAGACAGCACATAATTAACCATTAAGCCAGCTATCCCAATTGCAGCTAACCACTACAATAGGAGGGTGCCCAGTCTCGTAACATCCCTCCCACCAGGGATAGCAACTATCCTCAGTTGCTCAATAGAGAAATCAACTGGACCGTGAGTGATGGAAAGTGTGGAGAAGGTCGGGAAAGTTGCGAAAAAACTTTTCAGGCATCCATTTGGCATCCTCTCTAGGGTGGCCCTTGAAAGTCAAAAGGTAATGGTTGTAAACCATTCCAGTGCGTGTAGTGGTGGTCTCATGGTCAACTATTTTATCAGGGATGAGTTTCTCTTCTTGGTCTATAAGTGAAGGTGGGTCTTCATAAATGTGGTGTGTAGGTAGGGGTCCTCGGAATGGGTGTAAGAGACTAATGTGAAAGGCATTGTGAATGTGCCAATGTGCAGGTAGTTCTAAACAAAAAGAAACATCATTAATGACAGCTGAAATTTTGAAAGGTCCATAAAAATGAGGAGCAAGCTTAACAAATACATTAGTATCAACACTTTTGATCCTTCGTTTTTCGATGCGAAGTAAAACATGATCACCTTCTTTGAATTGGTGTGCCTTGCGGTGCTTGTTAGAATGCTTGGTGTAAAGTTCTTATGAATGTTTAATGGCAAAATGCACGCTTGCATAAATATCATGAAAGTCAGTAGTGAAATCATCAGCGACGGCGGCAGGCACAACATTAGAAAGACGTGAAGCAGGAGTAGGAAGAGAATGACCATATACAATTTCAAATGGAGACTTACCCGTGGCAGTGTGAGTGGTGTTGTCATAAAATCTAATATCTATCCAACCCAAATGATTTTCTCATATTAAATTTATAACTTAATGTGGGAGAGTAAACGGGAACAAGTGTTAAGATATAGATATGTGCTTATAGATGTATCTCAACACGGGGCCAATGGTAAAGGGGCCCAAATGAGAGATGGTCTATCAAATAGCAAGGCTAACTAATGGATCATAAGACCTTAGGGTTAGCTTCATTAAATACCTCCAATAATGTGTGTAAAAGTCCTTTGACCTGAGGTAAGCTAGGGCTGATGAGGCGAGAACCAGGCCCAAGCTCGAGGTGCTTGTCGTACTTGAGAAGCTTGTCCTGCTTGAGGTGCTTGTCGTGGTTGAGGTGCTTGACTAAGGTGCTTGAGGCGCTTGATCTGCTACATGCTTGAGGTTCTTGACTTGCTACATGATTAAGGTACTTGAGGTGCTTTGACAAGCTTGCCTGAGATGCTTGTGGGAATACCCCCTAGTCCAAGTGCTTAGTCATGCTTGATGACTAAGGTGCTTGAGCACCAAAAGTCAAAAGGATCTCTACAAAGAGGGGGGTGAGCCCTTTTCTTAGGGGCTAGAGAGAGAACACACTCACACACACAAGGAAGGCCCAAGCTTGAAGAGGCAGCAGGGACACATGTCAGGCCCCTACCTATGTTACCTTCATGAGATGCCTGAAGCCTATTGGTTGGCCACCCAAGGGGTACAATAGTAATTTATGAGATTTAATTAATTGATTTAGCATTTATCTAGCCCTCTCTCTCAAAGGGGAAAGGGGGACACTTGTCTCAAGGCTACCCCTACTGCTTGTAATGCCTCCTGCTTATGATTGGCTAGGCCTGGAGGGGTCCAATGAGCTTCAAGCATGATCTACAAGGGGGGGGTCGACCCAAGCAAGCTAGGGGGTTGCTTAGGGGGTATACTCACCCACACACACTCACAAACACTCTCATTGTGTGCTATGCAAAGTGCAAGAGCTCCCTCTCCAAGCAAGTAGAGGTTGAGAGCCTACACCAACTCTCTTGGCTATGGAGTGCAAATCCAACCAAGAGCCATGCTTCAATGCTTAAGCTTGACATCTCCTTCTTCTTCATTACTATGCTATTATGTATGCTAGCAACAAGAGTTATGATAAACTAATTCTTTCTCCTACGAAATGTTTCTTCTTCCTCTTCCCTACCCTCATTCCCTGCTAGCTCTCTCCACCTTCGAAGGTGTTTGAGGTCTTGGGACTGAGGCTTGGGATAGCTAAAGCTTTCTTCAAGTTTATGTTATGTTTGTGATGCATGAATTTTTCCATCTTCATTGCATCACCTAGGTCACAAGGAACACAAAGACTGTATTGTAACAAGTCTCTCTTAATGTGAGAAATCATAATACAAATGCCTTTTGGAGGGGGGACCGGCTCCACATAAATCCGGTCCTCAACTGTTGTCATGTTCTCTAAATTCTCTCTCTTGCAAAAGTATTGTTCATGCCAAGTTAACTAATTGCTATGGTTATGTTGCTATCTTCAATTATGTTCACCCGTTATGCTCACATAGTTATTTCTCAAAAGTACTCTCATTAATTTCCGCTACTCTCAAGTTAAATAGGCCAATTCCATTACATTGGTATCAGAGCATTTGGTTTCTCTTTTCTTGCTTAAGAAGAGAGGTCCTTAAGTAGCCTATAAATGGTTGATGTTGTTAATTATATTAGGGTAAGTGGAACTGGGATCTATTATCGGTTTGGACTTAATAATGGAGTCTTTGTAGACTTGCCTATGGCTTTACCATTATTGAGTCATAAGAAGTCCGAAAGGAGCTAGCCCTTGGCAACTCTGCTATGTTAGACCTACTCCTCTACTCTCTATAATTAACCACTTCGAGCCGTGGGTGTAGATACTTAAGAGACGATTTTCAAAGGCTAAGAGGAGTGGCAACTAAGGTTTTGAATTGCCAAAGCATATACTAAGTACATACATAAATTGTGTTAACATGGATGACAATAGTCAAGAGAGTAGAATGAACATTGATAGCTTTGATTTTGCACATGAAGGTGCTAATGATGATGCTCCCATGTTTGTGAATTATCTCGTCACTAGGTTGCAGCAAGCTATGGGCAAGCTATGGGAAACCCTGCTTTGCAAGCCGAAGTTACTCAACAACTTCGTGCTTATGGAATTTCCCTTCCTCTCCAAGAGGAGAGAGAGCTTAGGAGGCCTCTTGAAGAGACCCCCAAAAGAAGACTCTCTCCCATTCGAGAGGAGGAATCCAAAGAGCAAGAAAGCAAGGAAAGTTTAAGTTCCTCTGAAGATGTGGCTCCACGAAGACGGCGGTCTAGACAATCGCCTACTCCTCCCAAGAGGAAAAGATCAACACATAGTCCTTCTCCTCATCACTCTGAAAGGCAAGAGAGGAAACAAAGGAAGAAAAGGGCTAGGAAGAGGTCACCCTCTTCTCCTTCTTCTTCACCTTCCTCCTCTTCCGATGAAATTTATGGCTGTTCTCCTAGAGAATACAAGAGGGGAGGACATCGCAAATCATTTCCTGCATGGCGAAGGTCACAAAAGCTAAAGAAGTTCAAGGAGGGAGGAAAGAATATCTCTTTTCTCACCTATGATGGCACCTTCGATGCTACCGACAAAGTGTTGGCCTTCATCCAGCAATTTGATGCGGCCTTTGGAGATGAGGGATTCACAGAGTCCTCCAAGCTACGCCATGTAGCTATGCACTTCCAAAAATCAGCTCGTCAATGGTGGGCTAGCCTTCGTGGAAATGGTGAAGCCCCAAAGACATGGAAAACTCTATGAGTTTCCATCATGAAGCAATTCCTTGCAAGCGATGCAAAGGACAAAGTTCTTACCGAATGGCGCAGCTTGAAGCTCCTCTCCCATGAGTCTATCCACAAATATGTAGACAAGTTTTGGGATTTACATCTCAAGGATACTGTCTTTCAAAAGATAGACTTTGCCGAGCAAAGGCAGCAATTCTATGAGGGATTACCTGAAGAGATGGCCGAATACATCAACTCTCAACGGCCTGGTACTATTAGCGAAGTAATCCATCACACCATGGTTGCTTCACACATCAATTTCCATCAAGGTGCTAGACGTAATGTCAAGCCCATGGAAAACAAAGATAAAAATGATGCAAAGGGAAAAACCAATGTTCAAAATACTTCCCAAGCCAGTTCCAACAACAACAACAATCAGTCCAAGGAGAAGGGAGTTTACAAAGGTAAAAACAAACTCTCTCCTGAAGAGCTTGAAACTTTTCGCAAGGACCATAAGTGTTTCAAGTGTGGGGAGCAAGGACATGGCTATCGTTCTTGCCCCAAGAAGAATGCTCGCAATGAGACTCCTAGGGCTTCTACCATCGAAGCTACAAAAGAGGATGCTCATTGCAAAGGATAATCATTTTCCTATGCTTGGGGAAAGGTAAGAGAGCATGATGCCTTTATCTTGTTTAACCCTGGCTCTACTCTCAACTTCATATCAATAGAGTTGGCCACCAAGTTGGGCATTCAAGCTTTTGAGATGGGAGATATGGTAATAGCTGACGCAGCTTTCAAGGGACAGCAAGCCTCCGTTACTCCCTTGATTGGGAAGTTGAGGCTTCATGTCCAAAGCTATGTCGACAAAGAATACTTCTTCATCTCTCCTCTGCAACATGAGGATGTTATCCTAGGGGCACCATGGTTTGATCGCATGGCTGCCAACATGAAGTTCCCTGAAAGGAAAATCTACTTCACCTACAGGGGAAAGCACATGTATATAGGTTCTAGTGAGCGTGGTCACACTATTCCACTTGTAAATCCTCTTGCTTTTGATAAGTCAATGAAGAGCTCAGTTTCTGCGTACATGATTTTTGTCAAAGAGTCTCTAAAAGATACTAATGTTTCATCAAATGTAAATAATGGGAATGAAGAAGAGTTAGACTTGTCTAATTTTCTAAAAGGATTCCAAGATGTGTTCATCGATGATATCCCTATGGACTTACCTCCAAAACGAGGGGATGATGACCATCGCATTGAGCTCCTTCCTGGAAGCTCACCACCTAACAAGCCTCCTTATCGAGTCTCACAAGCTCAACAAGAGGAGATCATGAGGCAAGTACAAGAACTGGTAGACAAAGGGATGGTGAGGCCTAGTTCCTCTCCCTTTTGTTCTCCAGTCCTTTTAGTGCAAAATAAAGATGGTACATATCGTATGTGTGTGGACTATCGAGCACTAAACCATATCACTATCAAAAACAGATTTCCCGTACCTCGGGTAGAAGATCTGTTTGATAAGCTACAAGGCTCTACCTACTTCAGTAGGATTGACCTTAAGAGTGGCTATCATCAAATAAGGATAGTGGATGAAGATATTTTAAAGACCGCGTTTCGCACAACATTTGGTCTTTATGAATATCTAGTCATGCCTTTTGGCTTGACTAATGCACCAGCTACGTTCAATCGTTTGATGGAGAAAATTTTTAGACCATATCGTAAATTCACTGGAGTGTTCTTTGATGATATCATCATCTACTCCAAGTCTTTGGAGGAACATAAGCAACATCTCCAAGTGATGCTGATGCACTTTCACGACGACCAAAAGTTAATGCGGTGTCCATAGCTACTCACAATGATCTATCCTCTATGATAGATGAGTATGCTACTGACCCTGACTTTAGAGACATAATGTCAGCCTTTGCTTTGGGGAAGAAAGAGGAACCATTCACCTT
Organism: Adiantum capillus-veneris; assembly: GCF_014529385.1. Taxonomy (NCBI): domain Eukaryota; kingdom Viridiplantae; phylum Streptophyta; class Polypodiopsida; order Polypodiales; family Pteridaceae; genus Adiantum; species Adiantum capillus-veneris. The sequence continues at coordinate 64,763,157 of NC_140947.1, read as the reverse complement.
GTAGGATGGTTATCTTCTCCACGGCAATAGGCTATGTGTTACCCATTCCCTTCGTGAGAAAGTTATGTATGAATCCCATGCTCCTCCATATGCTGGGCATAGAGGTATTCAACCTACTCTCCGAGGAGTAGAGGCGTACTTCTATTGGCCTACCATGAAAGTGGACATACAAGAGTATGTATCAAAATGTGTAGTATGCCAAAAGACCAAGTATGATAGAGGGAAGCAACCTGGATTACTCCAGCCATTGCCTATTCCAAATTCACCATGGGAGAGTATATCCATGGATTTCATCTTTGGATTACCCAAGTCTATCCATGGGAATACAGGAATATGGACAATAGTCGACAAGTTTAGCAAGCAAGCACATTTTATTCCTGTCAAAAAGACTATGAAGGCACATCAAATGGCAACTCTCTTCATATCTCAAATTTTCAAGCACCATGGATTACCCACATCCATCATGTCAGATAGAGATCCTAGAATGACGAGTAATTTCTGGAAAGGTCTCTTTGAAAATCTAGGAACAAGATTGAATTTCTCTTCGGCCTATCACCCACAAACGAATGGCCAAAGTGAGATAGCCAATCTTACGATACTCGATCTACTCAAGACTTATGTTACCGAAGTAGATCAACGCTCACAATGGGAAAAGTACTTACCTCTGTAGAGTATGCCTACAATAATATTGTACATACTTCTACGGGAAAAGCACCTTTTGAGATCATTCAGGGAAGACCTAAAAGTTCCTTGCTACTCAAAGTACATGGGAAGATCTTCGCCGCCGATGAGTATAGCCATGACCTACAAGAATCTTTTCAAAAGATTAGGGAGGCTATATCCATCTCTCAACAAAGGCAAAATGTTGGGGTATAAAGCCCAATGTGGTCACCCAGGTAAGTGGGCGAGCCGCCAGGTATGTACACATATTCTTTTGTAAAAACCTAATAAGAACTCACTATGCTCTACACATTACAGTAGAGCGAGTTCACCATATCGTCGTGCTCTTCTTCTCGCACTCTCTCTCGTGTCGCACTTCCGCTCGTACTCCTTCAACTGGTATCAGAGCTCAGATCGAGGCTCGGGGCAGCACTGCAGGAGGCTAGAGTCACCAGCTCAGATTGGAGTGAAATTTGATAGGCAAAGACACGGCCCCAAATCTTGTGGGAGAGCTCGTAGGGCTTGGTGTGCTCAGAATTTCATTCTGAGGTCATCTCGGTCACCGTTTGGCTTCGACAAAGTTCTGCGCAGGCCATTTTTGACTACGTGGTCTCAGCGGGTGCAGATCCAACTCTGCAAATTTGAGGTTTTCGGCCTACGACTGCAGGTGCTGAGGATATTGACACTCCCAGAGTGTTTATTTGTGGCTGTCTACACATCGAAGGACAGCTCACAGTTCTTGGAGGCGTGTCACATACGACACGGGCGCATCTACATACAGACTGTAGGCGACATCCACTAGTTCATCAGGTAACTTGTGTTTGCTGCTTGATATTCCAGATTTCATCCTGACATTGCAGGTACTTCCACATGGGATGTATTGTCAGAGATTATGTATGTCTGTTGAGGATTTGCTGGCTGTGAGTCACGCAGCAAACAACCGTCGCAGCGATTACAGCATACAGTGGGAAATTTGTGGATGTATGACTTTGTGGGAAGTCTATGTACTGTCAGATTTACTGCAGCCTTTGTTGAGGGTCGAGTGAGGTGTTATTGAGCTGGGGGATTCTCGAATGTTGAGATCCTTTCGGTGATACAGGTCTTGGAGCGATCCCTCGAGCACCCTTAGATAGGCAGCTAGGATGTATTGACTGTGAGTTAGACAGTTGGGATTGCATCTTTGCTTTACTACCGTTGAGGCATTGTCACAGTCTATGCTTACAGGACAGTGACAGGACAGTGAGAGACAGTACAGGTGCAAAACAGGTTTACCCACAGCTTACAGTGTTAGAGAGACAGTGTTTTTTGAGTTGTTTTTTGGTCTGTTTTTAGTACACCAGAGCCATTTTACAAAGGAGACTCTGCCAAAATTTATGCAGAATCTGAAGCTTTCTTGGTTCATTTGACAGGTTGATATTGGTTAAGAGGTCAGTTTACAGGGGAAACTCTGCCGAATTTTTCCCAGAAAAGTAAACTACTGTGAAGCGTAGCTATGGCTGGATCACAGGACACTGCTCTTTACAATATCAAGAAGCTGGATGGAACCAATTTCCCATTGTGGAAGAAGCAGATTTGGCACGTGTTGGTACAAAAGAAGCAGATAAAACCTATAAAGCTCAAGGGGATAAAACCAGAAGATATGGACGAAGATGAATAGAGCGAAATGGATGAATTGGCACTTTCTACCATTATGCTGACTTTGGCAGAAAGCGTTTACTTCAATGTAGCAGACGAGATGTCGGCTTATCAAGCATGGTTAAAGCTGAGTGATCTTTATGAGAAGCAGAGTGCAGCTTCACAGGTATACTGGCTTAAGAAGCTTGTTGACTTGAAGATGAAAGAAGGGACACCTATGTCCAATCATATGAATGAATTCAACACAATCTACAGTCAGTTGTCAGCTCAAGGTGTCAAGTTTGATGAACCTGTTAGAGCTATGTTCCTGTTGATCACATTGCCGAAAAGTTGGGACACTTTTCGCACAGCTTTGAGTAATTCTGCACCTCCAGATGGTTTGAACATAGCAGGTGTAGAAGGAAGTTTGCTTACTGAAGAAACCAATAGAAAGACAATGGACAAAGGCAAAGGAACAGCCTTAGTTGTCAGGGGAAGGACCAAAGAAAAGTACAAAGGTGGAAAGAGGAATCAGTCTCGTAGCAAGTCCCGCAGTGCTAAAGGCAAGAGTGACATAGAATGCTACCATTGTGGCAACAAGGGTCACATGAAAAGAGACTGCAGAGAATGGAAAGCAGAAAAAGGCAAAGAGAAAGTTGAAGACCATGGTGAGAAGAACAAGTCCTCAGTGAAGATTCAAGAAATAAATGTGACAAACACTGTTGCAGAGGACGACAGTCTAGTGTCAGGAGACATCTACTTCTTGAAGAATACAATGGACTCAGCTCTTCTTACAGCATCTGATGGAAATGCACTGAGTGACTGGATTATAGACTCAGGGGCATCACTTCATGTGTCTCCAAACAAGGAGTGGTTTACTTCTTATGTGACCACTAAAGATCATGTTCGGCTAGGCAATGGGCAGACATGTGAGATCTTAGGTGTTGGAGATGTTCAATTGAAGTTTCAAAATGGCTCTTCTTTCACGCTGAAGAATGTGAGACATGTTCCCGCAATTACAAAGAGCTTGATCAGCATAAGTTTACTTGATGATGCTTGCTACGTCACCACTTTTGGACAGAACATGTGGAAGATATCCAAGGGTTCTATGACAGTAGCACATGGAGTAAAGTCTGGAGAACTTTACATGATTTATGTATCAAATGTCTCTAAAAATGTAATCAATGTAACCGAGCAGCCGAACGTTTCTTTGTGGCATAGCCGGTTAGGACATATGTCCAAGAAGGGAATGGAAATCTTGTCTCGTTCTGGTTATTTTCCTAGCTTTTCATTTAATGATTTTGAATTCTGTGAACATTGTCTGTATGGTAAGCAAACACAACAGCCACATAAGCATAGAAGCAGTAGAAGAGATACACAGTTGGCACTTGTTCATAGTGATTTGTGTGGACCTATGCCTAACCTATCTCTAGGGGGAGCTTCTTACTTTATGACATTTATAGATGATTACTCGAGGAAAGTATGGGTTTACTTTCTCAAGCACAAGGATGAAGCGTTTAGTGTTTTCAAAACGTTTGTGACACTTGTGGAGAATCAGAGTGGCAAGAAGCTTAAATGCTTACGCACTGACAATGGTGGAGAGTATGTTTCAAAGGCCTTTCAGGACTTTTGTGAGTCAAAAGGTATAAAACGTGAAATTACTGCTCCTTACAATCCTCCTCAAAATGGTGTTGCTGAGAGGATGAATAGGACCATACAAGAGAAGGTCAAAAGTATGTTGTCTAATGCACAGCTGCCAAATGGGTTTTGGGCTGAAGCTGTATCAACAGCTGTTCATCTTGTAAATAGATCTCCTAGCAAGGTTTTGCAGAAGGATTCAGTGCCAGAGATGGTATGGTCAGGAAAAATGCCCTCATACAAGCATCTCAGAGTCTTTGGCTGTGAGGCATATACTCACATTCCAAAGGAATTTACGAACAAACTTGAGCCAAAGAGTAGAAAGTGCATCTTTCTAGGCTATGATAATTCTGGTGAGATGGGGTACAGACTTTGGGATCCCGAATCTAGAAAGGTTGTCCGCAGCAATGATGTTCACTTTAATGAATCCAAATATCATTCTAAACCAGAAAGGGTTGAGGAGATTAGAAGAGTTGTCTTCCAAGAAGATGGACCTGCATGTGCAAGACAAAATGTCAGGGCTCAAGAGGAGCAAGGACAGGATAGAGTGGAACCACAGGTTGTGGCTGAGCCTGAGCCACCTATTGTGCGTAGATCTGGACGTGTCACACGACCTCCTGATAGGTTTGTTCCATCTATGAACTATGTCATGTTGACTGATTGCAATGAGCCTTCATGTTACAAGGAAGCAGTGCAAATGAAGGACTCCGGGAATTGGCAATTGGCCATGCAGTCAGAGATGACAGCTCTGCATAAAAACCAGACATGGAAGCTAGTTAAATTACCACGGGGCAAAAAGGCTCTACCTTGTAAATGGGTTTACAGATATAAGATCACCGCTCATGATAGTCAGCCAAAGTACAAAGCAAGGCTTGTTGCCAAGGGCTTTAAGCAAGAACAAGGCATTGACTTTGATGAAGTCTTCTCTCCGGTGGTCAAGATGACTACATTGAGATGCTTTCTTGCATTGGTTTCCATATTAGATTTGGTGTTGCACCAAATGGATGTCAAGACAGAGTTCTTGCATGGTGATTTAGATGTGGAAATTTACATGCAGCAGCCAGAAGGGTTTGTTGAGAAAGGCAAGGAAGATTGGGTATGCCAGTTGTTAAAGAGTCTTTATGGCTTAAAACAATCACCAAGAGCATGGTACCATAAATTCAACAAGTTTATGTTTTCTCAAGGCTACAAACGTAGTGAGTTCGATCACTGTCTATATACAAAGAAGGCTAAGGATGGTAGTTGGTTGATCCTTATTTTGTATGTGAATGACATGTTGATTGCTGGCAAGCACTTGGAAGAAATTTCAGCTTTGAAGTCAAAGATGGCAAAATCGTTTGACATGAAAGACATGGGTGAGGCAAGTCATATACTTGGTATGCGCATTGAGAGAGACAGATCAAAGAAGTTGATTTGGTTATCTCAAACAGAGTATATTGACAAGGTTTTGCAACGTTTCAATATGGAGAAGGGAAAGGCACTGAGTGTTCCATTGCCACAATATGTGAAACTTAGCAAACAAGATTGTCCTGTGTCTGAGGAAGAACAAGCTGAAATGGATAAGATTCCATATGCGTCTGCAGTGGGTAGTTTGATGTATGCAATGATTGCTACTCGCCCAGACATTGCATTTGCAGTGGGAGTAGTAAGTCGATACATGTCAAACCCAGGCAAGAAACATTGGGAGGCAGTGAAAGTAATATTGAGATACCTGAAAGCTACAAAGAGTATGCGTATATGCTATGGGAGTCAGGAGCTAAGTGTAAAGGGTTTTACATACTCAGATTATGCAGGTGACTTAGACAATCGAAGGTCTACGTCAGGGTATGTCTTTACATTGGCTGGTGGAGCAGTATCATGGAGTTCTAGATTACAAGATTGTGTTACTCAGTCTACTACAGAGGCTGAATATGTTGCAACATCAGAGGCATGCAAAGAATCAATTTGGCTTAATCGACTAGTAACATATTTGGGAATCAAAGAAGAGATGCCTGTGTTATATTGTGATAGTCAAAGTGCTATACAATTGGCTCACAATCCAGTTTATCACTCAAAGACAAAGCATGTGGATGTGAAGTATCATTTCATCAGGGAAATGCTCGAGGATAAGCAACTTCAACTTGTCAAAGTTCACACCACAGAAAATCCTGCTAATCTACTTACAAAAGTACTTACCTCAGAGAGCTTTACGCATTTTTGCAAGCAATTAGGTGTAGGGTAGTACATCACTTCTCTACATCTCTTGTATACTAGCTTGTATAGTAGCTTCTCTCACACTTAAAGTACCACATTGGACTTTAAGTGGGAGGTTGTTGGGGTATAAAGCCCAATGTGGTCGCCCAGGTAAGTGGGCGGGCCGCCAGGTATGTACACATATTCTTTTGTAAAAACCTAATAAGAACTCACTATGCTCTACACATTATAGTAGAGCGAGTTCACCATATCGCCGTGCTCTTCTTCTCGCACTCTCTCTCGCGTCGCACTTCCGCTCGTACTCCTTCACAAAAAGCTGCTGCTGATAAGCACAGAAGAGCCTTAATGTTCAAAGAAAATGATTGGGTCTTACTCAAGTTTCCTAAGGCTCGATTAAGACAAACGAAGGGCAAAAATCCTACGGGCCATCAAAAGTATAATGCTAAACTAGCAAAAAGATACTATGGTCCTTTCCAAATCTTGAAGCCCATCAATGAGACGGCTTATCAACTCAAGTTGCCCAACCATTGGCTCATACACAATGCCTTTCATGTAAGTCTACTTAAGCCCTACAAAGGAGAGCCACCAATTGAACCAATCATTGAAGACCCTCCCGAAGTTGAAGACCAAGAAGACGTGCTACAACCCGAAGCTGTCCTTCGGCATGAAGACAAGGTACTACGACATGGTAAGATTATCCAACGGTATCTTATTAAGTTCAAAAATTATCCTTTTGAAGATGCTAGATGGATGCAAGGAGTACAGCTTAAGGATAGTATGAACCTTGTCAATGCTTACAATGCTACATTAGAGTAAGCAAATGTACAAATTTCTTTTAAATGACTCATGTTTTTGTCTTATAAGACTAGTCCTCTTTTTAATTGTGCACAAATTTAACTAGTATGCATGCTTAGAATCATGTTTGTGATGACGACATCTCTCAAACACCAAGTAGAATTTGTCACTCTACTTTGGGAGAATGAAATGGACTAAAGAGCAGACATGCTTGCTGTAGCTATGTCTCCCAAGCACCAAATGGATTATTCATCCATCTTGGAAAGATGTCATAGGGTAAAAAGGGATCCTCTACCCACTAAGTAAGATTGACTAATGACTAAGGCTTTATCTCTTCTACCTCATAGTCGGGGACGACTATGATTTCAAGAGAGAGGTAATGTCATAAAATCTAATATCTAACCAACCCAAATGATTTTCTCATATTAAATTGATCACTTAATGCGGAAGAGTAAACGGGAACAAGTGTTAAGATATAGATATGTGCTTATAGATCTATCTCAACACGGGGCCAATGGTAAAGGGGCCCAAATGAGAGATGGTCTATCAAAGACCTCCAATAATGTGTGTAAAAGTCCTTTGACCTTAGGTAAGCTAGGGCTGAGCTTGAGGTGGGAACCCGGCCCAAGCTCGAGGTGCTTGTCCTGCTTGAGGTGCTTGTCGTGCTTGAGGTGCTTGATCTGCTACATGCTTGAGGTGCTTGACTTGCTACATGATTAAGGTACTTGAGGTGCTTTGACAAGCTTGCCTGAGATGCTTGTGGGAATACCCCCTAGTCCAAGTGCTTAGTCATGCGTGATGACTAAGGTGCTTGAGCACCAAAAGTCAAAAGGATCTCTACAAAGAGGGGGGTGAGCCCTTTTCTTAGGGGCTAGAGAGAGAACACACACTCACACACACAAGGAAGGCCCAAGCTTGAAGAGGCAGCAGGGACACATGTCAGGCCCCTACCTATGTTACCTTCATGAGATGCCTGAAGCTTATTGGTTGGCCACCCAAGGGGTACAATAGTAATTTAGGAGATTTAATTAATTGATTTAGCATTTATCTAGCCCTCTCTCTCAAAGGGGAAAGGGGGACACTTGTCTCAAGGCTACCCCTAATGCTTGTAATGCCTCCTGCTTATGATTGGCTAGGCCTCGAGGGGTCCAATGAGCTTCAAGCATGATCTACAAGGGGGGGGTCGACCCAAGCAAGCTAGGGGGTTGCTTAGGGGGTATACTCACCCACACACACTCACAAACACTCTCATTGTGTGCTATGCAAAGTGCAAGAGCTCCCTCTCCAAGCAAGTAGAGGTTGAGAGCCTACACCAACTCTCTTGGCTATGGAGTGCAAATCCAACCAAGATCCATGCTTCAATGCTTATTCATTACTATGCTATTATGTATGCTAGCAACAAGAGTTATGATAAGTGAGAAACTAATTCTTTCTCCTACGAAATGTTTCTTCTTCCTCTTCCCTACCCTCATTCCCTTCTAGCTCTCTCCACCTTCGAAGGTGTTTGAGGTCTTGGGACTGAGGCTTGGGATAGCTAAAAATTTCTTCAAGTTTATGTTATGTTTGTGATACATGAAGATTTCCATATTCATTGCATCACCTAGGTCACAAGGAACACAAAGACTGTATTGTAACAAGTCTCTCTCAATGGGAGAAATCATAATACAAATGCCTATTGGAGGGGGGACCGGCTCCACATAAATCCGGTCCTCAATTGTTGTCATGTTCTCTAAATTCTCTCTCTTGCAAAAGTATTGTTCATGCCAAGTTAACTAATTGCTATGGTTATGTTGCTATCTTCAATTATGTTCACCCGTTATGCTCACAAAGTTATTTCTCAAAAATACTCTCATTAATTTCCGCTACTCTCAAGTTAAATAGGCCAATTCCATTACAGGTGTTGTTGTATGCAAATTGCAAAATATGTAGGTAATCATCCCATTTCTTAGGTTGAGAAGAAACATAAGCCTTTAACAAGTCAATAATAGTGCGGTTGGTGACTTCGGTTTGACCATTAGATTCAGGATGAAATGCAGAAGTGAAGTCAAGTGTAGTGCCAAGATTGTCAAACACAGTAATCCAAAAAGCACTACAAAATTTTGAATCTCGATCAGAAATAATCACTTTAGGCAAACCATGATGTGGGAAAACAATCTTAAGAAACAAAAGTGCAACTTGATGTGTTGTGAGTGTTTTCTTACATGGAACAAAATACGCTTGTTTAGAGAAACGGTCAATAATCATGTCATGTTTGTGCATTGTGAGTGGGAAACCAGTAACAAAATCCATTGCAATATGTTCCCAAGGTCTTTCAGGAATGGGGAGAGGGTGTAAATGTCCCAGTTTCTTACCTGCTGCTTTGATTTTTTGACAAATCAAACAAGTTGACACATACTGTTTAACATCCATTCTCATAGTAGGCCAATAGAAATCACAACATAAATTTTGAAAAGTTGCAGCAAATCCTCTATGTCCAGTGTAAGGGGGTTTGTGCAATTCTTCAATAATTAATGTACGGAAAGGTTTAGTCACACACAATTTTTGTTTGAAATAAAGGAAGTTTTCTTGAATAGTGTATTCGAGAAATGTGTGTACAGAATTATCAAGCATGTGCAACCATGTCGTTTTGAAGTCATCATCATGTGTGTAAGTGTCAGGCATAGTGTCAAATGAAGTTCCCGTAATGGTTGATAGATGATTAAGTGAAGGTCTTCTACTCAAAGCATCAGCGACAACGTTTTCTTTACCAGGTTTGTATTGAATGTTGGGCTGAAAACTTTGAATAAAAGCGGCCCACTTAATATGTCTATCATCTATTAAGGGATGAGAGAGTAAATATTTGATACTTTGTTGATCGGTTTTAATGATCATGTCAGTACCCATTACATAGTTTTTCCAAATTTTCAATGCATGTACCACAGCAGTCAACTCTTTATCATAAGTATTGAACTTGGTTTTTGACGGTTTGAATTTACGACTTTCAAAAGCAATTGGATGGTTATCTTGCATAACAGTGATTTGAGTTTGTATTTCCCTGTGTGCGGTAGGATTTACACGATAAGATGCTCTACAAGGAGGTTCACTACCCGGTATGATATCAATTTTGTGGTCTTCTGGGCGTGATGGTGGAATTCCAGGTGGCAGATCATGCATGAAACAATCTTTAAATTGTGAGAAAAATTCATCGTGGGTGGAGTTACGTGAAGTTTCCGTTTCAGCAGAAATTTGATTTACCAACACTAGATATGTTTTCCACTGTTATCGAATTGCTCATTTGGCTTGAGTGTGAGAGAGGAGTGGAAATTTTTGATGTGTCACTGTTGCTTGGATGGAGAAATTTTTATTATTATGAATGAGAGACATTGTACGTGTTTTATAATTAATCAACGGGTCAAATTCATGACGAAATGGCATTCCCAAAATCATGTCAAGACCATGCAATGGTGCTACCAAAAATGTACGTGCTTGTGTGAATTCACCAATGCAAACTTCAACAGTGCTCTGATACCACTGTTGGGAGAAGAGGGGGATATCGACCTCTTAAAATATTCAACACAAGCTTCCAAGCAATCACCATCAACCTATCCACCTCTTCTTCCAATTTCCAAGCACACACACTCACCTAGACTATGACACACACACACACACAGTAAACATAGAATTGACATAGACAAGCTTGTAAGAGAGTGTAAGAGATGTGTAAGATATGGAGACTAGATTAGAGAGTACACAACAAATAACCATAGCATAAGAGAGTAGAGAAGAGAATCTGCAAGAGAAAGGCCTAAATCTAGCCCCAAACTCCACGGAACCTCTCTTGTGGAGTTGGTATTTAATATATTATTTTGAGTTTGAGGTGCCAAAAATTGAGGCCCCTCTTTTTACAACCACTTTACTTTTGCAAATGAGTGAAGCTCATTAGTTCTTGCGTGACCCATAACGGGAGTTCCCACTACAACTATTTACAGAGCCATAGTGGCTTATTGCAATGATGTTCTAAGATACTCTGCAAATATAAAATGGCCAAGAGTAATTGCCGTCGCCTCTTCATCAAATCCCGGCATTCCACTCTACAAAATCATCATCAACTCAATTAGTAAAATAAATAGACATCACATAATTAACCATTACGCCAGCTATCCCAATTGCAGTTAACCACTACAACAGGAGGGTGCCCAGTCTTGTAACAAATGGCCTCAACAGTTTTCATATGGAGGGGAATCAATGATGCCAAAGGAGAGAAGGAACAATGCTCGTCCTTGTCTCGCCTCTGGTGGCTTGCAAATCTGTAATGCGGTAGGGGCCAAAGATCTCTCTGACACAAGTAGCCCTTATCCGCTGGTTGCAATGTAGGCATTTGGCTTTTATGCAATCCTCCCGTTTACCTTCTGGTGTTGTGGATGGAGAGGCGGGTATGTTTGACTTTGAGCTTGGCTCCACGAAATCTTTGTATGTTGTACCTACCCCACTCGCCTCTTTCAATCTTGAGGTGTCACGTGTGCTGGTACACCCTATGCCATGAGTTAAGCAATCCCTTGTGTAATTTCTTGCCCACAATGACATCATGGAAAGGTTTACATGCAAAGACATGAAGAAATGTCCTTGTATGATGAAGCACTCTCCCTGTAATACATTCAATCATCCCTTGGGTGATCATGTGCTCTTCATCTTCTGTTACATGTATGATCTTCTGTTATCATCTTCAACACCATGAAAACAACCCAGAGCTTCATGACCCTACCCATGTCGGGTATAACTGCAGTCCAATCGATCGAATTGTTGTGATTGCATCTTACGAATCGCTTACTTCTGGGACCCACGAACTGCTTGTGGGGAAGATCAAATTGCTACCAAGTGAATAAAATAAACGTAGTTTTTTTAGAGCTTTTCAACGCTGGTTTTTTTTTTTTGAAAAAAAAGAGGAGCCACGTGGCCCAACGATAGGCCAGGGATTTGGAATTTCCCACTACGCTAACGAAGTAAAGAGGGCATACATGGGAGTGAACCATCAAATGGCATTTTTTCAGCATTTGATTGCTCATATAATTGCCTACAGTGTGTATACATATCCACAAGACTCGAGTTACCAAAATTCTTAACCCGCTTGTCCCTCAAGTTTCTCCAAAATCTTCCACATGCATCTGCCTTTTCTTGGACTTGAAAAAGTTGCTGCTTTAATTCACATCTTCTTCTCTTCTTTTGAATCAATTCCTTGTATGTATGCAAATGACTTTGATAGTTGTCTTTGTCATAGTTACATCAAGCTTTATCAAGGACTTTTGAGCATTTTGACATTCTTTATCAAACCACCTTTTGCTTGATCTATCTTTGTTGATACCATAGAGATGCTTTATACCAAAGCAGTCTTCGACCCAAGAACAAATAACTTTCTTGAAAGCTTCCCATTTAATTTTCAATGGTGTGTCATATTGAAGCTTTGTCGTCCATAACTTTTTCTCAACCATTTCAATGTACATTGGTGCCCGTTTGAAATCCATACATAGTGATAATTTCTCTTTCCTTTGGCTGAGATTATCATGCTTAGCTGCTTCTCCACATGAAATGTCAATACATAAGGTCCGGTGGTCGGAATCCGGGGTCCATTTGGTCAAGCATAAAACTCTTTATGGGATATATGATGGCTTCGGAGAGTAGTACATAGTCAATCACACTATCCCCATTATGTTTCCTACATGTGAATCCATTGGTTTCACTTCACAAAGATACATCATTGGCAATGAGCATACCATGCTATTACACATTTGTAAAAGTAACTTTCCATAGTGATCCGGCTCTTCCGCATCCATTGAAGTACGATCATACAAGTGAACTTTCTCGAGCTCTCTTGAAATGTATGGCATATCAAATTATTGAGTATCATGTTGCAATGTTTTTGCGTGAGCATTCATATCCCCAAATACAATAACATCACCTTTGCCTTTGAAATAAGCAATGTACTCTTCTAAATCAAAAAAAGGATCATCTCTATCCATGCAAGCATGAAAGGGGGAATCATGATGAGGAATGTAGAAACTGGCTACAAAAATAGGTGCTCTTATTGGTGTCATAATTTTCAGCCATACATAACGTTTGTACTTGTCATCTTTTACAATTGATACAAAATCTTTTAATCCTTTCTTAACCATACATGCTACCCCTCCTTGCCCTCTTTGTTTCTTGAGATTCTTTGAATACATCAATGAATGTACATTGTAATCCTCCAAGCCGTTAATCCTTTGTGTATTATGCTCCCAAGTTTCAACAAGAAGTACAACATCGGCTTTGCTTGTTAGTACATCAATGCCAACCCCCGCATTCCATGGGTATCCACTACAATTCCGAAAGCATATTTTCAATTGTAACTTGGTCTCATATGCCAGGCATCCCTATTTGCTCGAGGGACTTGCCTCCTCCTTGGACACATTTTCTTCATGACAGATCTCCTTGTTTTTCTTATTCTTTTCATCATATGCCTTGCGACAAGTATTTTGTTTCTTAATAGTGTGATCTTCACATACAAAACATTTTGTATCTCTCAAATAGATCCAACTATTATCAAGGATAATCGTTCGTTTGGTCTCATCCGGCATGGTGCATACAATTGGCCGTTCTCCCGAGCAAGGAGCTCCTTGCTTCCCCACTCTATGTGCTCCATAGGCCATAACCCTGGACATGCCAAAGTGGGTTTTGAAGAAATCTTCGATAACAATGGCAAGAGAAGGAGGTGTCTCTAACTTCTCTTTGGGAATTCCACGAATAACAATGTTCTTGGAACGTCACTTCCGTTCCTTCATTTCTTCCACATCCACATTCTCAAAATTCTTTGTTTGAACCATAGCTTGCATGAGTGAGGAATTAGGAACCACATTGTTATCACATACATCATCCCAAGACTTGTTTGTGCATACATTTTTCATGTTGCATACATCCCGGCTCATGATGGTGTCAAATTTCTCCTCTTTCCATACATGGTCATGCTCTACTTTGCCCATGTACTCCTTCAAAGCATTCAAGTCCACAAGAGAGCGTTTACATTCCTTGACTTCCTCTTCAAGTTGCATCAAACTTGTTGTTTGAATCTCAAGTATCCTCTTAATATTCTCATTCTCACCCACAAGTACCCTTAGTGTGCCATTCTCCATTGCAAGTGTTTGTAAGTCTTTGCCTTGTTTGTTTATGGTCTCTTGCAATGATACCAAGTATGCCATGATCATGGTTTCCGATGTCGTTGGTTGGGTGGTTGTGTTGCTATCTCCACACTTAGAAGATTTTGGATCATTTTCCACAATGGTTGTGGACCTTGTTGAAGAAGAAGAACCCTTGCGAGTGCCTGAAGACATTGTATGTAAAATAAGAGATGAG